>NC_134353.1:458422043-459022043 GCF_048569485.1 Anomaloglossus baeobatrachus | reverse complement strand
CAGCCGTCTGTGGGACTCGTCCATCCAGCCGTTTGTTTTACCAGAGACTCAGTGTGCGTTACTGGCTGAGTAAGTACCACCGTGCCGTCTGGCACTGCGCTGCCCCGCGATCCTGCACCTGGCCAGGCCCCGCAATCCACCAAACAGATAACAACTCCGGGCCCCGGGACTACCAAAATCCCCCTACCCACGGAGGGGAGAGAAACATCTCAGCTGCTCCCTGCCATCACTCCTGTGATCCCCGTACAGAGCAGCGGTGGTGCCCCAACCTCACCACACACCGTGGGTGGCGTCACAAACCGACATCCCAAACACCAACAAACCACCCCTTTCACTGACGGGCGAGGAGCGCCGCTCGAGTCCCCGGATCCGGCCCACCGCTCGAGCCACCAAGCAGCAGCAGCGCCGGACCCGAGCGTGGTGAGCGCAGCGCCCCGCCGCACGCGACAACTTGGCGTCATGAACAGGATCCCACCGTTCTACCGCCTGGTGGAAGTGCGCCTTGTGTCCGGCCGAAAATTTTCGAGAGCAGCCATATTGGGCGCGAGAAGTCCCCGCTTGAGCGTCTTCCCGAGCAGTGGAGGCGCGAAAGCCGAAGCTCCGCCCCTAAAAAAGGAGGTGCCAGAGAGACACCAAGGGGGGACGGAAACAAGATGTCGGCGCTGGGGGAGCGGTGGACGTAGCCGCAGACGTGCCGGCAGATGGAAATGGGCCCGGCCGTGCTCTGGCCGCAGGAGCGGGGGGGGGCTGCGGCCCCCGCCCTTGCTCAGGTGATGCCATTCTCCTTGCCCTATGTGACCGGAGCTACCTGGCTGCCGCAGTACGACGGGAAACCTGATACCTTGCAGGTCTTCCGAAAAAAGCTTAGCCCGCTTTTAGAACTGTACCCCCTGACTGAGAAGCAGCGTGCAGCGGTGGTGCTGGGGCAGCTAACCGGCACAGCTGAGCAGGAGACGGAGACCTGGGCCGAGGGGGACCAGTCCTCTGTGGCCACTATCTTCAAGAAGCTACAGGTTGCCTTTGAAATCCGCACCGGGGCTGAGCTGCGAATGCAGTTTTACCAATGCCGACAGCGGCCTACCGACAGTATCAGAGACTATGCCCTGCGTCTACAAACTTCTCTCCGGACGTTGAAGCGGGTGGACCCCATCAATGATGCTGACAGTAACAAAATGCTGGTAGAGCAATTCGTGCAGGGGATGAGATCCCCGGAGGACCGCAAACAGCTGCGTCTGTGGGCCTTAGAGCACCCTGATGTGGACTTTGCCGTGTTGAAAGAACGGGCCATTAAGGCTCTGCAGCCCCTGGCATCCGAAGTCCCGGAAGCGGCCCCGTGGCCGGCTGAGACGGCTCCCATCGTGGTAGCTCCTTCTCCCCCAACGCCGCAGCGCCTGTGAATTCTGGCGGAATGATGGAGGAGCTGGCTGCCTAGGTCCGTCGTATGGATGGAGACCTCGCCAAGATCCTCGCCGCACTGCAGCCCAGGCCCCTGGGGGGGTTACAGCTCGCCGATCGCCCCGAAGATGTTCCCTGGATGTAGCGGAGAAGGGCTACTGACCCGCGGTATGGACCTCCAATCTGCTACAAGTGCAGCAAGCCCGGTCACTACTCCCGACGGTGTCCGTTAAACGAACAACCCCTGGGGCCAAGGGCCAATCCTCAGGAGTAGAACCCAGTGGCCCCCCCGACTGGCGGGACCGGTTCATCGGGGCCCGCCCCATCATCCCTCTGGCTGTGGACGGCGTCCCGCTGATGGCGCTCCTGGACATTGGATCTCAGGTAACCACGATGCCGTATACACTGTATCAACGTTATTGGGGGGAGGATGAACTTGCCCCTCCAGATAGCAGCATGACATTGATGGCCGCTGATGGCCTCCCTTTGACCCAAGTGGGGTACAAACATGTGGCTATGACTGAGGGGCGAACCGAGCTACAACACCAAGGGATGGTCGTGATAAGGAATGACCCCAGCGATCATGATCCAAAGGTGGTGCTAGGAACGAATGTAATGGAGCATTGCATGAGTGAGAAGCTGATCCTACTACAACAGCTGGCTGCCACCGCAATGGGAGGTCGACAAAGGGCGGGGCAGCGAGAGATTCGGGCTTTGATGTACCGGCAGCAAGTGAACTCTGCGGGAGGAGAGATTGGGGGAGTGAGAGTGATGGATGTGGCCCCTTTAACTGTGCCTCCCCGGAGCGAAATGATGATCTGGTGTAGGGCAGCGGTAGGTCCCCAGGGACGTGATTACCCGGCCATGGTAGAGCCCATGCCCTCAGAACACTGGCCCACCGTAATGGCCGCCAGGGGAGTGGTGGACATTAAGAAGGGAAGGGTGCTCGTGAGAGTGCTAAATTGTGGGGAGGAAGAGGTTAGGCTCCCACGGTACGCCACCCTCGCCAAGCTACTAACCCTGGACCCCCACACCATCCAAGAGGCAGTCTCCCCATCCTCCTCACCCTCCGCCAGTCGCCACACGCCCCCTGCCCAGTTGGGAGAGTGGTGTCGAGAGCTGCATGTAGGCACTGACGATACCCCCACACATCACAGGGACGGGGTAAACCGGGTAGTACAGGAATACGAGCAGGTTTTCAGCAAACACCCACTAGACTTTGGGCAGATTAAAGGGGTCCAACACTACATACCCACCGGCAGGCACCCCCCTATTAAAGAGAGGTATAGGCCTATTCCGCTTGCACATTACCAATGCGCCAAAGATATGTTGAAAAACATGAAAGAGGCAGGGGTTATTCGGGATAGCTGCAGTCCCTGGGCAGCTCCGTTGGTGTTGGTCAAGAAAAAGGATGGCACAATGAGGATGTGTGTGGATTACCGGAAGATCAACCAGATAACCCATAAAGATGCCTATCCTCTGCCCTGTATTGAAGAATCTCTAGCCGCGCTGAGGACCGCTAACTACTTCTCTACCCTCGACCTCACCAGCGGATACTGGCAGGTGGCCGTAGCCCCTGAAGACCGTGAAAAGACTGCCTTCGCTACCCCCATGGGACTCTGAGTTCAACAGCATGCCGTTTGGGCTGTGCAACGCCCCTGGAACATTCCAACGGCTAATGGAATGCTGTCTGGGACACCTGAATTTTGAGACTGTCTTGCTGTACCTGGAGACGATGTAATCGTGTATTCACAGACGTATGAAGCTCACCTGGAGCACCTAGCTGAGGTGTTCGCGTCCCTTGCCAAGTATGGGATGAAACTGAAACCCTCCAAGTGTCACCTGTTGAAGCCCAGGGTACAGTACCTCGGACACGTGGTGGGCGCGGAAGGCGTCGCCCCAGACCCGGAAAAGATCACTGCCATAAAGGACTGGCCGAGGCCGACTACGGTGAGGGAGGTGAGACAGTTCCTGGGCCTAGTGGGCTACTACCGCCGCTTCATAAAAGGGTACACGAAGATGGCTGCCCCCATGCAAGACCTCCTCGTGGGACAGACCAAGGGTGGTAGGCCTACTGGGACTCCGTTAGTGTGGGAGGAAAAGCACGACGAGTCCTTCCGCCAGCTGAAGGCGGCATTGACCGGGGAAGAGATCCTAGCGTACCCCGACTACAGCCTCCCATTCATCCTTTACACTGATGCCAGCAATGTGGGCTTGGGAGCGGTATTGGCCCAGAATCAAGACGGAAGAGAAAGGGTGATCGCTCATGCCAGCCGAAAACTCCGACCCACCGAAAGGAATCCTGAGAATTACAGCTCCTTCAAGCTCGAGCTTCTAGCACTGGTGTGGGCTATCACCGAGCGGTTCCGCCATTACCTAGCATCGGCCAAGTTCACCGCTTACACGGACAATAACCCACTAACCCATCTGGATACAGCCAAGCTGGGTGCATTGGAGCAGCGGTGGGTGGCCAGGCTGGCCAATTACGACTTCACCATCAAATACCGGGCCGGCCGTACAAATGCCAACGCCGATGCCCTCTCCCGGATGCCCCACCTGTTGGAAGAGGGGCTGGACGATAATGACCTCGAAGAGATCGAGTTGCCTGCGTTTCACCGGCCGCCAGTCGAGACGTTGCGGGTCCATCAACAACAGGTGAACCTGGACCCGCTGCCCAGTAAGGGGTGGCAAGAAGCCCAGGACCAAGCACTCGCTGTCCGTTTGGTCAAAACCCTGGTGGAACAGGGCTCGGCTGGAATGGACCCTACTGCCCCTACCGAGGCCCAACGCTTGTGGCGGGAACGAACCCGGTTATACCTGCATCAAGGGAAGCTGTATTGGGAGTTAATCAATCTGAAGACCCACGAGAAGATTCGCCAGCTGGGGATTCCTCAAGCTAACGTGCACTCTGTCCTCCAGGCATACCATGACAGTGCCGGACACTTCGGGTGGAAAAAGCTGGAAATGCTGTTAAGAGAGCGGTTCTATTGGAGCGGGATGCGGGAATCTGTGGAGGCCTGGTGCCGAGAATGCGGCCCCTGCACACTGAGGAGAAGGGATGAGGCCAGCCAGAAGGCCCCGCTACGCCCAATTGTTACACATCAACCGCTGGAGCTGGTGGCCCTCGACCATGTGAAGCTCACCCCTAGCTGAAGTGGGTATACTTATGCCCTGACCATTGTGGACCACTATTCAAGATTTATGGTGGTTGTCCCAGTCAAGGACCTGACCGGCCGTACCGCCGCTAGAGCATTCCAGGCCTATTTCTGTCGGCCACATGGATACCCGGAGAAGGTACTTACCGACCAGGGCTCGGCCTTTGAAGCGGAGGTGTTCCAAGAATTCTGCCAGCTGTACGGTTGCAAGAAAATTCGGACCACGTCTTATCACGCCCAAACCAATGGCATGTGCGAAAAGATGAACCACTTGGTCCTGAACCTCCTCAAGACGTTGCCGCTGGAGGAGCGGAACCTATGGCCAGAGAAACTACCTGACCTGGTCGATATGTACAACAATATTATTCCTTCTAGCTCTACAAAGTGCACACCGGCGTACCTGATGAGAGCTCGGCCCAGTCGACTGCCAGTGGACCTAGAGATGGGGTTGGAGGCCCCGGAAGAGCTCCCTTCGACCGCGGGGTGGGACATTCAATGAAGAGCACAGTACCAACAGGTCCAGGACTATGTAGAAAAGAATTTGTGCCAAAGTCGGAAGCAGCAAGAGCAGTGCTTCAACAAAAAGGCGGCTGCAGGTCCCTTCCTGCCCGGAGATGTCGTCTTGAAGCGAAAGTGAAGGACCCACAAGCTAGACGACCAGTGGGAGGAGGCCCCGTATGTAATACAACCCACCAATTGGGAGAATGGAAAGGCCTACCAGATCAGCCGTGTCCAGGGGAAGACTTCGGCCACGGTTTCCCGAGACCACCTGAAGAGGTGTCCCCCACCATTGAAGACGGCAGCTGAAGCCCCGGCCACCGAACCGGCGGAGGAGAAGGAGAAAGGGGTAATCCACACCATGATGGGCGATTTCCCGGCCGATTGGCCAACACAGAATGGCGCAGTGATCCTTCCTGTAATACTGTTCCCACAACCCGTGGAGGAAAAAGAGATGGAAGTGGCCGTTAATGCCCCAGCGCCCAGGGATGTGCCTGTACCCAGCTCCCCTATGCCTCTGCCTGCCCCACATGATAGCCGGGGGGAGGGACTAGCTGTGCCCTCTACTCCACTGCCTACCACCACCAACCTTGGCCCCCGTAGGTCCACACGTCCCAACCTAGGTCGACCCCCGCTTAGGTACAGGGAGACTAACATTTAGGGGTGTGATGTTCTTGTATGTTGTTGAATGTAACCGAATGATAAGAAGAAGCAATCAACCGAACTGTGACCAGATTAGCACCGTGATTGAACCGGCCGTTGCCGGCAACTAGTCCCCGTTGGGACTTTCTGCACCGTGCGTAAGGAACTACTTACGGACAAGCCCGAGAACTCGCAGGGCAACCAAAAACTTATGGCGTGTAAATAAAATTGTTGGCTTGTTACCGTGACCGCCTCCGGAGAGGCTGATTTGGGAGGATGGGCCTGGAGGAAAGGGATGGCCCAAGTCCGCCACTACCATAACCGGTGTCAATCCTCCGGGGGTCAGGGGTTCCCCATGGACGTGGGTCCCCTGAAAGACACCGTACCCGCTCGGGCAATTGGTTCTGGACAGGGGTGCTGCCCACGTCTAAGGGGCAGCATCAGGGCCAGGTTGTTTGGGCGGGGGGAGAGCGGAAGCCATACCGGTATAAAATGTTTGTGATTTTACATGTTTTACTGTTTTCTACCTTTTTCAGTTGTGAAAATAAAATCGGTGATGGACGAGCAGCCCATGGACGGTCTGCGTTTAACCAAGTAGGAATGTGGCGCCCTGGACAAGCCAGGACATCACAGGTACTGCAACAACACACCCCACACCCCGGTTAGGAACATCAAAGTCAGACACAAATCCTTGTTGCCTGCCTCCAGGGGCTGATGTCCACACCAGGTGGGGCGGAGCCAGGCGGTTGGCTCCTACCACCGAGGAGTTCACAGTCCTGGAGGCGGGAAAAGGAAGGCAGAACAGTTAGGAGTCGAGTTGAGTTTAGAGTGTGAGTTAGGGAAGTGGTAGTGGAGGAACTGACTGGCCGTGTCCGGGTACGTGGCCCGGGCAAATGACAGCAAGGTTGGCAGACGGTGGTGACCGTCTGCAGGAGAGGCCAATTGACGCACAACCGTAAGGACCGGGGATGGGCGGTGGCCCGCCGCTACCGGATCGGGGAGCGAAGAGAAGCCAGCACCATCCGGCAGGGCCTACGGACCCCGACCAGGCTAGGAGTCGCCATTGAACCGGTCAAATCCGTCAGCGACGGGAACCTCCGGGGTTTCCCAGCAGTAAACACCCGACTGAAGGCAACCATCCAAACCGTGAGGGAGAGAAAGCTACCGCCAGAGCTAGAGCTCCCAGGGCCAGAGCCTGCGGGTAAACAGGGGCTTCCTTAGCCAACCTACCGCTGGGGAGCGGGTCACCGGTGGGAAGCCATCGGGGCCGAGAACATAGCACCGGTGCAGGGAGAGACAGTAACCGCCAACCTACCGGGAGTGACAGTCGCAGCCGTCTGTGGGACTCGTCCATCCAGCTGTTTGTTTTACCAGAGACTCCGTGTGCGTTACTGGCTGAGTAAGTACCACCGTGCCGTCTTGCACTGCGCTGCCCCGCGATCCTGCACCTGGCCAGGCCCCGCAATCCACCAAACAGATAACAACTCCGGGCCCCGGGACTACCAAAATCCCCCTAACCACGGAGGGGAGAGAAACATCTCAGCTGCTCCCTGCCATCGCTCCCGGGATCCCCGTACAGAGCAGCGGTGGTGCCCCAACAAGAGCTCAGGACAAGGATGAATTCTCACCGCCACACAATTAAGTAAAAAACAATAGATCTACCTGTGGCCAAACATTTTTCTAACCCAGACCACAGCATCATGGACATGAAATTGCTGGTATTGAATGGAAATTTCAAGTCCCAGAGAGACAGGAGACTATGGGAATACAAACTTATGATGACCTTTGACACATTCAGAGCAGGAATGAATGTGTCTCATGGATTCATGTCTTTTTACATCAATTAAGAGATGTGCTCCTCAGATCATCCGGGGCTCTGGACCAGACCTCAATCAGAGGACAATAAAACTTTCACACTGAACTGCAGCAATATTTATGGCTACAACAGTTTGTCCTCTTGCCATAGTGATAGTTCTGCTTCATATAACTTGTTTTATTTACTGACCCGTTCTATGTCCTGTTGTGTAGAAATATGTGACTCTTCAGATTCTGTGTTATACTGAGCCTGATGAAGAGACCTGAGTAGTCTCGAAAGCTTGCAATTATTACCATCTTTTCAGTTAGCCATTAAAAGGTATCAACAACTGAGGATTTCAGTTCTTTTAAACAATTTTTTATCTCTACGGGCTAACATGGTACAAAGATATATTTTACCTGCACATATATACTTCTAATACACATCGCCACTTAGTGTCTAAATATATAATAATAATAATACTTTTGAGCTTAGAGATACAGTAGCTACTTTCCATAGCTAGCAATAGAGATCTATATTCTTTATTTTCTTTTGGACAAGTAGACTAATACTGTTCAGACAGCTTGCTCTGCAGACAGAGGACCTGGATATTATTAGAAAAGATGGCATGTGTTTCTCCGAAGCCCCTGCTATAATCAGCTCTGCAACTGTGTATGAGTTATATTTTTGAATGTAGTAGCATTTCTGACATGTCTGGTGGAGATCACAAAGGGGCAGAGGTTCACTGAAGGGGTACAAGCACGACGACTCAGTCTATTTCTAATATTAAGAACCATTTATTTTCAGCACATGCTCTCAGTTACTTTTATTTCTAGTAGCCCTATCATCAACATTGTGTATAATTTATACTGATGGGTAAATATAGTATGATCAGATATGCCAACATGATCCAGGAGGACATATTCAACTTGTCTGCTATTTCTACTTACATTTCAACTGAATTCATCTATACTTAATGATATAGTAATTTCTAGGGTTTATTTTACATCACACAATTATGTTGAATATTTAACCTTAACAGCTTTGTTACAGAGTCATCTATATTTGATATGATGTTGATGTATGTGCACCTGAAGAACAAAGCTATTGACAATGTGCAAGTACCAAATATTTTTATGGGTTGTTGTAATGTTGATTTAACTCAGAGCTAAAAGTTCTGTATTTTCATTCAGTTTCCCAGCAGTATGAACATGGCCTGGTATTCACACACATCCATACAGAACAACATAGACTTCAGTATACAGTGTAAGGTCACCGGAAGTGTCCAGGAAGGATGATATGCATCATCGAGGTTGATAGCCTTGGTGATGTAAGCGTGGGAGCAGGATCCAGCATTTTAAATACTGAGAAGGTTAATAGGGTCTGACAAGGCCGAGTTTACAAGCAGTCAGAGAGATGGGTGCACTCTCTTTTTTGCGTTATTTTCACTAAGGCGGGCTTTGCTCGTTGCGACATCGCAAGCCGATGCTGCGATGTCGCACGCGATAGTCCCCGTCCCCGTCGCAGGTACGATATCTTGTGATAGCTGGCGTAGCGAACATTATCGCTATGCCAGCTTCACATGCGCTCACCTGCCCTGCGACCGTCGCTCTGGCCGGCGACCCGCCTCCTTCCTAAGGGGGCGGGTCGTTCGGCGTCATAGCGACGTCACACGGCAGACGGCCAATCAAAGTGGAGGGGCGGAGATGAGCAGGATGTAAACATCCCGCCCACCTCCTTCCTTCCTCATTGCAGCCGGGAGGCAGGTAGGAGATGTTCCTCGCTCCTGCGGCTTTACATACAGCGATGTGTGCTGCCGCAGGAACGAGGAACAACATCGTACCTGTCTCTGCACCGGCATTATGGAAATGTCGGAGAATGCACCGATGATACGATAACGACGCTGTTGCGCTCGTTAATCGTATCCTCTAGGATTTACACACTACGACATCGCAAGTGACGCCAGATGTGCGTCACTTTCGATTTGACCCCACCGACATCGCACCTGCGATGTCGTAGTGCACAAAGCCGCCCTAAGTCCATTGTAGTGAGGTCGAACTGTGGACCCCTCAGACATGCCTGTTACTCTTGACGTTTTCTGTTTTTGTTACACCTATGGGTCCCGGTACTTAAGCCATATGTATGAGCCTGGCAGAATTTTTCAGTTACTGTTGTCAGTACCTTATTTTGATGTGGCTTTCTGCTCTTTTGGCTTCAGATACTTTTTTAGGGCCTAGTTTGAGGTGGCATAAGGAGGGAGGTATTGTAATGCTGGTATTCCCTGCACTTACCGGCAGAGACGCCAACATACTCCACTATAACGCCGGCGTTACAACTGATATAAAGCACTGACAGCAGCCGGTGGCCCCGTGTGCCAGCCGTGATCGTCGAGGGGTCTATGTGCCTGCTATCTGCAAGAAGCATGTAAAAGGACACTGCGAGAAAGGAGGACAGGTGAGAATAATTTTTTGTGAAAAAAAAAATAAGCCGAGGGGGGCATTTCCAGCATAAAGAAATGTGCTGAAAAGCTCGGCTTACACTCGAGTATATATGATAACTGTATGCAAAGAAACGGAGGTCTCCAATAAAATAAAATTCAATATATTGCAAAAATATTAAAATCTAAAATTGATTTTAATATTTGTGCAATAAATTCAATTTTATTTTATTGGACCTCCGTTTCTTTGCAAATTTTGGACCAACAGCCCGGACCTGGATGAATCTCCAACCCCATGGATTATGGGTTTTTCCCAATTTATATCACGTTGAGCCTCAGCTTTTTCTTTTATATATGGTAACTGTGTCTTGAATATGTTTTGGTCAACAACTAAAATGCCAAAACATGTGTCACTGTCTAAATATTTCTGCGCCTAACTGTACATGGATATAATAGAGAGCAAAGAGTGTAGAGCCCAGGCGTAAAATCCAAGAGGGTAACACCACAAATGGTAGCAATTACAATACTAACCATCCAACTAGAGAACAATCTGTAGATCATGAATAAACAAAGAAACACATGCAGTGTGGTATATCATACTGTACCACTATAAACAACAATAGATCACATCCATGGCATTATGTCAAAATATTATTAGAGCAACAGAAGCATTTCACCTGTCCTTGCATCATTTTCTTCCGACACCCCACACATAATCAAAGGAGGTCAAGGCAATCAATTGAATAGCAGGTTGGTGGCAGATGTGAGATAGGTATTGCATGAACGGGTAATGGTACGGTAACTAATAACACTGCATCTGTTGTTTATAATGGTACAGTATTATACATTATTTCTGCGTGAATATCACATCTACTTTTGAAGATCTATTGTTTATTAGTATTATGTTAGTATTATAATCATAATATTATTAAAAATAATGTTTTAGAATAAATTGAGATTTACCATTATACAGTGACAAGCAGAAGGGTAACAATGTTTTGAACCTTTGACTTTGAGGATTTGTATCTCCTCATCCACTACAGCTTTGAACATGCGACTACCTTTATTTTATAGACAATCATCTTGGCTATCTCATGCATAAATATGACTTGCAACTATTTAGCATAAAATTAGTTATGCAGATTCTTGTAATGTCACTGTATTGTTACTGTTTTGCTCCTAAAAATCTAAACTTTAATTGTTATTATTTTGTAAATCCACTTTTGGATTTCAATAGTGCCAGAATCCTTCTGGGTATGTTCTCTATCAGATTCAAGCATGTCTCAACCAAAATCTGATCCCCGGTCTATTCTACACAGTCCCAATCTTGGTGCATAATTAGTCTACTCACTTATGTATGTACAGCTTATTCTTCATCTCTACCCATAAGTGCTTGATTAGGTTGAGGTGTGGAGACTGTGGGGGCCAAACTAGTACCTCAACTTCATTGTCATTGATCCATTTCTTCTCCAATCTTGACTTATGCTTTGGGTCGTTGTCCTGCTGGAACACTATGTCGTCCTTTTCATACCCATAGTACTAGAGTGTTTGAAGTAACTCGTCTTGTAGGATACTTACATATAGCTCAGTATTGAGACCACCATTGATCTTCGTCAAGTATCCAATGCCTGTGGCTGGGAAACAACCCCATATCTTCAGGCTTCCTCCACCGAAGTTGACAGTTCCATCAATTTCTCGATCCTTTAACCTCTTTCTCCCTTGTTTCTTCCTGACCTATTTGCGCCCATCAAAGCCTAGTCTATTCACTTTCGTCTCATCACTGCAAATCATCCGTTTCCAATCTTCTATAGTCCACATTTCATACTTCTTTGCAAATTCAAGCCAACACTTCTTATGATGATATTGAAGTTGAGGTTTTGTTATCTTTTTTTGGGCCACTATTCCAGACTTGTGTAAGGTGTATTGCATGGTGCTTGCATGAACATCTGTCATCTCACTATTACGAGATGCAGTGAGCTGGAGGAAGAAAAGCGCAATCTGGGGTTTTATCCGAGAAAGATGATTAAAAAATGTTGGAAATACTCACCTTGGCAAGTTGTGTGAGTCACAACCAACTGGAAATTACCAAAATGACATGTGCAGCAGCCCCACAAATATACTGTAACAGCAAACACCAGGAGAAGAATAATGGGTATGATTGCTGCGCTGCCGTAGTCAGAGAAACATTCAGGAGTAGATCAATAGTGATTTATAGAACCCTTTCCTCAGGAAAATCACATATACAAGGAGGTATACATAGCTGTATATATATAGGGAGCAGGTATCTTAAAGCACAGCCCCTTCAATTTTGAAAAAAAAGGGTGTACTCTGAGACAAAACAGAGAGAAAACACAAAACATCACCATGTTATACATGGATAGTTGGTATGATACAAACAATAAATATGTAAAGCACGCAAATGAAAAATTGCATCTGGACAATTTTATGCATATGGAAACTACAAGAAACAAACAAACCACAAAAAAATACAAAGAAAAAACACATTTTCCAAAATGTATGTCTATGGCCTATAGAACCCCACTGTGTTATGGAAGGTTTTTTTTTATCAGTATACAAGTATTAGCCGACTGAGCTACTCGGATTAGGGGTTCCCTGTGAAAAAAACCCCAAAGATCTGCAACTTGCAGTGTGGAAGGGAAATTCTAAAAGGTAAAGAACAAGAATGGAGCTAAAAAAAAGCATTTTTAAAATGTATGTCTATAGTCTAGAACCCCACTGTTACATGGAAGGGGTTTTTTGTGTATCAGTATAACCAACTAAGCTACTTGGGGGTGTCTCTGAGAAAAAAAAACAGAGATCTGTAACTGGCAGTGTCGAAGTGAAATTCTAAAAATGAGCAAAAAAAAATAAACAAATACATAATTAGCCCATTGTGATTTCTATTTATTACAATAAGGGACGCAGAAACAGTAAGGATGATGGCTTTAGAAACCCTATGACCAGTATACAAATATTTTATTTAAATTCATTTATTTTAAAAGCTATATATATTTAAAAATGGGTGTCAGATTTTTTTTTTCTTCTCCTAAAAAGTATATCAAATTTATATACAGTACAGACCAAACGTTTGGACACACCTTCTCATCTCTAGAACAACTATAAAGAGGAGACTTTGTGCAGCAGGCCTTCATGGTAAAATAGCTGCTAGGAAACTACTGCTAAGGACAGGCAACAAGCAGAAGAGACTTGTTTGGGCTAAAGAACCCAAGGAATGGACATTAGACCAGTGGAAATCTGTGCTTTGGTCTGATGAGTCCAAATTTGAGATCTTTGGATCCAACCACCGTGTCTTTGTAGAAAAGGTGAACGGATGGACTCTACATGCCTGGTTCCCACCGTGAAGCATGGAGGAGGAGGTGTGATGGTGTGGGGGTGCTTTGCTGGTGACACTGTTGGGGATTTATTCAAAATTGAAGGCATACAGAACCAGCATGGCTACCACAGCATCTTGCAGCGGCGTGCTATTCCATCCGGTTTGCGTTTAGTTGGACCATCATTTATTTTTCAACAGGACAATGACCCCAAACACACCTCCAGGCTGTATAAGGGCTATTTGACTAAGAAGGAGAGTGATGGGGTGCTACGCCAGATGACCTGGCTTCCACAGTCACCAGACCTGAACCCAATCGAGATGGTTTGGGATGAGCTGGACAGCAGAGTGAAGGCAAAAGGGCCAACAAGTGCTAAGCATCTCTGGGAACTCCTTCAAGACTTTTGGAAGACCATTTCCGGTGACTACCTCTTGAAGCTCATCAAGAGAATGCCAAAAGAGTGCAAAGCAGTAATGAAAGCAAAAAGGTGGCTACTTTGAAGAACCTAGAATATAAGACATATTTTCAGTTGTTTCACACTTTTTTAAGTAATTCATTCCACGTGTTTTAATTCATAGCTTTGATGCCTTCAATGTGAATCTACAATTTTCAGAGTCATGAAAATAAAGAAAACGTTTGGTCTGTAGTGTGTGTGTGTGTATATATATGTATATGTATATATATATATATATATATATATATATATATAATTGCCTTATTCTGTCTGTCTGTCTGTCTGTCTTGCTCCAAAATTGTGTCCTTACGGTGACAAACAGCGGATTGGCCGCTGAGCTCGCCATGGCCCCGCCCCCCCGCATGGATTGGCTGCTCGCCTTGCCTCGGCTCCGCCCCCTCGCATGGATTGGCCTCTCGCCCCGGCCCCCTGCACGCATTGGCAACTCGGCCACGCCCCGCCCCCTCACGCATTGCACGCTCGCTCTGGCCCCGCCCCCCGCACGCATTCCCCGAACCGACTCCCAGGTGAGTGCTGTACCCCCGGGAGCCCACATCAGCGTACGCTGGTGTGGGCTCCCGTGCGAGCGGGGGGCGGGGTACGCTGGTAACCATGTAATAGTGTAGCATGGTTACCAGCGTACACCGGCTCCCAGGTGAGCGCATCAAGGTCCTGCAGCGGCGGAACACACACACACGCACACACATAAGAACAGACACACACATCAGATCACACTCACTCTCACACACACCTCACACACACATCAGATTGCATCCACACACTCACAACATCCCGTGATATCGCTTGCTTCTCGGCGGCGATACTGTGCAGTGACCTTCCAGGACGTGCCGGAGGATCACATGGCCGGAAGCATGTGGTATCTCCGGATGTTGTGATTGTGTGAGCGCGTATGTGCGATATCGTCAGTGTGTGTGTGCGTGTATGCGATCGGATGTGTGTGAGTGTGTTCTGATGTGTGAGTGTGTGTGTGTGAGTGTATGCGATCGGATCTGTGAGTGTCGGCAGAGGAGCACGGCGAGCAGCACAGCTGCTGGGACCGCCCACCGGTGGGCACAGGGAGAAGTGGGGTGTGTGTGTGAGTGTATGCAATCAGATGTGTGTGTGTATACTGTCTGATGTGTGACTGTGGAGCACGATGGGGGGTGCACAGCATGGGGGATGGAGCACGATGGGGAGTGCGCAGCATGGGGGATGGAGCACGATGGGGAGTGCGCAGCATGGGGGATGGAGCACGATGGGGAGTGCGCAACATGGGGGATGGAGCATGATGGGGAGTGCGCAGCATGGGGGATGGAGCACGATGGGGGGTGCGCAGCATGGGGGATGGAGCACGATGGGGAGTGCGCAGCATGGGGGATGGAGCACGATGGGGAGTGCGCAGCATGGGGGATAGAGCACGATGGGGATTGCGCAGCATGGGGGATGGAGCACGATCGGGAATGCGCAGCATGCGGGATGGAGCACGATGGGGAGTGCGCAGCATGGGGGATGGAGCACAATGGGGAGTTCGCAGCATGGGGGATGGAGCACGATGGGGGGTGCGCAGCATGGGGGATGGAGCACGATGGGGGGTGCGCAGCATGGGGGATGGAGCACGTTTGGGAGTGCGCAGCATGGGGGATAGAGCACGATGGGGAGTGCGCAGCATTGGGGATGGAGCACGATGGGGAGTGCGCAGCATGGGGGATGGAGCACGATGGGGGGTGCGCAGCATGGGAGATGGAGCACGATGGGGAGTGCGCAGCATGGGGGATGGAGCACGATGGGGGGTGCGCAGCATGGGGGATGGAGCACGATGGGGGGTGCGCAGCATGGTGGATGGAGCACGATGGGGGGTGCGCAGCATGGGGGATGGAGCACGATGGGGGGTGCGCAGCATGGGGGATGGAGCACGATGGGGGGTGCGCAGCATGGGGGATGGAGCACGATGTGGGGTGCACACCTCCCTCCAAAATACACACACACACACACAAACACACACACACCGCCACACGCACTGCACAACACACCACACACTGGGAACCACAAACACTGCCCTACACAGACACCCACACACACAGAAAACGCCGCACACACACAACACCCAACACACAAACACCGCGGCACACACAAATATACGCACATACTGCACAACACACACATTGCACAAAACATACCTCCCCCCAAAACACACACACACACCCCACACCCACACAAACCGCGCAACACACACACAACGCTACAGACACACAGCGCTCTACAAACAACGCAACACACAAACAACACCGCTCTCACCCCCCGCCACACCCAGACAACACCCAGAATATGTACAGCGCCCTACACAAACACTTGGCAACTACACACAACAACATCTATATATATATATATATATATATATAACAAAAATCAGACATTAACTACACAATACGTAAATTCTAGAATACCAGATGCGTAGAATCGGGCCACCTTCTAGTATATATATATTAGTGTAGCATGTTTATGTAAAACCTATCTGATTAAAAATGGGAACATCTATCATTAATTATATGTAAAGTGTATTATTCCATGGGAATATATATATATTGCTATATTAACAAAAATAAAAAACTATAGCACTATTTGTTGATTTAAAAAATCTTTTTAACATAAAAAAAATCTGTAATTTCATTTAGACCTTTTAGTTTTTATGTATTTAGGTTATAAATCCAGTATGTTTCCTTTGTACTCAAAATATTCAAACGATTAGCAGTGGCGTGTTGTATATGTTCAACAGGAGTAACCTTAAGGAGATCTGGATTTTTGTCATGTGCCATGAGAAAATGCTTCAATAGCCCATGAAGCATGAAACCCTTCCTGTTGTTGTATCTGGGGGAATTGAGACGTTTATGTAATGGTTGGGTTGTACGTTCCACATATCTTTTTTCACAAGGATATTCCACTAGATAGATTACATAGTCTGATTGACAAGTCATATATGTCGGAATGGGAAAAGACATATTGTTTTCCCTAATGTATGTGGGAAAAACAAAAAAAAAAGCATTTGAAACTCCCTGGGGAAATGCTATTTGTGAGGAGACTGGTAGTATGTACAGTAGGTCCCTTAATCTACTGGGCGATATGATATTTTTAAGGGTTTGTGACCTTCTGAAAGTGAAATGTCATACCCGGCAGTCCGGGCATCACTTCTCACCCCTAATCGGACCAAGAAAACAATCACAGCATGCTGTGGGTGGAATGCGATTCTGTTTCACTCGCACCCATTGAAGTCTATAGGTACGAGAGAAACATCGTATTGCACCTGCATTACAGCAGAGTGCAATGCGATTCTCGCATCAGCCAGCAACGGAGGAGATGGGGAGATAAATCCTTTCCTCTCCTCCGCAGCGCCGGCCCTCCTCTCCGCAACTGTGGTCTGATCGCAGGACCAGACCACAGTCGCATGACACACGGCTCACACTGTGCTGCAAGTGTGAGCTGAGTGTCATGCGAGCACTCGCACTAATCCCCGAGTGGCCTCAGTCTTATTACATCTATTAGAACAATCTCTGCAATGCACATGGGTCCTTCCAAAACTCCAGTTTAGTTTCTAGTCTGAACCGTGTGACATAAAAGTGATTTGGAAGGGTTAAAAAAAGTTTCTTTCTTCGTTCATTGGCTTTATTTTTTTTATTTTTTTCTATTTTATATGAATGTGCCAAATTGATTGATGGTTCATAGATTTAAATACTCACCTGTAACATCTTGTGTTATCCTATGATTAAGGACGCAAGGGTGAGCTGGAAATGTGTTAGGGTCACGTCTGGTGTGTGCCTCGCACTATGTTTTAATCTGTCCATGTGTTGAATAAAGAAGGAAGGATTTAATACGTGTAGGATGTGCCGGATCTGTTATATTTTTGTTATCCCATTATTAAGGATGCAGTGTGCGCTGGAAACGTGTCAGGGTCACGTGTGGTGTGTGCCTCGCACTATGTTTTAATCTGTCCATGTCTTGAATAAAGAAGAAAGGATTTTAAACATATAGGATATGCCGGATCTGTTAGGTAATTTATGTCTTCCTTGGTGGACTTCATCTGAGCACTCCGACAAATGATTAACAACAATCCCCATGATTCTGGAACGTCAGCATATCCTTTTGTTTGTTTTTTTCCCCCAAGAAGGCTAGTCGCCCTTGAAAGACAAATGCTAGAAAGGACAAGATAGTGTGGAGAATCTCCATGGGTAATTGTTTCAACACTGCAGCTGGAATTTCTCTCCAGTTCAGCACCTAACAGGGTAAGTATCTGTCTCGTCATACAGTGTCACAATGTTTAAGAGCATTTAGACTGAAAGCCCACTGTGCAGTAACCAAACCTCTCATAAAAAGAAAGAATCAAAAGGCTAGACTCACCTTTGGTGAGGAGCATGTTGTGTGGACATAGAAGTGGTCCACAGTTCATTTTAGTGATGAAAGCAAGTTTCATTTATCTGGGTCTGATGAGAAACATTATGTTCGACGACAATCTGGGCAAAGACTGAACCCGAAATATGTTAAGAAGTCAGTGAAAGGTGGTGGAGGAAGTGTCATGGTTTGAGGAATATTTTCTGCAGCAGAAGTTGGACCTCTTATACAACTACACGGCAGAGTGAATGTAAGTGTGTATCAGAACCTTCTTCAACAATACGTGGTTCCTTACTTACATTCATCACTCAATCAGCCAGCAATTTTCATGCAGGACAATGCCCCCTGTCACACAGCAAAATGGGTAAAGCAGTTCCTTGAAACAGCAAACATTGAAACAATGAAATGGCCACCCCGGAGTCCTGATCTAAACCCAATAGAAAACCTCTGGAAAATCCTTGGTGACAAAGTTATGGCGAAGAAACCCACAATAGTCAAAGAACTCTGGAAGAGACTAATAGAAGAGTGGACCAAAATCAGAACAGGACAGTGTGAGAGACTGCACACTTCTCACTAATTGGTGGTTGCTGTTACCTTCAGAAAATTTAGTTATCTTTCTATGTGCTACAGTCACTGTTGTTCTATAATTTTCACCTTTTGGGCAAACTAAAGGTTTTATGTTGATAAATATTGGATCTTTTGTAAAACACTGTTCTAGTGGCATGGTGTACCCCTTACAAAAAACATTCAAAATTTTGATCAATGTAGATTACATTATTTCTGAAAAAAAGCAAGTGATCATACATTGTTCTCTAATTTTGATCTCCAGAGTATATATAAAGTTAGGTCTAGAAATATTTGGACAGTGACTGATTCTTCGTGATTTGTCCTTTGCCGCTATTTTTGGTTTAAAATGAAACAACTGAGATGCAATTCATGTGGAGACTTTCAGGTTTAATTAAAGGGGTTGAACAAAAATATCCTGTGAAATGTTTAGCAATTGAAACCATTTTTCTACAAAACCTCCTCATTTCAGATACTCAAAAGTAATTAGACAACTTTACCATAAATAAAATGCTCATTTTTAATTCTTCATAGTGAATCAATTATAGGTAATTGCTGCCTGAAGTCTGGAAGCCATGGAAGTCACCAAATGCTGGGTTTCCTCCTTTGTGATGGGTTTCCTCCTTTGTGATACTTTGCCAGGCCTTTACTGCAGCTGATTTCAGTTGTTGCTTGTTTGTCGGACTTTCTGCCTTAAGTTTTGTGTTAAGTCTGTGAAATACATGGTCAATGTACTTGAGATCTGGTGATGACTTGGCCATTGAAGAATATTCCACTTCTTTGCCTTAAACAACTCCTGGGTTGCTTTCGCAGTATGTTTTGGGTCATTGTCAATCTGTACTGTGAAGTGCCATCCAATCAAGCTTGCTGCATTTGGTTGAATCTGAGCAGAAAGTATATCCCTGTACACTTCTGAATTCATCCGGCTGCTTCTGTCTTCAGTCACATCATCAATAAATACTAGTGACCCAGTGTCATTGGAAGCCATGCATGCCCGGCCATCACACTTCCTCCACCATGTTTTACAGTGGATGTGGTGTGCTTCGATCATGAGCCTTTCTAAGCCTTCTCCATACTTCCTGCTTCCCATCATTCTGGTATAGGTTGATCTTTGTTTTATCTGTCCATACAATACTTTCCAGAACTGGGCTGGCTTCTTTAGTTGCTTTTTGACAAAGTCTAATGTGGCCTTTTTATTTTTAAGGCTAATTAATGGTTTGCACCCCGAGGTGAACCTTCTGAATTTGCACTCAGGAAGTCATCTCTTTATGGTAGACTTAGATACTAAAACATCTACTTTCTTTAGAGTGTTTTTCACTTGGGTGGATGTTGTGAAGGGGTTTTCCTTCACTAAGGAAAGCATTCTGTGTCCATCCACCACTATTGTCTTCCTTGGACATCCAGGCTTGTTTGAGTTCCCATGTTCTCTAGTGTACCTCTTTTTTTTTCAGAATATACCAAACTGTTGATTTGGCCACCCCTAACATTTTTCCTCTCTCTCTGATAGATTTCTATTTTTTCAGCCCAATGATGTTCTGTTTCTCTTCCATCGAGAGCTCTTTTGACTGCATGTTGTGTATTCACAACAACAGCTTTCAAAATGCAAATGCCATCTTCATGTTACTGGAGCTAAATTATAATTCCTTGCCAGTGTTTTGAAGTATTACTGTGTAGGGAAACACTAAGGGAGGGACTCTAGTTTTGGAATCTCCCTAGTCGCAGGTGCATTTTTAGCAAGTAATAATATAGTCTAAAATGGGAATTATTTGGAAAATCCCCTTCAAGCTTTAGACAGAAGTGACGACTACTGTTCGCTTCCACATGATAATGTTTGTGCATATATATATATATATATATATTATATATATATATATATATATATATATATATGTATATATTTAGTATATACAGTTACATGCTACTTTTCACTTTTGTCATTATGTGAGGTATAATACAATGATTTGTATATAAGTGATAAGCTTTGGGTAGTGTAGGGATCTTGGAAGAGCTAGACTTGGCGTCAAGCATCAGGCCAAGCTAGTAATGAATGAATCTGAGAGTGAGCACAGCTGACGTAAAAACAGTTACAAGTATGACATACCAATTGTACACACTAAGATGAAGAAAGATGAAGATTATGTGAGCAGGTTTAAGTTTTATTACTTGTAAAGTATGTTAAGAAGTGCCAGGCTTATGTCGGTGTGGAATGTCTTATTTCTGGAGCCAGACTGACTGAATATTCTTGAGAGATTATTTGTGACCTTTTGGCTGTTACAAAATAAATGCAAATCTCACTGAACTGAAAACATCTACTGTCCACAAAGATGGGAGACAAGGCCACAGGTCCCACCAGTGATTTAAAGTAATACTCTACTTACTCAGCTTTAGGTCCCGATGGATAATACCTTGCTGATGTAAGAATTGAACCCCTTGTAAGATCTGCTTCATATAGTATCGCACCTCCGGCTCTGTCAACAGTTTCCGTACCCTTAAGATGTGAGCAAGTGACTACAGAAGAAGAACAAAGATCATTTACCCATAATAATACAAAATATTAAATTAGATAGTAAGCAGATAACTAGGATATCATACTACATGATACACAGCAAACCAGATATATTATTGGTGCAGCTGCACAGGGACCTACAAATTAAGGGGTCCACATCTACCTCCAAACGAGGTGAAATTGTGCATTTGAGGAGCTATTGGATTGCTAAGGGCCCGCATATTGTTTTTGCACAGTTGACCTCTTCTGTTTGTGTCCACTCCTGCAACAAATAGAAATTCTGATATATTCTTTTTTTATTTTTATAATTATGATTATGCCAATACTATTACCGTATGTCAATATCAAATGTTGAGTTGAAATTTCCATTTTGGGATGTATGCTAATTTTACATTTTCATTATATTTTTAGGGAGGCAGTATTGATAAAAAACAGCATTTTTCATGGCGAACACTATGCAGGTTAAATAACATGATAATTAATGATAATTGTATAGTAAGTGTGGTTATGAACCCAGAGATACCAATTATGTGTACAGTACTTTTTTAATTTTTAATATGATAAATCTTTTTAATGGGGAAACAGGGTCATGAACTTTAGCATAATAGGTATAGACGGATGGCAGATTTTAATGCCACAGTAAGCCGAAAGTCATGACCCCAGCCACCATGTGATTGAGGGATCTATAGGGTTAAAAAAATTACTTTCAACTCCAGCTGTTGGAGCTGATATCAGCTCAAAATTGCATGGACTCAGCTTTTGAGCTCAATCTATTCATGCAACATAACATTGAGATTCAGAAAATCACTTAAAATTTGGATGCACAGTTATTTCAATTTCTTGGAAGGGGGTAATGGGTTTCCATTAAAAGGAAATTGTTAGCAGGCTTTAGCTATATAATCTGAGAGCAGCATAATATAAGGCAAGAAAGCCTTATTCCAATGAGTTATCACTTAAGGGTACTTTACACGCTGCGACATCGCTAGCGATTGCTAGCGATGTCGAGCGCGATAGCACCCGCCCCCGTCGAACGTGCGACATTTGGTGATCGCTGCCGTAGCGAACATTGTCGCTACAGCAGTGTCACACACACATACCTGCTTAGCGACGTCGCTGTGACCACCGAACAATCCCTCTTTCAAGGGGGAGGTGCGTTCGGCGTCACAGCGATGTCACCGTGACGTCACTAAGCAGCCGTCCAATAGAAGCGGATGGGCGGAGAAGAGCGGGATGTAACATCCCGCCCCCCTTCTTCCTTCCGCATTGCCGGTGGACGCAGGTAAGGAGATGTTCGTCGTTCCTGCGGTGTCACACATAGCGATGTCTGGTGCTGCCGCAGGAACGACAAACAACCTCGTACCTGCAGCAGCAACGATATTAAGGAAAGGAGCGATGTGTCAACGATCACTGTTTTTGCACAATTTTGCGATCGTTGATCGTCGCTACTGGGTGTCACACGCTGCGATGTCGCTACCGGCGCCGGATGTGCATCACTAACGACGTGACCCCGACGATATATTGGTAGCGATGTCGCAGCGTGTAAAGCACCCTTTAGTTTCATAGAATCCCTGTTTCATCTGTTGTAGATGTAGCAGTGGTCACAATGCAGAGTTGTGCAATGCCCTGCACATGAGGTATGCGGCATAGTGAATCAGAAGAACTATACTACATTTGTAATTGGAGGTATTTGCTAATATTATTACATCTAAATATCAGCAGTGAGAAAGGGGATAATACATAACTTTTAATAGAATTATCGTTTAAAAAAATTGCGTAGTGCTGCAATTTATAAAAGAATTTTTTGTGCAAACAAATGAAACAACATTCAAGTCCAAAAGGACCAACATATATAGTGTTGGAGCCCCCCCAATGGTGTCCGTCAGTAATATTTTGTTTTCACCAGATGGACATCGAGGGGCTTCAACACCAAATTAGTGTCCAAAATTCATAGACACTGTAAAATGATGACTGCTATGAGCCGGGTAAGCAGAGCATAAACCTATAATCCTATCTGCTAGTTAGGTTAGGGTCATAGGAGGATATATTCCAGTGGGAACCAAAACCTCCAAAAATGACTCACCAATGTAATATACAATGTGGGGTTAATATATCCTCCAAGAAACAGGCTTTTGACCATACATGTACACACAAAAATTGCCAGCCGTAACCTGACAAAAAACCATCCAAGAGCCTAGAGCCTGACCACTTGTATTTTGGGGTCTCTATACTTGCATCTTTAGCCCTTCACCTACAGCATCTCCCCTGATGAATTCTGGTGGAAGAAACGCGTCGGGAGGTTCCATGGTGATGAATTTTTAGGGCCAATCTATTCAGGTTCAGTTTGGGACGGCCCTTGTAAGGGCTGGAACTAATGGGGTTTGAGGGTTTAGCTAGTTCCTGCCAGGGAGAGAGCTCCTGCCCGGCCATGGACAGCCACCCGATCTATCTATCCTGATGACCCCCTTCTAACAACTGACCTGTACCTACAACTGGGTGAGACCAATCCATTTCTTATGTACAATTGCATGATGTATTAATGAACCGGATATAATAAGCAAAAGGCAATAATTATACCTATATGTTTACTGCTGTAACTACAGTGCCTACAAGTAGTATTCAACCCCCTGCAGATTTAGCAGGTTTACACATTCGGAATTAACTTGGCATTGTGACATTTGGACTGTAGATCAGCTTGGAAGTGTGAAATGCACTGCAGCAAAAAAGAATGTTAGTTCTTTTTTTTAAAATTGTGAAAAGTTTATTCAGAGGGTCATTTATTATTCAACCCCTCAATCCACCAGAATTCTGTTTGGTTCCCCTAAAGTATTAAGAAGTATTTCAGGCACAAAGAACAATGAGCTTCACATGTTTGGATTAATTATCTCTTTTTCCAGCCTTTTCTGACTAATTAAGACCCTCCCCAAACTTGTGAACAGCACTCATACTTGGTCAACATGGGAAAGACAAAGGAGCATTCCAAGGCCATCAGAGACAAGATCGTGGAGGGTCACAAGGCTGGCAAGGGGTACAAAACCCTTTCCAAGGAGTTGGGCCTACCTGTCTCCACTGTTGACAGCATCATCCGGAAGTGGAAGGCTTATGGAACTACTGTTAGCCTTCCACGGCCTGGACAGCCTTTGAAAGTTTCCACCCGTGCCGAGGCCAGGCTTGTCCGAAGAGTCAAGGCTAACCCAAGGACAACAAGGAAGGAGCTCCGGGAAGATCTCATGGCAGTGGGGACATTGGTTTCAGTCAATACCATAAGTAACGTACTCCACCGCAATGGTCTCCGTTCCAGACGAGCCCGTAAGGTACCTTTACTTTCAAAGTGTCATGTCAAGGCTCGTCTACAGTTTGCTCATGATCACTTGGAGGACTCTGAGACAGACTGGTTCAAGGTTCTCTGGTGTGATGAGACCAAGATCGAGATCTTTGGTGCCAACCACACACGTGACGTTTGGAGACTGGATGGCACTGTATACGAGAATGAGAGGAGGAACATCTCCTTACATGCATTACATTAGAATTTGCTCTACACCACTAATGAAAGACATATCTATAGCTGATCGGATGGATACCATTGGGTTATATGCTACTAATATAATCATTTTATGACATTTTACCTTATGTTATTTCTACTATAGATAAATTTGGTAGATTTTCTGACCTTTCTATAAACGAGCAAATCGGCATTAAGGCCTTCTAGATTATTTGTCACTTTTACCAATTTTACAGTAAATATTTAGGGAAGAACATTCATCAAGACAGCAAAAGGGATCTCTCTTCTAACATTCTGCTTTCATTAGACTATGCTAAACTGAAATTGAATCTCTGGGGGAAATTACCTTTATCAGTGCCAGGAGGCATAAACCTAATTAAGATGACATTATTGCCGAAATTCAGTTATACTTTGCAAGACAGTCTGGTGCCTATCCCTAAATCTTTTTTCACAACACTTAAAGGGAACAAAACATCAGGATTTTGGTATATAAAAGGTGCAGCCAGTGCAGTACTGGCACTATCAGGCGCAGGCTGTACATACCATTAGTGGGCAGCTCGGATGTTTAGGCTGTGAAATCCAAGTTTATGAAGTTTGAAAATTCATCCACTTTTTCATTGACGTGTGCACTTCTCCAGATAATATCCGGGCGGGTTATGCACATGATTCCCGCCCCCCGCCGCCTATTCCTCCCTCTCTCTGGTTGTATGCACATTTCTCTATTCAGAAACATGGCGCCGGAGTTGGCACCTACACATAGCGCTTATCTCCGGCGCCATGTTTTTGAAGCCCGCATTACCCAGTTTTGTGCCTGAGAGGGCAGCGCATGCGCCCTCGCTTCTTCAGATCTCATTATGACCGCGGGAGCACGCGCGGTCACAACAGGACTGGAGAACAGCTGATCTTACCGATTAGCTGCAGGAGACGATATCGTAGCTGCAGCTAATCGGGGAACTTCATAAACTTGGATTTCACAGCCTAAACATCCAAGCTGACAACTAATGGTATGTACAGCCTGTGCCTGATAGTGCCAGTACTGCATTGGCTTTACCTTTATATACCAAAATCCTGATGTTTGGTTCCCTTTAAAGTGCTAATGTCATCATTTGTGTTTGGTAGTTCTCAGCCCAAATTTAAATTATCTACTCTTTAAACACCTAAAAAACTCAGTACAGCTCTGCCAGATTTTATCTTTATTATACAGCAGGCCAGCTTAAGGCACTAATGGGTTGGGTGCCAGGTGCTCAACTGACAAATTCGGACAGTCACTAGGAGGAGGTGCAAACACTAGTTTCTACTAGGATTGATAAAAATGATATTCACAAAATGTTGCATATACTCTAGATGGCATGGTTAGTCTGGAGACAGGCGAGATGAGGGTCAAATTTTGCTCATATTTTAAAGGACATGCCTAAATGGCAGAACCCTTATTTTCAAGCCCCAGTATCTCACCCATCCTCTCAATTTTGGAGCACTTAAAATTTCCTTTTACTTGGCGACCTTTATGATCAGTTATATTTCGATCAGTTAAGAAATAAGTATGATCCCAATTTTTTTTAGATAACTTCAATTAAGGTCCGCTCTCCAATCACAATCATATTCACAAAATGCAATAGTAACCATATCCACCTTCCTATTGATAGGTATTCTTAAGTCACCAGGCTTGCCAGGTCTTATATCAGTAACCGAGAGAAGCTATTTTACCTAAAAAATTCTTTTTATTTACATATATGCCACAAACAAGGTACACAAATAGAATTATTAAAAATTACTGAGAAGGAAAGGTGGGAAACAGTACACCCTACTCCTCACCCTTCCTGTCATATAGGGGTCGACGTCCTAAGGTTTATTGACGCCCCTATTCCTCGTCGACTGAGGCCCTATAACAACCCTCCACTCACACTAGTAAAGTACCGTGTGCCCTAGTTTAAAGTGGGTAAGGTGAAACACCCAAGGTCAGACCCATATAGATAGTATGTGACATCAATTTAGTCCAGATAATAATTCACTGTCAGTAAATGTCATAAATCATCTATAAGGGGATTATTTACTCAGTCGACTATCAGTCAAGAGTATCAGATCATAAGAACTGCTGTTGCATATGTCCAGGATGCACCCTACGCGTTTCGCCCTCTTATCAAAACACCAGGGCTCATCAGGGGTATAGAACATAGATCCTTGACAATTAAATCACAGCTTCAACCTAGAACAAAAAACATAAATATAATAATCAATACACTGTTACCAACTTGGAAGTCAATAGTTATGTCAAAAAATATATATAATGTAATCAAAGAGAGGAACAAGGACAGTACTGACCGGTGATAGTGAGTTACACCAGAACGGGACGAACCCGATTAAGGGTAGACCAATTGTGTCGGGCATCGACTCTCTCACCCAGAATTGCAGTATGTATGTGGATCGGGTACTTAGATCATTTGTAACCTCTCTTCCCTCATATATTAGGGACACTTTGGATCTCCTAACCAAATTGGAAGGGATTGTATTGGATAAAGATATGATTCTTACGTCCATTGACGTTGAATCCCTATACACCAGTATTCCTCATTCTGCTGGTTTGCACGCTATTGAATACTTCTTGAAAACACGAGGGAATCAATTTGAGGCCCATAATAAGTTCATACTGGAGCTTATGGAATTTATTCTTACTAGGAACATCTTTCTTTTCAAATCCAAGTTCTACCACCAGCTCAGGGGCATAGCAATGGGGAGCCCCTGTGCCCCCACATACGCTAACTTGCTCCTGGGCTGGTGGGAGGACACAGTAGTATTTGGAGATGAATTAACCGAGTGGTCCCCCCAGATAGTTTTCTGGGGGAGATACATCGACGATGTATTTATCATTTGGTCTGGAAGTGTTCAATCCTTTGAAGGCTTTGTGAGACAACTCAACCTAAACAATCTGGGATTAAAATTTACATATGAGGTTGGAATTGATAAAATGTCATTTTTGGACATTTTTGTCAAGAAAGAGGCGAATGGCGTATTGGAGACTACACTCTTTAGGAAACCGAGCGCCACTAATAGTTTTCTGAGATGGGAAAGCCATCACCCCCCAAATTTAAAAAGAGGAATTCCGAAGGGACAATTTTTGCGTATACGCAGGAATTGTTCCAATGAGGAGGAATTCAACAGACAAGCGGTGCAACTTGGAAAACGGTTCTCTGATCGGGGTTATCCCAGAAAAACCATTGAGATGGCTTTCTCCCAGGCGGCCCAGGTTGAGAGACATAGTCTCTTAAATACAACTAAAAGTAAGGAGGCTGAGAATAAGACTCGTCTTATTGCAACATATGATGATCAGCATTCTCAGGTGATGAGGATCTTGAAGAATCATTGGGGTATCCTCAGACAGGATAAAGACATAGAGGAATCAATTCACTCTTTTCCATCGGTTACTTTTAGGAGGGGGTGCAATATACGGGATCGATTGGTTAAAAGCCATTATGTCCCTCCTGAAACCAGTGGGGCTAGTTGGCTGACGAAAAGAGAGTCTGGCACCTTTAAATGCCATGCATGTAAATTTTGCAACTACATTGATCCATCTAAAGAGTTTAAGAGTGTGACGACTGGCAGGATATATAGAAACCGTACTTTTGCGAACTGCCGGACTCAAGGGGTCATATACCTCTTTACATGTAGCTGCCCTAAAAATTATGTTGGTAAAACAAAACGACAACTGCGAGTCAGAATAGGAGAACATCTGGGTGACATTCGGAATAAAAGGGATACGCCAATAGCTAGGCACATAAATGAGGAACATAATGGTCGCTATGAGGATGTAAGTTTCAAATCCATAGAATCTGTCCCAGAACCGGAGAGAAAAGGGGACTGGGATAAAATTTTGTTACAAAGAGAGGCGAGGTGGATTTTCTGGCTAGGGTCCGTGTATCCGGATGGCTTAAATGAGCACGTAAGCTATACTAGCTTTATTTGACTTGATAAAAGTGAATTCGACCATACCTTTAAATAAATTTGGCCTGTAGTGGGCCTGACATGAATTTATGCCCACCTATTAATCCTGGATATTGGGCATTATTATTGTTGCTTTAGGATATGACACAATCAGGTAGCCAGTGTTTTATCTGTGACTGCCTTATGTTGCTTTTAATTGTGAACACTGTTACTTTCGTGAGGGATGGTTTTGAATGGACATACCCCCCCCACCCCCCCCCCTTCTTTTTAACTTCTCTAAATCATATATGTATCATCAGTACATTATTGTTTTTGACATGGCGGGACCTATCGGGTCCTTTTGGGATACAAATATTTTCCCCATTTCGGGTATTCGTGCTTTTGGTTATTACAAAATTGTGGCGGTTGTGTGAGATCCACCTGACGGTCTCACCTTCGGGAGTATAATAAGCTCGTGCGGTGATTAATCCACGCATGCGCGATTGCGGCGAAGCTCCTTCTTTCTAAGTGGTAATGTTGATAATGTGCGCATGCGCGGGTCTTTTGCGCATGCGCGATGTGCTAGGAACGTCCGGGTATACGGAACTATTCACTGCAGTCCCAGACCCGGTGGGATGATGTTTTATGCTGCACATCCCGGAAGTGACGTTACGGGAGCGGCGGATCAGCTGTGTTTTGGCGCGGAATATGGGGTTTAAAAGTCGGCTAAGATTGCTATGTTTTAGCACACCCGTACTGGATACACATCGCTACCCAGATGACACTGCTCGTCCAGGTAATTCCATTTTGCCTTGTCTGAAACAATTCTTTGCTATGCTGTGAGCTTATGGTGTATATGATCTTTAGTGGTTGTATAATGGGACTGAGTTGGGTTATATCCCCTTCTATTTAGGCACTAATAGAGGTGTTGCCTAGACCGGGACCCGGATTTTTTGAGGTATGTGCGGCACCTCCTAAGGTCCATATAGCCTTTTGTGGGGCGTGTTTATCTGTTCATTCTTACGCCATGTATATATATATGTTTTTGAAGGGAAGACTGGCTTTTCCTGAGGACATTTGTACCATTATTACGTGATTGAGCCTGTGGCACGGGATGAATCTTTAAAAGTGCTGACATCTATCCTTAACTAGACCAGGTACTGTCTGGGTATTGGCCCTGTATACATGTACGTACATTGTTTATGTCCTGTGAAATCGGCAGGGACAGCCATTTGAGGTGATTTTTCTATCAAAACGTCCCTAATGGATGTACGGATTCATGTACTGAGATGTATGGTTTACTCACACTGTTGAAGCAGACAGAGGGGATTTGATTTGTGTGTCCTGACTTGATCTCTCATAGACCAGTACGTGCATATATGGGTGTGTTCTGAACCTCGGGAGATCTCCCAGATTGGCTGAGGGATATGTCTATAACCCGGGACTGCTTTAACAGGTATATATTTCTTTTATCTAATATGTAAGCCCTCTTTTGTCTAGGAGGGTTGGAGTGAATAGATACCTCATATCTGTATCCGTATTTGTATATATATCATGTATTGTTTGTATTGATAGATGCATTTTCCTGGTCTGTAATTCTGGAGGACAAATTATTAACAGTATTTATAACTGTTCTGGTGTAACTCACTATCACCGGTCAGTACTGTCCTTGTTCCTCTCTTTGATTACATTATATATATTTTTTGACATAACTATTGACTTCCAAGTTGGTAACAGTGTATTGATTATTATATTTATGTTTTTTGTTCTAGGTTGAAGCTGTGATTTAATTGTCAAGGATCTATGTTCTATACCCCTGATGAGCCCTGGTGTTTTGATAAGAGGGCGAAACGCGTAGGGTGCATCCTGGACATATGCAACAGCAGTTCTTATGATCTGATACTCTTGACTGATAGTCGACTGAGTAAATAATCCCCCTATAGATGATTTATGACATTTACTGACAGTGAATTATTATCTGGACTAAATTGATGTCACATACTATCTATATGGGTCTGACCTTGGGTGTTTCACCTTACCCACTTTAAACTAGGGCACACGGTACTTTACTAGTGTGAGTGGAGGGTTGTTATAGGGCCTCAGTCGACGAGGAATAGGGGCGTCAATAAACCTTAGGACGTCGACCCCTATATGACAGGAAGGGTGAGGAGTAGGGTGTACTGTTTCCCACCTTTCCTTCTCAGTAATTTTTAATAATTCTATTTGTGTACCTTGTTTGTGGCATATATGTAAATAAAAAGAATTTTTTAGGTAAAATAGCTTCTCTCGGTTAATGAATTTAATATCTTTTACCTTGATATTGCAATCGGTTTATGAAGGTCTTATATCAGCCCTGTTCACACACATGCTCTCAACAGATTTTGGTTTTACTTCTCTGAAGGTGAAAAACACGTGGGAGCTGCTTATTTCCACTATTAATAGGGAGGACTAGGAGGAGATCTTGGAATCCCCCCTTCAGTGAGCAAAAAAAGTCTCAATTATACATTATTAACCAAGTCTACCTAATCCCATCAAGGTTGTTCTGAATGGATAGATTACTGCTGATATAAATCAAAACATTATCGCTAATATGGAGTCTTTAACCAAAGCACAAGTGTCTGTGGTGTGGGGAAAGAAGTATACTTCAGGAACACAGTTTCACAATGTGTGGTGAACTCACCAATGTATCTGTTGAAGACATACTGCAGATCATGAACCAAGTCCATGGAGTTGTAAGTCCCAGAGTGGATGACAGAAGGAGTAATGAAGAGGGTCAATCAGCTGCCCTGATCACTACTGAAGGGACACTGGAAAAGGGGTACTTTCATCTGTCATAGCTGCGTCATTAAAACATTGGCAGGATTGCAAGATCATCTGTCCTGTGAGGATTAAAGCAAGGACATCATGTCCAGAAGCAAATACACAGCCTAGGAGGTCTAGTAGACAATTACTTCCCACTCTTGCACTGGACAAGCCTGAGGAAACAACCACTACGGTTGACGTGGTGGAGGCAGCCATGGACAAGTTAGTCATCCAGGTTGACAAACTACAGCCTGAAGGCTCCATCCGTCGTCTGAGAACCTTTTCGGGTGTCAATTCCATCCCAGGTGGTGAAGAAGTCTATAACACAAAGGAGGGATGTTGCTCTGCAGTATCTAGAAGTTTAGCAGTGCACTGATGCTGAGAAGAAACAGAGAATTGTGAATAGTCTGAAGGGTCCTGCTATGGAAGTGATGCAGGCTGCCACAATTTCCTTTGTAGACTCCACACCACTTACCAGGACTCTCGTGAAAAGATGTCAGATTATCTTTATTGGCTAGCTAAACTAGAGCATAGAATTGAATCCAAGGGCAGACCTAGGCCTAGACAAGTTGAACAATATCATCTGGAACAAGAGCTACGAGGAGCTCTGACTCTTGAGCTCCCATTGCTCAACGATTGAGGTGCTGTTATAAAGAGCAAATCCCCTCTTCTTTCCCTCAGTTGCTTAAGTAATTGTGATGAGAGGAAGCCCTCCTGGCAGCCAGAGAAGAAGTGACCAAGTGAGTGGATGCTGTCCCTGGAAATCTCTAGCTGAGTCACAGAGAGAGAGAACTCTTGAAGGTCATTGAGAAGCAAGGGGAAACAAACTGCCAAACTTCTATCTGCCCAGGAATTACAGGTGGACCAGCTAAAGGAATTTGTTGAGACAGCTTTCAAGAAGCAAAAATAGTCTTTGAAATTGACAAGCGATGACCAGAGTCAAGTGGAAGATACACAGTAAGAGAAAAGTTATGTCTGTAGAAGCACCCATCATATGGCTCGCAGTGTCCAAAGAGGTAGAGGTAGAGTTTGAAGATCGCTCGGAACACTCCTTTCCTAAGAAAAGGGAGGTGGAAAACAGGGATGTACAGTCCCACACTGGCCCCCCTTCAAAATCAAAGGTGTATGCCACAGCTCCATCTAATATTGCCCAGTTAGGGTGATTTTGTAAGGGTCTCATGGGATCAGCACCATATGTACCAGCCTGTTTCAATGGTCAGTCTTGCACTGTATTGCTGCATAGTGGATCTCAAGTGTCAATATTTTTTGAGAACTGGTACTGAAATTACTTGTCTAACGTGCCCCTGCAACCCCTATCTGGAATTGTGGTCTGGGGATTGAGTGGAAATAATGACCCTTACAAAGGATACATTTCTTTCATGCTATGATTTCCAGATACAATGGCTAGGGTATACAGCCATGTAACGAAGCCTCGGTGAGTACAGCGCGCACTGCCATCCCCCCATCCCTTCCACCACTTTTAATCGCTGGGTTCTGGTCCCCATAGACTTATATAGAAACCGTATTCTGGAACGGAACTGGATTTTTTAAAAAATTAACAGGGACCCACCAGTCCTATTTATCTGCGAGTCTGCTCATCTCTATTTTGCAGTTATATATGATAGGACAGTGAGCCCTGCAGCTATACCATAACCACAGAACAGCCAGGTTATCATAAGCTGCCCACTCCACCTGCCTTCTCATTAAAAAGAATAATGACAACTATTCCCAGCATTGCAAAGCTCTTGAAACCAGAAGCTCCAGATTGGAACCCTGTGTGACTACAGAGCTGCTTCATCAGGGAGTGAGTAGCTACTGTTAGGACTTGTGGTTCTGTGGCGCCCCTGACCTGGTCAGGCACCACGGAGTACTGCACCCATGCTGGGGGCAGTACAATACAGGTAATCCAGAAGGCTGACTGAGGTGTGACTACCCAGGCGCATAGTAATTAGGTCTCATACATGTACCTTTGGGAGGACTCCTGAGAGCTTCCAGGAGGGGGCGTGGCCTCCATGTCCACTCAAGGGGTGTGGTGGAGAGCCTGGTTGCTAGGTGGCGTAGGCAGGCACAGTGGGGAAAGAGGAAGAAGGAGGAACAGGCAGTCTGAAGTAGAGTGTTGAGGAGAGAGGAGTCTGGAAGTGGAGCTCAGACAGAGCGGACGTGCAGAACCCACAAGTGAGCCAGTTAGTAAGTGCAGCTCAGGGAGAGCAGTCGCATGCAGCAGACCTTGGAGTATGTCACAAGCTGACAGCATACGCGCAGTGACTACCGATGGGGGAGATCGGTCACCTGGTAGAGCCGCCCGAAATCCACCCAAGGCTAGAGAGAGTAAAGGGGTGGCAGAGTAAGGGGACTGCCAGGGAGGTACCAGGCCCGCAAGGGTAACAGGTTCCAGTGCAGAGATAGATTCACCTTTCTTCTGCCAAACCTGCCTGAGGGGGCACTTCAGACCCTCAAGACAACACCACAGAGTCCGCAGCCACATAGCAAAGAGAGGGCCCATAGTTCACAGGAGGCAAGCAGCCGGAGTGACCTAGTCCAGGCTACAAGCAAACGGGCCGAAACGAGGGGAGAACAGGCAGCAGCAACTTCCCTGGGTGACCCCCGTAGGGACTTCAAGTCGGGGTCACCACAAAAACACAAAGGGCTAAGGAAGGCGAGTTGGTAGTCACCCTCATCAGCCAGCCGGAAGGATACCTGGTTCCAGCCTGGTTCATCCCAGCTACGCCCGGGTTACTCACCCTACCATCAACAGTGAGTAAAAACCCTGAAAGACATTCTGCTTGTGCGTGTGAGTCATTCTGTGACTTGTGGTGCCACACACTTACACAGGGCCGTGGGGCTCGCCTCACTCTCGGGATGCCACAACAACTGACTGCACCCACCATCAGCCCCAGACACCCCTTAATCTGCAGTGGCGGTCTCCACTGACCGCAATACCGAGTGTGGCGTCACGAAAATCCTAAAAGAAGGTTCCCTACCTGTGACCAGACTGTTCCCGCCACGTACAGTCCCTGAAGGTAATGCACCGCTACACCGCACCTGTGGGGCTTCACAGTTCTACTGTGGGGGAAGTATGCTGGAGCTAATTATAGGGCAGTACTACTGAGACATGTGATTTCACTAATGAGGAGTTTATGATAGGACCAGCCATGGAGGCGAAGTTGTTTTCATTATATTAAGTCAGGGGTGTCAATCTCAAGGCCCATGGGCCAAATTTGGCCCACCACATAATTTATGTGGCCCGCTAGCTGGATTGCCAATAATAGCCAGGTGCTTTTCTCTGCCGTCCATAGCATCCAGTAGAAAAGAGCACTGTCCATGATGTTTTACATTTTCTGCCAGTTTGTACTACGCATGTGCTAAAGGGGCTGTAATGCACTATACAAGCAGTTAATGTTAGAATGTATGGGCTTCTGGTAGGTGCGACGTAATTTCCCTCACGTATTGTTAGCGTGACTCCCAGTCTGGAGCGCAGTGCGCCATTCGAAGTATTGGCTGAGACTGAGGAGAGATGTGATGCACGCTCCCCATCTTTAGCCCTCATTCAATGAGAAGCTGCAGTTGAAAAAGGGAAAAGGGTGGTAGGATAATGCTGTGAAGATACCTGTGTTGGGATTTGGGTGTGTGTGTGGAATGCTGTAGGGATGTCTGCTATGGGGTTTTCGGTGTATGCAATTGTTAGGTATCATGTGGTGGGATTTTTTGAGGTGCAATGTTATAGGGATGCCTGCTGCAGAATTTGGGGGGAGGGTGCGATGCTGGAGGACATTTGGTTAAATTTGGGGGGTCTATGATGCCTGTGGTGGGATTTGTTGTGTGTGCAATGCGGGTCAGGGAACGCTGCACAGGGAGACTCGGGTGTTGACCCACAGACTTGTAGCTCATAGGCAGACTAGCAAGAGTTAAGCTCTGATGGGCTGCTTGTTAATCTTCTTTGATCACATGCTGGCTGGACAATTCCTTTAATGCCAGCTATAGCTAGTCTAGTTTATTGTTGTGAGTGGTTGTGGTGTTAACCCTTGTTGATCTTTTGTTGCTGCTTGCTTTTCTCTCTTAGTGTTTGTTCCTGTGAGCGTGCAGTGTGTCTGAGTTTTAGCTTTTCCCTGTCTGTCTTTGTCTGTATTGCCATCACACTACTGCCCCTTCCTTTCTTTAGGAGAGGGGGGAGGAGGAGGGGGGGGGACAGATTATCTTTGGTCAGGATTATAGCCATGCTTGAGACTCAGGCATGTCCACCATTAGGGGTAACCCTGAGTTTAGGGATAGCCTAAGGTCCCCTAACATGAGGGACAGTATAAGAGCCCCCTGTCCTTTTCTATCTTGCAGTACAATCTATTTTACAATAGCCGTTCTACTCAGGGACAGCTCTCTTATAGCCCTACTACCCTAAGATAGCTTTCGTTAATCCCTACTAACTTGGGACAACTCTCATACAGCCCTACTATCCAGGGATAGCTCTCTTATAACCCTACTACCCAGGGACATCTCTCGTATAGCCCTAATACCCAGGGATAGCTCTTGTATAGTCCTACTATCAAGGACAAGCTTTTACATAGCCCTACTACCCAGGGACAGCTCTCGTATAGCTCTACTACCCAGGGACAACTCTCATACAGCCCTTTTACTCAGGCTCAGCTCTCATATATCTCTACTACCAAGGGACAAATTTTGTAAAGCCCTTCTACCCAGGGACAGCTCTCTTATAGCCTCTGGCCAGTTTGTGCATTGGAGTCCATGTTTGTACCGTGTTTCATGCAATGTCATATGGATATTGTTTTTTAGGCATTATCTATTTATAGAACACTGTATGGCATTATTATTCTAAGAAAGCATGGTACTATACAGTATAAAGCTCAAAATTGTTCTTTCTTCCAAAATAAGCACCCACAAATTGTTTAGCTCAGGGGCTGGTCGAAAGCGGGGAGCGAGAAGCCGGTGGTGAATGGGTGCGGGTCTCGTGTGATGTCACAACCTCTGCTGAGCCCCGGAACAGCGAGTGCCGGCACTGCTGGAATCGCACCAGCAGCGGAAGTGAGTATAAGCTTTTATATTTTAATGGGGGCAACATAGAGAAAGGAAGAGCCCGGACTGCTGACCCGAAGGGGCTCAAGGGAGGGCTACATGACTAGGAGGGATGCCAGGCCATAGGGTTAATAAGGGGTTAATGGAGAAGTCAGTTTGGGCGCGAAATTTGGGGGTGGTGCTAAGGGGCAGTTAGGATCAGGGGTCAGTGTGATTGGTCAGGGGGTGGTGCTATAGGGGGTAGTATATAGGGCAGGTCAGAGGGGGGGTGGGCCATTCCTACCTGGACGGTGACTGTAATCGTTCCCGCCCGCCCGCCCTGATTGTGGATTCGACATCAATGAAGAAAAGAAGGAAGATCGTATTTGTCGCAGCGGCGAAAAGGAGGGGGGTGTCTGAAGGTGGGGGTTTGCACAGAGGAGAGGACGGAACCCAGTGCCGGAGCGGGTTACCTCTAGCGGTGCAATTGTTTGGTAAACGGGTCCTTGCTGGGTTGAGTCTCAGCGGGACATAGTGTGGGCAACATCTGGCTTGGGCTCTCGAGTCGGTGTGTTGCGGCTGAGGGTCAGGAGATGGGCTGATGTTGCAAAGAACATTTTGGTTAACCTTCAGGTACCCCCCCCCTTCCTTTTCGGGGGGTTCTTCAATGAAGAATTGTATTGTTACATGGCTTATGTTTCTGTTACGAATAAATGGGGCTGCTGTGGCCTTTATATCCAACGTCACGCAGTGTTTGTGTTTATTTTAGATAAGAACCCTAGGGGGTAGGGGGTTGTTGGGGAAGGTCAAAGGCCTTCAGTCAGACATTCCGGAGTCATGAGAAGAGGTTGTCCTAGTAGTGGAAAACACCTTTAAGCCCATGTGAGCACTAGAAATTGACTTTTTCGTAAGGAAAATCCGGACCCTCTGAAAGAATCCCGCACCTGTGGTAAAAACCGCCCCAAAACCGTAACGAAATCTGCATGCAGTTTTGTTGCAGTTTGGTGCGGATTAGGCGGGGATTTGCCACGGATTTTCCACAGGTTAGTCCCTGTGGATTTTTACCATTATCTATGGCAAAAACCGCAGGTACCTGTAGAACAGAAGTGACATGCTCATAATTTCCGCGGGTAAATCCGCAGGTATAAAAAAACGCAGTCTGCGCACAGCATTTTTTTATACCCATAGGTTTTGCTGGGGAATGACTGCAGCAATGTTAGACACATTTTCTGCAGCAAATCCGCGGGAAATCCACAGCGTGCGCACAGGGCCTGAGACTTTCATTTGATCTAATAGCCAGACAGAACTCACAGAATTGCTTTTTCTTTTATAAGAATAAAGGGGGCTTTACACGCAGCGACATCGCTAGCGATGTCGCTAATGAAAGCACCCGCCCCCGTCGTTTGTGATTCACGGGCAAATTGTTGCCCGTGGCGCACAATATCGCTGGGAGCCGTCAAACGGACTTACCTTCCTAGCGACGTCGCTGTGACACCGCACGAACCGCCCCCTTAGAAAACAGGCTGTTTGCTGGTCGGCGAACAGCCTTCTTTCTAAGGGGGCGGTTCGTGCGGCATCACAGCGACGTCACACGGCAGGCGTCCAATAGAAGCGGATGGGCGGAGAGCAGCCGCAGAAAGTCACGCCCACCTCGTTGCCGGCAGGATGCAGGTTCGGTGTTGTTTGTCATTCCTGGGGTGTCACACGTAGCGATGTGTGCTGCCTCAGGAACGACGAACAACCTGCGTTTTACACGAGCAACGACATTTGGGAAATGGACGACGTGTCAACAATCAACGATTTGGTGAGTATTTTACATCGTTAGCGGTCGCTCATACGTGTCACACGCAACGACGTCGCTAACGAGGCCAGATGTGCGTCACGAATTCCGTGACTCCCAACGACATCTCGTTATCGATGTCGTTGCGTGTAACGGGGCCTTTAGTCATTTAACGAAAATGTGAGCATTACTATGAGTTGGAGTAGATGTTTTCCTCATATACTGACATGATATCACCCAGCACCCTTTTCTAACAAATATGAGCTAGCAAACCTTGTGCCGGCAGTACTCCATCATCAAGTACATATACTTTTGGTCTTGAAAATGATGGTGAAATCGCACAATGTTTCTATGTTTCAGTTGGCTGTGGAGTTCAATCTCTTTTTCCACCTGAAAAGTATAATGCAAAGAAAGGGTGGTGAGGAGCAGACATACGTACAGACATGGAGCAGACAGCATGTGACGCTGCCCAAGGAGATCTCCTTACTGTGCTTTTAAATATAGCTAGCAGTAAAAAATGTACAGTGTAAGCTTATCTTGTACAATGCAGTGTAGATGACTGGATGCAATGGCCAGCAAAGCATAGCACAAGACGTCTGCAATGCCCTGCAGACATCAGTGGGTATAAAGTAGGCAATGCCTGCAAACATTAGTCCTCACCCCTCCTCTTTGCTGTATCACTATTTTTCTGCTGTGGGAGATCATCTTCACTGCATAGACCTGCCTGCTGGACACGTCTGTGCATTTGTAGCACCTGCCAAAAGCACCCTAAAAAGACAAAACATTATTAGTGTGGTCATTAATGACGCATGCCAACTCATACCTGACATTAGCCAAGTGACACACAACAGGGGAATCTCATCCAGCCATTAACCTCCTTCCAGAACCTGATTGTCAGCTGAGCCGCTCTTACAAAGCTGTAATTAACATTTTATGGCAACCTGTCACCTTATAACACATTAACCCTTCAGGCCCCCCCAGTAATGTAATATAACCGTATGCACAACATAATTCTGAACCATCACAAGATATGTTCCAATTTTATATGGAAGCACAGGGGGATAGGAGAAGATCTGTGCACAGAAAGAAAAATACATCGGTAATTCCCCTGCAATACAAACATCCAAACCAGCAGATGGAGCCTTTTCCAATAAGTATTTATAAAACAGCAACTTTATAATCCACAATAATTGTACTTATGACGGTATGCATCTTTATCGGATCGACTATAGGGACACTTACCTTTCCCAATAGATTCCCTCTCTTGTACAGTCTCCCAGATTCTGGATCTTCAATAACATAGAGTGATCTCTCTGGGTGATCATTACCTGGTACCTCCATGTCCTGATCATTTCCAGTCAAGAAATCCTCTAGCAGATTCCCAAATCACAGGCAAAGGACAATCAACCAGCACCAAAACACTAGAGCTTACCCATTGGAGGAGCTCAGCTGGGACACAGTACTCTAGAGATGGGAGGAGAAGAGCAGAGGGAGGAGGTGACAGAGGACAGGAGGGAGGGCAAGCACTGGATACACAATGCAGCAGCACCAGCACCGCCTGAGTTGTGTACATGTGCTGCTGTGCATATACACATTAGGAGCCAGGGGCTGGCTAGCACAATTTAGCCTGGGGGGAAATCACAAAGCAGTGGCCCTCAAGTTGCGGCAGTGCACCATTGGACTGTTCATCTCTGGCCGCTGCATTAAAGCAGCTGTGGTAACAGGCTTTATGAACAGGCTGGTGCATATATATGGAAACAGAGTCTAGCTCACTGCTTATATATGGGAACAGAGCAAAGCTTACTGCGTACATAAATACTGCAACAGAACCAAGATGACTACATAGATACGGGAACAGAATGGGAGCAGAACCGAGCTTACTACAGTGATATGAATACAGAACCAAGCTTAATACAGAGATATGGGAGCAGAACCGAGCTTACTACAGAGATATGGGAGGAGAACCGAACTACTACAGAGATATGGGAGCAGAACCGAGCTTACTACAGCGATATGAGAACAGAACCGACCTTACTACAGAGATATGGGAACAGAACCGACCTTACTACAGAGATAAGAGAGCAGAACCAAGCTTACTATAGAGATATGGGAGCAGAACTAAGCTTACTACAGAGATATTGAAGGAGAACCGAGCTTACTACAGAGATATGAAAGCAGAACCAAGCTTACTACAGAGATATGGGAGCAGAGCAAAGCTTACTACAGAGATATGGGAGCAGAACCAAGGTTACTACAGAGATATTGGAGGAGAACCAAGCTTACTACAGAGATATGGAAGCAAAACCGAGCTTACTACAGAGATATGGGACCAGAGACGAGCATACTACAGAGATATTGGAGCAGAATTGAACATACTACATAGATATTAGAGCAAAACTGAGCATACTGCAGAGATATGGGAGCATAACTGAGCTTACTGCAGAGATAAGGGAGCAAAACCGTGCTTACTACAGAGATATGTGATCAAAACTGAGCTTACTATGGAGGTATGGGAGCAGAATCAAGTTTACTACATACAGTAGATACGGGAACAGAACCGAGTTTAGTGTACAATTCAGGAACAAAATCGTACTTACTCAGTCATCTACATAGACACAGCAACAGAACCAAGCCTCCTACATACATTCGGGAACAGAACAATCTTACTGCATACACATAGTACCATAACTAAGCTTACTGCTCAAATATGGTACCATAATTAAGCTTGCTACTTAAACATGGTACCATAACTGAGCTTACTATATAGATATGTGAGAAAAACCACGCTTACTACATAGATACAGTACCATAACCTAGCTAACTACATATACAACAAATAAAAAGCTTCTCCTATATTTTCAATGTTAAACACGTACAGCAAACTGACGGACTATACACTGATGCTATCCATGTGCTGTTTTTCACGGCCCCATAGTCTTCTATTGACTATTGTCATCTGTGCTGCAGGAAAAAAAAACACGTCTCCATGTGGACCACATGGACACACAGTCTGTGTAAATACACAGACATGCTAGCAGCACCATAGGTTATAATGGGTATATGTGCTTAAAAAAAAACCGGATACAACACGTACCAGAAACAAGGACATGTGAAGGAGGCCTTAAGGTGACATAGTTAGATCATAGTGTAGGAAGGACTTAATTTGACTTGTCTTTTCATAAACACAGAAATACAAATGAAAGTCTCTAACACATATGTGAACAAGCGCTTAGGGCCCGTGCGCACAATCAGTGACAGCAGCGTTTTGGACGCAGAGTGTTTTCGCTTCATCCAAAATGCTGTGTTATACAGTACAGACAAAGTGGATGGATTTATAGAAATCTCCGACCCCTGGGCTTCTTTTAAACTCTCCATAAATTGACCTGTGGCGCGAGTTTCTGAGCTGCAGCTTGTGAATTTATTCTAAGAGATGCTAGTGCTCTGAGTGGGAGAATACAGCGAAAATCCACTGTGCCAGTGACCCTGATCATGTACACAGACAGCGTGTCTCCGCTAGAGAAAGTATGCTGGGTCCAGACTGTGAGGAAGCCTGATGCTGGGCACTCACCCTTAAAGATAAGATATAAGATACAAATGTTTTACACATACACCACAACAGGGCCGGACTGGGACTAAAATTCAGCCCTGGCATTTGGGGGTACACAGGTGTGATGCCCTGACCTATCAGGTTGTCACAGGGTATTGTGCAGTCTGCCCTTATGCACGGTGTCCACCTCCTTGGTTACGGGTCCCTGACCTTTTGGTGTTGCTAAGAACCAAGCCAATCAAAAATCCTAGAAACACTCTGCACCACACCCACCAGACACACCAATGGGTAGCCTGAAGGGAATAGGGCTGCCCACTTGGGGGGTTGGTTTGGGAGAGTCAGGAATGTAGGAGACACTCAGTTGTGGAGTGACTCTTGAGAGGAGAGGTCACAGGTTGGGAGCTGGCTCCTCAGTACTAGGTGGCAGATGTTGGTCTGGGCCTGATAGGAGCTGGAACCCCGGTCGCAGGGGATCGTGTCAAGGGGCACGGAACTGCCCAGGAGGGCAGCCAGCGGCCTTGAGCCATTTCCGAGCAGGGGCCAGGGCACGACGGGGTACGTGGACCCTAGGCCGGTAAGTAGTTTCACGCGTCCTGGTAATTTACCTGACGAGGGCGAAGACTTCATGATTCGTTCTCTACCCGCTCCAAAATCGGGGTACTAGCGCAACGAGGGGGATAGGACTTTCCCAATACACAGTCCAGAAAATCCCAAGCGTGAACCCTAAGAGCAAGCTCATTCTGTTAGCCATACGGGTGAGCGGGACCCGACTAGTTTCAAACTACAGGGGCCAACAAGTAGAGGCAGTGCCAAGGAAAAGGTCACAGGCTAACAATCAACACCATCGGGTACGGAACTCAGTGTACTCCCTCCCTGCTACAGTGGTGCTAAGAATTCCGGTTTACAAGTTGTCGGTGTCAGCGTTATTGGACTGAGTGAGTACGCAGTGACCCTTTCCTCCCCAACGGTACTCCCCTCTTCCCATCACCAAGCCCCGGGGCACTTCCCCCTACCCATGGAGGGGTTAAACACCTGGCTGCCATACCATCGCCATCGGGAGCTTCCAACAGCAGCGGTGGTACTCCACCTTACCACACACCGTGGGTGGGGTCACAAACTCTAATCACAAAATCCCCTGTAAATACCCCCCCTTTTTATTCCGGGTGTCCGCGCGACCCCTCTCGGATCCGGAGACCCCCTCGAGCCACCGCGGATACGGGTCCGAGCAGCAGCCCGGCTGCTGGCGCTGGGGCGGTACACAGGCCCACTTTTCGCGTGGTGAATGTGTAATATCTTTGTGCACTTGTAGATTGTGTAACACGACCATATAACATGTAGTCACAGCTGCATCCAGTATTACAGCTCAGGCCTATTTATTGCTCTTAGTAGCAGGACCTGGCAAAGCCGCTATTTTGTCTACAGAGCTGGGTCTCGCAGATAATGAAGAGGATGCTGCTCTCCACATAATGCTGCGGTCATGTAGCTGATGGGCAGGGATACAAAATCAGCTCCCCCTGAACTAATATTGATGACCTATTCTACAGATAGGTGATCAGGGAAGCTGTTGTTATCACTGGTGATAATTTTGGACACATACCACTTAGGGAATGTGTAATGACATTTTTGGGGGCAGATCCCACCATGGAAACTACTATGAAAAATACTCGAATGACCATATGCATCTATTGCTGTGCAGAGGTTCAGGCTTTTCAGCATTTTTTACCCACTTTGGGTTTCTAAAACCACCCAGTGGTTAAAAGAAGTGGCCGCTCCATTCTTTTGGTGTTTTCCACTTAGAAAACACTCTGTGCTTTACAATGCAGATCAACGGGAAGGCTCGGATGATGCCCAGACGTTTTTTGTTGTGTTTACCATCGCTTTTTCTTAAAAGTGCAGTAAAAAATATGTAACAAAAACAATGAGAAAACACTAAAAGAAAAACCAAAGATGGTGAAAACCATAGATGCTAGGAAACGACTGTAAAACTACACAGAAGATGGGTCAGGAAAAAAAACGCAACAGTTTTCAGCATCTTCTGCTTGAGAAATATGGCGGTTTTGCTTGAGTTTAAAATCCCTTGTGTGCACATAACCTTAGGTTTTCCGGTTTTGGAAACCCATTCCCTGCATGGTTTGTTTATTTTATTCACTCTCCCCAGGTCTGCTATTGTCTGCAGCACTGATGTCACATCACAATGACAGCGCTGCAACCAATCAAGGAGCTCAGCAGCTAACTGATTGGCTACAGCGCTGCTGATGTGATGTCAGAGATGCAGACAATTATAGACCACAGATGCAACAGCAGTTTGTACTTTTTATAACAAAACGGACGCATCAGACATCAAGAGGATGTGAACAGTCAGCCTCATGTAAGGGGTACTTACAAAAATATATCACTAGAACCAAAGATTTAAGGAGGATTTGGAGACATTCTGCTTAAAAAAATATGTGCAAACATATGCTAATTTACACTGTTTTTGGAGCAGAAACTGAGCAGAATCTTGCCAAATTCTCATAATCTCAAAACATTTTTTTTTTACTTTTAAGCTTTAAAGTGTAGAACCACCATCAGCACATGAATGTAGCTTCAGAACCACCATCAGCACATGAGTGTAGCATCAGAACCACCATCAGCACATCAATGAAACTTCAGAACCACCATCAGTACTTGAATGCTGCACCAGAACCACCATCAGCACATGAATGCAGCACCAGAACCACCATCAGCACATGAATGCAGCACCAGACCCACCATCAGCACATGAATACAGCAGCAGAACCACCATCAGCACATGAATGCAGCACCAGAACCACCATCAGCACATGAATGCAGCACCAGAACCACCATCAGCACATGAATGTAGTTTCAGAACCACCACCAGCACATGAATGCAGCGCCAGGGCCACAATCAGTATATGAATGTTGCACCAGAACCATCATCAGCACATGAATACAGCACCAGAACCACCACCAGAACATGAATGCAGCACCAGAACCACCATCAACACATGAATGCAGCATCAGAACCACCATCAGCACATGAATGCAGCGCCAGAACCATAATCAGCACAGGAATGCAGCACCAAAGCCACAGTCAGCACATGACTGCAGCGTCAAAACTAACGTCAGTACATTAATCATGCTTAGCCCCATGTACAATTGGATTGTATGAACCTACAACTCTCAATTTGTCCTTAACAATGGTAAGGAGATGCTGAGAGTTGGTATCAATTATCAGACTGCGGGCCATACAAGAACCACAGTACTGATAAGACGCAGGCAGCATCACAAATAAACATTTACATCCAGGTACCTTATAAGTGACATCATCTCTGATCAGAGTCGTTCCCATCCCTTTTGTTTCCATGTAGTACAGACACCATTGTGACGACATGGACTCTCATGGGTTAAAGCTTCTTAACATTCAGCCAGACTATTGTTCTTATGTGTGCTAAGTCATGTTTGCTTAGCTATTGCTCTCCAGACTTTTCCAGTAACCATTGTATTGTAGTTGTGTATTGATAATGTAATTACCTTAGTAGCCATTGTCTAGTCGGTGACTTGCCGACTCCATGTAGATATACTGAGTCTTTCTATGCACATCATTTAAATTAACATTATCCATGCAGCTTGAAATTCATCCAATGGGAGAAGCAATCTTGTCCAACCAATTGATGAGGACGCAGTGTATCCTAAGGGAAGGTTATGGCTAGAAAAGGGACTTCTTTAAGCCATCAGGGTGGATGAAGGTTGATGGATGCTGATGGATCCAGTCTAAGCTCTTTGGAGCTGACTAGAGGATCAGGATATCTTATGGCTTCAATCTAGGGACTCCGGATCCGGTTGGCGACCATATCCACAGCCTAGGGATTTCGACTCCGGCTGCCAGGATTGTAACATCATACCAGGACTACCTAAGGAGGACATTCTGGTTGGGACAGTTCAGTCACCTGTTACAGACTTTGCAGACCTCACACAGCTTCCTAAATCTGGCGTTATTCCTTTCTCGGTGGGTGCCCGCCAAAAGCGGGGTGCTGCTGGACTGGAGTAAGTGGCCCTGGAAGCTCTGAGGCATGGACATTCCAAATCCCTGGTGAGCCAGCGGAAGGGTGAGACTCTAAAAAAAAACCAAGGAGAAAAATTGTAGGAAAAATACCCTGACTATAAATAAATAAATTGCAAGTGCTTAATAACAGGGTACTTAGTATATACATTTTTGCAAAAAGGTAAGAAGCTGTCTCACCTCGTCACGGTGTACCCATCTGAGACAGTCCCTAACCTACTAAAGTTAAAAACATATTCTGTACCTGACTTGTGTCATGTCCAAACTTCAATATGAATGGTAAAGTGGTCAGCTGGGTCCCAGATTAAATACACAGCAAAAAGTGAGACGCAGGTAATTGTTCAGCCTCAGTATCAGGAGGGCTGCACCCCCAACTTGCATTAACGCAAGATAACAGACAAAAAACACAAAAAAAAACTGAGCTGTAACAAAAGTTCAATAAACATGCAACATTACAAGCATGTGAATTGCAGCCTCAAGACTAGAAAAAAACCAAGGAGAAAAATTGTAGGAAAAATACCCTGACTATAAATAAATAAATTGCAAGTGCTTAATAACAGGGTACTTAGTATATACATTTTTGCAAAAAGGTAAGAAGCTGTCTCACCTCGTCACGGTGTACCCATCTGAGACAGTCCCTAACCTACTAAAGTTAAAAACATATTCTGTACCTGACTTGTGTCATGTCCAAACTTCAATATGAATGGTAAAGTGGTCAGCTGGGTCCCAGATTAAATACACAGCAAAAAGTGAGACGCAGGTAATTGTTCAGCCTCAGTATCAGGAGGGCTGCACCCCCAACTTGCATTAACGCAAGATAACAGACAAAAAACACAAAAAAACTGAGCTGTAACAAAAGTTCAATAAACATGCAACATTACAAGCATGTGAATTGCAGCCTCAAGACTAGAAAAAAACCAAGGAGAAAAATTGTAGGAAAAATACCCTGACTATAAATAAATAAATTGCAAGTGCTTAATAACAGGGTACTTAGTATATACATTTTTGCAAGGGTGAGACTCTGTTGCCTGTTACATTTGTGTGTTTTGCTGGTTATGTGTTATGTGCCGTTAATTGTTTGGGGATCCAATAAAGTCTAATTATTGTGGTTCCCTCACCCTGCGTTGTCTGAGTAGTGTTACGCCCACGGTTAAGGAGGCCGGCGTTCAGTTGGGATGAGCCCTGAGCCACGCTGTCTTTCTAAAGGCGGCGGGTTTTAGTGGACGAGAGCACCCACTGAGCCCCGTGTTTCCACAACCATCATGAGATTTCATGGCCTTAACACGTCTCTGAAGACCTCCCTCTTTGTTTTTCAGCAGCACTTCCTGACACAGTGCCTTTAAATATGAAAGTATCATTATTCTGATCCATTAATATGAATATTTCCCATGCTGCAACCCTAAATAATTAATTGCTGTACTTTATTCACAAAACTTCTCTACCCATATACACACTGCCCTTATCCAAAATATCCCCTCACACTACCCCTCTTCATAATATACCCACACGCTGCCATTCTCCTTAATATAACCCCATGCTGCCACTCTCCTTAATATACCCCAACGCTGCCACTCTCCTTAATATACCCCCATGCTGCTGCTCTCCTTAATATACCCACACTGCGAATATCCTTAATATACCTCCATGCTGTCACTCTAATTAATAAACCCTCATGCTGCCGCTCTCCTTAATATACCCCCACACTGCCACCCTCCTTAATATACCCCCACACTACCACCCTCCTTAATATACCCCTACACTGCCGCTCTTCTTAATATACCCCCACACTGCCACTCTCCTTAATATACCCCCACACTGCCACCCTCCTTAATATACCCCCACACTACCACCCTCCTTATTATACCCCCACAGTGCTACTCTCCTTAATAAACCCCCAGACTGCCCCTCTCCTTAATATACCCCACAGTGCTACTCTCCTTAATATACCCCCACAGTGTTACTCTCATTAATATACCCCCCATGCCGCTCTCCTTAATATTCTCCCAAGCTGCCACTCTCATTAATATACCCCTATGCTGCGAGTCTCATTAATATACCCCTCCCACACTGCCTCTGCAAAATATTTCCCCCCCACAGTGCCTTTTTGTAAAATATCCTCCCCACACACACACACACACTGCCCACTCTGAATAAAGTACTTCCCCCACTACCTCTCAGAAAGCTGTGTCCCTTTCACGATTGTTCTCCCCTTCTCCAGTACAGTTCATCTTCCGCTCCTCCATGGAGCGCTCTCCTCTTCCCGACGTGTCTCTGTGGCGCCCACAGCAGTGTGATGACGTCAGCAAGATGCTGATCTCATCACGCTGTTGCACGTCGGAGCCCAGACCCGAGCGCCGCGCTCGCTACACTGTTCAAATGTATTTACGGCTGAGAGGCGCAAATACATTTGATCAGGAAGGAGAGAGATGCGGTCACCATCACTCTCCTCAGCAGTGTGTATGCCGGGCGCAGAATCGCACAGCAGGGCCGACACAGCACAGCGCACACTGCGGAGGAGAGCGGCCACTACAGACACCAGCCCACTACAGGCACCGGCCCTTCTGGGATTTGCCAGAATTGCCCTATGACCAGTCCAGCCCTGCATGTGAGATAGCGCACATGCCGATGTCAGCCACATACCATGACCGCTCTCTGTCAGCTCCACGCAGCAACTGAGGTAAGCCGCGCAATTAGCGATTACATCACTCAGGTTACTCGCGGCCACCGCTGGATCCTCCAACTGTGACAGCAAGTCTCCCAAGTGACTGAAGTGGGCTGAACGATCTGCAAAAAAGTCACAGGTGAGTTGCAGTCTCAGGTAGAGGACTCCAGCTAGCCGTGGGTAACCTGAGTGACGGCAGCGATAATCACGCCACTAACTTCAGTCACTCAGGGGATTATCGGTCACCGGTGAGTCCTTCATGGGTGACTGCTATTCAGGACGCCACACACAGACAGAGCCGTGGTATGACAATGAAGTCGGGTGAAGTTCATCCGAGTTCATTCTCATCGCGCATCTCTGTCTGTGTCGGCTGTCAACGACATTTTGCCACACACACGAATCATTTCAAATGGACACCACACGGACATTACACGTACGTATCTCACACATACACAGACATTACATACGCACACACGGCGAGCATACGCCATCACACGGATGTCACACGTACCGAAGAAACGCCCATAAAAAACAGAACATGGACCTGAAAAATGGAACGTGAGACACGTACGTGTTTTTTGCGGAAGTGTGGCAGGGGCCTGACAGATGGCGTCAGGCACTCTTCCAGTATCTTTTCAGTTGTTCTGCATCTCATAAATGTTCTTCTGTGTGATCCAAGCACGTCAAACTTCAAGTTGTCTGTTCATAACACTTTTTTCCAATCTTCCTCTGACCAATGTCTGTGTTATTTTGCCCATATTAATCTTTTCCTTTTATTAGCCAGTTTCAGATATGGCTTTTTCTTTGCCACTCTGCCCTGAAGGTCAGCATCCCAGAGTCGCCTCTTCACTGTAGACGTTGACACTGGCGTTTTGTGGGTACTATTTTATGAAGCTGCCAGTTGAGGATCTGTGAGGCATTGTGCTACCCCTGCAGCAGTCGAACCGCTCGGATCCAGGGTCTGCTGTGGCTCAAGAGTCTCCGGACCCGGGGGCTTGCGGCCACTCAAATGTAAAGGGGGTATTTACAGGGGATAAGAGTTTGTGACGCCACCCGTGGTTCACGGTAAGGGGAGTACCGCCGCTTTCGATGGGAGTACCTGGGGGAGATGGAGTGGGGGCAGCCAGATGACGTTTCCCTCCACGGGTAGGGGAGACCACGGGACTCTGGATGGTGGTGTTGGGGATCGGGGTGCGGATTGGAAGCAGGGGAGGACCATGTACTCACTCAGGCAGTGTTGGTGATGATTCGACCGACAAGGTGAACCAAGTCTCTGGGTGCCGCTGCCCTCTTGGGGGAGCCCGTCTGGGTATCCATCCCCTATAGTACTGCCGGGTGGTCCGGAGCCTGCCTCCGTGCACAAATTTGAAGTGTTCTGGTGGCCCATTGGCATAAAGCTGTCCAGGTCCTGCTCCCTACTATTTGTAGTGGAGCTGTGCTCTCAAGGGCTCACGCTTGGGATTTCAGTGGGCTGCTTGGGTTGGAAAGCCCTATCTCCCTCGTTGTGTGCCACCCCCACGTTAGCAGCCGAGCCACTCGGATCCGGACCTGCAGTGGCTCGAGGGATCTCCAGACCCAGGGGTCGCGCGGATACTCAAATAAAAAGGGGTCGTGGCTTGTACAGGGGATTGTTGTGATTTCTTCGTGACGCCACCCACGGTGTGTGGTAAGATGGAGTACCACCGCTGCGGTTGGAGAGCACCCAGGGGCGATGGAGTGGCAGCTGGTTGTTTAACCCCTCTGTGGGTAGGGGTGGATGCCCCGGGGCTCGGTGTCCAGAACACGGGAGACGATGGCTGCCGGAGGTGGCGTGCTGGGCCAGACCGGAGGGTTTTGGTATACTCACGGTTGAATAATTGCACACAAATCTGCTGGTAAACCAAGGTGTCAGTGGCCGGCCACCGCGTCCGGGTGTACTTGGTTCCCACACCCGGCTAGTGTACCAATGACCCTTCCTCCGGCACTCTGTACTTTGTCTATTCTGGACAACCTTGTATGGAACGGGGAAGTCCACTCCCGGTCTGTTCTGGTTGGGAGACGTGCCCGCGAAAACTGACCCTTGGGATCTCAGTGGGTGCTTGCGGATACCCTATCCCCCGCGGTGGGCTGCCGTTTCGCTCTATCTGGGCTCACACTTTGGAACAACGTCTGGAACCTTGTCCCCGGCCTGATTAATTAGAGAAGGGGCTTGCAACCGTCTCCTAACTAGGGTCCAGGTACCCCGCCTGTGCACGGTTTCCGGACTGGATCTCCACGGGCAGGCTCCAACCCTTCCCCGGTCCACTTTGGATTTCCCGTGACCGGACTCCCGTCGCCTTTAGACACGGTCCACTGCTTGCCACCTAGCCAGTAGATCAGGGCCACTACCCTGGCTACCCTTCAGTAGGCTCCGACTTCCACTTCAACTTCCACTCTCTCCTCCAACTGTCACTTCAAGACTCTGACTTTCACTGACTGGTTCCCTCCCCCGGATCCTCCAGACCCCTAGGTGGGCGCTCCCAATCCGCCTGGTCCCGCCCACTGGTGTGTCCTTCCTACCCTGAGGGGGGTGGCTAGGATTTTGTGGCAGATGGTACCTGATGTGGGATGGTGTTATGTCGGGTATATTGTTTCTCTGTGACCACCTGGCGGCGGCAGGGCGTCACAGTTGCGCTAGTGCCCCTGATCTCTGAGCTTCTTGGGGACAGTCCATAAAGTAGTTATCCTCCGCAGGTTAATTGCCGGGTTTGCTTGAAGCTACTCCCCGACCTAGGGTCCAGTACCCCGCCGTGCTTTTGGTCCCAGACCGGTTATTAGACTCATATGCCTCCCGTCCTCCAAGACCGGGTCCAGGCACCCAGCCTCAATACCCTGCGACCGGGTCTCCGACTCCTCCGGTCCCAGACCACCGTCTGCGACCCAACCTGTAACTCCCCGGGAGCCACACGCTCCCCTAGCTCCTCACCATTCGAGGGGTACACTCAACTCTTGCTTCCTCTCCATTCGCTCCCCTGGAGCAGACTCCTCTCCTCTACTCCCTTCCATCAGTCTACCTGACACCTAGGTGGGCGGCCCTATTCCAGCTTAGCAGCCCACTGGTGTGTCTGGCAGGGTGTGGTGTGAGGTGTGGTTGGGATTTGGATGCTGATAGAGGCAGTACAATAGGTTGTGAATGCAGAACCATGGGGGGTTGAGTTCTGCACTAAGAGATAGAAAGGAAAAAGGTGCACTGCACCCCTTAGGCCGGTTTCACACATCCGGCTTTTTGCCGTTTTGCCGGATGTGGCGCTCTCCTGTACAGTTAATACAGTACAATGACAGCGCTGTAACTTCCGGGTCACATGCGCCGGTCACATGACAGCATGTGACCGGCGCTTGTTGCGCTGTCATTGTACTGTATTAACTGTACGGGAGAGCGCCGCATCCGGCAAAACGGCAAAAAGCCGGATGTGTGAAACCGGCCTTACCGCTCTGTAAGGCTGTTGTAGCAAACTCCTTTTCGGCTCTGTTCTGTTTAGAGCCAGCCACGTGGGTGTTCTGAGAGGCAGCCTCAGCTGCTAATACTCACATGGACTTGCTGCAGACAAAACAGCTGAGTGCATAGGATGAAGTGACTGACCGTGGTGCTGTTGCCAAAGTGCCAGGATAAATACTTCTTTTGCCACAAAGAGAAAATGGCAGCATGGTATGGACCCGTGAAAGCACCCCCTGTGGTGCGAAACGGTACCGTCGTCCTTGTGCTACACTCCCCCTGCACCCTAATGTCTGTTTCACCTGTCTGCAAGAAAAAACAAATAAATTTGTTTGACAACCGCAGAGTGCTGCCATTTTCTCTTTGTGGAAAAAGCTGCACTAAGAGATCAACAGCGTGCAGTACCCTGTGACGCCCTGACTAGTCGAGGGGCGTATGCTGCAGAGTATACCCGGCATCTAAAAAGCAAAGACGATTGGATGGTATAACTAATCATGATTAAAGCCAAAATTTAACCATTAAGGTCCTGGTCAGCATTTCATAAAAAAAGCACAATTAAAACAAGCAGAGATGACAAAACACAAGGCGAAAACGTGCCCACGCGTGCGCATGGTTACCGCACACGGATGAGCACGTATCGCCCAGATAGCTTTACTGTGAAATTTGATTCCATACAATTGGCACCCCGCTAACAAACACCTTATTAACACGGTATCCCAATAGTGCCATAAAAGCAATTGGAGAGAGGGAGCCAAAATTACTAGAATTTAATCTGGTCAAATTTAATTCATCAAAGATCTTGAACTAATGTTTTACGACATTGTCAATGGTGAGGTTATGCCCCTCAGGGGACAACGTCCCCAAATTGAAGATCCAGTAGCTCTCTTTTTTTATTAAACTATTAAACCGATCGGGGTCAGTATCAGTTACCCTATCTATAACAATGAGTTTCATCAATTTAGGGTCTCTACCATGGAAGTTGCTATAATGTTTGGACAGGCAATGAAGCTGGTAGCCTGTCCGAATATTATGCCTATGTTTATTGAGTCGGGCATGCATTGTCTGCACCGTGCGGCCCACATATTGAAGGCCGCACATGCACTCCAATAGGTAGATTACATACATGGATTGACAATTCAATTTATGGTTGATGGAGTAAGTCATGCCCGTTGTGTGGGAGGAAAAGGATTTTTCACCCTTAGCGATGACATCACAGCAGAGGCACTTCGACACGCCGCAAGGGTAGCAGCCCAAACTGTCTCTGTCGCGATTGCAATCGTCAGGGATAGCTTTATCCCCTTCTTTATTGTAAATATTACTTCTTGATATGTTGCTAGGGGCCAACATGTCACGTAAACATTTATTCTTTCTAAAGATGATCAGGGGTTTATCTGGTAAACTTTTCGAGAGTATGGGGTCACCTCTCAAAATGAACCAGAATTTGTTTAATAATTCTTGGATGACTTTTCTGGGGCGGCAAAATCTTTTCGCCTTGTGTTTTGTCATCTCAGCTTGTTTTAATTGTGTTTTTTTATGAAATGCTGACCAGGACCTTAATGGTTAAATTTTGGCTTTAATCATGATTAGTTATACCACCCAATCGTCTTTGTTTTTTAGCTATATATGTTACCCCCATAGTCCATTCCCTCTAATCACCTGATGAAGACAGCAAAATAGCTGTCGAAACGCGTTGTGGCCATTAGAGGGTATTTTAGTTCAATAAAAAGTTTATTTAAAAAAAACCCTCTTTTGTCATCCCTTATTCCTGCCTCCTAGCGCTCCTAATTTGACCGCTAATTCGTTACTCCCACTCACCTTATCCCCCTGAGGGATCTACGGCAGGAGTAGCTCTGGGAGCAGTGAATCCCCTTTAATTGCTGCCAGCTACTCGCTCCTTGGCTGTTGCGGTTACCGGGTTGTCCTGACTGCGGAGACCTATGTTCACACACACTGAGGTGCCCGCGGTCACATGATCCACCCGGAAGGAGTCAGTCCACGCTGCTCCCTGTGATCACACACAGCTCCAGCCTCCAGCGGGACTTTGTTTTTCCTCTGACTGCATCAACCAGGGTTGTGCACGGGTGCGCAACCCTCCAAGGTAAGCAGCCTCCGGGCATTACTAATCTCCCTTATCACCGGGTATCACCCAGCGCATCTCCCTTTCTTCTCTTGTTATCTACAATGAGACATACGGTTCAGACCAAAAGTTTGGACACACCTTCTCATCTCTAGAACAACTGTTAAGTGAAGACTTTGTGCAGCAGGCCTTCATGGTAAAATAGCTGCTAGGAAACCCCTTCTAAGGACAGGCAACAAACAGAAGAGACTTGTTCCGGTTAAAGAACACAAGGAATGGACATTATACCAGTGAAAATCTGTGCTTTGGTCTGAGGAGTCCAAATTTGAGATCTTTGGATCCAACCACCCTGTCTTTGTAGAAAAGATGAACGGATGGACTCTACATGGCTGGTTCCCACCGTGAAGCATGGAGGAGGAGGTGTGATGGTGTGGGGGTGCTTTGCTGGTGACACTGTTGGTAATTTATTCAAAATTGAAGGCATACAGAACCACCATGGCTACCACAGCATCTTGCAGCGGCGTGCTATTCCATCCGGTTTGCGTTTAGTTAGACCATCACTTATTTTTCAACAGGACAATGACCCCAAACACACCTCCAGGCTGTGTAAGGGCTATTTGACTAAGAAGGAGAGTGATGGGGTGCTACGCCAAATGACCTGGTCTTCACAGTCACCAGACCTGAACCCAATCAAGATGGTTTGGGGTGAGCTGGACCGCAGAGTGAAGGCAAAAGGGCCAACAAGTGCTAAGGATCTCTAGGAACTCCTTCAAGACTGTTGGAAAACCATTTCCCGTGACTACCTCTTGAAGCTCAAGAGAATGCCAAGAGTGTGCAAAGTGGTAATGAAAGCAAAAATTGTTTTGTTTTTTTTTAAACCCAGTTGAATCCAATCATCCTGGATATACTGTGAGGTTTTTATTTATTTTTTTTAATTTTGTTAATTTTCTGTTTTTATCTTTTGGTTTTTTTAAACCCAGTTGTATTCACTGATCCCAGGTATTTTTGCATGTGATGATTTTATTATTTTTTAAATGTTCAGTTTATTTTCTGTGATTGTATTTTGTTTATAAGGTTTTTTTTTGTTCTTTAAACCCGGTTGGATCCACTGATCTTAGATATTTGTGCATGTGCAGTCTCTGGTTTTTTTATTTTTAACTTTCTATTTGTTTTTTTTTTGTTTTTTTTTTTAAACCCAGTTGGATCCACTCATGCCAGATATTTGTGCATGTGAGTGAGGTTTTTATTTATTTTTTTAAAAAAATTTTAATTTTTAATTTTTAGGTTTGTTTTCTTTTCGTTAAAACTGGGTTGCATTCACTGATCCAGGATATTTGTGCATGTGAGGTTTTTGTTTTATTTTCTGTTTATTCTCTTTAATTGTATTTTGTTTCTTGGGTTGTTTTTTTTGTTTGGTTTTTTTTTAAACCTGGTTGGATTCACTTATTTTTGAATGTGATGTTTTTATTATAATTCTTACTTCTTTAATTATTTGTTTTTTGTTTCTGTTTGGTTTTTTTTCTTCAAACCCTGTTGGATGCACTGATTCCGGGTGTTTGTGGTCCCACCCATCACTAATCATATATTTCCATCCAACTTTGTGGAGATTTGGTTTTTTTTTTTTTAATAAAAAGTTTAACAATGTGGTTTTAATATTTGTCACTTTGTATTTACAGATATGGGACTAACATGTAATCTCAACCCTATTTTAAAATGTGCAATTTTTATTAATATTCATTAAATTGTACCCACAAACAGACACACAAACATATAAATGAGAATGGATCACGTTATCCTTGTAAATAACCAAGGAGTTTTATATACACACTCACTTTAGGAAAGGGAAGGGAAACTAATATAGCCCTATAAGGGTAGTGTATCCCTACCTGACAATGGAGGGTATGACACCATAAGTTACCGGGCGCCCCCGTTCCACGTTGGCTCTCCCTCTCCCTTACCCTGATATAGGGATGGGATGGAAAGCCTTATAGTGGTGCTTGCACAGTACAATATATATGAGTTCCCAAATGGTAATACTCCTCCCTGTATTGTTTTCCTTAGATCAAGAAGGTATCAATTTACTGATCTATAACCAGGAATTCCTATTCATGATACTAGCAGTGTACAAGATGTATAGACTTCTATTCCTAATAAATTATCATTATGCAAGGTAGTGATCCATAAGAGTTATTTACAACCACATATGTTACAGGGTGGTATACCCCACAAGTATATTACAGTCACCTAGAGTCATATCACAAGGAGCTCAGATAATCTCCCCATTATACCCCAGGAGCTGAAAGAAAAATGGGATACAAACACCCCTGCAAATTACTGCAAAATAGAAAAGGTTGCTCCAATCATATTCCATATAATATAGTATAACAGCCATGGATTGTTACTGAACAGGACCCGCTGCCGTCTCCCCTTAGCCTCCTGATGAACCTCTGAAGGGAGAGGAGAAACGCGTTGAGGCCTGGCAGGCCTGGATTCCTGCTTCTCAGGGAAGTAACTCATCTTTTCTCCCTGTTATACTATATTATATAGAATATGATTGGAGCAACCTTTTCTATTTTGCAGTAATTTGCAGGGGTGTTTGTATCCCATTTTTCTTTCAGCTCCTGGGGTATAATGGGGAGATTATCTGAGCTCCTTGTGATATGACTCTAGGTGACTGTAACATACTCAGCGAGCGAGTTTACTCAGCGAGCGAGGTTCCATTATTTACTCAGCGAGGTTCCATTATTTACTCAGAGAGGCTCCATTATTTACTCAGCGAGCATCATTATTTACTCAGAGAGGCTCCATTATTTACTCAGCGAGCATCATTATTTACTCAGAGAGGCTCCATTATTTACTCAGCGAGCTTCATTATTTACTCAGCGAGCTCCATTATTTACTCAGCGAGCGAGGTTCCGGGGTGTGGGGGGGGTGCACTGGCACTATTAATGGTGACATTATGGCTGCCGTCATAGGGACAGTCAAAATACTTCTGTTTTACTGCATAAGTGCACAAGACAATAATTAAAATAATACTGCTCCCCATATACAAATATACTGCCCCTATGTACAAGAATATATCTACTATAATACTGCCCCTATGTACAAGAATGTAACTACTATAATACTGCCCCTATGTACAAGAATATAACTGCTGTAATACTGCCCCTATGTACGAGCATATAACTGCTATTATACTGCTCCTATGTACAAGAATATAACTACTATATTACTGCCCCTATGCACAAAAATATAACTACTATAATACTGCTCCTATGTACAAGCATATAACTGCTATAATACTGCTCCTATGTACATGAATATAACTACTATAATACTGCCCCCCTATGTACAAGAATATAACTACTATATTACTGCCCCTATGTACAAGAATATAACTACTATATTACTGCCCCTATGTATAAGAATATACAGTGGCATGTAAAAGTTTGGACACCCCTGGTCAAAATTATTATTGAGAACAGTTAAACAAGTTGAAGATGAAATGATCTCTAAAAGGCACGCTGCACTCCTCGCGGCGGCAGTTTTTGGATCGCATGCTGCACCTCCTCGCGGCGGCAGTTTTTGAATCGCACGCTGCACCTCCTCGCGGCGGCAGTTTTGGGATCGCATGTTGCTCCTCCTCGCGGCAGCAGGTTTTGGTTCCACGCTCCACCTCCTTAATATACCCCCCACGCTGCCACTCTCCTCAATATACCCCCCATGCTGCCACTCTCTTTAATATACCCTCACGCTGCCACTCTCCTTAATATACCCCCACGCTGCCACTCTCCTTAATATACCCCCCACTTAATATACCCAGAGTGCCAATGTCCTTAATATACCCTCATGCTGCTGCTCTCCTTAATATACCCCTACACTGCTGCTCCCCTTAATATACTCCCACACTGCTGCTCTCCTTAATATACCCCCACACTGCCACCCTCCATAATATACCCCCACACTGCCACTCTCCTTAATATACCCCCACAGTGCTACTCTCCTTAATATACCCCACGCTGCCACTCTCATTAATATACCCCCCACGCCGCTCTCCTTAATATCCTCCCAAGCTGCCACTCACATTAATATACTCCTATGCTGCCAGTCTCATTAATATACCCCTCCCACACTGCCTCTGCAAAATATTCCCCCCCACAGTGCCCTTTTGTAAAATATCCTCCATACACACACACACACACACACACACACACACACACACACACTGCCCACTCTGAATAAAGTACTCACCCCACTACCTCTCAGAAAGCTGTGTCCCTTTCACGATTGTTCCCCCCTTCTCCAGTACAGTTCATCTTCCGTTCCTCCATGGAGCGCTCACCACTGCCCAATGTGTCTCTGTGGCGTCCGCAGCAGTGTGATGACGTCAGCAAGGTGCTGATCTCATCACGCTGATGCATGTCGGAGCCCAGACCTGAGCGCCGCACTACACTGTTCAAATGTATTTACAGCTGAGAGACGCAAATACATTTGATCAGGAAGGAGAGAGCTGCGGTCACCAACACTCTCCTCAGCAGTGTGTATGCCGGGCGCAGAATCGCACAGCAGGGTCGAAACAGCACAGCGTGGAGGAGAGCGGCGGTGACTGAAGATTGAGCGGCCACTACAGGCACCAGCCCACTACAGGCACCGGCCCTTCTGGCATTTGCCAGAATTGCCCTATGGCCAGTCCGGCCCTGCACCACAACACTATAAGGGTATGTGGCCACGGTCCAGACATGCTGTGTCCTGGAGGCAGTGTGTCCTCTCCTGTGGGGCCATGAGTGCTCTCCAAAGGGACTACAGCTGCCTGAGCCCACAGTCAGGGTTCAGTCCACTGCGGTTGTTTTTAATGTTCTCCCTGCGGAGAACACTCGCATCTCTGCAGCAATAAATTGACATGCTGTGGCTTGGGGATCCACACCACAGGTCAGTTTTCGCTGTGGGCTGTGAGTGAAAACACTCTGCATCCAAAATGTTGTGAACCCTGATCATAGTCACGTATCCTTACATACACGCATCATACACACACATACATAGAACCCAACAAACACGGACATGGAAACATACAGTACGGACATGTGGCGCCCTGGGCAAGCCAGGACGTCACAGGTACTGCAACAACACACCCCACACCCCGGCTAGGCACATCTAGGTCAAACAAAAATCCTTGTTGCCTCCCTCCAGGGGCTGATGTCCACACCAGGGGGTGGAGCCAGGCGGTTGGCCCCACCCACTGAGGAGTTCACAGTCCTGGAGGCGGGAAAAGGAAGTTGAGTGGAGAGTTGAAGTGAGGAGTTGTGAAGTGAAGTGGTAGTAGAGGAGACTGACCGTGTCCGGGTGCGTGGCCCGGGCACATACAGCAAGGTTGGCAGACGGTGGTGACCATCTGCAGGAGGGGCTGATTGACGTGAACCGTAAGGACCGGGGACGGGCGGTGGCCCGCCGGTACCGGATCGGGGAGCGAAGAGAAGCCAGCACCATTCGGCAGGGCCTACGGACCCCGACCAGGCTAGGAGTCGCCGTAAAACCAGTCAAATCCATTAGCGAAGGGAACCTCCGGGGTTTCCCAGCAGTCAAGACCCAATTGAAGGCAACAGCTCAAACCGTGAAGGGAAATACAGTCACCGCCAAGGCTACAGTTCCCAGGGCCAGAGCCTGCGGGCAAAAGGGGCTCCCTCAGCATCTATCCAAGCTGGGGAGCGGGTTACCGGTGGGAAGCCACCAGAACCGAGAACATAACACAGGTGCAGGGAAAGGCAGTCACCACCAACCTACCGGGAGAAGAACAAACGCAGCCGTCCGTGGGACCCGTCCATCCAGCCGTTTGTTTTACCGGAGACTTTGCATTCGTCATTGGCTGAGTGATTACCACCGTGCCGTGCGGCACCGCGCTGCCCCCACGACCCTGCACCTCACCAGGCCTCGTAACCCGCCTGCCATCCCTCCCTCACCGGGCCCCGGGACAACCAACCCCCCTACCCACGGAGGGAAAGAACAACACCCAAGCTGCTCCCTGTCATCGCTCCCGGGATGCCCGTCCAGAGCAGCGGTGGTGTCACAACCTCACCACAACCGTGGGTGGCGTCACGGACAATAAATCCCCAAAACCATTCCCCTTTTCACTCACGGGCGAGGAGCGCCGCTCGAGTCCCCGGGATCCAGCCCACCGCTCGAGCCACCGAGGAGCAAGCGAAGCAGCAGCGCCGGACCCGAGCGTGGTGAGCGCAGCGTCCCCTCCCCGCCCGCGTCAGACACGTACACCTACACAGCGTACAGACAGGTTCACAGAGTTATTCACATTAAGCATATACATATTTGAAGATAATCACAAACCTATAAACATACACATACATAAATAGACATCCACAATCCTATACACACAGACATGCACACATACTGGGGGGGGCTTTTACTTTTGATGATAGAGGACAACACTTTTCTTGCCTCCTGTGTGGCCCACAGACTTGTTTGACGCTCTTCTTCGGTAGGCAGGCAGTGCGCTGCATGACGCAGGACTGCCACCAGGAATTTCAGGGCCCCATACTGGCAACATTTTCAGGCCCCTTGAGACTCTGCCCAAGTTCCGCCCCAGCTCCGCCTTCACCCCTCAAACCTTCCACAGTCTCACTGCCGTTCTTGGAAAAACTCCACTTCTGCAAACCGTCCTCACAAATCAAACATTAAAAGGAACCCGTCACCAGATTCGGTGACTATAAGCTGCGGCCACCACCAGTGGGCTCTTATATACAGCATTCTAACATGCTGTATATAAGAGCCCAGGCCGCTGTGTAGAACATAAAAATGACTTTGTAATACTTACATAAACGATCGGTACGGTGCAGCCTGGTCAAAGGGTTGGCTCCGTTCTCGTCTTTCGACCATCTTTGTGTTGCGGGCGGGGGCCGCCGCCACTTCTCTCTCTCTCGGGGGGCCTGGTCGGATCCGGGTTGCTGCTACGGGTTGTCTGTGACGCCACCTGTGGGTTGTGGTGAAGGATGTTGGCACCACCGCTGCCTTTTGATGGGTCGCCCGGGGCTGATGGAGCAGGGGGGCAGCAAGATGGGATCCCCTCCACGGGTAGGGGAGGTGTAGTCCCGGGGCCCATGGGTCGAACACGGGAGTGATTACTGCTGGAGGTGGCACGCCTGACCACCGGGAACAGTGGTGTACTCACAGTTCAAAAATTTCACACAAGTCCAATAGTAAACCAAGTTGTCAGTGGCCGGCTGCCCTTGTAGGGTGCACTCAGGTCCCGCACCCAGATTGCTGAACAGATATCCCTTCCTCCTGCACTTTGTGTTTCCTTCTCTTTTGGACGACTTCGCATGGAACAGAGAACTCCACTTCCAGTTCTATTTGTGTTGGAAGCTGTGGCCCGCGAAAGCTGACCCTTGGGATTTCAGTGACTTCTTGGCGGACACCCTATCCCCCACATTGGGCTTCCGTTTCACTCTATCTGGGTAGTAAATTGGGACAATGTATGGAACCTTGTCCCCGGCTGGTTAATTGGGGAGGGGCTTGCAACCTTCTTCACCCTAGGGTCCAGGCACCCAGTCTGTGCACGGCCTCCGGACCGGATTCCCACTGTCGGTAACGGCGGGCTACAACCCTGCCCCGGTCCACTTTAGGTCTCCCGCGACCGGATCTCCGTCGCCGGTGGCTCTGATCACCGTCTGCCACCTAGCCAAGTAGTCCAAGGGCCACTTCCCGTGGCTAGCACTGCACAGTCTGCACTTGACTGAACTGAACTCACACTACTAACTGAACTAACTGAACTCACATGTTCCCGCCTCTGACTCTACCGCAGGCCCTTCCTCCAACCAACCTCTCCAGAGGCGTTGCAGTCCTGGCCGTGGCGTAACAAGAAAGTAGGTGGGGCTATTTACAAGACCCAAGAAAGTTTTTGGGGTGGCTCTGCCAGTTCATGAGCCATGGTCCATGGTTTAACGTTTTAACGAAAGGGTAAACATTTTAAACAGTATAAGGGTAGCCGGGGACAACTACCTACTCTTTTTAATCTATAACACAATCAAGGAAAGGTCAAGGTTAATTAGCATTTACTTATATACATAAAGAACACGCAGGCACCACTCACTCCCTATATCTGAGCGGTGGCTGACCTAGGTTAGGGCGTGTGGACCTTCTTAACCCTACACTCTCGCCTAGGTTCAGTGGGGTAGAGTGATCTATGGGTTCCTCACTCCCAGTGACAGGTACAGTAGGTAGGGACCTAAGAGGGCATGATACAGGTGCAGTTGCATCCCTGGGTGTATGTGCTGGTGTAGTGCCAATAGACCTCTCCAATTCTACATCTTCCACTGGTTGTGGGAACATTATAACAGGAAAAATCACTGCTCCATTCTGCATAGGCCAATCAGCCGGAAAATTATTATTATTATTATTATTTATTATTATAGCGCCATTTATTCCATGGCGCTTTACAAGTGAAAGAGGGTATACGTACAACAATCATTAACAGTACAAGACAGACTGGTATAGGAGGAGAGAGGACCCTGCCCGCGAGGGCTCACAGTCTACAGGGAATGGGTGATGGTACAATAGGTGAGGACAGAGCTGGTTGCGCAGTGGTCTACTGGGCTGAGGGCTATTGTAGGTTGTAGGCTTAATGGTGTGGATCACCTCTTTTCTTCCTTCTACACCCTGAGCGGGAGTGGGAACCTCTTCCACAATCTTCAGGGGCTCCGGACACTTCTTCAAGTGGTCCCTGGAAACGGTGGCTGTAGTATTCCCTTGGTCTCGGCTGACAAGGTAGGTCTTCTGATTAGCCAAATCAGTGGGTTGGATAACATAGGGGGCTCTCTCCCACTGGTTGTCCAATTTATGCAGTCTTCTTTTCCTCTTCAACACCACATCTCTGGTTGCAAAGGGGGCAGCTTTCGCCTGTTTGTTAAAGTGCTGCTCTTGTCTTTCTCTGCTCTGGGCTAAGTTCTTCTCTACATGTTCCTGGATTTGTTTGTACTTCATCTGGCATTTGGCACTCCAGTCTGTAGCCGGTGAGATGGTCTCAGGCACCTCGATATCCATGTCCAGGTCTACTGGCAATCTTCCAGGCCTTGCCCTCATAAGATACGTAGGTGTACATTTAGTAGAACTGATAGGGATATTATTATACATGTCCACCAGATCGGGCAGTCTCTCAGGCAACAGGTTCCGCTCGTCAAGCGGTAACGTTTTAAGCAGGTTGATAACCAGGTGGTTCATCTTCTCACACATCCCGTTGGTTTGGGCATGGTAGGGGGTGGTACGGATCTTTTTGCATCCGTATAGACTGCAGAACTCCTTGAAGATCTCGGCTTCAAAGGCAGGGCCTTGATCTGTAAGTACCTTCTCTGGGTAGCCATGCGGCCAGTAGAAATGCGCCTGGAAAACTCTCACTGCCGTGCGAGCCGTTAGATCCTTGACGGGTACCACGACCATAAATCTTGAGTAGTGGTCCATTATTGTGAGAGCATACAGTATGTATACCCATTCCTACTTGGTGTGAGCTTGATGTGGTCCAGAGCGACGAGTTCCAACGGCTGGTTGGTGATGATCGGCTGCAACGGGGCCTTCTGGCTGGTATCATCCTTCCTTCTTAACACACAGGGACCACAATCCCGACACCATGCTTCGATGGATTGTCTCATCCCAGCCCAGTAGAAGCGTTCCCTTTGCAGCATCTCCAGTTTCTTCCAGCCAAAGTGTCCAGCTCCATCATGGTAAGCCTCCAGGACCACTGGCACATATGCTTGAGGTACCATGATCTGACAGATCCTCTCATGCATCTTGGGGTTAATCAGTCCTCTGCACAGCTTGCCTCTCGGCAAGTATAACCGGCCCCTCTCTTTCCACAGCCTCTGTGCCTCTCCTGGTGCATCGGGCTCTATCTTGGAATCAGCCTGGGAAATCAGCGTATTGATCAGTCGAACTGCAGGATCCCTATCTTGGGCTTCCTGCCAACCATGGTGGGGTAGCGGATTGAAGGCTGCCTCCTGCTGGCTACTGTAGGGTCTCGTTTTAGGTTGATGGAATGCAGGCAGTTCATTTTCTTCCAACTCATCTTCATCCACTCCACCATCAGGCAGATGTGGCATTCTGGACAACACATCAGCGTTGGTATTCTTTCGACCGCCTCTGTACTTTATGGTGAAATCGTAGTTCGCCAACCGGGCCACCCAGCGCTGTTCCAGGGCTCCAAACTTGGCTGTGTCCAGATGGGTCAAAGGATTGTTGTCCGTATATGCCGTGAACTTTGCAGACGCCATGTAATGCTTAAATCTTTCCGTTACTGCCCAGACGAGTGCCAGGAATTCCAACTTGAAAGAACTGTAATTCTCAGGGTTCCTCTCTGTGGGGCGAAGCTTCCTGCTCGCGTAAGCTATAACCTTCTGTATCTGGGACAGGACAGCTCCCAATCCCACATTACTGGTATCCGTATAGAGCAGGGGTGGGCAATTAATTTTTCCATGGGGCCACATAAGAAATTGGGATGGTTTTAGAGGGCCGGACTAATATAATTACCTCGGTTCTACATCATATATATATATATAGTCAGGGCCAGAAATATTTGGACAGTGACACAAGTTCTGTTATTTTAGCTGTTTACAAAAACATGTTCAGAAATACAATTATATATATATAATATGGGCTGAAAGTACACACTCCCAGCTGCAATATGAGAGTTTTCACATCCAAATCGGAGAAAGGGTTTAGGAATCATAGCTCTGTAATGCATAGCCTCCTCTTTTTCAAGGGACCAAAAGTAATTGGACAAGGGACTCTAAGGGCTGCAATTAACTCTGAAGGCATCTCCCTCGATAACCTGTAATCAATGAAGTAGTTAAAAAGTCTGGGGTTGATTACAGGTGTGTGGTTTTGCATTTGGAAGCTGTTGCTGTGACCAGACAACATGCGGTCTAAGGAACTCTCAATTGAGGTGAAGCAGAACATCCTGAGGCTGAAAAAAAGAAAAAATCCATCAGAGAGATAGCAGACATGCTTGGAGTAGCAAAATCAACAGTCGGGTACATTCTGAGAAAAAAGGAATTGACTGGTGAGCTTGGGAACTCAAAAAGGCCTGGGCGTCCACGGATGACAACAGTGGTGGATGATCGCCGCATACTTTCTTTGGTGAAGAAGAACCCGTTCACAACATCAACTGAAGTCCAGAACACTCTCAGTGAAGTAGGTGTATCTGTCTCTAAGTCAACAGTAAAGAGAAGACTCCATGAAAGTAAATACAAAGGGTTCACATCTAGATGCAAACCATTCATCAATTCCAAAAATAGACAGGCCAGAGTTAAATTTGCTGAAAAACACCTCATGAAGCCAGCTCAGTTCTGGAAAAGTATTCTATGGACAGATGAGACCAAGATCAACCTGTACCAGAATGATGGGAAGAAAAAAGTTTGGAGAAGAAAGGGAACGGCACATGATCCAAGGCACACCACATCCTCTGTAAAACATGGTGGAGGCAACGTGATGGCATGGGCATGCATGGCTTTCAATGGCACTGGGTCACTTGTGTTTATTGATGACATAACAGCAGACAAGAGTAGCCGGATGAATTCTGAAGTGTACAGGGATATACTTTCAGCCCAGATTCAGCCAAATGCCGCAAAGTTGATCGGACGGCGCTTCATAGTACAGATGGACAATGACCCCAAGCATACAGCCAAAGCTACTCAGGAGTTCATGAGTGCAAAAAAGTGGAACATTCTGCAATGGCCAAGTCAATCACCAGATCTTAACCCAATTGAGCATGCATTTCACTTGCTCAAATCCAGACTTAAGACGGAAAGACCCACAAACAAGCAAGACCTGAAGGCTGCGGCTGTAAAGGCCTGGCAAAGCATTAAGAAGGAGGAAACCCAGCGTTTGGTGATGTCCATGGGTTCCAGACTTAAGGCAGTGATTGCCTCCAAAGGATTCGCAACAAAATATTGAAAATAAAAATATTTTGTTTGGGTTTGGTTTATTTGTCCAGTTACTTTTGACCTCCTAAAATGTGGAGTGTTTGTAAAGAAATGTGTACAATTCCTACAATTTCTATCAGATATTTTTGTTCAAACCTTCAAATTAAACGTTACAATCTGCACTTGAATTCTGTTGTAGAGGTTTCATTTCAAATCCAATGTGGTGGCATGCAGAGCCCAACTCGCGAAAATTGTGTCACTGTCCAAATATTTCTGGACCTAACTGTATATATATAAAGATGTAGAACCGAGTTAGTTATAGTGTATATATGTTATATGTGTGTGTGTGTGTGTATGTATGTATGTATGTGTGTATGTATGTATATGTGTGCGTGTGTATACACACGCGCACACACACACACAGCCGGGCCTCCTACATGCAAGCACGCATGCGCGCACACACACACACACACACACACACACACACACACACACACACACACAGCCAGGCCTCCTACATGCGCGCACACACACACACAGCCAGGCCTCCTATACACATGCATACACACACACACACACAACCAGGCCTCCTACATGCATGCGCACGCGCGCACACACACACACACACACACATACGCACACCCACACACATATATACACACACACATATATACACACACACACACACACACATATATATATATATACACCCACACATATATACACACACCCACACACATATATACACACACCCACACACACACATACACACACACACATATATACACCCACACACACACATACACACACACACATATATACACCCACACACACACATATATACACACACACATATATACACACACACACACATATATACACACACACACACACATATACACACATATATATACACCCACACACGCATATACACACACACACACACACACATATATATACACCCACACACACATATATACACCCACACACACATATATACACCCACACACACATATACACACACACACCCACATATATACACACACACATATACACACACCCACATATACACACACCCACATATATACACACACACACATATATGCACACACACATATACACACACACACACATATATACACACACACACATATATGCACACACACATATACACACACACACACATATATACACACACATATACACACACACACACAGACACACATATACACACACACATATATACACACACACATATACACACACACATATACACACACACATACACACACACATATACACACACATATACACACCCACACATATATATATACACACATATATACACACACACATATATACACACACACACATATATACACACACACACATATACACACACATACACACACATATATACACACACACATATATACACACACACACACACACATTATATATATATATATACACACACACACACACACACACACACACACACCAACAAAGCACAAACACAGAACCACGTATGTATATTTACCTTAAAAAAAAGTGTCTGTCCATGCAGTGGAGCCGTCCTCAGCGGAGAGCAGAAGCAGGAAGTCAGGAATCAGCTTCTTTGGAGTGAAGCTCCGGCCCCGCCCCCAGGTCTGCTCCATGTGAGAGGCTGAATGCAGCTTCCGTAGAGCAGTGTGTGCAGCTGCCGGCCTCCTGTCACTACAGACAGGGAGCTTCAGGGCCGGAGCGACCGCACACACCAATGAGACAGGTAGTCGGGCGGCCCCCCTCCCCTCATAGGTTACTAGTAACCACTCACCTCTCCCTTCTGTCCCTCCTCAGTATGTGCCCCCCGCTCAGCTGCTTCTCCTTCACATGGCCAGGCTGCACCGATGCTGTGTTCCTAGGAGCCCCCGCCGCTGCTTCTCTCCGTGCGGCCCCGGCTGCTGCAGCTTCTTCTGCTGCCGGGTGGGAACTTTTCAAATGCCACACGCGCGCCGTACTGACGACATCAGGGCGCGCGTGTGTCACACAGAGCATCTGCCGGGCAGGGAACAGAGGACAGATTCCTGCGTTCCGCTGCCTGCACTGACTGTGCGACGCTGCAGGAACTGTTCTCTGTTCCCTGCACGGCACGCAGCGTGTGATGAGGGCAATCTGAACACGGGCCTCCCGGAGCCTGGAGCTCCGTCAACAGGTCAGATTGCTCTCATCACTGACCGGCCAGCAAGGACGCCCGGAGCCAGGCGGGCCGGTCACAGAGAGTAGGCGGGCCGGATGTGGCCGGCGGGCCGCCCCTTGCCCAGGTCTGGTATAGAGTATGAACGGGAGGCCATAATCGGGGTATGCCAAGATCTCTTCTCCGGTCAGGGCCGACTTCAACTGCTGGAAGGAATCTTCTTGCTCCTTGCCCCAGGCAAGTGGAGGACTGGGAATTTTACCATGTTTGGTTTGTCCAGCAAGGAGATCTTGCATAGGGGCTGCCATCTTAAGGGTACTTTACACGGTGCGATATCGGTACCGATATCACTAGCGAGCGTACCCGCCGCCGTCGGTTGCGCGTCACGGGCAAATCGCTGCCCGTGGCGCACAACATAGCTAACACCCGTCACATGGACTTACCTTCCCTGCGACGTCGCTCTGGCCAGCGAAACGCCTCCTTTCTAAGGGGGCGGTTCGTGCGGCGTCACAGCTACGTCAGACGGCAGCCATCCAATAGTAGAGGAGGGGCACAGATGAGCGACAGGAACATGCCGCCCACCTCCTTCCTTCCTCATTGCCGGTGGACGCAGGTAAGGAGATGTTCGTCGTTCCTGCGGTGTCACACAAAGCGATGTGTGCTGCCGCTGGAACGATGAACAACATCGTACCTGCAGCAGCAACGATATTAAGGAAATGAACGACGTGTCAACGAGCAACGATTTTTCACGTTTTTGTGCTCGTTGATCGTTACTCATTGTTGTCACACGCTGCAATGTCGCTAACGGCGCCAGATGTGCGTCACTAACGACGTGACCCCGACGATATATCGTTAGCGATGTCGCAGCGTGTAAAGCACCCTTTAGTGTAACCCTTGACGAAGCAGTGGTAATAGCCCATCAGGCCCAGGGATTGCCGTACCCCTTTGATGGTCATGGGGATTGGCCAGTTCTGGATGGCAATTATCTTCTCCAGATCCGGCGCCACACCTTCTGCGCTTACCACATGGCCGAGATACTGGACCTTGGGCTTCAGCAAATGGCACTTAGACGGTTTCAACTTCATCCCGTACTTAGGGGTACTTTGCACACTACGACATCGCAGCTGCGATGTCGGTGGGGTCAAATCGAAAATGACGCACATCCGGCGTTGCTGTCGATATCGTAGTGTGTAAAGCGTTTTTGATACAATTAACGAGTGCAAAAGCATCGTAATGGTATTATCGGTGTAGTGTCCGACATTTTCATAATTGCGCGTCAGCGATGGTACGATGTTGTTCCTCGTTCCCCTGCGGCAGCACACATCGCTGTGTGAGAAGCTGCAGGAGCGAGGAACATCAGCTTACCTGCGTCACCACGGCTCACGCCGGCTATGCGGATGGACGGAGGTGGCCGAGATGTTTACATCCCGCTCATCTCCACCCCTCCGCTTCTATTGGCCGCCTGCCGTGTGAACATTCTCGCTACGGCAGCTTCACATGCACTCACCTGCCCTGTGACGTCGCTCTGGCCGGCAACCCGCCTCCTTCCTAAGGGGGCGGATCGTGCGGCGTCACAGCGACGTCACAGGGCAGGTGAGTGCATGTGAAGCTGCCGTAGCGATAATGTTCGCTACGGCAGCGATCACAAGATATCGCTGCTGCGACGGGGGCAGGTACTATCGCGCTTGGCATCACAAGCTTGCGATGTCGTAGTGTGCAAAGTACCCCTTAGAGAGGGCTTCAAAAACCTCAGCAAGATTTCCCAAATGCTCTTCATACGTCTTCGAATAGACAATGACGTCATCCAACTATAGCAGGACCGTCTCAAAGTTGCGATGCCCCAAACAGCATTCCATCAGCCTCTGGAAAGTTCCCGGCGCGTTGCACAACCCAAAGGGCATGCTGTTGAACTCACAGAGGCCCATCGTGGTAGCGAAGCCGGTCTTCTCCTGGTCTTCTTCTGCAACAGACACCTGCCAGTAGCCACTAGTGAAATCAAGAGTGGAAAAGTAATTTGCAGTTCTTAATGCAGCCAGCGATTCCTCAACACGGTGAAGAGGATATGCATCTTTATGGGTGATCTGATTAACACTAGAACTACTGAGGTAGTTAGTTTGACTACTTTGCACTATGTATTTCTATATAGGTGTCACGAGTCCAGTAGTTCTAGTGTTAATCTTCCGGTAATCCACACACATCCTCATGGTGCCGTCCTTTTTCTTCACCAGGACCAGTTGGGCTGCCCAGGGGCTACAACTATCATGGATAATTCCTGCTTCCCTCATGTTCCTCAACATGTCCTTGGCATACTGGTAATGTGCAGGCGGTATTGGCCTATACCTCTCTTTAATGGGTGGGTGTGCACCTGTGGGGATGTAATGCTGGCAGGGCCAGATTAAGGTTGGTGGGGGCACCTGGGCAGAAAATCTGGTGGGGGCCCAATAACGTTAACATTTTTAGCCATAACAGTAGAGCACGAACTGTAGCATTTAGATATAAATACAGCACCTCAGTCTCACATTCCCCCTCTCAGCATACTATGCCCTCACACTGGCCACCATGCTGCCCCTTCCCTATACTGCCTATCTCCTTCACTATCCAGTCACTATACTGCAGCTCAGTCTTTCATTCCCCTCCTCAGCATAATGTGTCCTCCCTACTGTGCCCTCACACTGGCCACCATACTGCCCCTTCTCTACACTGCACCTCAGTCTCACATTCCCCCTCCTCGGCATACTGTGTCCTCACACTGACCACCATGCTGCCCCTTCTCTATACTGCCTACCTGCTTCATTATCCAGTCACTACACTGTACCTCCGTCTCACTTTCCCCCTTCTCAGCATACTGTGCCCTCCATACTGTGCCCTCACACTGGCCACCATGCTGCCCCTTCTATATACTATACAAAGGAGGAGAACAAACGAGTATTTGTGCAAATGATAGAGCTTTTTTATTAATGAAAAAACACACACATTACAGCAAGAATAGTCAAGTTAAAAACAACTACCAAGAGATCAAGGGGGGCATGAAATGTATGCATCAGTAGCCAATAGCCGTGGAGGAGGTGGAGATTATGCGGTAATCTGTCTAGAAGAAGTTAATAAACACAGTAAAGTAGTGGCACTTAATATTCATATTCCCAAATAGCCGTGGGAGAGGTGAAAAAATGCACACTATAATCAATCAGGTGAAATCTAGACATAAAACGGCAAAATCAGTCAAAGGTAGCCATGGGAGAGAGGAGGGCGTTTAATATGTTAAAATATGATAAATAGATAAAGCCCTGAAACACCATCATCTCTATCCCAAATAGCCGTGGGAGAGGTGGAGTGGATATACAATGAATTATTATATATTACACTAGGCACCCTGGGGTAGTCACACACCCTCAGCACCCCGCTCCCAAATATGATGACTAAGTATGTCAAAGGGAGACCGCAGCCGACCTAAGTGTATATGGAGATCTCTCTCACTCATTCAAAGGCGGTGTCCCTATGAGTTGTGGATACATTAAGGAGCACCATAAGGAGGCGAGGTTGCCGAGGGGGTTCAGTGACAACCAGGGTGAATAGAGTATAGATGATATAGCACGTATAGTACCCACAATGGGGTGCAATGCAATGTGATTATATAAATTGGCCTAGAATGTAAATCAAGATGGCACAGGGTACCTGAGTATCACATAAATCATAAAAATAAAGTGCAAGTGCATAAGACCAAAACACAATATCACAATGGCATCAGGACATAGAAAGAGGGGTAATATCCACAAGTAAATACGGCTGGATGGCACAGGCTACTGGGGCTGGAGAGTAGTTAACACATAATGCACATACCCAAACAAGGAAGGATCACCACCAATGCGCATTTCGCGGAGGTACTGTTGCTTTCTCAAGGAGGAATCCCTTCTATATACTGCCTGTCTCCTTCACTATCCAGTCACTATACTGCACCTCAGTCTTACATTCCCCTCCTCAGCATACTGTGTCCTCCATACTGTGCCCTCACACTGGCCACCATACTGCTCCTTCTCTATACTGCCTACCTCCTTCACTATCCAGTCACTATACTGTACCTCCGTCTCACATTCCCCCGCCTCAGCATACTGTACCCTTTATACTGTGCCCTCACACTGGCCACCATACTCCCCCTTCTGTACACTGCACCTCAGTCTCTCATTCTCCCTCTTCAGCATACTGTGCCCTCCATACTGTACCCTCACATTGGCCACCATGCTGTCCCTTCTCTATACTGCCTACCCCCTTCACTATCTAGTCACTATACTGCACCTCCGTCTCACATTCCCCCAGCTCAGCATACTGTGCCCTCCATACTGTGACCTCACACTGGCCACCATGCCGCCCCTTCTCTATACTGCTTACCCCCCCCAATTACCCAGTCACTATACTATGCCCCTCCCACTTTTCTTTCCCAATACTGTCCACTTACAATTTTCTCCTACCATACTGCTGCCTCACACTTTCCAATGGTGCCCCCCTGATTGCTGTGCAGGGGCAAATATGCAGCATGGCCCCCAAAGATACGCCCCTGTACAGTGTACAGGAGAATACATGACTGGTACACGCAGGGTCGGCTCCAGGTTTTTGTGGGCCCTGGGCGAAAAAGAGTCTCAGTGGGCCCCATCCACACATAGACATGCACAGATACGTACACATACAGGCATACATACACATATAAAGAGAAATTCACAAAAACACATATAAACAGACATAAATATAGACACAGTCATATACACTGACATACATAGATACACATGATACATGCACACACAGACACATTTTTAAATTTTTATATATATTTTTAATATTGGGAAGCCGGCAACAGTCTCATTCACCTCCCCGCTTGTCTCCATCCATCTCCTCCTGGGCATGTGTCTGTGCCACGCTGATTGGTGGCCGTCACTAACAGACATGGCCGCACATAGAGCACACTAACATGGCTGTCTATACATCACAAGAGAGGCTGGGGACATACACATTACTGGGGGGCATACATATTACTGAGGAAAGGGGTATGTATCAATGGGGGCCATACAGCTCTAGAGGGCGGCAGTGGCTCTGAGGAGGGGGGACAAACATCTGAGGTGGGGGGGTGACATGCAGCTCTCAGGGTATACAGCTCTGGGGTGGAGGGGGACATACAACTCTGGGGTAATAGTAGTATGCAGGAACCATATTCCTCCATATAGTGTTATGAAGCTCCCATAGTCCTCCATATAGTATTATGTAGCCCCCATGTAGCATTATGCAGCCCCCATATGGCACTATGCAGCCCCCATATGGCACTATGCAGCCCCCATATGGCACTATTCAGCCCCCATATGGCACTATGCAACTCCCATATTACATTAAGCAGCCCCCATATAGCACAATGCAGACCCATATAGCATTAGGCACCCTCATGTAGTACACAGCCCCTATATAGCACAGTGCAGACCCAGATAGCATTAGGCATCCTCACGTAGTACACAGCCCCTATATAGCACAGTGCAGAGCCAGATAGCATTAGTCACCCTCATATAGTGAACAGCCATTATATAGCACAGTGCCGACACAGATAGTGTTAGGCATCCTCATGTAGTACACAGCCCCTATATAGCACAGTGCAGAGCCAGATAGTATTAGGCATCCTCATGTAGTATACAGCCAGTATATAGCACAGTACAGACTCAGATAGTGTTAGGCATCCTCACATAGTACCGGGTTTACTGTGATACAGACACCAAATGTTATACAATATACACATTATTATATACCATCTGATGTGTGTACACAATATATCACACTGCTCTGTACACTGGATGTGGTATACCATGTACACAGTATATCACACTGCTCTGTACACTGGATGTGGTATACCATGTACACAGTATATCACACTGCTCTGTACACTGGATGTGGTATATAATGTACACAGATATACAATGTCCTGCAATGATCACACCTGGGCCTACAGCACCTCACATATTCTATATGTAATATGGGCCATATAGTGTAATGTGTGCTGCAGGCTTAGATGTGATCAGTGCAGGATCTGTGTAGTGATGTTTGTGCTGGAGCTCAGTGTGAGTTATTGCAGGGGAGGGATGAGAATGCAGCCGATGACCCGGCACTGACAGCCCGACCTGATCTGCAACAGTGCACACTCCTGCAATAACTCACACTGATCCCAGGCAGAGCTGCCGCTGACACTATGGAATTCCATCCTGCTCCCTTCTCACTGCAGCCTCTTGCCCGACACCATGATGGATGACGTCACACTCACCGTCATCCACTGAAGCCTCTACTCCGGTCCTCACAAAAGCTCCTCTACGGCATGAAGAAGCAGCAGCAGGCGCGCGGTGACATCATCCTTGCAGACGCAGCCCACACAGCGTGCAGTGTCTGCAGCACAGTGACAGCCGGGATTGAAAATCTTTAAAGGTACAGTGCGGTCCTGAACACTGCGGCATTAATAAAATAGCGGCCACACAGATTGTGGTGGGGGCTCCCTCAGAAGCTCTTGTGGTGGGGGCCCCGGGGCTGGAGCCCCGCCGGCCCCGCCTATAATCTGGCCCTGAATGCTGGACCCCTTTAATCCTCCCAAAGTCTAACGGGTGTTTGCTGAAGACTTGCTCTTACTCTTGCACTAACTATCCTGTAAACCCCTTCCTTGTGATGTGAAAGTGTGGAGTCAGTGTCTACATGTAGTTCTCGACACCACTTTTCCGGCTGACTTGATGAACTGTCACTGGCTGGTTGAGGTGTAATGGTTTGAATGGCATGTGCATCTACAGTGAATAGTTTAGCGATAGTGGCATATCTGGGTAGCTTAACATCCTCTTCTCAGCAATTCATCACTCTCACGGCCACTCTCCCCTTTCGGACATCAATTACTCCTCTGGCTGCCAAAACTGTGGGCCAGTGTTCTGAAGGCAGGGGCTCCACCACTGCCTGATAATCCTGTCCATGGGTACCTACTGCTGCCCTACACCAAATCATCATATCACTCCGCGGAGGCACTACAAGAGGCGCCACATCCATCACTCGCACACCACCAATCTCTCCACCGGACAGATTCACCTGTTGCCGCTGCAGGAGGGCCCGAATTTCACGTTGCAGAGCCCTCTGCCGGCCCACTCCTGCCGTGGCAGACAGCTGTTGCAATAAATGCAATACTTCCCCCATGCAATTTTCAATGACATTAGTTCCTAAGACCATTTTCGGATTGCGATCACTAGGGTCATTCTGCACCACAATAAGTCCTTGATGCTCTAGCTCCACTCGCCCCACCTTGAGAGTCACCTCCTTGAACCCTACTTGGTTCATGGGGAGTCCATGCGCTGCAATGATAGTAAGGCCAGAGTCTGGTGGGGTGAGATCATCATCAGACTAGTAGCACTTATACAGTACATAGGGTATAGTAGTTACCTGCGAGCCGGTGTCCAGGAGTGCAAACGTCGGGATCCCGTCTACGGTGAGGCAAATGATGGTGCGGCCTCCAACATACCGCTCACGTCAATCAGCTGGGCCTTGTGGATCTATTCCTGAGGATTGGCCCTTTGCCTCAGGGGTTGCTCGTTTAAAGGACACCAACGGGAGTAGTGGCCAGTCTTGTTGCATCTGTAACAGACGGGCTGTCCATATCGGTTGTTGCTCCTTCTCTGCATCCAGGGGACGTCCTCAGGACTGTCGGCGAGCTGGATATTGTCCGCCGGCTTGGTCTTTGGCTGGAGCTGCAGGGCCTCGAGGATCCTGGCGACGTCCTTGCTCAGCTGCTGAACTTGGAATGACAGATCACCGGGAGTTCCAGGGGCTGCTGTTGGCACTGCAGGTGCTGGCAGGGCTAATAGAGGAGGCTTCACCAATAAGTGAGAGGTGTCAGCTGGCCAGGGTGATGGTACAGAGTCACTAGCTTCTGGGGTTTGTAAAGCCTTGATGGCCCGGTCCTTTAGGACTGCGAAGTTTAAGTCCGGATGCTCCAGGGCCCATAGCCGCAGCTGCTTACTGTCCTCCGCTGACCCCAGCCCCTGCAGGAACTGCTCCACCAGCATTTTGTTACTCTCAGGCTCGTTGAGAGAGTCTACCTGCCTCAGGGTACGAAAAGCGGTTTGTAGCCTCAAAGTGTAGTCTCTGATGTTGTCCTGTGGACGCTGCTGGCAATTGTAAAACTGCATCCTTAGCTCCGCTTCCGTGCGGGTCTCAAAGGCTACTTGCAGCTTGTCAAAGATGGCGGCTACCGAGACCCGGTCCTCATCAGTCCAAGTTTCTACTTCTTGCTCAGCGGCGCCAGTCAGGTCTCCAAGCACCACTGATGCACGCTGCTTGCCAGTCATGGCGTACATATCAACAACGGTACATATCTTTTTCTTGAATAATTGCAAAGCATCGGGTCGACCATCATACTGGGGTAGCCAGGCAGTGCCGGGCACGTAAGGTAAGGTGATCGGCATAACCTGGGTAACTGCCGCAACCGCAAGCTGCACCGCTCCTGCGACCGAAGCTGGGCCTGCCACTTCTCCGTCATCTTGCACCGCCGCGAGAGCCACCGCTCCACCATCGCCATCAGGTGCCGACATTCTTCCGGTTTCTCCCCTTGGTGTTTCGACAGCAGTCTTGCGGGACCCAATGTCCTTTGCGCTTCCTATCTTGGGAGTCACCAGCTTCCGCCCGCATTCACATGGGGCGGGGCTTCAACTTCGCGCCTTTTTCTGGGAAGATGATGACGGAGTTGTTGTTTTGGCGGCAAAGATCCCGGGTAAGATGGCGGCAGTTCAACATTTTTAAACAGTTCACGGAGTTTAAAGCAAGGCGCACGTCATCCACTGATGGGGTAAGAATCCTGTTCGTGACGCCAGGTTCGGGTTGTTGCAGGCGGGGGTCGCCGCCGCGTCTCTCTCTCACAGGGGGGCCTGCTCGGATCCGGGTTGCTGCTACGGCTCGAGTGGTGGCCGGACCCGGGCTCCCATGGCCACCCGTCCTCACAACCATCGGAAAGGGGATATTTACAAGGGAGGTTGTCTGTGACGCCACCCGTGGGTTGCGGTGAAGGATGTTGGCACCGCCGCTGCCTGTTGATGGGGCACCTGGGGCTGATGGAGCAGGGGGGCAGCAAGATGGGATCCCCTCCACGGGTAGGGGAGGTGTAGTCCCGGGGCCCACGGGTGTTACGAGGGGGACCCGGGGAAGCGTGCCAAGATGGGAAATGGACTGCTTCCGCTGGTCAAGGTCCACTGTGCGGTGTAAGGGACCGCCGCTATGGTGGGTGAAGAGTGAGCGGGTTGCTGCTAGCGATCGTCTGGAATGTCACAGACGATCTATGTACACCGATCTGCCCTAACCCGTGAGGGTTATATGGCACAGATCTCACGGCTCGGTGTACCTGTTGCACGGGGAAGCACAGAGGTGCCCACGCACGTGTGCCAGTGGAAGTCACGAGAATATGGCACGAGGGTAGCACAGAGGTGCCCACGCACGTGTGCTTTCAATAACCAGGTGAGGCCGATGGAGACTTGAGGAGCTCACCTGGGACAGGAACACGGCCTGTTGACGGGGGTACTGCCGGAGCAGCAAGGCAGGAACACGGCCTGCAAACGAGGTACTGCCAAAGCAGCAAGGGACAAGCCCACAGAAGACAGTAATGCCTGAGCAGTGGCGTGGCAGCACGCTGCTAGACATCCAAACATAGAAGGACGGTCGCGCGCCGCCATGATGGCAGGAGGAGCTTTTAAGGAGGTGTCGTTCCACCCAAGGGCGGGTGCGAGGCGGAGATGACGGACTTGACCCAATCAGGGTCCACGACGTCCCAGCCTGGCCAGTCAGGATTCACCACGTCACCAGCCTTGTCATCAAGCCGTGTGACGTCAGTGGGCGAATCAGAACCCACCACACATTGCACATGCTCACCCTCCTGCCTCTGGGAAATAGAGGCGGGATCCTCGGTCTCACAATGTGCAGAGATAACGGGAGTCTCACTGCTTCCCTGAGCAGTAAACCTCTGCACATTGCGCAACCTCGCAGACCTTCGGGGCCGCTGAGCAGGAGGGTCTGCGGCAGGCCAGGAATGGGAGACCGCTTCACTCCTTGTAACAGGAGAACCACTAGGTGTCACCCTTCTGCTGCCTCTGAGAAGGTATCTCCTGCACACTGCGCAGTCTGGCAGACCTTCAGCGCTGCTGAGCAGGAGCGCTCGTGGCAGGCAAGGAATGGGAGACTGCCTCAGTCCTTGCCTCAGGAGAGCCACGAGATGTAACATTACCCCCCGTCTAGGCCCCCCTCCCTGTCTGTGCTTGAAGGCCGCTATCAAACCCGGGGCGCGGATATGATCCTCCAACTCCCAGGATCTATGCTCCGGACCACGGCCGGCCCACTCCATGAGGTAGTATCTCTTGCCCTGTATGACTTTTGTCTCCACAAGTTTTGCCACCTCAGGGTCGTCGGACGGGGAGTCGGTTTAAGCCGGCAGGGACCCCGAAAATTTATTAAGTCGTACGGGTTTCAGGAGGGACACGTGAAAGGTATCGGCTATAGCCCAGCGTGGAGGGAGCTGGAGTCGATATGCCACAGGGTTTACCTGCTGTAGTACTTTAAACGGACCCAGATACCTAGGGGCGAATTTGGCTGCCTGTACCCGTAGGTTAACATTCTTAGAGGACAGCCATACTAGGTCACCAGGGGCGAAGGATGGTGCAGGGCGGCGGCGAACATCAGCCGTTGTCACCATCCGGTCTTTAGCCCTCTTAAGAGCCTCTTGGGTGTCATCCCAGATCTCCCGGGCCTTGGTCGCCCAATCCTCCACTCTAGTATCGGGTGACGTAATGGGCATCGGAACCGGGATTCTGGGATGTTGTCCGTTATTGAGTAGGAACGGAGTCTGGCCAGAGGATTCATGGACCGAATTGTTAATGGCAAATTCGGCCCAAGGAAGGAGGTTAGCCCAGTTGTCGTGATGCGCGGAGATAAAATGGCGGAGGTAAGTTACCAAGGTCTGATTAGTCCTCTCCACTAGTCCATTGGTCTCGGGATGGTATGCGGAGGAGATGTTCAGCTCTATCTGCAGGAGCTTACAGAGCTCTCTCCAGAAGCGAGACGCGAACTGGGGACCCCGGTCGCTCACCACCTTGTCAGGCATGCCATGCAACCTAAATACATGCTGAATCAACAAGGTGGCGAGAGCACGTGACGTCGGGAGTCGTGGGAGAGGCACCAAGTGGACCATTTTAGAGAAGTGGTCCGTGATGACCCATACGACCCTGTGCCCTGCTGACTTGGGCAGATCTCCCAGGAAGTCCATCCCCACCACTTCCCAGGGACGATCCGGCACTGGCAGTGGGTGAAGAAGACCTGCCGGTCTCTGCCGGGACGGCTTATTCCGAGCACACGACATACAGGCTCCCACATATTCCTGTATGTCCTGGGGTAGTCTCGGCCACCAATAATGCCTGGTCACCAGGTCTCTGGTCCTTTTGACCCCGAAGTGACCCCCGACCTTGGAGGCATGGGCCCACGATAGCACCTCGTTCCGTAGTTCAGGGGGAACGAGGGTTTTGCCAGGTGGCACCTGGTCCAAAGAAGTGGGAGTGACCATCCTCAAGCTGTCCGGGGGTAGTCTAAGACGAGGCTCCTCCTCGTCCTCCTCCAACACAACCATACAACGTGACAAGGCATCGGCCCGTACGTTCTTCTCACCGGCCAGGTGGCGGATAAGAAAGCGGAACCGGGAGAAGAATAAAGACCAACGGGCCTGCCTTGGGTTCAGGCGTTGTGCTGTCTGGAGGTATGTGAGGTTTTTGTGGTCAGAAAATACCTCAAATGGATGCTTCGCACCCTCCAGGAGATGCCGCCATTCCTGGAATGCTAGTTTCATCGCCAGTAACTCCCTATCCCCTATGGAGTAGTTCCTCTCGGCCGGAGAAAAGGTCTTGGAGAAAAAGAAACACGGATGTTTCCTTCCTCGTTCGTTTTTCTGGTACAGGACTGCACCTGCACCAACCGAAGAGGCGTCTACCTCCAGTAGGAAGGGTTTGGAGATGTCTGGACGATGAAGGATGGGAGCTCTGGAGAAGTGAGTTTTGAGAGTGTGAAATGCCTCTACCGTTTCCCGTGTCCATGCTTTGGGATTAGCGCCCTTGCGGGTAAGGGCAATGATGGGTGCTGCCACCGTCAAGAAGTTGGGAATGAACTGGCGATAATAATTGATAAACCCCAAGAATCGCTGGATCGCCTTCAGCGAGCGGGGCTCAGGCCAGTTCATCACTGTCTCCAACTTCCCCGGATCCATTGCTAACCCCTGACTGGACACTATGTACCCCAGGAACGGCAAGGATTCCTGTTCAAAAACGCACTTTTCCAGCTTAGCATATAACGAATGGGTGCGGAGCCTCTTAAGTACTCGGATGACATCCCTCCGAGGGGTGGTAAGATCGGGGGAGAAGATAAGAATGTCATCCAGGTATGCAACCACGGAAAGATACAAATCCCGGAAAATGTCATTTACAAAGTCTTGAAATACGGCGGGGGCATTGCAGAGTCCGAAGGGCATTACTAGATACTCGTAGTGACCGTCCCTGGTGTTAAAGGCGGTCTTCCACTCATCGCCCTTTCGGACTCGCACTAGATTATACGCCCCGCGTAGATCCAGCTTTGTGAAGACCTTTGCCCCGCGGAATCGATCAAATAGCTCAGTAATGAGGGGCAAAGGGTATTTGTTCTTGATTGTGATTGCATTTAATCCCCTGTAATCGATACAGGGGCGCAGATCCCCTTCCTTCTTCTGCACAAAAAAGAACCCTGCACCAGCCCGTGAAATAGACTTGCGAATGAACCCCTTCGCCAGGCTGTCCTGAATATATTTGGACATAGCCTCCGTCTCTGGAGCAGAGAGTGGATACACTCTGCTCCTAGGGGGCTCGGAGCCTGGCTTCAGGTCTATTCGGCAATCATATGGCCGGTGGGGAGGAAGAGTATCTGCGGCCCTTTTGGAAAAGACATCCCTGTAGGCCTCATAAGGTGTCGGTAAACCCGGCCCCTCAGTATTCCCTGAGGACCCAACCGACCTAATGGTAGCGGGTGGTTCGGTAGTCACGAGGTGCTCTCTACAGGATCCTGCCCAGGATGAGATCTCCCCTGTTGCCCAGTTGAGTATAGGAGCATGCTGTCTCAACCAGGGAAGGCCCAATAGGATCTCATCCGTCCCCCCTGGAAGCACCAGGAAGGACACCTGCTCATGGTGTCCCGGTGGTACATCCATCCTGAGAGGGATGGTGATCTGGGTGATAGGATCGAGTAGTATGGACCCGTCGACTACCCGGACCCTGAGTGGCTTGGGCAACAGAACCAGGGGAACTGAGTATCGGGTTGCCAGGGAGGTCGAGATGAAATTGCCTTCAGCGCCTGAGTCCAAGCAAGCCAGGGCAGAGAAGAGAGTAGTGCCGAACTGCAACTGGGCGCTGATAGTCAACCTAGAGGGAGAAGTAGCGTCTAGAGTCCCCCCTCTGATAGAAACTAGACACTGTCTTTTCCCGACAGTTTGGGACATCGGGTAGCTATGTGTCCCCTCTGCCCACAGGAAAAGCAGATGACACAAGACCGAGAACCTGGGGCAGAGGAGACCACCTTGGACACCTCCATTGACTCCATGGAGTCGCCTACAGGACTGGCTGGGAGACCTGTCTGATGGAAGACGGGAGTCAGACGCTTTTTAGGCCGAGAAGACGTGGGTGCTGAAGAGACCGCGAGCCTTCGCTCCGCCTGGCGGATGTCTATGCGAGAGGCAACCTGAATCAAGGACTCTAAAGTGGCAGGCACCTCACGTGTGGCCAGTGCGTCTTTGACAAACCCTGCCAGGCCCTCCCAAAACACAGGGACAAGGACCTTATCCGGCCAGTCCAGCTCTGCGGCCAGTGTCCTAAAGTGTACAGCAAAGTCCCTGACTGAAGCAGACCCTTGCCGAAGTCGTAGGAGGCGCAGCGCGGAATCGTGGGTGACTTGAGGCCCGAGGAACACCATTCTCATGGCCCCAAGATAAGCTGCTAAGTTATTCACCACACGATCTCCGCGCTCCCACAACGGCGTGGACCACTTCAGCGCTCTCCCTGTGAGCAGGGACTGGACGAAGGCTACCTTCGCCTTCTCGGTAGCGTAAAGAGTCGCGGACAGCTCTAAGTAGGTGGTAACCTGGTTTATAAAACCACGGCACTCAGAGCTGTTGCCGCTAAAGCGCTCTGGAAGCGCAAGGCGAGGAGACCTTCCGCCCAATAGCACAGCCTGGGTAGCCGCCTGGGTGGCGACTGTCGTCAGAGCAGTCTTATAGGAGGAAGACTGCTCCACTGCTGCCAATCATGACTCCAACTGCTGCACATAACGCAGCAACTGCTGCTGCTCTTCAGCCATAGCCAGACCTTTGGCGCGACCGTAATGTTACGAGGGGGACCCGGGGAAGCGTGCCAAGATGGGAAATGGACTGCTTCCGCCGGTCAAGGTCCACTGTGCGGTGTAAGGGACCGCCGCTATGGTGGGTGAAGAGTGAGCGGGTTGCTGCTAGCGATCGTCTGGAATGTCACAGACGATCTATGTACACCGATCTGCCCTAACCCGTGAGGGTTATATGGCACAGATCTCACGGCTCGGTGTACCTGTTGCACGGGGAAGCACAGAGGTGCCCACGCACGTGTCCCAGTGGAAGTCACGAGAATATGGCACGAGGGTAGCACAGAGGTGCCCACGCACGTGTGCTTTCAATAACCAGGTGAGTCCGATGGAGACTTGAGGAGCTCACCTGGGACAGGAACACGGCCTGTTGACGGGGGTACTGCCGGAGCAGCAAGGCAGGAACACGGCCTGCAAACGAGGTACTGCCAAAGCAGCAAGGGACAAGCCCACAGAAGACAGTAATGCCTGAGCAGTGGCGTGGCAGCACGCTGCCAGACATCCAAACATAGAAGGACAGTCGCGCGCCGCCATGATGGCAGGAGGAGCTTTTAAGGAGGTGTCGTTCCACCCAAGGGCGGGCGCGAGGCGGAGATGACGGACTTGACCCAATCAGGGTCCACGACGTCCCAGCCTGGCCAGTCAGGATTCACCACGTCACCAGCCTTGTCATCAAGCCGTGTGACGTCAGTGGGCGAATCAGAACCCACCACACATTGCACATGCTCACCCTCCTGCCTCTGGGAAATAGAGGCGGGATCCTCGGTCTCACAATGTGCAGAGATAACGGGAGTCTCACTGCTTCCCTGAGCAGTAAACCACTGCACATTGCGCAACCTCGCAGACCTTCGGGGCCGCTGTGCAGGAGGGTCTGCGGCAGGCCAGGAATGGGAGACCGCTTCACTCCTTGTAACAGGAGAACCACTAGGTGTCACCCTTCTGCTGCCTCTGAGAAGGTATCTCCTGCACACTGCGCAGTCTGGCAGACCTTCGGCGCTGCTGAGCAGGAGCGCTCATGGCAGGCAAGGAATGGGAGACTGCCTCAGTCCTTGCCTCAGGAGAGCCACGAGATGTAACACACGGGTAGGGGAGGTGTACTCCTGGGGCCCACGGGTCGAACACGGGAGTGATGGCTGCTGGAGGTGGTGCGCCAAACCGGACCGGGGAACAGTGTTGTACTCACAGTTCAATAATTTCACACAAGTCCAATAGTAAACCAAGTTGACAGTGACCGGCTGCCCTTGGAGGGTTCATTCGGGTCCTGCACCCAGATTGATGAACAGATATTCCTTCCTCCTGCACTTTGTGTTTCCTTCTCTTTTGGACGACTTCGCATGGAACGGAGAAGTCCACTCCCGGTTCTACTTCTGTTGGGAGCTGTGGCCCGCGAAAGCTGACCCTTGGGATTTCAGTGGGTTCTTGGCGGACACCCTATCCCGCACGTTGGGCTTCCGTTTCACTCTATCTGGGCAGTAAATTGGGACAATGTCTGGAACCTTGTCCCCGTTTGGTGAATTGGAGAGGGGCTTGCAGCCTTCCTCACCCTAGGGTCCAGGCATCCTGACTGTGCACGGTCTCCGGACCGGATTCCTGCTGTCGGTACTGGCGGACTACAACCCTGCCCCAGTCCAATTTAGGTCTCCCGCGACCGGATCTCCGTCGCCGGTGGCTCTGCTCACAGTCTGCCTCCTAGCCAAGTAGTCCAAGGGCCACTACCCCTGACTACCACTGCACAGTCTGCACTTGACTGAACTGAACTCACACTACACACTGAACTCACGTGTTCATGCCTCTGACACCTCAGGACCCCTAGGTGGGCGTTCTCATCCACTTGATCCCGTCCACTGGTGTGTCCCTATTATCATGAGGGGGTGGCTAGGGTTTAATAGCTGTGTGTTATTCCTAAGTGCGGGTTTCTGATGGTAACAAGGAGAATGTACACATCTGTGACTACCTGGTTTTGCCAGGGTGTCACATTTGTTTTCCTTCTTCTGAAGCCGGGGTGCATGACGCGTCCTACCTCATGAACACGCGCAGATCAAAGTATTGTAGCAGGACCTCAATGCCGGCTCGTGTGCATGACGTAAGACGCGTTATGCACCCTGGCTTCAGAAGAAGGAGGACGTAGATGACCTAAAGAGGAGGCACCACACCTGGAGAACGAAGCCACCCCTTTGACTAGTCTGCACCGTACCAACCGTTTAGGTAAGTATTATAAAGTCATTTTTATGTTCTACACAGAGGCCTGGGCTCTTATATACAGCATGTTAGAATGCTGTATATAAGCGCTCACTGGTGGTGGCCACAGCTTATAGTCACCAAATCTGGTGACAGGTTCCCTTTAACGGATGTTTGGCTCTGCTATGCAGCGCAGTCGTCATTTTGACAGCCTAAAAAAAAAGCTACATGCATCGTGTTTTTGGATTATCAAAATGTCAAAATGACAAGCCCAATGGATTCATCAGCCATATGCATATTTATACATCGTGTGCAGAATTATTAGGCAAGTTGTATGTTAGAGGATTTTTTTATTATTGATCAACAACTATGTTCTTAATCAACCCAAAAACTCAAATATCAAAGCTTAATATTTTTGGCAGTTGGAGTGGTTTTTTTTTAGATTTGGCTATCTTAGGAGGATATCTGATTTTGCAGGTAACTATTACTGTGCAGAATTATTAGGCAACTTAATAAAAACCAAATATATTCCCATCTCACTTGTTTATTTTCACCAGGTAAACCAATATAACTGCACAAAATTTAGAAATAAACATTTCTGACATGCAAAAACAAAACCCCAAAAAATTAGTGACCAATATGGCCATCATTCTTTATGATAACACCACCTACCATCCATAGATTCTGTGAGTTGCTTGATCTGTTTACGATCAACATTGCATGCAGCAGCCACCACAGCCTCACAGACACTGTTCCGAGAGGTGTACTGTTTTCCCTCCCTGTAGATCTCACATTTTATGAGGGACCAGAGGTTCTCTATGGGGTTCAGATTAGGTGAACAAGGGGGCCATGTCATTATTTTTTCAACTTGTAGACCTTTACTGGCCAGCCACGCTGTGGAGTAGTTGGATGCATGTGATAGAGCATTGTCCTGCATGAAAATCATGGGGTTTTTTTTAACGATACCGACTTTTTCCTGTACCACTGCCTGAAGAAGTTGTCTTCCAGAAACTGGCAGTAGGTCTGGGAGTTGAGCTTCACTCTATCCTCAACCCGAAAAGGTCCTACAAGTTCATCTTTAATGATACCAGCCCATACCAGTACCCCGCCTCCACCTTGCTAGCATCTGAGTCGGAGTGGAGCTCTCTGCCCTTTACTGATCCAGCCTCTGGCCCATCCATCTGGACCATCAAGAGTCACTCTCATTTCATCAGTCCATAAAACCTTTGAAAAATCAGTCTTGACGTTTTATCTTATGTTTCTTGTTCAAAGGTGGTCGTTTTTCAGCCTTCCTTACCTTGGCCATGTCCCTGAGTATGGCACACCATGTGCTTTTTGATACTCCAGTAACGTTGCAGCTCTGAAATATGGCCAAACTGGTGGCAAATGGCATCTTGGCAGCTTCACGCTTGATTTTCCTCAATTCATGGGCAGTTATTTTGCACTTTTTTTGCCCAACACGCTTCTTGCAACCCTGCTGGCTATTTGCCATGAAACGCTTGATTGTTGGGTGATCACGCTTCAAAAGTTCAAAACTGCTGCATCCCTCTGCAAGACATCTCACAATTTTGGACTTTTCAGAGCCCGACAAATCTCTCTTCTGACCCATTTTGCCAAAGGAAAGGAAGTTTCCTAATAATTAAGCACCCCTTATATAGGCTGTTGATGTCTTACACCACACCCCTCCTCATTACAGAGATGCACATCACCTGATTTACTTAATTGGTAGTTGGCTCTCAAGCCTATACAGCTTGGAGTAGGACAACATGTATAAAAAGTATCATGTGATCAAAATACTCATTTGCCTAATGATTCTGCACGCAGTGTATATATATATATATATATATATATAATAAAGAGGATACAGGCTATATATATTGTACTGTATATAATACAGAGGCTGCTGGTTGCATATACAGTGGGTACGGAAAGTATTCTTGTTTAATAAATTTGCAAAAATGTCTACATTTCTGTTTTCTTTCTGTCAGAATGTATGGGTGCAGAGTTTACATTAATGAAAAAATAAAAATGATTGAATGTTCTCAGTGAGAGGAACAAAATTTTAATCTTGTGATACCTTTTAATGGCTAACTAAAATAAAATAAAGTGATATTACAAAGCAAGCTTAGGTAAATGGATTTTTTTGTCTGTGATTGTATGGCGGTGAGCTCTCATCCTTGCTCTCAGTCTCTGTCCTGTTTCTCCAACATAGAGGCCCCCAATAGGACATATAGTGCACTATATGTCCTATTGGGGGCCTCTATGTTGGAGAAACAGGACAGAGACAGAGCAAGGATGAGAGCTCATCGCCACACAATCACAGACAAAAAAAAATCACAGACAAAAAAATCCATTTACCTGTGGCCAAACATTTCTGTGCTTCAGGACACAACATAAACCATATGAAAGTTGTCATATTAAAAGGCAACTTCAGATGACAGAGACATCGCAGGGTCTGGGAATACAAATTCATTAAATTGTTTAACTCTATGGACACAGGACTCAACCTGTCAGAAGTTTTTATGGCCCATTACAAAATCTGAGGAGTCTGCTCCACAGACTCACCAGACCTATGATCCTACATGGATATTGGGACAATAAAACTCTCACACCACTAATCAAAGCTAATTAAGGATTCACTTTCTAAGCTCAGTGTTTGTTTATTTAAATGTCCTTTTATTATGCCATCCCTCTGCTCTGTTTGTGCATATATTTGTGTTTCTTCAGACATTTTGTCATACCATAAAGAAAAACAAAAAGCCAGCACTAAATGTGCACTTCAGCACCAAAATTCCAAACTGTACTTATTATAAAAATTTTGAGATTTTTGGCAAAAAATTGCTATTTCTTTAGCTGCCTCGCCACGTCACGGCAAATCTCATTTGAGGCAGTCCTACACTAAAATATTTTTATAAAATGTGCCATACGGCCTCACATATGAATAGTAGAACTGCTCTTAGCAGCACTCACCTGGTCTATTTCAATCCCGTACCCATGACTGAGTCATGGCTGTGGGCGGGACAGGTCCAAGCAAATGCTGCATGAAGTAAATAGCCTGTGGACAAAGCCTGATGACTTAATGTGAACAGTCACCAACCGCCAAAATCCAGACAGATGGAATACATCCCAAATTGGGGTGCATAGCAAGGTGGAGGTCAACCACCGACCAATTCAATAAAGAAAAACAAAAAGCCAGCACTAAGTGTGCACTTCAGCACCAAAATTCCAAACTGTACTTAGAGCAGTTCTACTATTCATATGTGAGGCCGTATGGCACATTTTATAAAAATATTTTAGTGTAGGACTGCCTCAAATGAGATTTGCGGTGACGTGGCGAGGCAGCTCAAGAAATTGCAATTTTTTGCCAAAAATCTCAAAATTTTTATAATAAGTACAGTTTGGAATGTTTAGTGCTGAAGTGCACATTTGGTGCTGGCTTTTTGTTTTTTCTTCATTGAATTGGTCGGTGGTTGACCTCCACCTTGCTATGCACCCCAATTTGGGATGTATTCCATCTGTCTAGATTTTGGTGGTTGGTGACTGTTCACATTAAGTCATCAGGCTTTGTCCACAGGCTATTTACTTCATGCAGCATTTGCTTGGACCTGTCCCGCCCACAGCCATGACTCAGTCATGGGTACGGGATTGAAATAGACCAGGTGAGTGCTGCTAAGAGCAGTTCTACTATTCATATGTGAGGCCGTATGGCACATTTTATAAAAATATTTTAGCGTAGGACTGCCTCAAATGAGATTTGCCGTGACGTGGCGAGGCAGTTCAAGAAATTGCAATTTTTTGCCAAAAATCTCAAAATTTTTAGAATAAGTACAGTTTGGAATGTTTAGTGCTGAAGTGCACATTTAGTGCTGGCTTTTTGTTTTTTTCTATTTTGTCATACCATGCCTGATGAAGAGACCTCAGATGTCTCGAAAGCTTGCTTTGTAACATCACTTTATTTTATTTTAGTTAGCCATTAAACACATCACAAGATTAAAATTTTGTTCCTCTCACTGAGAACATTCAATAATTTTTCAACTGGCTAACACAGTACCAAACCCTTTTCACTTGTGAGAAAAGAAATGAACTTTTTTGAATTTACCAAATGGCTGCAATGATTCAAAGAGTGAAAAATGTAAAGGGGTCTGAATACTTTCCGTTGCCACTGAATATAATATGGGGGCTGTATATAGTGTATACACAGCACTATACTCTACACACACATCCACACTATATACATATACTATATACAGACATAATGCAGACTATAGTGTGCTCCTGTATATACAGTATGGTGCTGTGTATGAGCAGAGAGACAGACACACACAGATTATACTCACGAGCCATGAACGGCTCCGACACTGAAGACAGCGCATAGCGGCCTCTTTAGCGCATACACAGTACAAACTTCACAACATAGGGCGGCCGGCAGCGTCAGACGACACTGATGATGTCACACACGGTCGTTCCCCTCTTCGGTCGCCATACTTTTAAGCAGCTGCGGCTATGACTGGGGCCCCAGTGCTTAATAAAGCTAAGCACCATATTTTTTGGACTATAAGACGCTCTTTACCATAAGGCACACCCCAGGTTTACACAGAAGAAAATAGAAAAAAAAACGTTTTTCCTACTAAAACATCCCTGGCGGTGTAAAGGGGAGGGATCATTATTACTAATTTCAAATGTACTAGGGTAGAATAGGGAGGTAATAAATCTATTATTAGTGTCTTTCTGCAGTGTATATATTATACACACACTGCTCCTCTACATGCCCATAGTCACACAAGGCTCTACTACATGCCCACAGTCACACACGGCTCCGCTACATGCCCACAGTCACACACGGCTCCGCTACATGCCCACAGTCACACATGGCTCCAGCCTATATACACACATTGCTCCGCTACATGCCCACAGTCACACATGGCTTTTCTACATGCCCACAGTCACACACGTCTCAGCTACATCCCCACAGTCACACACTGCTCCTCTACATGCCCACGGTCACACACTGCTCCGCTATATGGCCACAATCACACATGGCTCCGCTACCTGCCCACAGTCACACACGGCTCTGTCACAGACCCATAGACACACACAGCTTCTCTACATGCCAACAGTCACACACTGCTCCACTACATGTCCACAGTCACACACTGCTCCGCTACATGCCCACAGTCACACATGGCTCTGCTACATGCCCACAGTCGCACACGGCTCGATCACAGACCCATAGACACACACGGCTCTGCTGCATGCCCATAGACACAGACGGCTCTGCCACAGACACACACGGCTCTGCCACTGGCCCATAGACACGCACAGCTCTGCTACATGCCCATAGACACAGACTGCTCTGCCACAGACCCATAGACACACATGGCTCTGCTACAAACCCATAGACACACACGGCTGTGCTACAGGCCCATAGACACAGACGGCTCTGTCACAGACACACACGGCTCTGCCACTGGCCCATAGACACGCATGGCTCTGCTACATGCTCATAGACACAGACTGCTCTGCCACAGAACCATAGACACACACGGCTCTGCTACAAATCCAAAGACACACATGGCTCTGCTACAGGCCCATAGACACAGACGGCTCTGCCACAGGCCCATAGACACACAAGGCTTTGCTACAGGACTATACACACACACGGCTCTGCCACAGGCCCGTAGACACACATGGCTCTGCTACATGCCCATAGACACACACGGCTCTGCTACATGCCCATAAACACAGACTGCTCTGCCATAGGCCCATAGACACAGACGGCTCCGGCACAGGCCCATAAACACAGACTGCTCTGCCACAGGCCCATAGACACAGACGGATCTGCCACAGACCCATAGACACACACGGCTCTGCCTCAGGCCTATAGACATACATGGCTCTGCTTCATTCACATATAGACACACACACACAGCTCTACTACATGCACATATACAAACACATAGCTCTACTGCCTGCACCGACATACACAGCTCTAACACATGCACCTATTAACAAACACAACTCTGTTAAATGCTGCACATTTAGACACACAAAGCCTCACAACAAGCACATTTCCTTACACACACACACACACACACACACACACTATACATTACCTCATCTTGCAGTTTCCAATCAGTGCAGAGCAGGAGAGGAGACAGTGGGAGCTGCATGGAGGCTGCAGCAGCTGAACAAAAGGACCTGCCGGGTCACCTGTCATGTGATCAGACAAGGTCCTGCATTTACTCACTTCACCTGCTGGGCTGCAACAGCCTATGTTCATCTCCTGGGTAGCTTCCTCTCCTGCTCTGCACCGATCACATAGATTAGTGCAGAGCAGTAGGGGGAGGGCAGCTTACTGTCAGGGCTGGATTCTTTGCTTCTGCTCACCGGACCCTACACCAGTAAAGGCAGTAATGCCCTGATGGCGGCCCTGGCATGATGTCATTATAACACACATGGCCGCACACAGTGAACAGTGACCTGCGCGCGGCCGTGTCTCCTGTACTATAATGCTGCCGGCTGACACTGTCTGTGCCTGTAGAAGTGTCAGTGCCCACCCGCGGCATCACAGTACAAGAGACACGGCCGCGCGCAGTTCACTGTGTGTGGCCATGTATGTGTTATATAATGACATTATGCAGCAGGCGGTCAGCCCTATACAGCGGCTGGGAGAGCAGCATGGGGGGCAATTGCCTGCCTGCCCCCCGGGCCAGCCTGCCCCTGGTGGCCACAATCAGTGTTTGCAGCATTTTGGATGTAGCGTGTTTTTGCTGCGTTCAAAACACTGTGTTGTATAGTACAAGCACAGTGGATGGGATTTCTAGAAATCCTGTGCCTACTATGCTTGTTTTTGCCGCAACAAACACTGACCTGCGGTGCTGCTTTCCAGGCCACACATGTCAATTGTTTGCTGCGGATTCGCATGTGTCCTCCATAGGGAGAACACAAGCAAGAGACCAGTGCACTGAACCGTGATTGTGGGTACGTGCAGCTGCTGTCTGCTGCGGAGGAAACTCGCAGACCCGCAGGTCAGGACCCTCTGCATCCAGAACGCAGTGAGTCCTGATCGTGGGCACATTATCGGCGTGAGTCCCAGAACCAGGCACAACGGAACAGACCCCTCCCACCTGACTTAACCCCATCAGAGTCAAGCTACGGTCATGACAGGCTGCTGGGAGATCTAGCCATATACACCCAAGGGGGGGTGTCTACAAAGTAGGTGCAGCTGACCTTAACCGCAGGAGAGCTGCAAACAGAAAAACTGACATTAACTACTTCAGAACTAAAGGAAATGAAACCACATTTAAATGCAGAGTCCCAGATAGAGATAAGGGGTTCCAGTCCTCAAGCTGCCACTAATATCCAAAAACAAGGAGAGGACCGTGACCGTACCCCCCTTAATGAGAGGCCTCCGGACCAGTAACATCCTCCACCTCAAATGTGAACAGGTCACTCTAGTTACCAGTAGGAGGCAACACACTTTTCTGGAGCAATTTGAATTTGAAAAATTGAGCACACAGTGACCATGACTTCTGCAGCAGCACATCCAAGACATAATGCTGCCATAGAATTTGCTGTACAACCAGGTTGATCCATGCAGTGCATATGTGCTGTCGCCCAGACGTAGTGTTGCCCAGCTGTAGTGCCGCCACTAAGTTTGCAGCCTAATCGCACATGGCCTTCACTAGCTCCAGGTTCTGTGGAGCCAGTCATTTATCAAACTCAATCACCAAAGTACCGAGAGAGGAGGACCTGGATATTCCAGATGACATATTCACTTCTATGGTAAATGTGGAAAGGGAGGAGAAGGAGATTGAAGAACAAGGGCTGCCACCTATGGGGCAATAGATTACTATGGTGGAAGAAGTGGATGTGCCACAGCTGATGAATAATCTGTTTTCTGTCAAATAACCTGCAGGGTATTGCTGAACAAAACAACAATTTTTAGTCTCTGCTTCCATACCCCAAATCAGCAGCAGCCCCTGTTTGACCATCATATCCCATGGCACCTACTTTTCAGGCTCCTCTTTCTTTTGGTAATGATCCTGCTGGCATGTTTGATCCATCGAACCATGTGTGGTGTGGCGCCCCAGGACCTGGTCGCCACAACAGCATTGCCCCTCCAAAGGGTTAATGTTGAGCCTGGAGGTAATTGGGGGAATCTTTGGCCAGTAAGTTCAACATCCAACGTAGTTTCTCCCTCAGGCCAGCAGGGGGAGCTCTGAACCTGGAGTTCCAGGGAGCATTCCTTAAGTCTGACCTGAGGGAGGAGTTAGTGTTCAATCTGTGTAGAGAGAGCAGAGAGTCCAGACGCAGAGTGTGCTGTCTTGTGGAACTGGGGCCTGGAGCTGGAATAGCTTGGCCCAGTGAAGCAAGATTTGCAGAGAGGCACAGAAGAGACTCAGACATCAGAGTCTGTGGTTGCCAGGGTATAAAATCCTTCCCTGGTGGCCGAATCCGGAGGGCAGGAGAGCTGCAAGCCCCCTGGCCCATCAGCAATCTGGAGGTACAGCTGCAGTCCAAGGGCCCGGTGTGGACTCCAGCAGAGAAGCACCCGAGAGAGCCTGCGCAGCCTACCACACAGAAAAAGGGACGAACCACCGGTCCCAGCAGCAAGAGGGCCATTGCTAAATTCAGAGTGCAGGGTCCTGTAGAAGAAAAGAAAGAACAGGGAGTAGGCCTCATACTCAACTGGCCAAGGAGATCACCCCCAGGCACTTCCAGGCCGGCCGGATCACCTTTACCACCTGTGACGGTCTCCCTGGACTACACTGTTGCAAGTAAAAGAGGAGAAGGTAAAGAAACTACTGTTTGTGCCTGTTTCTTTCACTGCCTGTCGGCCCTGCACCGTATTATTCACACAACATCACACCATAGACTCTCACGAGCACCAACTGTTGCCCCGGGGTACCGCTCCACCTGTGGGGAGCAGGACCATCTAAGCTGCCATTCCATCAGCCCCGGAGGCCCCCTACAGCAGCGGCGGCTTAATAGCCGCAAACCACAAGTGGCGTCACGACATCCATAAACTTTATTCACCAGCCCTATTTAATTGACACCCACCAGGGCCACGGAGTCGGGGCCCGCCACCACTGACGACCCCCGGACTAGTCTGGCCCGGCACCGGGTGTCCCATAGCCCTGGGGTGGGCGAGTCAAATTTTGGCGTCACGAACAGGATTTCGTGCCCGGTCCCACCGGGTACTGTGCGCCTGCAGAAACTGTGCTTAAAAGACTGTTACTGTTTGAAAACTGCCGCCGCCATTAGCCTCGCTGAGCGCAGGAAGAAGGGGGGCATGCCCGAAAAAGGGCGCGAAGGGAGCGCGCCATCAGAGCAGAGCGCCGTTAACCCCGCGCGACCCAGAAGGGAATTTGAAAAGTGAATGGAGCCTGGTAAGGTTCACTAAGGGGGAGGAAGATGTCCGACTCAGAGGGTGAGCAGGTGGCTGCCATAGCCCGAGACGCCGCAGCACCAGCCGAAGCAATCCCAGTCGCCGTTGCCCCAGCCCCCGCTGTAGCGCCGGTAATGCCGATCACAATGCCGTACATCCCGGGAGCAGAATGGCTGCCGCAGTACTCCGGGGAGTCACATACCCTGAGCGACTTCAGAGAAAGGCTGCACAGCTCGTTTAGAGTGTATCCTCTGACTGAGAGCCAGAAGGTGGGCATATTAATGGGGTAGCTAGCCGGCGCGGCCCAGCGTGAAGTGAAGTCCTGGCCTGATACAGATAAAGGGACAGCAACCCAGATACTGGCCAAGTTAAAGAGTACTTTTGACACCCGCACCGCAGCAGAAATAAAAATGAGATTCTTCGGGTGCAAACAACGGGCCACAGACACCATACGGGACTATGCCTTAAACCTGCAAGAGGCCCTGAGAGCAATTAAACAGGTGGACCCAGAGAGTGTACGTGAAGAAGACAAACTCCTAACTGAGCAGTTCATAGAAGGGCTCCTGTCAGATGCCCACAGGACCCAGCTGCGTATCATGATCCTGCAGAACCCTGCTCTGGACTTTGCAAAGTTTAAGGACCGGGCCATCCGGGTACTGAGAGAATCTACACCGAATGACCCAGTACCCCTCCGGCCTCTTGCTATCACGTACCCAGGGGTGGTGCCTGCAACACGAGCCACTGCGGGGGCTGAGGCGCAGTCCCTGGATAAGGATCCCGCTGCAGAGCTCAGACAGCAGGTCCAGGAGCTGACCAAGACTGTAGATGCCCTTGCCAAGACCGTGCAATCTCTACAAGTGACCCCATCGCCTGCAAGAATCGAGTTGGCCTCCAGCCCAGATGACGTCCCATGGATGCGACAGAGGAGGATTCTGCCGACCCGAGGAAAAGACACAGACCGGTATGATTCAACTGGACAACCGATCTGCCGCCGCTGCAGCCAGGCGGGCCACATTGCAAGACACTGTCCTTTAAATGGGCCGAGCCTGGGGCCAGGAGCCAACCCCCAGGTGTAAGGAAGCCCGGCTCAACCCCCAGCTGCAGCAAGTATGTGGGAGGACGACCGGTCCTTCCTATTGTGCTGGATGGGATCCCTTTGAATGCCCTCCTGGATACGGGGTCCCAGGTAACAACCATCCCTTATAAATTGTACAAAAGATATTGGGCTGATTCAGACATTGACCATGGCCCAGATGATGATTTAACAATTGTGGCCAGTAATGGTCAGCCCTTGCCTCAAATTGGGTATAAGGAAGTAACCATTAAAGTGGGGCGGGTAGAATTGCCATGTCAGGGGATGATAATTGTAGATATTGATCACAAAGAATCTGACCCACTGCTAACCATTGGTACAAATTTGATGGAAAATTGTCTTGCCAAAGTGATAATTTTGTTGCAGCAGGCGTCTGAAGGTGCCAGCTCCAGGCAGCAGCGTGCCCTACAGAGGGAGATCAGAGCCCTGATGAGGAGGCAGCAGGTAGAGCTGGTCGGAGGAGAAATTGGCAGTGTAAGGGTAAGTGACCCTCTCCCCTTTGCAATCCCCCCAAAAAGTGAAATGTTGATATGGTGTCGGGCAGCAATAGGCCTCAAGGGTCAAGATTACCAGGCCCTGGTGGAACCTGTGTATTCAGAAAGTAGGCCTGGAGTCCTGATAGCCAGAGGGGTAGCAGACGTCCGCAAGGGAAGAGTGCCCGTCCGCGTCCTGAATTGTGGGGAGGAGGAAGCCAAATTGCCCCGGTACGCCACTGTAGCAAAACTGTACACTGTCAGTAACAATACCATCAAAGCAGTGGACCCCTTGATCCCGTCCGACCAGGCGGAAGACAATGGCTCCAAGGGACAGCTGGAAGACTGGTGCCAAAAATTACATGTGGGCACCGACTCCACCCCCTCACACCAAAGGCATGGGGTTTACCGGGTGGTACAGGAGTACGAGCGGGTCTTCAGCAAACACCCCCTAGATTTTGGGCAGGTAAAAGGGGTTAAACATCAAATCCCCACGGGTGATCATCATCCCATCAAAGAGAGATACCGCCCTGTACCCCCAGCACAGTATCAGCGTGCCAAAGAAATGTTACGGGAAATGAAGGAGGCTAGGGTTATCAGAGATAGTTGTAGCCCCTGGGCAGCTCCACTAGTGCTCGTAAAGAAAAAAGATGGTACAATGAGAATGTGCGTAGATTACAGACAAATTAACCACATTACACATAAAGATGCTTATCCACTACCCAGAATAGAAGAGTCACTAACAGCCTTAAAATCAGCTAATTATTTTTCCACCCTGGATCTCACCAGTGGGTATTGGCAGGTTCCCGTGGCAGAGGCGGACAAGGAGAAGACTGCATTCACGACACCAATGGGTCTCTGCGAGTTCAATTGTATGCCGTTCGGGCTCTGCAACGCCCCAGGGACATTTCAGAGATTGATGGAGTGCTGCTTGGGCCATCACAACTTTGAAACTGTGCTATTGTACCTGGATGACGTCATAGTCTACTCCAAGACCTACGAAGACCACCTGAGGCACTTAGCAGAAGTGTTTGAGTCCTTGTCAGAGTATGGCCTGAAGATAAAGCCGCCCAAATGTCACCTCGTGAAGCCAAAGGTACAGTACCTGGGTCATGTGGTCAGCGCAGAAGGTGTGGCACCTGATCCGGAGAAAGTCACCGTAATCAAGGACTGGCCAAGACCCACCACGGTAAAGGAGGTGCGGCAGTTCCTTGGGCTGGTGGGCTCCTACCGAAGGTTCATTGATGGTTTCACCAAGATAGCAGCGCCTCTTCAAGATCTCCTGGTGGGCCAGCCAAAGAAGGCTAAGAAGCAAAGCCCTACATTTGAATGGAACAGCCAAATAGAAACATCTTTTGTCCGGCTGAAAGGGGCTCTCACGGGAGAAGAAATTCTGGCCTATCCTGACTACAGCCAGCCGTTTGTACTGTACACAGACGCCAGCAACGTGGGACTGGGAGCAGTTCTGTCCCAGGTGCAGGGAGGCAGAGAAAGGGTGATAGCTTACGCCAGTAGGAAGCTTCGTCCCACAGAAAGGAATCCAGAAAACTACAGTTCCTTCAAGCTGGAGTTCCTCGCTATTGTTTGGGCAGTGACTGAACGCTTCAAGCACTATCTGGCGTCGGCCAAGTTCACCATCTTCACGGACAACAACCCGTTGACACATCTGGCAACAGCCAAGCTAGGTGCGTTGGAGCAGCGATGGATGGCCCGGCTGTCTAACTTTGACTTTACCATCAAGTACCGGGCTGGCAAGAAGAATAACAATGCTGATGCGCTGTCCAGAATGCCTCACTTACCCGAGTCTGGAGAAGACCTGGATGAACTCGAAGAGATAGAGTTACCGGCTTTCCATCGCCAAGGTGTTTCCCAGTGTGAGCATGCTGTAGGAGAGAAGCGCTCGAGCCAGCACGAGGTCTCGGTCAACCCATTACTCCACCATAACTGGGAAGAGACACAGAACGGTGACCCGGCCGTGCGATTGGTCAAAGAAAAGCTAGCACAAGCTGAGACCCATCTCGGTCCAGATGCTCCACAGGAAGCCCAGCAGCTGTGGAAGGAGAGGGGACGACTGTTCACCTACCAAGGCAAGCTCTGCAAGAGATATGTCAACTGGCGAACGAATGAACTCGTCTGGCAGATAGTGGTCCCACAGAGGGATGCTCCAATGGTCCTAGCAGCTTACCATGATAAAGCAGGACACTTCGGGTGGAAGAAGTTGGAGACCCTACTCCGCGATCAGTTCTACTGGGTGCACATGAGAAAGACAGTCGAGAAGTGGTGCCGAGACTGTGGTCCGTGTAACCTGAGGCGGAAGGATGATGCCAGCCAGAGGTCTCCCCTACAGCCAATTGTCACGAAGCAGCCCCTGGAGTTGGTGGCCCTGGACCACGTGAAGTTAACACCAAGCCGGTCAGGCTATGTGTACACTCTCACCATTGTGGACCATTACTCTCGTTTCCTGGTAGTAGTGCCTGTGAAAGACCAGACAGCCAGAACAGCAGCTAGAGCATTTCAGGTATACTTTTGTCGACCTCACGGTTATCCGGAATGGGTACTGACTGATCAAGGTCCTGCATTCGAGGCAGAAGTGTTCCAAGAGTTCTGTAACATGTACGGCTGTAAGAAAATCAGAACAACACCATACCACCCCCAAACTAAAGGATTGTGCGAGAAGATGAACCATGTGGTTATTGATATGCTCAAGACTCTACCTCTGGAAGAAAGAAACCAATGGCCAGAGAAGTTACCAGATCTGGTAGACCAGTATAACCATATCCCAGTAAACTCGACCAACTGCAGCCCTGCTTACTTGATGCGAGCAAGACCTGGCAAGTTACCTGTAGACTTTGAGATGGGAACTGTGTCACCTGAAGTGGTTCAAGAGATAGAAGATTGGGATACAGAGCGACAACAGCAGTACCGCAAAGTCCAGGAATGCGTAGAAAAGAGCCTGTCCCAAGCAAGAACGAGACAAGAGCAGAACTACAATTAAACAGCCCCAGCAACTCCCTTAGCACCTGGAGAACAGGTCCTCAAGAAAAAGCGGAGGGCGCATAAATTAGATGATCAGTGGGAGAATGAACCCTACACCATTATTTCCTCCAACTTTGACAATAGTAAGGTATGCCTCATAAGCAAAGATGAAGGCAAGACCTATCAAACAGTTTCTAGAGACCGCCTGAAAGCGTGCCCTGAGCGGTGCAAAATCCAAAAAGAAGTGGAAGAAGTACAAGAATGTCACCAAATTCAAGAAAAAGAGGAAGAGATGATACAAACAATCCTTGGAAAATTCCCCAAAACTTGGACCCGAATAAATAATGCCATAGTGGTACCAGTCTTGACGTTCCCGCAGTTGGTCGAGCTAGAGACAGAAGAGGTTCCAGATCCACCTAAGGAACTGTCCGCCCCAACACAAGATGACACGCCAGCAGTGGAACAGGAGAATCAACCCCCTGTCAGTGGTGAACCTGTCGTACCCTTGGCGACTCTCAGACCACGTAGGCAATCATCACACATACCTATCAGGGTTAGGCCTACCCGTAGTGCTGAGGTAGCAGACGCTCCAAATAGTCAGGGACAAACCCCAGAGCTACGCAGGTCCCAACGTAGCACTTGGGGACGGCCCCCTCCAAGGTATAGAGAGTAAAAAGAAAGAGTACCTATTAGAATGTAAATAGTTATTTAAAATGTCTGTAATGTTGTGTATAAAATGTTTTTTTTATTTAAATGATTGAGTAAATGGACAAATGGGCCACTGGACTATGGGTGGCCAACACTCTAACTGTACATAGTTAGCACCAGTGTGCTCAGCACCCCTGAAGAAAAACCCGTCCGGTGTGCATAGAGTGGGGTCATCAATGCTCTGACGCACGCCCAGAGCCTACGTTGGGGGTTTTATCGCGGCGGGTCCCCCATGGAGCAGTGTAATGGACACCCGGCAGGGAGCCACACTGGACTCTTATAGTATTGTTTAAGTTGTAACGTTTAAGTAATGTGCCTCCCATAATGGGATGAAATGTTCTGACATGTTATGTTTTTTTTTTTTGTTTCCTTCAGTCCGGGAGAACTGAGTTTAACTAAGGGGGAGTGTGGCGCCCCAGGACCTGGTCGCCACAACAGCATTGCCCCTCCAAAGGGTTAATGTTGAGCCTGGAGGTAATTGGGGGAATCTTTGGCCAGTAAGTTCAACATCCAACGTAGTTTCTCCCTCAGGCCAGCAGGGGGAGCTCTGAACCTGGAGTTCCAGGGAGTATTCCTTAAGTCTGACCTGAGGGAGGAGTTAGAGTTCAGTCTGTAGAGAGAGAGCAGAGAGTCCAGACGCAGAGTGTGCTGTCTTGTGGAACTGGGGCCTGGAGCTGGAATAGCTTGGCCCAGTGAAGTAAGATTTGCAGAGAGGCACAGAAGAGACTCAGACATCGGAGTCTGTGGTTGCCAGGGTATAAAATCCTTCCCTGGTGGCCGAATCCGGAGGGCAGGAGAGCTGCAAGCCCCCTGGCCCATCAGCAATCTGGAGGTACAGCTGCAGTCCAAGGGCCCGGTGTGGACTCCAGCAGAGAAGCACCCGAGAGAGCCTGCGCAGCCTACCACACAGAAAAAGGGACGAACCACCGGTCCCAGCAGCAAGAGGGCCATTGCTAAATTCAGAGTGCAGGGTCCTGTAGAAGAAAAGAAAGAACAGGGAGTAGGCCTCATACTCAACTGGCCAAGGAGATCACCCCCAGGCACTTCCAGGCCGGCCGGATCACCTTTACCACCTGTGACGGTCTCCCTGGACTACACTGTTGCAAGTAAAAGAGGAGAAGGTAAAGAGACTACTGTTTGTGCCTGTTTCTTTCACTGCCTGTCGGCCCTGCACCGTATTATTCACACAACATCACACCATAGACTCTCACGAGCACCAACTGTTGCCCCGGGGTACCGCTCCACCTGTGGGGAGCAGGACCATCCAAGCTGCCATTCCATCAGCCCCGGAGGCCCCCTACAGCAGCGGCGGCTTAATAGCCGCAAACCACAGGTGGCGTCACGACATCCATAAACTTTATTGACCAGCCCTATTTAATTGACACCCACCAGGGCCACGGAGTCGGGCCCCGCCACCACTGACGACCCCCGGACTAGTTCGGCCCGGCACCGGGTGTCCCATAGCCCTGGGGTGGGCGAGTCATGTGGTCCATCGGGCTGTAACCCCTATACTTTCTAATAACAACATACCATTTTTACCAGATTTATTAAGATTATAGACTACGTTTGGAGAAACCATTATTTTTGTTTTGAAGAATATTTATGTCAACAGTGTTAAAAATAAAAACTGACATTTTTAAAGATGGTTTTATATTTTTACCTTTTGTTAATGTTTGTACTGTTCACAAAACATATTTGCGATAGTTGCTTGGGGCAGCGGACTGATTGGGGCACTAACTGCAGGTGAGAGCGGCAAGGGAGGCAACGTGGCGGACGGGGGCAGACAGAGCTCCTCAGCCAGTTGGGCCGGTTCCGGTGGAACATAGGGGCGTGGGTCGATTACCCGCACGGCTGTAGCCAGATCCCTCATCTTGGCCGTCCATCTTGCCAGCATGTAGTTGGCCTGAGTTTGGATCCTGCGGCACATCCTCGCGGTCTGGGCTTCCACCCATTCAGCAGTCCCGGGAGCTGGCTGCTCCATGATCGGGTCGCTGGACCGGGCAGACATCCTCTCGCAATGGTGTCCAGGAACAGAAGATAGCAGAGTCCTGGTGTCCCTGCCTCTTATCTCCTTGGATCACATGCCGCAATTCTCACCCGCCCCCCTGGTTTTTCGGGAGCAGTTTCTAGACGTGGCTTGCTAGTTTCGATTTCGGCCTAAGGGTCTTCCTTCCGGCCGTGTTCCCAGGGGGCGGGGCTTCAACTTCGCGCCCTTTCTCAGGGAAGAAGACGCTGGGTTGTCGTTTTTCGCGCCTAAAAACGGCGTTTTTTCAAAATTTTGCAGCGAATCACCGCTGACTGTCCAGAACAAGGCGCATTTCCACAAGGTAAGTGGATGGGTAAGTATCCTGTTCGTGACGCAAGGTTTCGAGGTGTGCCGCCCCCACGCCAGCAGCCGGTGCTGCTTGGATCCGGATCCGCAGTGTGGCTCGAGGGATTCTACCGGACCCGGGGGTCGCGCAGACACTTCAAATAAAAGGGGACGTATTTGTACGGGTGTTGTTGAAAACTGTCTGTGATGCCACCCACGGTGTGTGGTGAGGTGTAGCACCACCGCTGCTGTTGTGGGACTCCCGGGGGCGATGGGCTGGCAGCTGGATGTTAATCCCTCCGTGGGTAGGGATGGATGCCCCGGGGCGCAATGTCTCTGTGCTGGGGATGGTAACGGCAGGGGCCGGCGCACCCGGTCAGACCAGGGATGTTACTCACGGTTGAATAAATCACAAAAGTCCTTTGGTAAACCAAAGGTGATGGTGGCCGGCTGCCGCGGCCGGGGGTGTATTTCTGGTCCCACACCCGGGCTGGTGGTCAATGTCCTTTTCCTCTGCACTTTGTGTTTTCTGTGATGGACTTCTTGGTGTGTAACATGGGAGTCCGCTCCCGATCCTTTGGTTGGGAGCCGTGCCCATCTGACACGGACCCGTGGGATCTACCGGGCCCTGGCAGATGCCCTATCCCTCTCGGTGGGTGGTTGTCTACTTTTCGGGACTTAGGTTGGGACAGGACCTAAAATCCTGCCCTCAATTGGTTAATTAGCTAGGCCATTGGTGCCGGTCCTGGCTTCAGGGTCCAAGTACCCCCTTTGTGCACAGTTTCCGGGTCGGTTCTCAGGTGTCGGTACCGCCAGGCTACAACCCTGTCCTGGTCCACCTTGGATCTCCGGCAGACGTCTTCCGGTCTCCTACTGACACTGACCACTGTCTGCCACCTAGCGAGTACGCCAGGGCTCCAACCCCGACGCCTGTCAACTTGAACTTCTCACTTCAACTGACTGAGCTTAACTTCTTGTTTTCCCACCCCGGGTTCTCCAGTCCCCTAGGTGGGCGTTCTCCTTCCGTCTGGTCCCGCCCACTAGTGTGTCTGTCCTTCCCTGAGGGGGGGGACTAGGATTTTGTCAGCTGGTTTAACCCAGTGTGGGAGAGGAGTTATGCGGGGGGCCTATACTGTGTGACTACTTGGTTTTGCCAGGGCATCACACATTTACCCATACTGACTCTACATTGTTGCAGTTCCCCCCAATGTCATCATTCAACACAGGTTATAGGTTAGATTTGGTAAATATACACACCTCACCACCTCTTTTGTCTTTCCTGTTCTTCCTGAAGGTAGTATAACCTTCTAAGTTTGTCACCCAGTCATGGCTTTCATCCAGCCAGGTTTCCGTAATGCACACCACTTCATAATCCATGGTTGACATAAGAGTCTCCAATTCATTCATTTTGTTTGCAAGACTTCTTGCATTTGCCAGTAGACATTTAATACTATTAACAAATGTATTACTCCTAGCCTCCCTACGTTCCTTGCATGTCCCAGCCCCCCCTAATCCTTCATTGACCCCTACCATTTCACTGTCTCTATCTGCTCTATCCCCTTATTTGCTCCACTACCCTCCCTCCCCCCAGATCCTAGTTTAAAAGCTCCTCCATCTGTCTGACCATTTTCTCCCCCAGCACAGCTTCACCCTCCCCATTGAGGTGTCGCCCGTTCCTACCGTAGAGCCTGTAGCCCACTGAGAAGTTGGCCCAGTTCTCCATGAACCCGAACCCTTCCTTCCGGCACCAATTTCTAAGCCACGTATTTATCTCCCTAAGCTCCCGCTGTCTTTCTAGTGATGCTCGTGGCACCGGTAGTATTTCTGAAAGCACCACCTTGGAGGTCCTGGACTTCAGCTTCTCTCCTAGTTCCCTGTAATCATTTTTAAGCATCTTCCACCTGCCTCTAACTTTGTCATTAGTACCAATGTGCACCATGACCGCTGGGTTTTCCCCAGCCCTATCCAGCAATCTGTTTATCCGACCTGCAATATGCCAAACCCAAGCACCCGGCAGACAACACACTGTTCGGCATTCACAGTCTTGGCGACAGATGACCCTGTCTGTCCGCCTAATTATAGAGTGCCCTACCACCAACATCTGTCTGGCCTTTGCTGCACTTCTATTTCCCTCCTTCCTACAGCAGTTTGTTTCCTGGTTGCTAGGAGCAACGTCCTGCTGTAGTGATCCTCGTCCTGGGCCTGTATTCCTAATATCAGCAAAACAGTCATATTTACTAGGTTGTGCCAGATCAGGGCTAGGCTCCCTGACACTTTTTCCTCTACCTCTTCTTCTAACTGTTACCCAGCTAACAAACCCCTGGGTCCTGACGTTCCCCATCTCCATCCTCCTCCATATCACTGGCCCCAGCCAGAGAAAGCTCAGTGAGCACTAAGCTGCTCTCCAGTTTTGCAAAGCCCCTGAGTGTTGCAAACTGCTTATTTAGGTCAGTTACCTGGGCTTACAAATATGAAACATGCTTGCATTGAGTGCAGACATATTCACCCTCGAACGGCTGCTCAAGGCATGCATACATCTGACAAGATACACACCTGGTAGCATTGTCCATGGAGCCGCTATTAAATGGGGAGAAACAGTACAGAGAAAAGTAGAAAAACAAAGAAAAAACAATGGAAAACTTATAGGGATAACTTCAAACTATGCTCTTGTGTCAAAGTATGAACTTGTGCTAAACTATGCACTTACCTGCAATCCCCGCACTTTACTGCAGACCCTCACACGCTCCACACATCCTAAAAGACATGGTGAGGGCACCAAACTTTCACACCACTAATCAAAGCTAAATAAGCATTCTCTCTCTAAGCTCAGTGTTTGTTTATTTAAATGCCCTTTTATTATGCCATGCCTCTGCTCTGTTTGTGTATATATATTTGCGTTTCTTCAGATATTTTGTTATACCATGCCTGATGAAGGGACTTTAGAAGTTTCTAAAGCTTGCTTTGTAATGTCATTTATTTTATTTTAGTTAGCCATTAAAGGGAACCTGTCATCAGAAAATTAGCTATAAAGCTAAAAGTTCCCCCCTCTGCAGCTCCTGGGCTGCATTCTAGGAAGCTTCCTATAGTTTTTTTGGCACCTTTTATAACAAAATAAACACTTTGTAAACTGGTACCTTTTCGTGTGCAAATTTCTAAAATCGTCCATGGGGGCGGGCTGCCTGGGGTCCGTTGCTGTCCTCCTGCAGATTTACGCCGCCCCCGAACGCTGAATTTCAAAAGCTCAGGATGCTGCCCCTGGGTGCCCGTGGTCCTGCGCATGCGCTGTTCCACTGTAGCGGTGCCGTGCACTGCGTGCACGTGTGACCGCTAGTGACGCTTTGCGCGGGCACGAGGTTATGGGCGGCGCTGTGAGTGTCATCAGTAAGTGCCGCCCATAACCTCGTGACCGCACTTTCCCCTATGACTCCAGCGTTATGCGCAAGCGCTCGCTGGCCAGATGACCGGACGTCACCTCCTTCCCATCCTGCTCAGCAGCAGGAAATAGATGGGAAGGAGGGGACGTCCGGGCATCAGGCCAGCGAGCGCTTGCGCATAACGCTGGAGTCATAGGGGAAAGTGCGGTCACGAGGTTATGGGCGGCACTTACTGATGACACTCACAGCGCCGCCCATAACCTCGTGCCCGCGCAAAGCGTCACTAGCGGTCACACGTGCACGCAGTGCACGGCACCGCTACAGTGGAACAGCGCATGCGCGGGACCACGGGCACCCAGGGGCGGCATCCTGAGCTTTTGAAATTCAGCGTTCGGGGGCGGCGTAAATCTGCAGGAGGACAGCAACGGACCCCAGGCAGCCCGCCCCCATGGAAGATTTACGAAATTTGCATAAGAAAAGGTACAAGTTTACAAAGTGTTTATTTTGTTATAAAAGGTGCCAAAAAAACTATAGGAAGCTTCCTAGAATGCAGCCCAGGAGCTGCAGAGGGGGGAACTTTTAGCTTTATAGCTAATTTTCTGATGACAGGTTCCCTTTAAAAGGTATCACAAGATTATAATTTAGTATCTCTCACTGAGAGCAATCATTGCAAAATGTGATATGTTGAACCATAATGCCATCTGGTGGCCAATGAACAAATTAACGTTATTTTTTTGTTCTTTGCCAATGCAGCAGAGGAGGTAAAGATAAGGGTGGTAAAATAATATTTTTAGATTAATCAGCTGGTTCATAATATGTATTGGGATTATATTTTGTAAATAATCACAGTTTTTATATTGTTGTTGTCATATTTTTCTATGTTAATGAATTTAATAAAAGTGTGGTTTTATATGCAGTAATGTACAGTGCCTACAAGTAGTATTCAACCCCCTACAGATTTAGCAGGTTTACACATTCGGAATTAACTTGGCATTGTGACATTTGGACTGTACATCAGCCTGGAAGTGTGAAATGCACTGCAGCAAAAAAGAATGTTATTTCTTTTTTTATTTTTTTTTTTAAATTGTGAAAAGTTTATTCAGAGGGTCATTTATTATTCAACCCCTCAAACCACAAGAATTCTGTTTGGTTCCCCTAAAGTATTAAGAAGTATTTCAGGCACAAAGAACAATGAGCTTCACATGTTTGGATTAATTATCTCTTTTTCCAGCCTTTTCTGACTAATTAAGACCCTCCCCAAACTTGTGAACAGCACTCATACTTGATCAACATGGGAAAGACAAAGGAGCATTCCAAGGCCATCAGAGACAAGATCGTGGAGGGTCACAAGGCTGGCAAGGGGTACAAAACCCTTTCCAAGGAGTTGGGCCTACCTGTCTCCACTGTTGGGAGCATCATCCGGAAGTGGAAGGCTTATGGAACTACTGTTAGCCTTCCACGGCCTGGACAGCCTTTGAAAGTTTCCACCCGTGCCGAGGCCAGGCTTGTCCGAAGAGTCAAGGCTAACCCAAGGACAACAAGGAAGGAGCTCCGGGAAGATCTCATGGCAGTGGGGACATTGGTTTCAGTCAATACCATAAGTAACGTACTCCACCGCAATGGTCTCCGTTCCAGACGAGCCCGTAAGGTACCTTTACTTTCAAAGCGTCATGTCAAGGCTCGTCTACAGTTTGCTCATGATCACTTGGAGGACTCTGAGACAGACTGGTTCAAGGTTCTCTGGTCTGATGAGACCAAGATCGAGATCTTTGGTGCCAACCACACACGTGACGTTTGGAGACTGGATGGCACTGCATATGACCCCAAGAATACCATCCCTACAGTCAAGCATGGTGGTGGCAGCATCATGCTGTGGGGCTGTTTCTCAGCCAAAGGGGCCTGGCCATCTGGTCTGCATCCATGGGAAGATGGATTGCACGGCCTACCTGGAGATTTTGGCCAAGAACCTCCGCTCCTCCATCAAGGATCTTAAGATGGGTCGTCATTTCATCTTCCTACAAGACAACGACCCAAAGCATGTAGCCAAGAAAACCAAGGCCTGGTTCAAGAGGGAAAAAAATCAAGGTGTTGCAGTGGCCTAGTCAGTCTCCTGACCTTAACCCAATTGAAAACTTGTGGAAGGAGCTCAAGATTAAAGTCCACATGAGACACCCAAAGAACCTAGATAACTTGGAGAAGATCTGCATGGAGGAGTGGGCCAAGATAACTCCAGAGACCTGTGCCAGCCTCATCAGGTCTTATAAAAGACGATTATTAGCTGTAATTGCAAACAAGGGTTATTCCACAAAATATTAAACCTAGGGGTTGAATAATAATTGACCCACACTTTTATGTTGAAAATTTATTAAAATTTAACTGAGCAACATAACTTGTTGGTTTGTAAGATTTATGCATCTGTTAATAAATCCTGCTCTTGTTTGAAGTTTGCAGGCTCTAACTTATTTGCATCTTATCAAACCTGCTAAATCTGCAGGGGGTTGAAGACTACTTGTAGGCACTGTATATCCACATTCCAATGTTCACCATTTACATCCTTCCATTTTTTTCTCCTTCCCTCTACTTGAGTGCAACTGTTATTTTGGATAGTATATGTTATGTTCAGTTTGCACCAGTTCAGACTATAAATTTAGGAAGTGCTGACAACTCTTCTATTTTGAATTATGGAGTCATGTCCTTTGTCTGTGCACTTCTAGTTTCCACAGGTGTTTTAATTTTTCTTTTGCAGGTTCTTTTCTAGCCCATAAAAGAAGTCAGTTTAGACACGAGGAGAGGCATAAAAATTAGATTAGGACCCAGTTGAGAATTACACCTTGGCAAGGTAACTGGGCACAATTAAATTTGGCCATTTTTATTTGCTAAGTAACACATTTTTTTTTCAAAAAAATATTTTTCATGTTTTCTGGGCAATAATGCATATCCACATTCCAATGTTCACCTTTTGCATCCTTCCATTTTTTTCTCCTTCCCTTTACTTGAGTGCAAATGCTATTTTGTATATGTTATGTTCAGTTTCCAATGTGACGCCCTGGCGCCGCCAGGTGGTCACAGAAAAAAATTCACCCGACATAACATCATCTCACACTAGGTACCATCTGCCACAAAATCCTAGCCACCCCCCTCAGGGTAGGAAGGACAAACCAGTGGGCTGGACCAGGCAGATTGGGAGCGCCCACCTAGGGGTCTTGAGGATCCGGGGTCGGGAACACAAAAGTTTCTAAGTAGAGGTCAAGTGGAGAGGAGTCTGTGACAGTGACAGACTGTGAGGTCAAGGCTGAGCCTAGTTGAGGGTAGCCAGTGTAGTGGCCCTGGTCTACTGGCTAGGTGGCAAGCAGTGGACCGTGTCCAAAGGCGACGGGAGTCCGGTCGCGGGAAATCCAAAGTGGACCGGGACAGGGTTGGAGCCCGCCGGTACCAACAGCGGAGATCCGGTTCGGAAACCGTGCACAGGCGGGGTACCTGGACCCTAGTTTGAAGACGGTTGCAAGCCCCTTCTCTAATTCACCAGGCCGGGAGCAAGGTTCCAGACATTGCTTCAGAAGTATTAGCCCAGATAGAGCGAAACGGCAGCCCACCGCGGGGGATAGGGTATCCGCAAACACCCACTGAGATCCTAAGGGTCAGCTTTCGCGGGCACATCTCCCAACCAGAACATACCGGGAGTGGACTTCCCCGTTCCATGCGGAGTCATCCAGAATTGAGAAAATTACAGAGTGCCGGAGGAAAGGACATTGGTACACCAGCCGGGTGTGGGACCCGAGTACACCTGGATGCGGCAGCCGGCCACTGACACCTTGGTTTACCAACAGACTTGTGTGCAATCATTCAACAGTGAGTACACCAACATCCCCCGGTCCGGCCCAGCGCTCCACCTCCGGCCTACATCACTCCCCATGTCCTGGACACTGAGCCCCGGGGCATCCACCCCTACCCACAGAGGGGTTAAAACAAGCAACTGCCACTCCATCGCCCCTGGGTGCTTTCCAACAGCAGCGGTGGTACTCCATATTATCACACACCGTAGGTGGCGTCATGAAGTATCTACAGCAATCCACGTACATATACGTCCCCTTTTATTTGAGTGTCCCCGCGACCCCCAGGTCCGGAAATCCCTCGAGCCACTGTGGATCCGGATCCGAGCAGCCCGACTGCTGACATGGGGGCGGCACACCTCAAAACCTGGCGTCATGAACAGGATTGTAACCCATCCACCTACCTGGTGGAAGTGTGCCTTGTTTTACACTGAAACCGGTGAGTCGTTTGAAAATTTTTCAACAGCCACCATTTTGCCGCCATTTTTGGGCATTTTTGGGGTTTTCTTCCCCGTAAAAGGGCGCAAAGTTGAAGCCCCGCCCTCTGGGAATGCGGGTGGAAGTTGGTGACTCCCCAGACAGGTAGCGCAAAGGACAATGGGTCCCGCGAGACTGCTGTCGAAAAACCAAGGGGGGGGACAGAAAAAGCAGCATGTGATACAAGAAGATTAAAGGCAGGGACACCAGGACTTTGCCAAATCCTGTTCCTGGACAAGCAAGCGGCAGGATGTCCGACAACCAGCAAGTGGAGAGGCCCGTTCCCGGGACCGCCGACTGGATTGAAGCACAGACAGAGGATGTGTGGGAGGATCCATGCCCAGGCGCATTTTCTCATGACGCGGTGGACCACCGAGATGAAGGGCTTGGCTGCCGCTGTCCGGGTACGCGAGATGGAGATGGCCTCGGAGGAGCGGGTAAGCAGTGACCCATGGAAACGGCTGAGGGGCCCGGCCTGCTCCCGTCCGCCACATCGCCTCCCGTGTCCGCAGCCAATATCCGGATTGGCCTGCTTCCTCAAACACCGGCAGTGGAACCTGTCATGGCTACCAAAGAGACCCCAGCCATGGGGACCTCGGGCCCTGCCAGCATCCCTGCTCCGACACCCGTCCCGGCCCCGCGCCGGACCGCAGTCAGGAAGACCCCGAGCTCGGCCACAGGGCTGATGACGTCATACCCGGCCTCGGCAGTCCGCCCAGCCGCAGCAGAGATGGTGATGGCTTCGGCAATACGCCCGGCCGCAACGGAGATGCCTCCGGCAGTCTGCCCGGCCGCAACGGAGATGACAACGGCCCCAGCAGTCTGCCCGGCCGCACCAGAGGTTGTGCCCGCCCAGAAGCCACCCGTAGCAATCGCGCAAGTCGTTACCCAGTACCCAGTCCCGGCTGTGGAGCAGTCGGGATGTACCTGCAGGGAGGCAGAGAAGGCCAATGAGAGATGGGGCCCTCGGAAGAGTGAGAAGCTGGTTGTAGTCGGCACCGAGGGCATCCGTGTGGGCCACGTCCCTGACCAGGAGGAGGAGCATGGAGCCCGTTCCCCGTTCTGGGAGCGACAAAAGCGACAGGTAAAGCAGGAGATTGCTACCCGGGAGAAGCGGAAAGCCGAGGTGCTGGCGCGTGCCTATAAAGAAAAAAATAACTTACGGCAGGCTACCTTCCGGGTATGGGGCCCGACCCACCGAGGGCAAGTGGGCCACTTTAACCCCCAAAAGGGATGGGGGTTTATCTACGAGCCGGGACTGGATTCTGAGATTTTTGTGTCCTGGAGGGATGTGGCCCCTCATCTGCCTACAGGTCACCTGGACCGAGAGTTGGAGCCCGGGGACCTAGTGAGTTACACCCGACACTGTGGGGAGCGAGGGTGGTTTGCCCTTGATGTAAAGAAGTGGGTGGTGGTGAATGAGACCCCCTGCTTCGCCTCCCACAGCTTCCTGTATGAAGACAGAGTAAAAGGTAGCGGTTTCCCGTTCAGTATTACAGTTAACCCCGGTTTACGTTTAAAAATGGACCAAGACCTCAGGACTGGTGAGGTCACCCCAAAAACTTTTTTGGGTCCTGTAAATACCCCTACCTACCTTCTTGTTATTCTTCACCACCTACACTGCCTCTGGAGAGGTAGATTGGAGGAAGGGCCTGCGGTGGAGTAGGCCGAGGCCCAGCCACTACTGAAACTGGTGGCTAACCTCAAGGCCAGGAGTTCCCCAGGAGTTGGGGCCCTTGAGATAGACTGCAGGGTAAGGAACTTTTTACCCGGACCGTGTAGGCGTTACCCGGAACTCCTGTGGGCTGGGAAAAGGGGTGCCCACCATTCTTAGCGGTGGCACCATGGAACCAGTTTGTTTGGGTGGCGGGTAAAGAAAAAGGGAATGTAATATTTTTATGTTCTGCAACGTTTAAGAAAAGTGCCTTTCATAAAGGGAAGAATGTTTTACCCATTTCTTAGAAAAAAATTAAATAAACGTCTGTGGTCGGACAGCCAGCGGACGGGCTGTATTCAACCAAGGGGGAATGTGCCGCCCTGGCGCCGCCAGGTGGTCACAGAAAAACATTCACCCGACATAACACCATCCCACACTAGGTACCATCTGCCACAAAATCCTAGCCACCACCCTCAGGGTAAGAAGGACACACCAGTGGGCAGGACCAGGTGGATTGGGAGCGCCCACCTAGGGGTCTTGAGGATCCGGGGGTGGGAACACAGAAGTCTCTAAGTGGAGGTCAAGTGGAAAGGAGTCTGTGGCAGTGATAGACTGTGAGGTCAAGGCTGAGCCTAGTGGAGGGTAGCCAGGGTAGTGGCCCTGGTCCACTGGCTAGGTGGCAAGCAGTGGACCGTGTCCAAAGGCGACGGGAGTCCGGTCGCGGGAAATCCAAAGTGGACCGGGACAGGGTTGGAGCCCACCGGTACCGACAGGCAGGCAATAGAAAAAGTGGTAACAATTGGCACAGACTACAAATAGTCCAACAAAGCAACCTAGATGCTTGGGACCGGCTCTGTAACAAGGCCTGAACCAACATTTCTATCTTCACCAGAGACAGCAAGATGACAAACAGGCGTAGGCCTCTTGCTCCGAGAACCCTGGCGCTACACCATCGCCTAGTCTGCAGTCTGTGACTGGGGTGGCAAAGTCATTGGACATCCACAACTTGTTCATCTTTATGAAAGTTAGGTGGGGCAGCCAGATGCGCTTATCCATCAATACACTGCCAGCAGCACTAAAAACACGTTCTGAGAGAGGTGTGACTGGCGAGCTCAGGCCACACTTTTGTGGCGCCCCTTACCTGGTCAGGCACCACTGAGTACTGCACCCATGCCTGGGTCAGTACAAACAGGTAATCCCAAAGGCTGACTAGGGTGTGGACACACAGACACATAGTGGCTAGTTCTCACACACATCATAGACGGATCTCCTGGGCAGACCCAGGAGGGGGCGTGGCCTCCACATCTCAGCTAGTGGTGGGGTGGAGAAGCTGGTTGCTAGGTTGCAGTGGCAGGCACAGTGGGGAGGCAGTAGTGAACCAGTCTGAAGTGAGGAAGCGCAGTGTGCAGTCGCAGAAGGAGGACGTGCGCGGTGTCACTAGTCAGACCCTGCACGTGTAGTGGCTGTCGGCGGGGGAGTTCGGTTACCACACAGTCAGACTGAAACGCACCTCAGGAAGGAGCGAGGTGCCTGAGTAAGGGGACTCCTGGTAGACCAGGCCCGCACGGCAAAACAGGTCCCTAGAGCAACAGACCAAGTATTCAGTCTGCTAAACCTGCTGGTGAGGGTGCAAAATGTGCCTCACCAACCTACACAGAGTCCGCAGCATCAGCAGAAATGAGGGGGCCCATAAGTGAGACGGGGCAAGAAGCCAGTTCTTTACTTGGTCCACGCTGCCAGCAAACGGGCCAGAAAGGGAAGAGCGGCAGTTGCGACTTCCCTGGGTGATTCCCGCAGTACTACAAGTCAGGGGTCACCCCAAACAAGAAGGGCTAGGAAGGCGAGTTGACAGTCACCCCTGGATCAGCCTGAAGGATACCTGGTTCCACCTGGTTCGTCATAGCATCGCCCGGGTTGTCTCACTCTACCATCTGAATGTGAGTAAAAACCCTGAAAGACATTGCTGCCTGTGTGTGAGTTCTTCTGCGACCTGTGGTTCTACATGCACCTACACCCGAGCCCCTGGGGCCAGCCTCACTCTCGGGAGGCCATAACACCAGACTGCATTTACCATCAGCCCCAGACGCTCTCTAAACTGCAGTGGCGGTCACCCCCTGACCGCAATTTCCGAGAGTTACACATAGGCCCTCGCACAACACCTTCCCTCACCTAGGTGACATACAGCCAACCTGAAACCCTAGTCACCCCCCTCAGGGCAAAGACAGGCACACCAGTGGGTGGGACCAGGTGGTTAGGGAACGCCCACCTAGGGGTCTAGACAGCCCGGGGCGGGAAAACAAGCAGTTAAGCTTCAGATAAGTTTGGAGTTCAAGTGGAGAGGAGTGTGGGCTGGAGCTAGGTGTAGCTCCAGCAGAGGAAGTTCAAGTTGAACGGTGCCAGGGTCGGAACCCTGGTACCTTGGCTAAGTGGCAGACGGTGGTCTCCGTCAGCAGGAGACGGGAAGACGGCTCGGCAGATCCGAGGAGGACCGGAGAAGGGTTGGAGCCCACTGGTACCGACACCGGAGACCCGGCTGGAAACCGTGCACAGAGGGGGTACTCATACAGTGAAGCCAGGACCGAAACCAGCGGCCTAGCTAATTAACCGATTGAGGGCAGGATTACAGGTCCTGTCCCAACCAAAGTCCCAAAAGCAGACAACCACCCACAGATAGGAATAAGGCAACTGTCAGGGCCCATAGATCCCACGGGTCAGCGTCAACAGGCACGGCTCCTTAGGCACACAGAAAGCCGGGAGCGGACTCCTGAGTTCCAAACCAGGCAGCCCACACTACACAAAACAGTGCAGAGGAAAGAACAGAGACCACCAGCCCGGGTGAGCGGACCAGAGTACAACAGGCCGCGGCGGCCGGCCACCAGCACCTTGGTTTACCATAAGACTCGTGTGATTCATTCAATTGTGAGTAACCAACTATCCCCTGGTTCACCTGGGCGTGCAAGGCCCTGCCGTCACCATACCCTGCACAGAGACACTGGGCCCCGAGGCAACTATCCCTACCCACGGAGGGGTTAACATCCGGCTGCCATTACATCTCCCCTGAGTATCCCACAACAGCAGCGGTTGTGTCCCACTTCACCACACACCGTGGGTGGCGTCACAGACATTCTACAATCAATCCCGTACAAATATGTCCCCCTTTTATTCAGAGTGTCCGCGTGACCCCCAGGTCCGGGGAACCCCTCGAGCCGTACCGTAGGCCTCGGATCAGAGCGGCGCCAGCTGCTGGCACGGGGGCGGCACACATCCCCGCCATGTTTCCTGCCAATTACATGCTTAAGCCACCTCAGCTGACTGAGCAGTGCTTCTGAATCCTGTTTGCAGCATGTCTGTATGCCACCCCCACGTCAGCAGTCGAGCTGCTCGGTTCCGGATCCACAGTGGTTCGAGGGATTTCCGGACCCGGGGGTCGCGTGGACACTGAAATAAAAAGGGACGTATATGTATGGGGATTGCTGTGGATACTTTGTGACGCCACCCACGGTGTGTGGTAATATGGAGTACCACCGCTGCTTTTAGGAGGCACCCGGGGGCGATGGAGTGGCAGCTGGTTGGTTAACCCCTCCGTGGGTAGGGGTGGATGCCCCGGGGCTCAGTGTCCAGGACACCGGGAGTGATGTAGGCCGGAGGTGGCGCGCTAGGCCTGACCGGAGGATGTTGGTGTACTCACTGTTGAATAATTGCACACAAGTCTGTTGGTAAACCAAGGTGTCAGTGGCCGGCTGCTGCATCCTGCTGTACTCGGGTCCCACACCCGGCTGGTGTACCGATGTCCCTAACTCCGTATGGAACGGGAAAGTCCGCTCCCGGTATGTTCTGGTTGGGAGATGTGCCCGCGAAAACGGACCCTTGGGATCTCAGTGGGTGTTTGCGGATACCCTATCCCCCGCAGTGGGCTGCCGTTTCGCTCTGGGCTAACACTTCTGGAGCAATGTCTGAAACCTTTGCTCCCGGCTTGGTGAATTAGAGAAGGGGCTAGCAACCATCTTCTAACTAGGGTCCAGGTACCCCGCCTGCGCACGGTTTCCGGACCGGATCTCCGCTGACGGTACCGGCGGGGTCCAACCCTGTCCCAGTCCACTTTGGATTTCCCGCGACCAGACTCGTGTCGCCTTTGGACACGGTCCACTGCTTGCCACGTAGCCAGTAGACCAGGGCCACTACCCTGGCTACCCTGCACTAGGTTCAGCCTTGACCTCCACAGTTTTTCATTGTCACTCCTCTCCACTTGAACTCCAAACTTAGACTCCACTGACTTGTTCCCGCCCCCGGATCCTCAAGACCCTTAGGTAGGCATTCCCAATCCGCCTGGTCCTGCCCACTGGTGTGTCCTACTTACCCTGAGGGGGTGGCTAAGATTTTGTGGCTGATGGGACTTTGTGTGGGAAGGTGTTGTGTGGGGTGTATATTTTCTGTGACCACCTGGCGGCGCCAGGGCGTCACATCTGTATTCAAGTATGCTGAAGTTATGGACTGTTATGGAAGTTACTGACTTCTTCCCAGCCCGTTCTTGCTCCACTAGGGGTTCCCCTGCTACCTGCCAGCATTTTCTGATTACTTTGCCTCGGATTCATGGAGCTCATCTCCACCCAGGTACCCACCTTCATTGTCACTGACGCTTCCTTTTGAAGCAAGAGAGACTCTGAACTATTCATAAAGACATTTGCTTTACCTTGGAAATTTATGCCTGGTTTTGTGATTCTGAGCTTCTGTATTCTGCAACTTGCCTAAACAATCTTCTGCTTGTGCACTTACTTGTATGAGGTAATACAGGAACAATTTGCAGAACCTGTGTCTCCTGTGTTTTCCTTGCACCCATGCTATAGACTCTATACAAACAGTATACTACACATTACACCTACTGTGTTCTGCTGGTGCATGCGATGGTCTAAAAAAATGTGTTAAACTTCATAGAAATTGCTTCTGCCCCTTGAACTGCTGCTGTTGCTAATGATTCTGCATTGACAACGCAACAATTCCGTGGTTGGAATTGTAGAACTGCAATGCACGCTGTGTTCCTCGGTGCTCTGTTGTGGAAAACTACTATTCAGGCCCGCAACACACATCCGTGCCTCCGGTACGTGTTTGCACGTACCGGAGACACGGAGACACGTTGACCAATGTTACCCTATGGGTGATGGCACACACACGTAAAATCACACGGACGACATGTCCGTTTTTGGCCGTCAACACGCAGGCACGGACCCGCTAAAGTCTATGGGTCGTGCTTGCCTGTTTTTTAAACGAACGATGCCGGGTTTTTTTTTTTTTGTTAAATGTCAGTCTACTTACTTTTTTTCTGCTGTTCTCAGTCATCATCCCTTTGGCGCTCGGTCTGTATCTTCCCCTGTCGCATACTCACCGATCCCCGATCATCAGCGCGGCGAAGAACAGCTGTTCCAAAGATACGCGGCTTCAATTAATTTGAAAAAGCCAGCCGCTCATTAATTAATCTCGTATTCACTGCTTCCCCCGCCCACAGGCACCTATGATTGGTTGCAGTTAGACACGCCCACACGCTGAGTGACAGCTGTCTCACTGCAACCAATCACAGCTGCCGGTGGGCGGGTTTATACTGTGCAGTAAAATAAATAATTAACTAATTTAAATAAAACGACGTGCGGTCCCCCCCCAATTTTGATACCAGCCAGGATAAAGCCAAACGACTTAAAGCTGGTATTCTCAGGATGGGGAGCTCCACGTTATGGGGAGCCCCACAGCCTAACAATATCAGCCAGCAGCCACCCAGAATTGCCGCATCCATTAGATGCGATAGTTCTGGAACTCTACCCGGCTCTTCCCGATTTGCCCTGGTGCGTTGGCAATCGGGGTAATAAGGAGTTAGTGGCAGCTATGGGTTGCTGCCATTAAGTCCTAGATTAATCATTGCAGGTGTCTATGAGACACTCCCAATGATTAACCTGTAATTTAAAGTTAATAAAACACACACAACGAAAAATCCTTTATTTGCAATAAAAAACAACAACAAATACCCTCGTTCACCAATTTATTAAGCCCCCAAAACCCATCCATGTCCAGCGTAATCCACGGAGGTCCCGCGTCGCTTCCAGCTCTGCTAAATGAAGGTGACAAGAGCTGCAGAAGAACACTGCCGCTCCTGACAGCTCCACGCAGCAAATGAGGTGAGCCGCGCGTTCAGCTGTGCTGTTCCTGAGGTTATTCGCGGCCACCGCTGGATCCTCCACCTGTGACAGCAAGTTGCCCGAGTGACAGCGATGAAGTCACAGGTGAGTTGCAGTCTCGGGTGGAGGATCCAGCTAGCCGCGGGTAGCCTGAGTGACAGCAGAGCTAATCGCGCTGCTCACGTCAGTCACTCAGGGAATTAGCGGTCACCGGTGAGTCCTTCACGGGTAACCGCTAATCAGTACGCGACACCCAGACAGAGCCGCGGTATGACAATGAAGTCAGGTGAAGTTCACCTGAGTTCATTCTCATCGCGCAACTCTGTCTGCCGTCAGCCGACATGTATCAACGACATTGTGCATCACACACGGAACATTTCACACGGACATTACACGTACGCATACACAGCCATTCAACACGCACACACGGCTAGCATATGCCATCACACGTACGTCATACGTACCGGAGAAACGCCCATAAAAAAAACGGAACATGGACCCGAAAAACGGATGTGTGACACATACGTTTTTTATGCGGAAGTGTGTTTTAGGCCTAAGATGGTCTACAAGCTTATTTTGATACTCCAGAATCTGTGCATCCCTTTCCAGAGGTGGAAGCATCTTACTAAATTTACTCTTGTACCATGGATATTTCAGAGTGACAATCTAGTTGCCAGCACAATTTTGAATCCTAATGTGCCGCCCCGTGCTCGGCGGCAGCCGAGCCGCTCGGATCCGGACCTTCAGTGGGTGGCTCGAGGGTCTCCGGACCCCGGGGGTCCACGGTCACTCCGATCTAAAAGGGGTTGGCGGTTTGGAGGGACGTAGGTGTACGGCCGGAGCCGTATTTGAGTTTGTGACGCCACCCATGGGTTGTGGTGAAGGTGGAGACCACCGCTGCACTTACGGGGCACCCGGGGGAGATGTTGCGCAGCAAGTTGTTAACCCCTCCGTGGGTAGGGATGGTGGCCCCGAGACCCGTTGTGGGAGTAGTTGGGCGGTGCAGGGAGATGGGCGGCCGGAGGGCACTGATGTACTCACTATTAGTAAACACACACGAGTCTCTGGTAAACCAAGGTGATGGTGGTCGGTGCCTGCAGCCGGCTGCAGTCTGGTCCCCCACCCGGTTGGTGGTCTCTGCCTTTCTCCTGCACTTGTTTTTGTGATGATGGACTACCTGCACTTGCAACTCCAGGAGTCCGCTCCCTGGCTTGTGATTGTCGAAGGAGCCCTTTTCCCGCAGATGCTGGCCCGTGGGATCTCTCTGCCGTGGCGGTGGCTTTCTATCCCCCTCGTTGGGCTGTTGTCTTCAGTCGGGACTTTAGGTGGGACAGGACCTATAGTCCTGCCACAATCAGTTAATTAGCTAGCCCCCAGTAGCTTCTGGACCTAGCTTCAGGGTCTGAGTACCCCCCCTTTGTGCTCCGGTTTCCGAGTCGGTTCCCCCGGTCGGTACCGGCAGGACCCTACCCTGCCCTGGTCCACCACGGTTCCACCGAGCCGTCTTCCCGGCTCCTGCAGGCAGATGCCTCCGTCTGCCTCCTACCCAAAGGTGCCCGGACTCCTACCCTGACACCTGTCAGTCTGCTACAGGCCTGTCACACAGGCCTGACCTCCTCCACTGAACTCTGAAACTGAACTCCCAGACTAAACTGTTTTCTTTTTCCTGCCTCAGGTTCTCTGAACTCCTCGGTGGGCGTGCCAACCGCCTGGCTACACCCCCTGGTGTGTCCATCAAGCACTGAGGGAGGTGACTAGGGTTTAAGTGTTTGCCTGCTGTCACCTTGTTAGGGGACTGGTGTAATGCGGGGCCCTATCTGTGACTACCTGGCCCGGCCTAGAGTTTGAGAATAGGCTCATGTTATACTGAGAGAAGCCGAAAATGATCAAGTAATAAAAACGTTTATGGTAGTCATAGTGTGGGCCCCAAGAGTCAATTTCCCTGGTGGGCCCCTCACACCCCAGTCCGTGTGTGAAATATTAATAAATATATATTATTTTGTAATGATGTGGGCCCCGAGAGGGGGCCACACGTCAGGTATCGGGATTAAAGCACACCGGAGCAATTTGTCACTTTATCAGACTATATGGTTTATTAACAGCTCCACAAACCATATCAGGTCACATAACATAAAGATGCCATTCCTTGGCTTTCTCCTTAAAAACACATAATATTAAGTCCACACACTCTTGGACTTCCACACACGTGTCACTGACCCTTGTCAGTATCCAGACCCCAGGTCCAATCCGGGTTACCTTCCTCTGAAGGTGGCTAGTGTCCTTACCAGGTTCCCCCTGGCTCCAGCCAGGCTTTGCACATGGACCTAAATGCCCCTTCCTTCAGGAGAAGGTCTTCTGAGCAGAGCAAAGCACCCTGCTTCTGCTCTCCCCATCTCCAGCACACACACTGGAAGTCTAGAGCCAGCCTCTCCCTAGACTGCCCTAGACACACTCCATCCAGGTTCAGAGACAGGATTGCTTTAACCCCTGGAGTCACACCCACAGGTGGTAAGGAGTGTTTAATCAGCATCACACACCCTTCCATGGCTCTGCATGTAATGCAATCCTGTGGAACCACAGGTCCTAGCCAACTTCACATTGCAGAGCACCCACGCTTCTGCAAAACATACCGGCCCTTTGTAATACAGCCGGTTGATGCCTCACATACCCTCCCCCCTCTGTTCAAACCCGTAGGGGAGAACACTGGCCAACGACCCGGGGCCGCGAGACAGGGCATCCCCGCTGCCATGCCCCACCAGTCGAGAGGGCCGTCCAAGAGCAGTAGTCACTGAGACATCGCCCGACACTGTCACCAGACCCTGTCTTGTCAACCTAGGGTTAAATGACGTCCCATTTCCGGACCGTTCTCTCCCTGACCCCCTTCCAGGGTCACCGTAGTAGAGAGACACGTCCCCAGTCAAACCTACAGTCTTGTCCGAACCTAGGCTTTCTCGAGTACCCCCAGGGCTACTGTCGGGAACTCTAAGCTCATAGCGGCCACTATCTACAGTACATCGTAGGTTACCTCTCTGTCGGCGATTCCTTTTATCGCGTGTCTTAACTACTGGACAGACACGCCATCTTCCACTACTTTCCCCTGAACAACGGGTGGAAGACGGCTGCTGTCCCCCACACAGTTGGCGAAGCTGCTCCTCAATTTTCAGTTTTCCTTGCCTCAACCGCTCCATGTCACGTACATGGTGTACCCGATATTCAAGAAGGCTTCGAACATTTCCAAGACTCTCTACAGTCCCGACACAGACGAACGGAACCATACCAGCTTCCCTGGGTATCTTGCTCTCGTTAGCAGCAGGGATTCTTAATCTCACCAATCCCGACTTATTCACTATGTCTTGCATGACTCGTCCGGTTTTTCCAATGACTCTCCCCACCAGAGCCCAGGGTACTTGGACGATATCTTCCGCCAGACTCTGCGCTTTCCTTTTATACTCTAGCTGTCTAGTGGCTTCTTCATTTTGCAGTTGGACCTGCCACTTCATACGAACACATCTGAAGTGCATGTCCTTTAGAATAGCCACCCGCTGCCCAGTAATGTCAGTGGTGGACAATATCACTAACTGTTCAGCCTCTGGGGTACAGTAGACCTCACACTCTTCCACAGCTCTCTTAAATCCGTCATGTCATGCATGCACACAGTGGCACACGCTTCTCAACTCCTCAGGTATATCCACCATGCACTTGACTACAAAAGTCTCATTCATCCCTGCCTCTTCCACATGTTTGTCCAGTTTAGCTTCCAGACTCCGCTCTCTTTGGGCCTCCCCTGCTTCAACAAGTTTGGTCAGGATCAACACTCGCTGCTCCATGCTGCACCAAGGCTACCTGGGACCTGGACTGGTACTCTACCAAGTGACTTCGGAGCTCTGCCACTTCTTTCTCCAGCTCCCTTACTCGACTCTCAGTAGCCTGCCTAAGAAGTATCTCTTGTTGCAGATTGTCTTTGCTTATCCTCTTGAATGAGTCTTCACTTGCGGATCTCTCTGGTCTACGACACACTTTTTACGAGGCTTCTTCCACCTCTACACCTCCGGCCTTTTCATGGGGTGCAACTTTGTCATAGTCACCCCTCTCTTGGGTCTCAGCTGCTTCACCTTCAGCCACCTCACAGATAGGTGGCTCATCAGCTTACTCAGAAGCGGGAGAGGATTTAGCTTTCAACTCTGGGGTCGGCTCCTTCTCCATGGCTTCATCGCACGGACTACTGTTGTCCCGATTTATCAGTTTCTCTGGCAGCACGTCACCGCTTTCCAGTGTACCCGCCTCAGCTTCGGAACCTTTGGGTTTCTTGCTCTTCTTACCCACGATCTTCTCTATATCCTCCATCTTGGTTTTACCAAGCAGGTCAGGCAGGCTCTCAGTCCTGGATGAGACCTCTGGTCCAGACTTCACCTCCACAGAGGCTCTCTTCACTTCAGCGCCAGCTGTTTCTTGGGTCTTCACTGCATTACCTTCAACTTCCTCTGGGGTCTCTGCAGTGTCACCCTCAGCCTGGGTGTCACATCCTTCAACATGGCACTCTGTTCCTTTTTGAGATTTGGGGCTGAATTCGCTGTCATCCACCCCAGCACCAGGTAGTTCAAAAGTCTGCTCACCATGACTGTTGTGGATTATTCCTTCTCCCTCACTCTCTAGGATTCCATTTCCTATACCACTCTCGCTTGACAGACTATCAGCTTCAAACTTGGTAATCATAGGGACCACCACCATTACGTCCTTGGTTGGCTCCTTCTCTGCAATTGCAGCCCGCTGATTTCTGTCGTCACAATGTGTCAGTTCAGTCTCTGATTCCTCTGTCTTTTGTAGAATATCACCGTCTGACTCCACCGTAGCAGTTGTTACTGGCACCATGTCTTCATTAACCGGGCATGTCACTTTCTCTGCACCCTCAGACGGCATACACTGTGCCCCCTCTCGGCGCTTATTACGTCTTCGCCGTCGGGAGGAAGTTTTACCCTTCTCGCTCATCTGTACCTCACTGTACTCGTTTGTCACCTTTCTAGAGTCAGTGTCTTTACTGGAGTCATCATCACTCCCTCTGGCATCCTGGACTAACATGTCCCCGCTTGACCAGGTGTCAGTCTCTTTGCCTGGAACTACTTGGGTTTTAGTGGTCACACTGTCACTTCCCTTTGGAGACGTCACGTCACTAACTTGGGGAGACCCTCTATGTCTCTTGGTCACCCCTAACTCTGGACAGTCCTTATTCGGAGGTACCATCTCCTCTTTGCACCTCAATATACCACAGGGAATCTGTATAACCTCATACAGTAAAAAGGCTTTTTTAGGTGGGGGCCGACTCATTCCTGTGCAATCGGTCCCGGCCTCTGTTTTCCATAAGTCCTTAAACCACTCAAAGTCCCGTCCTATGATAACTGGATAGATCAAATCCCGAACCACACCCACATCTGGGCGCCCCAAACGGTCGGCCGTCTGAATCATCACTCTGGCCAGAGGATATTCTTTAGTGGTCCCATGCATACAGCTTCCTTCTATTGTCCTACCATCCATAAAATGGAGATTGGGCATGGGTCTCGCTAAGGTCAGCCAGCTCCCTGGGTCTAACAGACCAGACACATGTAGCCCATTCAAGTCCACGGAGCACTTCTGTGGCCTCACATCGGATGGATAGACTATACCACAGGTAGGACATAGGTAAGGCCAACCCCATTGCCCCTTGCTATAGTCCACCTGTTCGGCTTGTGAATGCTCCACCCCCTGTTGGGTAACCACCCCTTCCGGGACTCCGCCCCCTTTTGGGTAACCACCCCCTTCTGGGACTCTGCCCCCTTTTGGGTAACCACAACCTTCTGGGTCTCCGCCCCCTTTTGGGTAACCACCCCCTTCTGGGACTCCGCCCCCTTTTGGGTAACCACCCCCTTATGGGACTCCGCCCCCTTTTGGGGTTTCCATTCAATGTCCTTAGCCCCCAGTTCACACCGTTCGCCCTTATCTCCCTGGGCACCCAGTGTCCATACTGGCCCCCGAAGGTAACGCTCAAACTGGTATCACTGGACCTCCTGGCACATGCTGTGGGTGCTGCTGGCTCAGGAGCCCCTCCATGCTGCAATGAGAAGAGGAACAGGAGGGGCGCTCCAATGGGTAATACCCGGTGGTCAAAGACGGGGGGGGGTTAGAGAAACACTAACCTTTCCGGGTTGTACCGCCCGTACAACCAGGATCTCTAACCTGTGGTGTATCACTGCTCACCAAGCAGGGCCCCACAATTCCAGCTGGTCTGGACCTCCAGTTGCTGGACTCTCGCCACTGCAGCACGGAACCCCGCAGACCCGCTGATTCACTGCCAGCAGCTGGAGTACGCAGTCCCTGTTCGTGGACCCGCCGGTCCACCACCAGCTGCTTGACCATATCAGGTCACATAACATAAAGATGCCATTTCTTGGCTTTCTCCTTAAAAACACATAATATAAAGTCCACACACTCTTGGACTTCCACACACGTGTCACTGACCCTTGTCAGTATCCAGACCCCAGACCCCAGGTCCAATCCGGGTTACCTTCCTCTGAAGGTGGCTAGTGTCCTTACCAGGTTCCCCCTGGCTCCAGCCAGGCTTTGCACATGGACCTAAGAGCCCCTTCCTTCAGGAGAAGGTCTCCTGAGCAGAGCAAAGCACCCTGCTTCTGCTCTCCCTGTCTATAGCACACACACTGGAAATCTAGAGCCAGCCTCGCCCTAGACTGCCCTAGACACACTCCACCCAGGTTCAGAGACAGGATTGCTTTAACCCCTGGAGCCACACACCCAGTGGTAAGGAGTGTGTAATCACACACCCTTCCATGGCTCTGCATGTAATGCAATCCTGTGGAACCACAGGTCCCAGCCAACTTCACATTGCAGAGCACCCATGCTTCTGCAAAACATACCGGCCCTTTGTAATACAGCCGGTTGATGCCTCACAATATATATATACACATTAATTGATATATATATATATATATATATATATATATCTCAATCAATCAATCAATCAGTACAGACCAAAAGTGTGGACACACCTTCTCATTCAAAGACTGTTTGGGGTCATTGTCCTGTTGAAAAATAAATGATGGTCCAACTAAATGCAAACCGGATGGAATAGCATGCTGCTGCAAGATGCTGTGGTAGCCATGCTGGTTCAGTATGCCTTCAATTTTGAATAAATCCCCAACAGTTTCACCAGCAAAGCACCCCCACACCATCACACCTCCTCCTCCATGCTTCACGGTGGGAACCAGGCATGTAGAGTCCATCCGTTAACCTTTTCTGCGTCGCACAAAGACACAGTGGTTGGATCCAAAGTTCTCAAATTTGGACTCATCAGACCAAAGCATAGATTTCCACTGGTCTAATGTCCATTCCTTGTGTTCTTTAGCCCAAACAAGTCTCTTCTGCTTGTTGCCTGTCGTTATCAGTGGTTTCCTAGCAGCTATTTTACCATGAAGGCCTGCTGCACAGAGTCTCCTCTTAATAGTTGGTCTAGAGATGTGTCTGCTGCTAGAACTCTGTGTGGCATTGACCTAGTCTCTAATCTTAGCTGCTGTTAACCTGCAATTTCTGAGGCTGGTGACTCGGATAAACGTATCCTCAGCAGCAGAGGTGACTCTCGGTCTTCCTTTCCTGGGGCAGTCCTCATGTGAGCCAGTTTCTTTGTAGCATTTGATGGTTTTTGCCACTGCACTTGGGGACACTTTCAAAGTTTTCCCAATTTTTCGGACTGACTGACCTTCATTTCTTAAAGTAATGATGGCCACTCGTTTTTCTTTACTTAGAATTTGTATTATGGCAAGAAAAAAGCAGCTAACAGTCTATTCAGTAGGACTATCAGCTGTGTATCCACCAGACTTCTGCACAACACAACTGATGGTCCCAACCCCATTTATAAGGCAAGAAATCCCACTTATTAAACCTGACAGGGCACACCTATGAAGTGAAAACCATTTCCAGTGACTATCTCTTGAAACTCAAGAGAATGCCAAGAATGTGCAAAGCAGTAATCAAAGCAAAGGTGGCTACTTTGAAGAACCTAGATTAAGAAATATTTTCAGTTGTTTCACACTTTTTTGTTAAGTATTTCATTCCACATGTGTTAATTCATAGTTTTGATGCCTTCAATGTGAATCTACAATTTTCAGTCATGAAAATAAAGAAAATTTTAACTCTTTGAATGAGAAGGTATGTCCAAACTTTTGGTCTGTACTGCGTATATATATATATATATATATATATATACTAGAAGGTGGCCCGATTCTACGCATCGGGTATTCTAGAATTTACGTATTGTGTAGTTCATGTATGATTTTTGTTATATATATATATAGATGTTGTTGTGTGTAGTTACCAAGTGTTTGTGTAGGGCACTGTACATATTCTGGGTGTTGTCTGGGTGTGGCGGGGGGTGAGAGCGGTGTTGTATGTGTGTTGCGTTGTTTGTGGAGCGCTGTGTGTCTGTAGCGTTGTGTGTGTGTGTGTTGCGCGGTTTGTGTGGGTGTGGTGTGTTTTGGGGGGAGGTATGTTTTGTGCAATGTGTGTGTTGTGCGGTATGTGCGTATATTTATGTATGCCGCGGTGTTTGTGTGTTGGGTGTTGTGTGTGTGCGGCGTTGTCTGTGTGTGTGGGTGTCTGTGTATGGCGGTGTTTGTGGTTCCCAGTGTGTGTGTGGTGTGTTGTGTGTGTGTTGGGGGGAGGTGTGCACCTCCCATCGTGCTGCATCCCCCATGCTGCGCACCCCCCATCGTGCCCCATCCCCCATGCTGCGCACCCCCCATCGTGCTCCATCCCCCATGCTGCCCACCCCCCATCGTGCTCCATCCCCGATGCTGCGCATTCCCCATCGTGCTCCATCCCCGATGCTGCACACCCCCCATCGTGCTCCATCCCCCATGCTGCGCACTCCCCATCGTGCTCCATCCTCCATGCTGCGCACTCCCCATCGTGCTCCATCCCCCATGCTGCGCACCCCCCATCGTGCTCCATCCCCCATGCTATAATAGTTCTCCTATTATACTCAGAGAGGAGTATAATAGGAGGACTATAATAGGAGGAGTAGTCCTGGGGGGAGAGGAGTATAATGCCGGCTCCCTGCACATGTGTACAGGGAGCCGGTGTACGCTGGTAACTATGATATACATCGGGTAACTAAGGGACCTTAGTTACCCGATGTGTATAATGGTTAGCAGCGTTCACCGGCTCCGTCAAGATCCCAGCAGCGCAAGGTTATGTGTGGCGCTGCTGGGATCGTGACGGAGCCGGTGTACACTGGTAACTATGATACACATCGGGTAACTAAGGGACCTTAGTTACCCGACGTGTATAATGGTTACCAGCGTTCACCGGCTCCGTCAAGATCCCAGCATCGCAAGGTTATGTCTGGCGCTGCTGGGATCGTGACGGAGCCGGTGTACACTGGTAACTATGATACACATCGGGTAATTAAGGGACCTTAGTTACCCGATGTCTATAATGGTTACCAGCATTCACCGGCTCCGTCACGATCCCAGCAGCGCAAGGTTATGTCTGGCGATGCGTGCGGAGGGCCGGGGCGAGTGGCCAATCCATGCGGAGGGCGGGGCCAGGCCGAGGCGAGCGACCAATCCGTGGGGGGGGCGGAGCCGAGGCGAGGCGAGCGGCCAATCCGTGCGGGGGGGGGCGGGGCCATGGCGAGCCCAGCGGCCAATCAGCTTTGTGTCACCGTAAGGACACAATTTTGGAGCAAGACAGACAGACAGACAGAATAAGGCAATTATATATATAGATATTTTATATATATATATATATATATATATATATATTACACACACACACGTTTTTCCAAGTGTGGCAGTGAGACTGTGGAAGGTTTTTTGAGGGGTGAATGCGGTGCTGAGGTTGAGCCTGGGCAAATTCTCAAGCGGGCCGGAAGATCTTGTCAGTATGGGGCCCTGAAATTCCTAGTGGCGGTCCTGTGTTTAAACAAGGACATGTGAATGAGGCCTTAGCCAGTTTTTAAATAAAATTCGGGACAATTAATTGAATTGACTGTATTGTAATCACAAGACAATTGAATAAAATGTTCAGAAGAGGAGGCCTGATATATGGCTGTATGTATGTAGATATCTGTTACACCAAATGGAGTAGTAACATGGTTTTTGACTTCTTCCTTTTTGACTTCTTCCTTTTTGATTTTTGTCAATTCAGCTTAACTAAAGAAAATGTCTGCAAATAATTCTGAAATATGTCATATACACATCAAAATTAGCACGAAAATCCAGCATCCAAGTCCAATGTAAATTAAAATAGTTTTATTTATTGGATATGCATTAAAATTATTTCCAACGGTTTAAAAACACAACTGCTTTGTGGTAAATAGGACGCGTTTCGGATGCCTTGCCTTATTTTTAATCTATACCACACTGAATGGAACACATGTTAAAAAGGTTATACACTGGAAATGACTTATAACAACCAGAACGTTTTACAGATAACCAATGAAACAAAAAACAATAAAAGATTATTAATTCAAAATATATTCATCATTTCATTCCTGATATTCATTCCTATAGGCATTCTTGTTCCTAATAGACACATCCATTTTGCCTCTCTCCTGTGCATAAGATTGATTAAGTTACCATATTATTTCAAAATTAGCATATCCATTGTTTTATCATACATATCATCTAAAACAGACAGGCAATCAGGCTGCAAGATTTTTTGGCACACTTTTTTTGCTGTTTCATTGTCTCATGGAATTATAGACTGGATAAACCAGAACATCCGGAAAAGCAGGCTGTTTCAGAAGCTACAGTGGAAAGATGTCACCTTGTAGCTGTAACCTAAATACTAGAAACTTTTTTAAGCTTTGAAGGAGTATTATGAGAAGCAATTAACACCTATCCAATTAATAGGTGATCATGAGCAATATGAGATCATTGAGAATCCAGCTGCATGGATCCCCAGAGTAAGGGGCACTTTTCTTTCAGCCACTAGGAAAAAAGGTACGGTTCAACTTGCGTTTTGCACAGACGAGTGCAATCCGATAAAACATGAGAATGCGCTCACTCTAGTACAAAACTACAGGGCAGTGTCCATCTGCGATTGATTTATCATGCCATAGCGGCATGCGGAATGAATCCCAGCATGCTGCGTTTTGGCAGCGAGTACCGGCTCACACACCCCCTTACAATTCTATGGGGGTGCATGTAAACATCGCACTGCACTCGCATGCTATTCGACTGCAGTGCGGTGCACACAGAGACAGGCAGCGGGGGAGATGGGAGAAAGTGTTCCCTCCATCTTCTCCGCAGTTGTGATATGATCGCTTCACAGTTTCATGACCCTCGGCTGATGCTGCAGCAGAGGGTCATTAGCATATCGTTTTCCGATGCTCTCGTATTGGAAGCTATATGCAAGTGGACTAGGACGCCCTGGACTAGTCAGGTCGTCACAGGGTTCTGCACAATCTTTCGCTCCCCGTGCAGGGCTCAACCCCCTATGGTTTCGGGAACCCAACCTACGATACTGCCTCCACCAGCATTCACAAATCCTAGATACACCTTGCACCACACCCTGTCAGGCACACCAGTGGGCTGCTTAAGCTGGAATAGGGCCGCCCACTTACGGGTCAGGCAGGGAGGTGGAAGGTGACAAGTCAGTTGAGTAGTAGCCCTCAAGCTGTCACTAGCTCAGTGCAAGCTGGGAGTTGTAGCTCCCAGGGGGAAAAGCAGACTAGGTCGCAGACAGTGGTCTGGACCTAGAGGAGTCGGGCCCCCGGTCGTAGGGGATTGAGGCTAGGTGCCTGGGACCTGTCTTGGAGGACGGTCAGCAGCCTGGGCCTAATCACCGGTCTGAGACCGAAGGCACGATGGCGTACACGGACCCTAGGTCGGGGAGAAGCGTCAAGCAACCCTGCAATTATCCTGCGGAGGACAGGACCTCTATGTGTTGCAGGCGGGGGCCGCTGCCGCTTCTCTCTCTCGGGGGCCTGCTCGGATCTGGGTTCACTGCTATGACTCGAGTGGTGACCGGACCCGGGCTCTCACGGCCGCCCGTCCTCACAACCGTCATGAAGGGGGTATTTACAAGGGAGGTGTTATGTCTGTGACGCCACCCGTGGGTTGCAGTGAGGGATGGTGGCACTGACGCTGCCTGGTGATGGGGCGCCCGGGGCTGATGGAGCGGGGCAGCAAGGTGGGATCCCCTCCACGGGTAGGGGAGGTGTAGTCCCGGGCCCCGGGGGTGGAACACGGGAGTGATGGCTGCTGGAGGTGGCGCGCAGGGCTGGACCGGGGGACAATGGTGTACTCACAGTTCAGTAACTTCACACAAGTCCAGTAGTAAACCAAGTTGCCAGTGGCCGGCTGCCTTAGGAGGGTGCATTCGGGTCCCGCACCCAGGTGAATGAATAGGTATCCCTTCCTCTTGCACTTTGTGTTGTTATTTCTTTTTTGGATGACTTCGCTTGGAACGGAGAAGTCTATTCCTGATTCTGTATGTGTTGGAAGCTGTGGCCTGCGAAAGCTGACCCTTGGGATTTCAGTGGGTTCTGACGGACACCCTATCCCCCGCGTTGGGCTTCCATTTTGCTCTATCTGGGCAGTTAGTGGGACAAAGTCTGGAACCTTGCCGCCGGCTGGTTAATTGGAGAGGGGCTTGCAACCTTCCTCGCCCTAGGGTCCAGGCACCCCGACTGTGCACGGCCTCCGGACTGGATTCCCGCTGTCGGTACCGGCGGGTTACAACCCTGCCCCGGTCCACTTTAGGTCTCCCACGAACGGATCTCCGTCGCCTGTGGTCCTGTTCACTGTCTGCCCCCTAGCCGGGTAGTCCAAGGGTTACAACCCCTGACTACACTTCTGTCAGCTCTCCACACTTGAACTACCACTTGTCTGAACTGAACTCGAACTACCATTCAAAGTCACGTGTTCCTGCCCCTGACACCTCAGGACCCCTAGGTAGGCGTTCTCATCTAACTGATCCCGCCCACTGGTGTGTCCCTATTATCATGAGGGAGTGGCTAGGGTTTAATGGCTGTGTGTTATGCCTAAGTGTGGGTTTTGGTGGTGACAAGGAGGATGTAAACTGTTTGTGACTACCCGGTTTTCCCAGGGCGTCACATATGGACTGTTCCCACGAAGCTCAGAGATCAGGGGCACTAGCGCTACGAGGGGGATAGGGCTTTCTAGCAAGCAGCCCACTGAAATCCCAAGCATGAGCCCCTGAGAGCAAGCTCTTCTACTTAGCCACAGTGGGGAGCGAGGCCCGGAAAGCTCAAAGCTGACAGGCCACAAAGGACACTCTAAAAATACGGTGCCAGGAGGCAGGCAGAGATCACCAGGCAGTACTGCAGGGGACAGGACCTGGACGAGCTCCCCCAAGAGGGCAGCGGCACCCAGAGACTTTTTATACCCTGTTGTCAGCGTCTGCTTTATTGCTGAGCGAGTACCTGATTACCCCCTGCAACCAGCGAGCTTGTGCTTCTCCTGCAGCCCATACCACCATCCAGAGTCCCGGGGCCTTTCCCTACCTGTGGAGGGTTACGTCATCTTGCTGCCCCACTCCATTGCCCTGGGTACTCCCAACGGCAGCGGCGGTACTCCCAATTACTGTACACCAAGGGTGGCGTCACAAACTATATATATGTCTCCCCTGTAAATACCCCCCTTCTTCATTTGAGTGTTGCCCCCGGGTCCGGAGACCCTCGAGCCACGAGTAATCATCCCCGGATCGGAGCGGTTAGACCGCTGCAGGGGCAGCACATCTCAAATTTCTTGGCGTTACGAACAGGATACGAACAGAACCCACTAACCTGGGTGACGTGCGCCTGAAGGGGGGGTTTACATGCAACAACATCGCTAACGAGATGTTGGGGGTCACGGAATTCGTGACACACATCCGGCCTCGTTAGCGACGTTGTTGCATGTGACACGTACGAGTGACCGCTAACGATGCAAAATACTCACCAAATCGTTGATTATTGACACGTTTCCCAAATATTGTTTCTGATGCTGGACGCAGGTTGTTCGTCGTTCCTAAGGCAGCACACATCGCTACATGGGAAACCCCAGTAACGACGAACAACACTGTACCTGCGTCCTCCGGCAACGAGGTGGGCGTGACTTTCATGCGGCTGCTCTCCGCCCCTCCGCTTCTATTGGATGCCTGCCATGTGACGTCGCTGTGATGCCGCACGAACCGCCCCCTTAGAACAGATGCTGTTCGCCGGCCACAGCGACGTTGTTAGGAAGGTAAGCATGTGTGACAGGTCCTAGCGATATTGTGCACCACGAGCAGCGATTTGCCCATGACGCACAAACAAAGGGGGCGGGTGCTTTCACGAGCGACATCGCTAGCAATGTCGCTGCGTGTAAAGCAGCCTTTAGAATCCAAGCTGCGGTTTCAAGATTCCGTTCCCGCCCTACGTGTCTGGTGCTGCCTGGCTCCCGCAATATGATGGCCGACCTGATGCTTTGCAGGAGGGATTCAAGCGGAAGATCTGTACTGTTCTTTATATGTATGCCCTGACTGGCCGGCAGCGAGCGTCTGTGGTACTCGGTCAGGTGACAGGCGCCGCTGAGCTGGAGGTGGAAACGTGGACTGATGAGGACAGGAACTCGGTCCCCACCATCTTTAAACGGCTGGGAGCTGCGTTTGAGACCCGCACCGAAGCTGAGCTGAGGATGAGGTTCTACAGCTGTAAACAGCGACCCCAAGACAGTATCAGACATTACGCCCTGAGACTGCAAGTGGCGCTATGGACTCTCAAACTGATCAACATCAGTGAACAGGAGGGGAACAAGATGCTTGTGGAGCAGTTCCTGCAAGGCCTGGGATCAGTGGAAGACTGTAAGCAGCTACGGCTGTGGGTCCTGGAGCACCCTACATTAGACTTTGTTGTGCTGAAAGAACGGGCGATCAAAGCCCTGCAGCCCCCAGAGGCTACTGACTCTCCCCTTCCATCCTGGCAAGCCGGCACCTCTCCTCTACATGTGAAGCCCCCTGCCTTAGCATTGCCGGAACCAACATCTTCGGTAGTGCCCGTGGGCGGAATCAGCGATTTATCTTCACAGGTACAGCAGCTGAGCAGTGATGTCGCAAGGATCTTAGAGGCGATGCAGCTCAAGCCAAAGGCCAAGCCAGCAGGGAAGATCCACCCAGCCGACTGCCCGGAGGATGTTCCCTGGATGAGAGGGAGGACCTCTACGTACAAAGGACGGAACAGCAACCAGTATGGACAGCTTGTTTGTTATAAGTGTATTAGGGCTGGCCATTACACTCGGATCTGTCCTTTAAACAGGCAACCCCTGGGGCCAAGTGCCAATCCCCAGGAATAAACTCCCAAGGCCTGGCGGACTGGCGAGAGCGGTATGTGGGAGGCTGTCCCATCGTTTCCATCACCCTGGACGGGATCCCGACCTCTGGACTTCTTGATAGCGGCTCCCAGGTAACCACTATTCCCTATGTACTGTATAAGAAGTTTTGGTTAGATGACAAACTCACTTCCCCAGAAGACAGCATCGCCATCTACGCCATCAACGGGTTACCAGTGACTCAAATTGGGTTCAAGGAGCTGACCATTAAGGTGGGCTGGGTAGAGTTGGCAAGACAAGGCCTTATAGTTGTGCAGAATGACCCTAGTGACCGAAACCCTAAAATCATTTTGGGAACGAATGCCCCCGCAGAGTGAGATGATGATATGGTGCAGGGCAGCTGTAGGCTCCCGTGGACAAGATTACCAGGCAGTGGTAGAGCCCCTGCCCTCAGTGCATTGGCCCACAGTATTAACGGCCAGGGGGGGTAGTCGATGTCCGGAAGGGGAGGGTGCCCATGCGAGTGTTGAATTGCAGGGAAGAGGAGGTTACATTGCCCAGGTATGCCACAATTGCCAAGCTGTTTACAGTGAACACAGATTCCATCCATGCAATGAGTTACCCAAACACATCAGATCAGTCCCCCAGTGACAGTTCCCAGGGGCAGTTAGAAAAGTGGTGCCGGAGCTACATGTGGGCACTGACTCTACACCTTCACATCACAAGCAAGGGGTCTACAGGGTTGTGAAGGAGTATGAGCAGGGCTTTAGCAAGGATCTGTGACGCCCTGGACTAGCCATGTAGTCACAGGCATAACATCACACACACCCCCTCCCCTGGATAGTCTACATCAGTCAAACAAAATCCTTGTTGTCTCCCTCCAGGGTTTGATGTCCACACCAGGTGGGGCGGAGCCAGGTGGTTGGCCCCACCCACCGAGGAGTTCACAGGCCTGGAGGCGGGAAAAGCAGTAGTTCAGTTTTGGAGTTCAGTGGAAGTGGAGTGAGGAGTTCAGTTTGGAGTGGAGAAACTGCTAGTGTGTGGGTAGGAGCCCAGGCACTGTCAGCAAGGTCGGCAGATGGTGGTGGCCGTCTGCAGGAGGTGGTGCAAGTCAGCGGAACCGTAGGACCGGGGACGGGCGGTGGCCCACCGGTACCGAACCGGGGAGCAGATTTGTACCAAGCACAAAGGCAGGGCCATTGGACCTCGACCAGGCTAGAAGCCGCCGACAACGGTCAAATCCGAGAGTGACCGGAACCCCAGGGGCTCCCTAACACCCAAGACCCAACAGAAGGCAACAGTCCACACAGTGAGGATAAAGAGCCACAGCCATAGGCTAGAGATCCAAGGGCCAGCGCCTGCAGGCAAAACGGGCTCCTTCGGTACATATACGCCGGGGAGCGGACTATCGTTGGGAAACCATCGGAGTCAACACATTCTACACAGGTGCAGGGAAAGACAGCCATCATCAACCTGTCCGGGGAGAGCAAAGACACTGCAGACGGCTGCGGGACCCGTCCATCCAGCCGTTTGGTTTACCAGAGACTCTGTGAATCTGTGCCTGAGTGAGTACAACAGTGCCATCCGGCACCGCGCCGCGCTGCCCCGCAACCCTGCACCCCAGCTACCCTGCCTCCCTGTACCATCACTGGGCCCCGGGATCACTAACCCCTACCCACAGAGGGGGAACCAACATCCTAGCTGCTCCCTGTCATCGCTCCCGGGATCCCCGTCACCAGCAGCGGTGGTGCCCATTATCACCACGACCCGTGGGTGGCGTCACGGACTATCTCCCCAAACAAACCACCCCCCTTTTCACTCGTGGGCGAGGAACGCTGCTCAAGTCCCCGTTTCCGGCCCACCGCTCGAGCCACCGAGCAGCTGCAGCAGCCGCGGACCCGAGCGTAGCGAGCGCGGCCCCTCCGCCCGCGACACATCCACTAGATTTTGGGCGGATAAAAGGGGTACAACACCACATACCCACAGGCGCTCATCCACCCATCAAGGAGAGGTACAGGCCCATACCACCTGCCCTTTACCAGTGTGCAAAGGACATGCTCAAAAACAAAGGAGACTGGGGTCATCCATGATAGCTGCAGCCCCTGGGCAGCCCCCCTGGTATTGATGAAAAAGAAAGACGGCACTATGAGGATGTGTGTGGATTACAGACAAATCAACAAGATCACACATAAGGATGCCAACCCCTACCTCGAATTGAGGAATCGTTGGCTGCCTTGAAGTCTGCCAATTATTTCTCTACTCTTGATCTTACGAGCGGACACTGGCAAGTGGCTGTTGCTGAGGAAGACCGTGAGAAGACTGCCTTTGCCACCCTGATGGGGTTATGTGAATTCAACAGAATGCCATTCGGGCTGTTCAATGCACCAGGAACGTTTCAGAGACTCATCGAATGCTGCTTGGGACACTGCAACTTCAAAACTGTCCTGCTTTACCTGTATGACGTCATTATATACTCTAAAACGTATGAGGCGTGTCTGGAACACCTGGCGGAAGTATTCAAAGCCCTATCCAGGTATGGGATGAAGCTAAAACCATCTAAGTGTCACCTACTGAAACCTAAGGTCCAGTACCTGGGACATGTGGTCAGCACCGAGGGCGTGGCACCGGATCCTGAGAAGATCACAGCCATCCAGAACTGGCCAAGGCCCAATACTGTCAGAGAAGTGTGGCAATTCCTGGGCCTGATGGGGTACTACCGTAGGTTCGTAAAAGGCTACTCCAAGATGGCGGCTCCCTTACAAGATCTGCTGGTGGGGCAACCAAAGCATGGCAAGCCCTCTGGCCCTCCGTTCAAGTGGGGTAAGGAACAAGAAGATTCCTTTGAGCAGATGAAGTCAGCTCTGACGGGGAATGAGATCCTCGCCTATCCCAACTACGGTCTCCCGTTTGTACTTTATACGGATGCCAGCAACGTAGGATTAGGAGTGGTCCTGTCCCAGGTGCAGAAGGGCAAAGAGAAGGTAATTCCCTATGCCAGCAGGAAGCTGAGACCTACAGAAAGAAACCCTGAGAACTATAGTTCTTTCAAGTTGGAGTTCTTGGCACTCGTATGGGCCATAACCGAGAGATTCAAGCACTACCGGCTTACAAAAAATTTATCGTGTATACGGATAATAATCCGTTGACCCACCTGGAAACGGCGAAGCTTGGAGCGCTAGAACAGCGTTGGGTTTCAAGACTGGCGAACTATCATTTCACTATAAAATACAGGGCTGGCCGCAAGAACACCAATGCGGGTGCACTATCCAGAATGCCCCATTTACCCGATGATGGGGAGGAGGAAGATGACTTGGATGAATTGCCTGCCTTCCATCGGCATGTTAGCATAGAACAGCCCCGGTCCCATACCAGTCAACAGGAGACAACCTTCAATCCATTACCCCATCACGGTTGGCAGGAAGCTAAGGATGGTGACCCTGCAACCCGGCTGATCAAAACACTGATAGCCCAAGCTGGCTCTCGTCTTGAACCAGTTGCCCCAGAAGAAGTCAAGAAGCTGTGGCAGGACAGGAGTTGACTATATCTCCACCAAGGCAAGTTATGCAGAAGTCTTACCAATCCTAAGGGGTACTTTGCACGTTGCGACATCGCTACTGCGATATCGTCGGAGTCAAATCGAAAGTGACGCACATCCGGCGCCAGTAACGACGTTGCAACGTGTAAAGCCTAGATGCTGTCACGCTCCCCGGGTCCCCTGCGCTGTCCCCCGGCTCACCTATCACGCTTCCCGGCTCCCCTGCCTCGCTTCCCGGTTCCTCGGTCCGGTCACCGCCGCTCCCCGCTCTCCAGCATCCATTGCCGGCGCGTCCCCGGCGTCCTGGTCCCCGCTCCCGGCGCCCGTCGGCTTCTCAGCCCCAGCCCGGCCCTGATGCTTCCTCCTCTCAGCTTCCTGCCCTGGCTTCTGGCACTCGGGCCGCGCGCATGCGCGGTCATTGACCCTTTCTTAAAGGGTCAGCGTCCATTAACAGGAAATGATGCAAACAGGTACAGGGTATAAAGGGGTTTAATGTCCAAGTGGGCGGGGCCTGATCTTCGTGTTTCTCAAGCTAGGAGTCAGGTCTCCTTGTGTTCCTGAGATACTCACCTCTCTCTCTTCCTAGAGCCGAGCCTGCCTCGCCATCCGGTCCTGCCGAATCCCGAACCCCGAACGCTGCCTATCTGCCATCCTGACAGTCCGTACCATCTCGGATCCCTGCGGTGACCCGTCATCTCGCTCCAAAGGTTCCGGACCCCGCCTGACATCTTCTCGGCTTCCGAACCTGAGCTCTGTCACCCGGACTACCATCAGTGACTCCGTGGTCCCAGGGACTTCTCCGTTATACTCTTGTGCACGGACTGTTCTGCTGCCTATAGTGCTCCAGCTACCGGACCCCTTACCATCATCAAGGAGTTCGGTCCAGTGGATCCACCTTCCTGGGTCTGCCCGTCCACCTGGCCCTAACAGTAAGATCAGGCCATGGATCCCGCTGAAGCACTAGCAGCCGTACAGGAGGAACTCCAACGCCAGCGTGAAACTCAGACCCGCATGCTGCAGTTCATGTCTTCTGTGGACGCCCGCCTGAACACGCTACAAGCGGCAGTTACGTCTTCAGCATCCCGGGCTTCCACTAGTCAATCCACAGCTCCAGCTCCCGTGGCGACTTCGTCGGATACTTCCAGACTTCGTTTGGCCTCACCACCCCGGTACGCCGGAGACCCCAAGACCTGCAGGGGATTCATAAACCAATGCTCCCTCCACTTCACGCAGCTGCCGCATTTGTTTGCCTCCGACCAAGCCAAGGTTGCCTTCATCATGTCCCACCTAGAGGGTGAGGCACTGGCGTGGATGAACCCCTTGTGGGAGAAGAGGGATCCTGTGACCACGAACATCCAGGAGTTCCTGCAGGCATTCCGTGGCACCTTTGACGAGCCCGGACGCGCCTCCGCGTCTGCTTCATCCCTCCTCCGGTTACGTCAGGGGACTCTTGTTACACGTCGTGGCTCTCTTGTTGCAAGGAATGAGGTGGTCCCCCATTCCTTGTCTGCCACGAGCCCTCCTGCTCGGCACCGCCAAAGGTCTGGGAGACTGTGCAGTCTGCAGGAGTTGCCTCCTCAGAGATTCAGCAGAAGGGTGACACCTAGTGGTTCTCCCCTTGCAAGGAATGGAGCGGTCTCCCATCCCTTGCCTGCCACGAGCTCTCCTGCTCAGCATCACAGAGGCTCTGGGAGGTTGCGCAGTGTGCAAAGAATAGATGCTCAGGGAAGCAGCAAGACTTCCCATGTCTCTGCACATTGTGAAACCGAGGATCCCGCCTTTATGACCCAGAGGCAGGAAGATGAGCATGTGCTCCACGTGACGTCTTCTGATTCGCTCACTGATATCACACGGCCCCATGACGAGGCTGGTGATGTGCTGAATCCTGACTGGCTGGGCCAGGACGTCACGAACCCTGATTGGCTCACGCCCGTCTCGCGCCCGCCCTTGGGTGGAGCTACACCTCCTTAAAAGCTCCCCCTGCCATCATGGCGGTGCGTGACCGTCCTTCTATGTTTGGATGTCTGGCAGCGTGCTGCCACGCCACTGCTCAGGCATTACTGTCTCTTGTGGGCTTGGCCCTTGCTGCTCCGGCAGTACCTCGTTTGCAGGCCGTGTTCCTGCCTTGCTGCTCCGGCAGTATCCCCCTTCAACAGGCCGTGTTCCTGTCCCAGGTGAGCTCCTCAAGCCTCCACCGGACTCACCTGGTTATTGAAAGCACACGTGCGTGGGCACCTCTGTGCTACCCTCGTGCCATATTCTCGTGACTTCCACTGGCACACGTGCGTGGGCACCTCTGCTTCCCCGTGCAACAGGTACACCGAGCCGTGAGATCCCTGCCATACAACCCTCACGGGTTAGGGCAGATCGGTGTACATAGATCGTCTGTGACATTCCAGACGATCGCTAGCAGCAACCCGCTCACTCTTCACCCACCATAGCGGCGGTCCCTTACACCGCACAGTGGACCTTGACCGGCGGAAGCTGTCCATTTCCCATCTTGGCACGCTTCCCCGGGTCCCCCTCGTAACAGACTCTGACGGTGGGTCAATACGCAATCCGGTTTCGCACCTTGGCCTCGGAACTCGGGTGGAACAACGAGGCCCTAACCGCCGCCTTCTGGGAAGGACTCTCGGGGCGAATTAAAGATGAGCTGGCGGGTCGTGACGTACCGTCCACCCTGGATGCCCTGATTACCCTAGCGACTCGAGTGGACATTCGCTTTCAGGAGCGATCCAAGGAAGTGTCCCGTGAGAGACGTCCGGTACGGCATTCACCTCCTCCGCAGAAGCCCTCCGTACTGCAGTCAACGGCATCGGGGGTCCCCGTCCACGAGCCCATGCAGATCGACCGAGTGCGGCAGTCTGAACAACGTCGAGTTGAGCGGCTCGCCAAGGGTCTCTGCTTTTACTGCGGAGAAGGTACACACCTGCTACGCTCCAGAGAGGCCGGGAAACTCTAAAGCCTAGGGTTGGTAGGAGAGGCCACCCTAGGTGCTGGGACTCTCTCAGACCCGGTTACGTGGACTGTGCAAGTGACAACGGGAGAGACGCGGTTCCCGGCTGAGGCGTACCTCGATTCTGGGGCCGCAGGCAATTTCATCCAGCAGGCCACGGTGGACAAGTACCAGGTGCAGGTTACTCCACTCGACAAGCCCCTCGTGATTGCCTCTGTGGATGGGAGACCCCTCTCTGACACCATCTCCTGGATTACCAGGCCGGTCGAACTGCGTATCGGTGCCCTGCACACCGAGAACATCGCTCTCTACGTCCTCCCACACATGTCCCATCAAATCTTGCTGGGACTTCCCTGGTTACGGACACACGAACCATCAGTCAGCTGGGGCACTGGTGAAATCACCCAATGGGGCTCTTCGTGCCATGATAAATGTCTGAAGACCATACAACCCATCCGACGACCGCCGGTTCCAGAGAACCTACCGGGACTGCCCTCGGCCTATTGGTCCTTCGCGGACGTCTTTGATAAGAAGGAATCTGAGGTTCTTCCGCCACATCGTCCTTACGATTGTGCCATCGACCTGCTCCCGGGAACAACACCACCTCGAGGACGGATATATCCATTGTCTCCAGCCGAAACAAGGGCCATGTCTACTTACAACACAGAGAGCCTGGCAAGGGGATTCATTCGGAGATCCTCCTCTCCTGCTGGAGCAGGCTTCTTCTTCGTGAAGAAGAAAGAAGGCGACTTACGCCCATGTATAGACTACCGGGGATTGAACCAAATCACCGTAAAAAACAAGTACCCTCTGCCGCTCATCCCCGAATTGTTTGACCGGCTTAGAGGAGCTCGTGTGTTCACCAAGTTGGATCTTCGGGGTGCCTACAATCTAGTCCGCATCCGCTCTGGGGACGAGTGGAAGACCGCGTTCAATACTCGCGATGGGCACTATGAATACTGCGTGATGCCCTTCGGCCTGTGTAACGCACCAGCAGTCTTTCAAGAATTGGTGAACGACGTTTTCCGGGACCTTCTCTACGTCTGTGTGGTGGTGTATTTGGATGATATCCTTGTCTTCTCTCCGGACCTCCAGACCCACAGAGAGAACGTGCAGCTGGTTCTACAAAGACTCAGAGAGAATCGTCTGTACGCCAAGTACGAGAAGTGTGTCTTTGAGCAGTCTTCTCTCCCCTTTCTGGGTTACATCATCTCCGATACCGGATTGCAGATGGATCCAAAGAAGGTCTCCTCCATTCTCAACTGGCCTCCCCCTTCGGGACTGAAGGCAATCCAACGCTTCCTGGGGTTCGCCAACTACTACCGCCAGTTCATCCCTCACTTCTCTGCTCTGACTGCTCCTCTCTCCGCCTTGACCAAGAAGGAGGCTAATCCAAAGGACTGGTCACCTGCGGCCGACGCCGCGTTTGGCTCTCTGAAGCGGGCATTTGCCTCCTCTCCTGTGCTCCACCGTCCGGAGTTAAACCGCCAGTTCACCTTGGAGGTGGATGCCTCCTCCTCGGGAGCCGGAGCATTGCTCATGCAGAAGTCCTCCTCCGGGAAGATGGTGACTTGCGGTTTCTTCTCCAAGAGCTTCTCAGCGCCTGAACGCAACTACACCATCGGTGACCGAGAGCTATTGGCAGTCAAACTGGCTCTGGAGGAATGGCGCTACCTTCTGGAAGGAGCAGTGTACCCCGTGATTATTTACACGGACCACAAGAATCTGGAATACCTGCGGTCCGCTCAGCGACTGAACCCACGACAAGCCAGGTGGTCCTTATTCTTTGCCAGGTTTGACTTCCAGCTCCATTTCCGACCCGCGGACAAGAATGTACACGCAGATGCCTTGTCCAGGTCATTCATGCCCATGGAGCAGGAGGAGGAGACTACCCAACCCATGATCTGTCCTAGCAAAATCATTCCGGTGGCCCCTGTCACCCTGGCCCAGATACCGCCCGGGAAGACCTATGTCTCTGAGACCGACAGGCAAAAAGTGTTACACTGGGGACATGCCTCGAAAACAGCCGGTCATGCTGGTCAGAAGAGAACATGGGGTGCGATTGTACGTCATTACTGGTGGCCATCCCTTCGCACGGACGTCGCTGCTTTTGTCTCTGCCTGCTCCTCTTGTGCCAGAAACAAGACGCCCAAACACCTGCCATATGGCCGTCTTCTGCCTCTGCCGATACCCTCAGTTCCGTGGCAACACATAGCGATGGACTTTATTACGGACTTGCCATTGTCCTCCGGACACACAGTCATATGGGTCGTGGTGGATCGGTTCTCTAAAATGGCTAATTTCGTCCCTATGGCTGGATTGCCCTCTGCCCAGGAACTTGCGGACGCCTATATACATCACATCTTCCGCTTGCATGGCTTTCCATCACACATCGTATCCGACAGAGGAACTCAGTTCACCTCCCGCTTCTGGAGGGCTCTATGCAAACATCTGGGAGTGACTCTGGACTTTTCTTCTGCCTACCATCCTCAGTCTAATGGCCAAGTGGAAAGGGTCAATCAAATCTTGACCTCCTTCTTACGTCACTACGTCAACGCCCATCACGACGACTGGTTCACGCTTCTTCCTTGGGCTGAATTCTCCCATAACCACCACATCAGTGAGTCGTCCTCCAGCTCTCCCTTCCATGTCGTTTACGGACTTCAGCCCTCCGTCCCATTACCTGTATCCCCTTCTTCGGACGTCCCTGCTGCTGATACTGTAGCCCGTGACTTTGCAACCATTTGGGACTCTGTCAAGGCATCCCTTGGGCGTGCTTCCCTGCGGATGAAGAGACACGCAGACAAGAGACGTCTGGACCCTCCGTGTTTCTCTCCTGGAGATCTAGTCTGGCTTGCTTCCAAGTACGTCCGATTGAAGATACCATCCTACAAGCTGGGTCCTCGCTACATCGGGCCGTTTAAAGTCCTCAACAAGATCAATGAGGTCTCCTACAAGTTACAGCTCCCGGCCACGATGAGGATACCCAACTCATTCCACGTCTCCCTGCTCAAGCCGGTTGTCCTTGGTCCCTTCTCCGCTGCTGCCAGTTCGGCTCCTCCTCCTATTGCCGATGACGACATCTATGCGGTAAGAGATATCGTGGCCATGAAAACCGTACGGGGTCGACAGTTCTTCCTAGTGGACTGGGCAGGGTATGGTCCTGAGGATAGGTCCTGGGAGCCCCGGGAGAATGTGGGTACTCCGCTGATCCGTGCCTTCCTGTCCCGGTTGCGTGGGGGTGGGGGTACTGTCACGCTTCCCGGCTCCCCTGCCTCGCTTCCCGGTTCCTCGGTCCGGTCACCGCCGCTCCCCGCTCTCCAGCATCCATTGCCGGCGCGTCCCCGGCGTCCTGGTCCCCGCTCCCGGCGCCCGTCGGCTTCTCAGCCCCAGCCCGGCCCTGATGCTTCCTCCTCTCAGCTTCCTGCCCTGGCTTCTGGCACTCGGGCCGCGCGCATGCGCATTAGGGCGCGCGCGCGGTCATTGACCCTTTCTTAAAGGGCCAGCGTCCATTAACAGGAAATGATGCAAACAGGTACAGGGTATAAAGGGGTTTAATGTCCAAGTGGGCGGGGCCTGATCTTCGTGTTTCTCAAGCTAGGAGTCAGGTCTCCTTGTGTTCCTGAGATACTCACCTCTCTCTCTTCCTAGAGCCGAGCCTGCCTCGCCATCCGGTCCTGCCGAATCCCGAACCCCGAACGCTGCCTATCTGCCATCCTGACAGTCCGTACCATCTCGGATCCCTGCGGTGACCCGTCATCTCGCTCCAAAGGTTCCGGACCCCGCCTGACATCTTCTCGGCTTCCGAACCTGAGCTCCGTCACCCGGACTACCATCAGTGACTCCGTGGTCCCAGGGACTTCTCCGTTATACTCTTGTGCACGGACTGTTCTGCTGCCTATAGTGCTCCAGCTACCGGACCCCTTACCATCATCAAGGAGTTCGGTCCAGTGGATCCACCTCCTGGGTCTGCCCGTCCACCTGGCCCTAACAGATGCACCGATAAATGATTCAAAAGCGTCGGAAATCGGTGATCTGTGCACTGTCGGTCATTTCCATAATTTCGCTGCAGCGACAGGTACGATGTTGTTCCTCGTTCCTGCGGCAGCACACATCGCTGTGTATGAAGCCGCAGGAGCGAGGAACATCTCCTTACCTGCCTCCAGCAGCTATGCAGAAGGAAGGAGGTGGGCGGGATGTTTACGTCCCGCTCATCTCCGCCCCTCCGCTTCTATTGACCGCCTGCCGTGTGATGTCGCTGTGACGTCGCACAGCCCGCCCCCTTAGGAAGGAGGCGGGTCGCCAGCCAGAGCGACGTCGCAGGGCAGGTGTGTGTGAAGCTGCCGTAGCGATAATGTTCACTACGGCAGCTATCACAAGATTTCGCATGTGTGACGGGGGCGGGTACTATCGCGTTCGGCATCGCTATCATCGGCTAGCGATGTCGCAGCATACAAAGTACCCCTAAGATGCATGAAGGAATCTGCCTGATAGTGATACCTAAAGCGTATGTCCCGGTGGTCCTGGAAGCATACCACAACAGAGCAGGGCACTTTGGATGGAAGAAGTTGGAGATGTTGCTGAGAAGTCGCTTTTACTGGATTGGGATGAGAGATACTATAGAAGCCTGGTGCAGGAACTGTGGTCCTTGCACATTGAGGAGGCAAGATGGCACCAGTCAGCGAGCCCCACTCCAACCAATAGTCACCAAGCAGCCCCTGGAGATTGTAGCTTTGGATCACGTCAAGCTAACCCCAAGTAGGAGTGGTTACACATATGCACTCACGATGGTGGACCACTACTCCCGATTCCTGGTGGTGGTACCGGTGAAAGATTTAACTGCTAGCACAGCGGCGAAGGCATTCCAAGCACACTTTTGCAGGCAGCATGGGTATCCCGATCAAGTCCTCACCGATCAAGGTCCAGCGTTTGAGGCTGAAATCTTCAAGGAATTCTGTAGCCTGTACGGATGTAAGAAGATATGCACTACACCCTACCATGCCTAAACAAATGGGATGTGCGAGAAGATGAACCACTTGGTGATCAACCTGCTGAAGACTCTTCCACTTGAGGAACGGAACCAGTGGCCTGAAAAACTGCCAGATCTCATTGACATCTACAATAACATTCCTGTGGGATCCACCAAATGTGCACCCGCCTACCTGATGAGAACCAGACCTGGGAGACTCCCAGTGGACTTAGAAATGGAGGTCGTACTGCCTGACGCTTACTTGCCCGACACGGATTGGGACTCCCGTCGCCAAATCCAGTATAAGCAGATTCAAGAGTATGTTGAAGAGAATTTGAACCAGAGTAGAGAGAAGCAAAAATGGAACTTCAACAAGCAGGCAAAAGCTACCCCTTCACACCAGGTGAGATGGTACTGAAGAGGAAGAGAAAGTTGCACAAATTGGACGACCAATGGGAGAAGGAACCTTATGTGGTGCAACCATCTAACTTTATCAACCAGAAGACTTGCCTCATCAGTAAGGATCAGGGAAGAACTACGTCTACTATCTCCCGGGACCACTTGAAGAAGTGTCCAGAACCCCTCAGAATTCCAGATGAACCTCAGCCCCAACCTTAGATAGTGGAAAGAAAGAAGAGGTTGATCCGTACCATTCTAGGTGATTTCCCAGAAGACTGGCACATGCAAAACGGAGCAGTGATAGTTCCAGTGTTAACATTCCCACAACCCGTGGAAGAACCAGAACAGGAAAGGCTTACTGACACTGTACCCACTCCCGCACCTAGAGTAGTACCCGTACAATTACCACGAACACGTAGAGTCCTACCAGCTACATCTGCCACTGAGGGCGAAGAACCTGTAGGAGTCATTGTCACATCACAGGGGGAATAAGAGAGTCAGGAGTTGAGGAGGTCAACCAGGGTTGACTTTAGTCAACCCCCACTGAGATATAGGGAGTGATGGTAGCGGTACCAGGCTATCTAAAGTTAAAATGTGTGTTTTCTTTTATTGTTTTTCTTAGTTTGTTATTTTCCTGAAAAGTGATAAGTAAAGTTTTGAAAATGCTGCTAATGTTGAATGAAAATGTGATTATCCGGGAAAGTCACCTGATTTACTGCCAATAATTTAAAGTTAAAAACATGGACCATGGCTGCGGGACTGGCAGCGGCCAGCACAGACTTGTGCTCTTTGTATATAGTTGCGCCAAGTGCGCCCACCAGAGTCGTCTTTTATGCCTCCAGGACTTCAACCCTGTCATGGAACCAAGTAGAAAACAGCGGGCTTCAGGTTGTTTGGGTGGCGGGTTGAAGGGAGAGGGACAATGGGAATGGACTGTCGAAGGAAGATGCTGCAGTGGAGTAGGCTGAGCACCGACTACCGCTACAACCGGTAGCGTTCCCAGGGTTCTACCAATAAAAATGAACTCTAATGCCAGCATCACACGGGATGATCTATCATACGATCGCACGAGCGATCGTACCCGTCCCCGTCGTTTTTGCGTCACGGGCAATTAGTTGCTCGTGGCGCACAAAGTCGTTAACCCCCTGTCACACGCACTTACCTCCCGGGCGACGTCGCTGTGGGCGGCGAACATCCTCTTCCTGAAGGAGGAGGGAAGTTCGGCGTCACAGCGATGTTACACGGCAGCCAGCCAATAGAAGCGGCAGGGCGGAGATGAGCGGGACATAACATCCCGCCCACCTCCTTCCTTCCGCATTGCCGGCGTGACGCAGGTAAGCTGTGTTCGTCAATTCCGAGGTGTCACACGGAGCGACGTGTGCTATAACTGGAACGATGAACAACCGGAGCAATGAAGGAGGACCGACATTTTGAAAATGAACGACGTGTCAACGAGCAACGATAAGGTTAGTATTGTTGCTCGTTCACAGTCGTTCGGAGGTGTCAAACGGTACGATATCTCTGACGATGCCGGATGTGCGTCACTAACGACGTGACCCCAACGACATATCGCCCGATATATCGTACCGTGTGACGCCGGCATAAGAGCTTTAAATGTAACGTTTAAGTAATGTGCCTCCCTTGTAAGGGAAGATAAATTGTTTTTGAACTTGTTACCTTTTTCCTTTTCTTTTCAGTTACAAAATAAACCTCTGGATGTCCTGTAGCTCGGGGATTAGCTACGTTTAACCAAGGGGGAATGTGACGCCCTGGACTAGTCAGGTCGTCACAGAGTTCTGCACAATCTTTCTCTCCCCGTGCAGGGCTCAACCCCACGTGGTTCCGGGAACCCAACCTGCGCTACTGCCTCCACCAGCATTCACAAATCCTAGATACACCTTGCACCACACTCTGTCAGGCACACCAGTGGGCTGCTTAAGCTGGAATAGAGCCGCCCACCTACGGGTCAGGCAGGGAGGTGGGAGGTGACAAGTCAGTTGAGTGGTAGCCCTCGAGCTGTGAGGAGCTCAAAGGAAGCTGGGAGTTGTAGCTCCCAGGGGGAAAATCAGACTAGGTCGCAGACGGTGGTCTGGACCTAGAGGAGTCAGGCCCCCGGTCGCAGGGGATTGAGGCTAGGTGCCTGAGACCTGTCTTGGAGGACGGTCAGCAGCCTGGGCCTAATCACCGGTCTGGGACCGAAGGCACGACGGGGTACATGGACCCTAGGTTGGGGAGAAGCGTCAAGCAACCCGGCAATTAGCGCAACAAGGGGGATAGGGATTTCCAAGCAAGCGGCCCACTGAAATCCCAAGCGTGAGCCCCTGAGAGCAAGCTCTTCTACTTAGCCACAGTGGGGAGCGGGGCCCGGAAAGCTCCAAGCTGACGGGCCACAAAGGACGCTCTAAAAATACGGTGCCAGGAGGCAGGCCACAGACCACCAGGCAGTACTGCAGGGGACGGAACCCAGACGAGCTCCCCCAAGAGGGCATTGGCACCCAGAGACTTGGTTTACCTTGTTGTCAGCGTCTGCTTTATTGCTGAGTGAGTACCTGATTAACCCCCTGCAACCAGCGAGCCTGCGCTTCCCCTGCACCCCACACAACCACCCAGAGTCCCGAGGTCTTTCCCTACCCGTGGAGGGTCACCTCATCTTGCTGCCGCACTCCATCACCCCGGGTATTCCCAACGGCAGTGGTGGTACTCCCAATCACCGTACACCACGGGTGGCATCACGAACTATATATATATATATATATATATATATATGTATATATATATATATATATATATATATATACACACACTGCCTACAAGTAGTATTCAACCCCCTGCAGATTTAGCAGGTTTGATAAGATGCAAATAAGTTAGAGCCTGCAAACTTCAAACAAGAGCAGGATTTATTAACAGATGCATAAATCTTACAAACCAACAAGTTATGTTGCTCATATAAATTTTAATACATTTTCAACATAAAAGTGTGGGTCAATTAATATTCAACCCCTAGGTTTAATATTTTGTGGAATAACCCTTGTTTGCAATTACAGCTAATAATCGTCTTTTATAAGACCTGATCAGGCCGGCAAAGGTATCTGGAGTTATCTTGGCCCACTCCTCCATGCAGATCTTCTCCAAGTTATCTAGGTTCTTTGGGTGTCTCATGTGGACTTTAATCTTGAGCTCATTCCACAAGTTTTCAATTGGGTTAAGGTCAGGAGACTGACTAGGCCACTGCAACACCTTGATTTTTTCCCTCTTGAACCAGGCCTTGGTTTTCTTGGCTGTGTGCTTTGGGTCATTGTCTTGTTGGAAGATGAAATGACGACCCATCTTAAGATCCTTGATGGAGGAGCGGAGGTTCTTGGCCAAAATCTCCAGGTAGGCCGTGCTATCCATCTTCCCATGGATGCGGACCAGATGGCCAGGCCCCTTGGCTGAGAAACAGCCCCACAGCATGATACTGCCACCACCATGCTTGACTGTAGGGATGGTATTCTTGGGGTCGTATGCAGTGCCATCCAGTCTCCAAACGTCACGTGTGTGGTTGGCACCAAAGATCTCGATCTTGGTCTCATCAGACCAGAGAACCTTGAACCAGTCTGTCTCAGAGTCCTCCAAGTGATCATGAGCAAACTGTAGACGAGCCTTGACATGACGCTTTGAAAGTAAAAGGTACCTTACGGGCTCGTCTGGAACGGAGACCATTGCGGTGGAGTACGTTACTTATGGTATTGACTGAAACCAATGTCCCCACTGCCATGAGATCTTCCCGGAGCTCCTTCCTTGTTGTCCTTGGGTTAGCCTTGACTCTTCGGACAAGCCTGGCCTCGGCACGGGTGGAAACTTTCAAAGGCTGTCCAGGCCGTGGAAGGCTAACAGTAGTTCCATAAGCCTTCCACTTCCAGATGATGCTCCCAACAGTGGAGACAGGTAGGCCCAACTCCTTGGAAAGGGTTTTGTACCCCTTGCCAGCCTTGTGACCCTCCACGATCTTGTCTCTGATGGCCTTGGAATGCTCCTTTGTCTTTCCCATGTTGACCAATTATGAGTGCTGTTCACAAGTTTGGGGAGGGTCCTAATTAGTCAGAAAAGGCTGGAAAAAGAGATAATTAATCCAAACATGTGAAGCTCATTGTTCTTTGTGCCTGAAATACTTCTTAATACTTTAGGGGAACCAAACAGAATTCTTGTGGTTTGAGGGGTTGAATAATAAATGACCCTCTGAATAAACTTTTCACAATTTAAAAAAAAAATAAAAAAAGAAATAACATTCTTTTTTGCTGCAGTGCATTTCACACTTCCAGGCTGATCTACAGTCCAAATGTCACAATGCCAAGTTAATTCCGAATGTGCAAACCTGCTAAATCTGCAGGGGGTTGAATACCACTTGTAGGCACTGTATGTATGATATATATATATATATATATATATATATATATATATATATATATATATATATATATATATATATATACATAATCTCCTCTGTAATTACCCCCCCCCCCCTTCCCCATTTCTTCATTTGAGTGTGCCCCCGGCCCCTGGGTCCGGAGACCCTCGAGCCACACGAGTAATCACCCCCGGATCCGAGTAGTTCGACCGCTGCAGGGGCGGCACAGAACTGTACCGAAAGAGTTTAAATGGCGTCAAACGTTATGGCTCTTGCAGTAACATCAGAGCACCAGGACACATGCTCTACCACCATTTCTGACAGTCATGGCTGTCCCAGCAGAGTACTCCTTTTACAGCTTATTCACAATTTCTATATTGAATCAGTACCTTTTTTTAACCAGATAACCACCCAGCACCATAAATTTACAGTGCATTGTCCTGGGCTTTAACCCCATGTTATTTTAAATTTACAGCATGAAGCTAATGTTCATCCAGTCTAGCAGTCTGTTCACTTTACTGTCAAACAAAGCCAGGAACACAGGGGAGAAAACTGAAGAGGCTTTGTAGCATATGCTTTATTTTGAATCCGGACTCTAGACTGTGTGCACTCCTTTCTGCTGAGGTTTGCACTACTAGGGGGGGTCTATTGCACATTCACATAGCCGTGGTTTTTTTGCATACTATATGGTCATGTAAAAATCATTGATACATGTCCATTTTTTTCCTTTCTATTTTATAAAGAAGTAAAATAATGATAAGCATCAAATAACTTTGATGTTATTGCTAGACTCCCCAAAAAAATATATATAAAAAGATTAAATAAAAAAAAATATACAAAATAACCAAACAAAAAAAGACTGCCTCTATTAATCTTTGTCTAAGTACAAGCTCTAAAGCTCTGACCCAATAACCTAAAATCAATTTTATCTTCATATTTGCATTTTTTATTGTGCATCTTACGCAGTGTATTTGGTACATAAAATATCAGTAAAAAGCGCTGCAAAAACGTTGTATTGTACACAGCTTTTTTCCTACCACCAGTCTTTTTTTTTGTCTGGAAACAATCACTGCAAAAATGCAATGTGTTATATATGTAAAGCACCATGGAATAAATGGCGCTATAATAATAATAATAATAATAATAATAATATGTAAATGTACCGCCCCACACTCGGCTGCAGCGTCTCCGGACCCGGGGGGCCCTGTGGTCACATCGATCTGAAAGGGGCTGGCGGTTTAGGGGACGTTGGTGTACGGCTGGAGCCGTGGTTAAGTTTGTGACGCCACCCACGGGATGTGGTGAAGGTAGACACCACCGCTGCAGTTACGGGGCACCCGGGGGAGATGTTTATGCAGCAAGATGTTAACCCCTCTGTGGGCAGGGATGATGGCCCCGGGACCAATTGAGTGTTGTGTGGTTGGGCGGTGCAGGGAGGTGCGCGGCCGGAGGGCACTGTTGTACTCACGATTAGTAACACACACAAGTCTCTGGTAAAACAAGTTGATGGTGGTCGGTGCCCGCAGCCGGCTGAGTCGGGTCCCCCACCCGGTTGGTGGTCTTTACCTTTCTCCTGCACCGTGTAGTGTATGTGTAGACTGCCTGCGCTTCAGCGACGGGATTCTGCTCCCCAGCTTTGTGGATGTCGGGAGAGCCCTTTTGCCGCAGACGCTGGCCCGTGGGATCTCTCTGCCTGTGCGGTGGCTTTCTATCCCCCTCGTTGGGCTGTTGTCTTCAGTCGGGACTTTGGGTGGGAAAGGACCTATAGTCCAGACTGCAATCAGTTAATTAACTCGGTCCAGTGGCTTCTGGACCTCGTTTCAGGGTCTGAGTACCCCCCTTTTGTGCTCCGGTTTCCGAGTCGGTTCCCCGGGTCGGTACCGGCGGGCCACTACCCTGTCCCAGTCCACCACAGTTCCACCGAGTCGTCTTCCCGGCTCCTGCAGGCTGAGGCCACCGCTTGCCTCCTAGCCAAAGGTGCCCGGGCTCCAACCCTGGCACCTGTCAGTCTGCTACAGGCCTGTTACACAGGCCTGACTGTTATGAACCGGCGCCGCCATAACCGCAAGCAGTCTGCTGCGGTTCCTGTTGCGCCCAGGCGCCGGCTGCCGTTCTTGGCCGTGCCTCGGGTCGTCCAGTTTGATGTTCCTTCCACCATGTCTAAGTGTGGAGAGGCGGCTAGTGCGCATGCGTGCGCCGATTTACCCCAGCCAGAGTCTAAGCCCCATGTTTTGCCTAGTGAGCATACTCAGCCTGTTTGTGTTATGTCTGAGACTAAGTCCTCAGTTCAGGCTACTGAGCATGCTCCCACAATTAACCCTAACAGCCTCTTTGCACAGGTACTTGGACTTCGTGCTGTGTCTAAGTTCTGGGATGTGCCTACTGAGCATGCTCAAACTGATAGTCTGCTTTCTAAGCCTGTTGCTCAGGCTACTGAGCATGCTCAGGCACTTAGTGCATCAGAGGCTAGGTCCGGTAAGGACCTCACTGAGCATGTCCGTGAGGTGGCAGGCCCTGATAGGGCAGAGGGTGTCAGGTGTCCTGATGACGTGGCAACTCCGGACTGGCTCGCAGAGGCCCACCCCTATGATCTGGCACCTCACCATTGGTCGTCAGACGATGACTGGTGAAGTGTTTGGGGCGTGGCTGCCATGAGGTCATCAATGACGTGCGGTTCCGGATAGGTCGCATGTGACGTCACGGATGACATGGCACTCTGCTATTGGACCTTGGTGGTTCCACCCTGGGTTTGGGGCGGACCCAGGTTATAAAAGGGGCTGGAGACAACATGGAGGTGCGCAGTCTTCATTTAGAGTTCTTGGTGGCATAAGCCTTGTTGGAAGCGGTAGGTAGGGCTAGGCGAACGGTGCCTGTCACGCCAAGATTCGTGGCTCAGCACATGAGGGTCAGGCGCCGTGCTTCCTTGCTACCGTTCCTGTTGTGCTAGAGCAGTCCAGTGGCGTTAACTGGGCTGCGGCTGCTGCGTCACCTGTTCAGTTGTGCCTCCTACGCACACGGACAGAATACCTGTTGCGTCACCTGTCCGAGAGTGCCCTCTACGCACACGGACAGTGTACCTGCTGCACCACCTGTCCGGTTGTGCCCTCTACGCGCACGGACAGCGCACCCCAGAACACCTGTGAAGTTAACAGGGTGTTCCTGGATTGGGTGTGTGAACCCTATTATCATCCTCGGCTTCCCAGTCAAATGCTACTGGTGTGACTACCTGGTCTGATGTGTCCTTTACACACGTGGCCAGTCGAGTGGTGGCCAGAAACGCTAATCGGAGGACCGCTCGGCCTGACGTGTCTTACACACGTGGCCGACAGGGCGCTGTCGCAGCGGTCTTCTCGGTCAACGCTAACTGGTTACCATCTGGCCTGACGTGTTGTTACACACGTGGTCGGAGTAGCGTCCGCTCCACCGAAACGCTAACTGGGTTGTCGTCCGGTCTGACGTGTCCCTACACACGTGACCGGTAACTTGAGTTATCTCAGAGCCATCCAGCTCTATAGTCTCCGCCTTACCCACAGGGTGCCAGCAGCTCCATTACCATCTGGAGCACGGTGGGCCCTGACTGGCGATTGGGATATATACCCCTGGTCCTAATCTGCCGGTTCCCCCGTAACACTGACCTCCTCCACTCAACTCTCAAACTAAACTCTCAGACTAAACTGAACTGTTTCTCCTGCCTCAGGCTCTCTGAACTCCTCTGTGGGCGTGGCCAACCGTCTGGCTCCGCCCCTTGGTGTGTCCATCAAGCACTGAGGGAGGTGACTAGGGTTTAATGGTTGGCTGATGACAACTTTTTAGGGGACAAGTGTTGTGCGGGGCGCTAACTGTGACTACCTGGCTAGTCCAGGGCGTCACATGAACATACCCTAAGGGACTGATTCATTAAGACTAAAGCAAACTGCATTCCAGCTGGTCATCGTGTGCCAGGAACATTTTTTAACCTATATGTACATTTCCTCACGTGTTCCTGTGACAGGAGACTGATCTAGCCAGTCACACATGCAGTCCATTGTATGCAGTTAAAAAAATAAATAAAATTACAGCAGGGTATACTTTTTTGTAGTATCTTTCTGTAGAGGAAAGCACTTCACTTTCCTGATCATTAAAAAAAAAAAAAAGGTATGCTTTTATACCAGCATAAGGTAGAAAAGATACTTGTCTCCTGTGTTGGGTGAATGAAGCATATACAAAGAAATGATGTATACATTGGTAGCTTTCCTTATGTGTACACCAAATCATTCTGTGCATAACCTTTAGGTGGCCTCCTGTAACCTTGGGGTTAAATTTGTGCTTTGCATTCACAAAGGGACATGAGAACAATTGAGACCACCGCCATTCCCCATTATGTGCATGTAGTCAATTTACATATAAATTTATTCAGGGTGGCAACTACATCTCGCATAATTACTTTGTGTTTTTGCATACAAACTAGGGTAAATATCTTGTCATATACAGGGAATGTCTTACTGACACCTTTTGCCTATGACACAGTGGCCAGAGGATTTTAACATATACTTTTTCTGATCATTAATTCTAAAGGGTACTTTACACGCTGCGATATCTCTACCGATATATCGTCGGGGTCACGTCGTTAGTGACGCACATCCGGCGCCGGTAACGACATCGTAGTGTGTGACACCAAGGAGCGACGATCAACGATCGCAAAATCGTCCAAAAACGGTGATTGTTGACACGTCACTCCTTTCCCTAATATCGTTGCTGCTGCAGGTACGATGTTGTTTGTCGTTCCTGCGGCAGCATACATCGCTATGTGTGACACCGCAGGAACGACAAACATCTCCTTACCTGCGTCCACCGGCAATGCGGAAGGAAGCAGGTGGGTGGGATGTTACGTCCCGCTCATCTGCGCCCCTCCGCTTCTATTGGACGGCCGCTTAGTGACGTCACGGTGACGTCGCTGTGACGCCGAACGCACCTCCCCCTTGAAGGAGGGATTGTTCGGCGGTCACTGCAACGTCGCTGCACAGGTATGTGCGTGTGACGCTGCCGTAGCGATAATTTTCGCTATGGCAGCGATCACCAAATATCGCATGTACGACGGGGGCAGGTGCTATCGTGCTCGATATTGCTAGCAATCGCTAGCGATGTCGTAGTGTGTAAAGCACCCTTAAGTGTTCCTGATTAGCCAAATATTTCATGCCATGTGTGGGCAACCTTAAGAATTATCACCTTGCTTGTTTTTTTCCTTTACAGAGGTCCTTAGTTTTTATATTCTCCAGAGATGGGATACTGTTTACACTGCTGTTTAAAGAAGATCAATATAACAATGGCCCAATCTTACTAGGCCACATACATATTATATCAATGAGTTATAACTTTTGAAAAGAAAAATGCAATGTCTTTCCACCAGGGCCGGACTGGGACTCGCATTCAGCCCTGGCATTTGGAGGTACACAGGCCCAATTGTCGTGTGTTGAATGTGTAGTATCTTTGTATACTTGTAGGTTGTGTAACACAACCATATAACATGTAATCACAGCTCGGTCTCGGAGATAATGAAGAGGATACTGCTCTCCATAGTGCTGTGGCCTCTTCATATTGCTGATGGGCAGGGATACAAAATCAGATTTTTTTCTCACCAATTTCTGAGACACATTACTTTGCTTTTTTTTGGAAAGGGGGAATGGAAGGAAGCTGTAGTTTTCACTGGTGATAATTTTGGGTGCATACCACTTAGGAAATGTGCAATGACATTGTTGGGTGGCAGATCTCACCATGGAAACCACTATGAAAAATACTCAAATGAATGAACATATGCATCTCCTCACTGTGCACAGGTTCAGGCTTTTGAGCATCTTTTAACCACTTTAGGTTTCTAAACCACCAAGCATGTAAAAGAAATGACCGCCAGTCTTCTGGTGCTTGCCACTCAGATGACGCTCTGTATTTTACTATGCAGGTCAAAGGAAGGCTCGAAAGATGCCCGGACGTCTTTTGTTGCGTTTTACCATTGCCTTTTCTTAGAAGCGCAGTACAAAATATGTGACAAAAACAATCGGAAAGCAGTAAAAAAAAAAAATGGTCAAAAACACAAAAAATGCCTAGGAAACTACTGTAAAACTACACTGGAGATGGGTTAGAAAAATTACACCATGGTTTTCAGCATATTCTGCTTCAAAAACTTGGCGGTTCTGCTTGAGTTTAAAATACCTTGTGTGCACATACCCTTAAAGTGGTTTTCCGGTTTTGGAAACCCATTCCCTGGATTGTTTGTTTGAAAACAAACAAACTGCTTTATTCACTCTCCCCAGGTCTGCTATTGTCTGCAATGCTGATGGCACGTCACAATGACAGTGCTGCAACCAATCAATTATAGACAGCAGGCACAACAGCAGTTTCTAATTTTTATAAAAAAAAAAAGGAAGCATCCGACATCAAGAGAATGTGAGTAGTTAGTATCATGTAAGGGGCACTTACGTGAATACATCACTAGAACCACTATCAGTACATTAATGCATCCCTGGAATAAAGTTTTAAGCATTTAATGAGGATTTGGTGAAATTATGCTCAGTTTCTGGTCAAACAATAAATATGAACATATGCCAATTTACACCGTTTTTGGATAAGAATCCCCATAATCCTCATAATCTCAAAACAAAGTTTTGAGGATTTTCCCATTTTAACGTAGTCATGAAGCTTGTTTTGGATTGTTAAATGTGTACAAGATCAAATCTACTGTCATTACATAAGTGCAGCACCGGAATCACCATTCGTACATGAATGCAGCACCTGAATGAGCATCAGTACATGAATGCAGCTCAAGAACCACCATCAGTGCATAAATGCAGCGCAAGAACCATCAGCACATGAATGCAGCACCAGAATCAAGGTTAGCACATGAATACACAGCCAGAACCACCCTCGACACATGAATGCACAGCCAGAACCACCCTCAGCACATGAATACAAAGCCAGAACCAGTGTCAACACATGAATACAAAGCTAGAACAAAGGAGAGCACATGAATGCACCACCAGAACCACCCTCAGTACATGAATGCAAAGCCAGAAACAAGGTCAGCACATTAATTCAATACTAGAACCACTGTTAGCACATGAATGCAGAGCCAAAACTACCATTAGTAAATTAATAAATAACCAAACTTAGCCCCATGTACAATTGTATTGCACAAACCTACAACTCCCAGGTCGTCCTGAAGAATGGTACGGAGATGCTGGGAGTTGTTATCAGTCATCATCAGACTGAGGAGCATACAGTAACCACAGTACTCATGAGATTCAGGCAGTATCAAAATTATTTACATGGAGGTACCTTATAGGTGATGTCATCTCAGATCAGAGTTATTCCCGTGCCTTGTGTCTCCATGAAATAAAGACAACATGATGACATGTCGCGCACAGAGCTAGTGTGTCCTGATTTCCCTCTTCTCCACTTTCCGCAGCACTTCCCAACATGGCGCTCTTAAAAATAAAAGTATCATTATACTGCCCTATAAATGTCTCCTATTCTGCACCCCTGAAAAAATAATTGCAGTGCCTCCTTCACAATATATTCCCTCCACAAACTGAACCTTTCCATCATATTCACCCACAGACTGCCGCTCTCCATCATTTTCCCCCCACGCTGCCCCTCTCCATCATATTTCCCCCAGGCTGCCCCTTTCCATCATATTCCCCCCACACTTCCCCTCTCCATCATATTTCCCCCCAAGCTGACACTCTCCATCATATTCCCCCCAGGCTGCCCCTCTCCATCATATTTTCCCCAAGGCTGGCCCTCTCCGTCATACTCCCCCCAGACTGCCCTTCTCCATCAAATTTCTCCGCAGACTGCCCCTCTATATCATATTAACCCCAGGCTGCCTCTCTCCATCATTTTCCCCCTGGCTGCCCCTCTCCATTATATTCCCCCAAGTTGCTCTCTCCATCATATTCGCCCCCCAGGCTGCCACTCTCCATCATATTCCCCCCAGGCTGCCCCTCTACATCATATTTTCCCCAAGGCTGGCCCTCTCCGTCATACTCCCCCCAGACTGCCCTTCTCCATCAAATTTCTCCGCAGACTGCCCCTCTATATCATATTAACCCCAGGCTGCCTCTCTCCATCATTTTCCCCCTAGCTGCCCCTCTCCATTATATTCCCCCAAGTTGCTCCTCTCCATAATATTCCCCCCACGCTGCCTCTCTCCAACATATTTCCCCCAGGCTGCCCCCATCCATCATATTTTCCCCCCAGGCTGCCCCTCTCCATCATATTCCCCCCATGCTGCCCTACTCCCTCATATTCCACCGCCCCACATGGCTGCCCCTCTCCATAATATCCCTGTTTCACACACACACACACACACACACACACACAAACACACACACACACACAGTTCCTCTCCAAAAAGTTCCTCTCCAAACTGCTCCAGTACAAAAACCCTCCCTTACAGACACATATTGCCCATCTGTATAAAGTACTCCCTCCACTTTGTCTTGCAAAGCTGTACCCCCTTTCATCTATCTTGTGCCCTAATCCTCTTCCCACTCATGCACATTGATAAAAATTTTCATCTTCGGCTCCGTCGAGCGCTTACCGGTACCCGATGTGTCTCTGGGTGCCATGTGATGATGTCAGCAATGTACTGACATCATGACGCTGCCGCACTTCAGGGGCCAGTCAGGGCGCTACACTGATCAAGAAGCAGCGTAGGATTCCCACATCTTGCGGGCTGGATAGAGGCTCAATCTATGTCCACTGTATAATCAGCAGGACCAGTGGGTGGCACGGAGCATGCCACCCCCTGCTCTTGTTGATTTTAGCTGTGTTGCGTAGCATAATCGTGCTCATGGCAAACTAATGTTGCCTGCTGTGCATGCAGCAGAAGAGAGAGTGGCCGTAGATCGAGCAGCCTACTACAGGGACTGGCCCTTCTGGCATTTGCCAGAATTGCCCTATGGTCAGTCCGGCCCTGCTTTCTACTAAAATGTTTTGGGGGTTTTTAGCCTGAAAGTTTGGACTCACACAGGGGGTATTAGAAGAAAATGAACCCCACAGTCTACAATGACATTTTTACTAAAAATGTCGCTCCTTGAGATGCCGCATGTGCACGCTTACCATTCCCGCAGCCTTCTTATCCAGGTGCTTGCTTCTCGGCTTTAGATGCGCATTGCACATGCTCAGAAGACTCCTGCGGTAACAGTCATGCGCAGAGCGCGTCTGAAGCCGGCAAGTAAACATCCCAGACAGCACATGACCGGAACCGCAGGAGTTTTCTGAGCATGCGCAGTGCGCGTCTGAAGCCTAGAAGCAAGCACCTGGACAACAAGACTGTGGGATCTCAAGGAGCGACGGGGACATCGCTCATGTAACTGCATGGTATCATGCCCACAGTGGCATGATACCACGGAAAACATGCAAACGCCAACAGGGAGATGCGACGTCCAGGGGACTAGAGCCTCTGCTCATTTACATACGGAACATATATGTAATAAAACATATTTTTATACATTCATATTACATAATATTACAACACATGGATGGGTAGGAAGGGGTTACTAGGCCACACATCACCCTGCTTCTAAATTAGAATACATAAGGGATCTGACAGGTTCCCTTTAAGTGAGGCATGTGATGTTAGGTGCTATTGATGTTGCCAATCGCAACTGCTATTCTTTGCAATAAGTTTTCTAAAGAACAGTTTGATGCATTAAGTTATCCAAACACAGATGTCTATTACACTGCATGTCTCCTCAAAGTGGCAAAATTATTATGGTATATGTAACATTTATAGAACTTAAGCAGTGGGGGTACTGCTTTATCCATTACTTAGGATATACTGAGACTGCTGTATGCATCACATTTGATACCCTGTGACAGATATATGTACACATCACATAGGATAAACAGAGCCCCTCAGGTACAGTGCATTATATATATACACAGTATATATATATATATATATACATACACATATATATATAAACATATGTATGTATGTATATATATATACAGTTAGGGTCAGAAATATTTGGACAGTGACACAAGTTTTGTTATTTTAGCTGTTTACAAAAACATGTTCAGAAATACAATTATATATATAATATGGGCTGAAAGTGCACACTCTCAGCTGCAATATGAGAGTTTTCACATCCAAATCGGAGAAAGGGTTTAGGAATCATAGCTCTGTAATGCATAGCCACCTCTTTTTCAAGGGACCAAAAGTAATTGGACAAGGGACTCTAAGGGCTGCAATTAACTCTGAAGGCGTCTCCCTCGTTAACCTGTAATCAATGAAGTAGTTAAAAGGTCTGGGGTTGATTACAGGTGTGTGGTTTTGCATTTGGAAGCTGTTGCTGTGACCAGACAACATGTGGTCTAAGGAACTCTCAATTGAGGTGAAGCAGAACATCCTGAGGCTGAAAAAAAAGAAAAAATCCATCAGAGAGATAGCAGACATGCTTGGAGTAGCAAAATCAACAGTCGGGTACATTCTGAGAAAAAAGGAATTGACTGGTGAGCTTGGAAACTCAAAAAGGCCTGGGCGTCCACGGATGACAACAGTGGTGGATGATCACCGCATACTTTCTTTGGTGAAGAAGAACCCGTTCACAACATCAACTGAAGTTCCGAACACTCTCAGTGAAGTAGGTGTATCTGTCTCTAAGTCAACAGTAAAGAGAAGACTCCATGAAAGTAAATACAAAGGGTTCACATCTAGATGCAAACCATTCATCAATTCCAAAAATAGACAGGCCAGAGTTAAATTTGCTGAAAAACACCTCATGAAGCCAGCTCAGTTCTGGAAAAGTATTCTATGGACAGATGAGACAAAGATCAACCTGTACCAGAATGATGGGAAGAAAAAAGTTTGGAGAAGAAAGGGAACGGCACATGATCCAAGGCACACCACATCCTCTGTAAAACATGGTGGAGGCAACGTGATGGCATGGGCATGCATGGCTTTCAATGGCACTGGGTCACTTGTGTTTATTGATGACATAACAGCAGACAAGAGTAGCCGTATGAATTCTGAAGTGTACCGGGATATACTTTCAGCCCAGATTCAGCCAAATGCCGCAAAGTAGATCGGACGGCGCTTCATAGTACAGATGGACAATGACCCCAAGCATACAGCTAAAACTACCCAGGAGTTCATGAGTGCACAAAAGTGGAACATTCTGCAATGGCCAAGTCAATCACCAGATCTTAACCCAATTGAGCATGCATTTCACTTGCTCAAATCCAGACTTAAGACGGAAAGACCCACAAACAAGCAAGACCTGAAGGCTGCGGCTGTAAAGGCCTGGCAAAGCATTAAGAAGGAGGAAACCCAGCGTTTGGTGATGTCCATGGGTTCCAGACTTAAGGCAGTGATTGCCTCCAAAGGATTCGCAACAAAATATTGAAAATAAAAATATTTTGTTTGGGTTTGGTTTATTTGTCCAATTACTTTTGACCTCCTAAAATGTGGAGTGTTTGTAAAGAAATGTGTACAATTCCTACAATTTCTATCAGATATTTTTGTTCAAACCTTCAAATTAAACGTTACAATCTGCACTTGAATTCTGTTGTAGAGATTTAATTTCAAATCCAATGTGGTGGCATGCAGAGCCCAACTCGCGAAAAATGTGTCACTGTCCAAATATTTCTGGACCTAACTGTATATATATATATATATATATATATATATATATATATATATATATATACACACACATATGTATATACTGTATATATAGATATAGATATATATATACACTAAAGGGGGCTTTACACTCTACGATATCGTTAATGAATTATCGTCGGGGTCACGTTGTTTGTGACGAACATCCGGCGTCATTAACGATATTGCAGTGTGTAAAACTTAAGAGCGATCGGAAACGATCACAAAACAGGGCAAAATATTTTGCCGCGGAGAGGTCGTCCTGAAATAAAAAATCGTTTTCTGCTTTTTAGCGATGTTGTTTGTCGTTCCTGCAGCACCACACATCGCTGTGTGTGACACCGCAGGAGCGACGAACATCTCCTTACCTCCGTCCACCGGCAATGCGGAAGGAAGGAGGTGGGCGGGATGTTTACGTCCCTCTCATCTCCGCCCCTCCTCTTCTATTGGTCGGCTGCCGTGTGACGCCGCTGTGACGCCGCATGACCCACCCTCTTAGAAAGGAGGCGGTTCGCTGGCCAGAGCGACGTCGCAGAGCAGGTATGTGCGTGTGACGCTGCCGTTGCGATAATGTTCGCTACGGCAGCGATCACCACATTTCGGCCGTACGATGGGGGCGGGTGCTATCACGCTCGACATCGCTAGCAATTGCTAGCGATGTCGCAGCGTGTAAAGCCTATATACACACTGCATATATATATATATACACACTGTGTGCAGAATTATTAGGCAAGTTGTATTTTAGAGGATTTTTTTTTATAATTAACCAACAACTATGTTCTCAATAAACCCAAAAGACTCATAAATATCAAAGCTTAATATTTTTGGAAGTTGGAGTGGTTTTTTTTTTTTCAGATTTGGCTATCTTAGGAGGATATCTGTTTGTAAAGGTAACTATTACTGTGCAGAATTATTAGGCAACTTAATAAAAACCAAATATATTCCCATCTCACTTGTTTATCTTGTTTATTTTCACCAGGTAAACCAATATAACTGCACAAAATTTAGAAATAAACATTTCTGACATGCAAAAACAAACCCGCAAAAAATTAGTGACCAATATAGTCACCTTTCTTTATGATGACACTCAACAGCCTACCATCCATAGATTCTGTGAGTTGCTTGATCTGTTTACGATTAACATTGCGTGCAGCAGCCACCACAGCCTCCCAGACACTGTTCTGAGAGGTGTACTGTTTTCCCTCCCTGTAGATCTCACATTTTTTGAGGGACCACAGGTTCTCAATGGGGTTCAGATCAGGTGAACAAGGGGGCCATGTGATTATTTTTTCATCTTTTAGACCTTTACTGGCCAGCCACGCTGTGGAGTAGTTGGATGCATGTGATGGAGCATTGTCCTGCATAAAAATCATGGGTTTTTTTAACGATACCGACTTCTTGCTGTACCACTGCTTGAAGAAGTTGTATTCCAGAAACTGGCAGTAGGTCTGGGAGTTGAGCTTCACTGCATCCTCAACCCAAAAAGGTCCCACAAGCTCATCTTTGATGATACCAGCCCATACCAGTACCCCACCTCCACCTTGCTGGCGTCTGGGTCGGAGTGGAACTCTCTGCCCTTTACTGATCCAGCCTCTGACCCATCCATCTGGCCCATCAAGAGTCAGTCTCATATCATTAGTCCATAAAACCTTTGAAAAATCAGTCGTAAGATATTTCTTGGCCCAGTCTTGATGTTTTATCTTATGTTTTTTGTTCAAAGGTGGTCGTTTTTCAGCCTTCCTTACCTTGGCCATGTCCCTGAGTATGGCACACCTTGTGTTCTTCGATACCCCAGTAATGTTGCAGCTCTGAAATATGGCCAAACTGGCAAATGGCATCTTGGCAGCTTCACGCTTGATTTTCCTCAATTCATAGGCAGTTATTTTGCGCCTTTTTTGCCTAACACGCTTCTTGTGACCCTGTTGGCTATTTGCCATGAAACGCTTGATTGTTCAGTGATCATGCTTCAAAAGTTTGGTAATTCCAAGACTGCTGCATCTCTCTGCAAGACATCTCACAATTTTGAACTTTTCAGAGCCTGTCAAATCTCTCTTCTGACCCATTTTGCCAAACGAAAGGAAGTTGCCTAGTAATTATGCACACTTTATATAGGGTGTTGATGTCATTACACCACACCCCTCCTCATTACTGAGAGGCACATCACCTGATTTACTTAATTGGTAGTTGGCTCTCAAGCCTATACAGCTTGGACAACATGTATAAAAAATATCATGTGATCAAAATACTCATTTGCCTAATAATTCTGCACACAGTGTATGTGTGTATGTATGTATATATATATATATATATATATACAGTCATATGAAAAAGTTTGGGCACCCCTATTAATGTTAACCTTTTTTTCTTTATAACAATTTGGGTTTTTGCAACAGCTATTTCAGTTTCATATATCTAATAACTGATGGACTGAGTAATATTTCTGGATTGAAATGAGGTTTATTGTACTAACAGAAAATGTGCAATCTGCATTTAAATAAAATTTGACCAGTGCAAAAGTATGGGCACCCTCATCAATTTCTTGATTTGAACACTCCTAACTACTTTTTTTTTTTTTTTAAACTTTGAATTTTTATTGAGATTTTCAATTTACGTTTTTCATACATAAAATAAAACATAAAATTCACAATTCTTATCGAACCTAGACAAACAATGACAGGACAGGTGAGGAGGGTTAGGAGGGGAGAGGAGAAATAGGAGGGAAGAGGGAAGGGTTTCAAGAGTCCATGCTCCTTCCATAGGACCCATAGGCCTCAGTCTCACAGATCCTCCTGTCCCGCAAAGTAGTCCCATGGTGCCCACACGGCCTGGAAGCGGTCAACTGTGTCATGCAATAGTGCCGTGAGATGTTCCATGCGTCTAACGTCCAGTAATCTATACTTGAGGCTCTGGAGTGAGGGTGTCCCTGGCTGCCTCCAATTCTTTGCAATTAAGCATCTGGCCGCCGTAAGGATGTGGGACAAAAGCTTAGAGGCCGTTTTTCCCAATCCCCCATTCCCAAGACCCAGAACATAGATCAGGGGATCAAGATCAACCTCTATATATAGTACTTTATGGATCAACCCTCTAACCCGCTCCCAGAAGGGGACTATCCCTGGACAGGACCAGAATATGTGCAGAATGGTGCCCCTGCCTCCCCCGCATCTCCAGCAACAAGCCGGTATGGAGGGGTCTATGCCATGAAGGAAATCTGGAGTGTGGTACCAAAATAGCAAAATTTTATAGATATTTTCCTTATATAGTGTGCATATTGACGTCTTGGCGGCGTTTCCCCAGATTGCTGCCCATTCCTGAGGAAGTATCCGCCTTCCCAATAGAGACTCCCATTTCCGCATGTATGGAAAAGACCCCTCGGGCCCCTCCCGTGAATCAGAAAGCAAAATGTAAATTTCCGAAATCAGCCCCTTAGTATCAGTGCCCCTTCTGCAAATTTTCTCAAAATCTGTGGGAATCGAGGCCCCTGCCCTGCCAAACAAGGAGCCAGCCAAGTCTCTGATCTGCAGATATTGGAAAAACTCTCGATTAGAGAGAGAGAATTTATCTCTAAGGTACTCAAAGGAATGGATCTGCATTGTACTTCCATCTATAATGTCTGCAAATCTGAATAGACCTGCCTTGAGCCAGGGGTGCACCATGTCCGACTCCAGACTGCTTGGGAGCAAGGGTTGGTATATGAAGGACACCAGAGGGGAGCAGGGGGATGCCAAAGGAAATCTTCTAATGCAAAATGCCCAGAGGTCCCTAGTGAACTGCATCGGTCCAAGAAGAGGGGGGGGGCGAATCACACCGGGCCGGGGGCCACAGGAGCGCGTTTGGATGTATAGGCGCCAGCCAAAGTTTTTCAATCTCAGTCCACCTGTTGTATGCCCAAAGGGACACCCAACAGGGGATCCTCCTAAGATGGGCCGCCCAATAGTATTTTAGGATGTCCGGGACAGAAAGCCCCCCCTGTTTCTCCGAGCCATCAACACCTCCCTGGCCACCCTATGATGTTTGTTACACCAAATAAATCTAAGGATAGCCGCCTGAAGGGACTTCAGCTCCTTTATTGGTACCTTAACTGGGAGGGTTTCAAAGAAATATAATAATTTTGGGAGCAAGCTCATTTTAACCGCCGCAATGCGCCCCATCCACGAAAGAGGGAGGGGCAACCACTTGCTCAAAAGAGTTCTCAGCTCTCGGAAAAGGGGGGGGAAGTTAAGGTTATAGAGGGAATCATAAGTAGATGTGAGGTTAACCCCCAGGTACTTGACCGCATCTGTCTTCCAACGAAACTTAAAATTCAAACGCAGGTAATCCAGGGCCACCGGGTCGAGATTCAAGGGCATTGCCTCCGTTTTGCTAGAGTTGATCTTATACCCCGAAAGGCTCCCGTACCTACCCAAGGTGCACATTAAAATTGGAAGGGACACATGGATGTTAGTAAGTGTAATGAGCACATCGTCGGCAAAAAGTGAGATTTTAAACGGTTTATTCCTGACCAGGACCCCCGAGATGTCTGGGTTGCTCCTGACCAAGGCCGCGAGGGGCTCTATGCATAGTGCAAAAAGGAGGGGGGACAGGGGGCACCCCTGCCTGGTGCCATTGGAGATGAGAAAAGGCTTAGAGATGTGGAGGGGGAGTTTGATAGAGGCCGTAGGAGCGCTATACAGGGACTTCAAGGCCCGCATAAAGCCACCCGAGATCCCAAAGACCTCCATTGTCTTGAAGAGAAAAGGCCACGCAAGGCGGTCAAAAGCCTTCTCTGCATCTAGACTCAACACCAACGCCTGTTGCTTCGTCCGATTTGCCACATCCACCAGGTCTATGACCTTCCTGGTGTTGTCCCCCCCCTGACGGCAAGGGACAAAACCCACCTGGTCTTTATACACGAGTTGGGGCAACCATCGATTAAGCCTGGCCGCCAAGAGCTTGGTGAACATCTTCAAATCGGAGTTCAAAAGGGCTATTGGTCTATAATTAGCACAGTCCAATGGGTCCCTGGGTGGCTTGGGCAGGAGGATTAAATGGGAGTGTAGCATGGATGGAGGGATAGGGTCACCCTGAAGGAAAGAGTTAAACAAGGCGGCCATGTGTGGGAGGAGCTCCGCCGCAAACACCTTGTAATAAAAATAAGTAAAGCCGTCCGGGCCCGGTGACTTCCCGCCAGGCAGGGCTTCCAGAACTTGCTCCAGTTCCTCTGTAGTAATCTCTTCATTCAAAGCCGCGGCTGCTCCGCAAGGCAGTGAAGGGAGCTCAAGGGCCGAAAAATAGTCCCCAAGTGCCCCAGCCCCGCCGAAGCCATGCCCGGGGGAACCGGAAGGTTATAAAGCTTGTTGTAGTAATTGAAAAAAATGTCAGCTATTGAAGCGGGGTGATAGTGGATAGTGCCCTTTTCGTCGCGCAGAGCCTGAGGGCATGAGGATGTAGCGCGCTCCTTAAGCTGCCTGGCGAGTAAGGTATGAGCCTTATTACTCCTTTCATAGTATCTTTGTTTGGAAAAGGTTAGCAATTTTTCTGCTCTGCCAATTGCCAAGTCTCTCAACTTTTCCCTAAGGCTGATGACTCTCCTAAGAATAGTCAGTGATGGGGCAGCCGCCAGTCTCCCCTCCTGTAGCTTAAGATGGGCCGTTATAGAGTCCCGCTGGCTTGTGGCATTCTTTTTAGCCCTGGCGCCCTCTCTAATGCATAGTCCCCTCATCACTGCCTTGTGAGCTTCCCAGAGTGTTGCCGGCGACGTGACCGTGCCCGTGTTCAACTGAAAGAATTCGACCAGTTGCTTATTTAAAAAGGCCCTAGTGTCGGGATTTTTGATCAGAGATTCATTAAGGCGCCAATGCTGAGTCCTAGGTCGAGGACCATCTTTCTTGAAGTCCATTATGAGTGGGGAATGGTCTGACCACGTAATGGATCCCATTTCCACCCTCTCAAGACGCCCCAGCAGCTGTGAGTCAATGAAAAAATAGTCTATTCTGGTGTGCGTCTGATGCGGATGCGAGTAGAAGGAAAAGGCCTTCTCTCCCGGGTGGTCCACCCTCCAAGCGTCGTATAAAGCCCCTGATCTAATGAGCCTACGAAAGTCCCGGGACAAATTTTTCAAAGCACCCGATGGAGGGTGTCCACCCACAGAGAGTCTGTCGGCCACCTCCGAAAAAGGGATGTTAAAGTCTCCCCCCAACACCGTAGAGGCCGGTGCCAGTCCGCCTATCAGATCGAGTATTTTCTTAAGAAAGCGTATCTGCCCTTCATTAGGTGCATAAATGTTGGCCAGTATGTGCGGGGATCCCCCCAGTTGGCCCTCCAGAATCACATATCTACCCTCTGGATCGCAGTGAGAACCCGTAATTTGTAGAGGACAACTGGAGGATATTAAAATAGCAACTCCCCCCCTCTTGGAGCCCGAGTAAGCCGAGTAATGGATGGGAAAGCGGTGGGACGCAAATTTGAAAGTGTTTGATTCCACAAAATGTGTTTCTTGGATAAAGGCTATGTCTGCACCTGATGTTTTCAGTTCCTGTAGCAGCAATTTCCTCTTACGGGGTGAATTCAGACCTTTTACGTTAAGAGAGATAATGCGGGTCATATCTAAAACTTAGAAGTAAGAAAAAGCTAATGGCACACCTATACCGTCGGGGGCATGACTTCCCCTGTGAAGCCGGCCAGAGGAGATGGTCCATACGACAAAGGGCCGCAGCTCCCAGGGACTCTAGAAGGGGTGGTACCGGAAAGGACACATAAGGAAAAAACATCGGGGAGGGGGGAAGACAAGGACAAACATAGAAATGAACATGAATTAAGAACATTAACCAAAATGCATAAACCTTAGGCATAGATTCCCGGGGGGTCAACCCGGAAGGGAGAGACCTAGAGGGAGGTTCCCCAACCCGTCTGAGCTAAGAGAGCCACCCACCTCACTCCCCAGTAGCCCTCCCACGGGGGTCAGTCCAGTGGGCACGGGCCCGTGCCAAAAGGAAACAAGGGAAAAAAAAACAAAACAAAAAACCTCAACCACTAACTCCAAGTAAGGGGACCGGGCTCCCGCCAACCCCCCTACCACCCACGGCATCATTGTGGCTACAGCCCCCCCCCCCTTATGCAGCTCAACAGACCCAGAGGGCCGCAGATGACACAATGGACAGTCAGAGGCTTGCTGTAGAGAGAGTCACAGTATCACAAAGCATGCTCAGCCACTGGAACTCAGAGGGTATAAGAAATAGGCACCAACCAGGTTAAGAAGTGTCCTCAACGGTGAGCCGGGGAGGGGGGCGACCCGCGGCCCCTACCTCCTCTCCCCCCCAAAGCCCCACGCCCTCCACCCCTCACCTTGGACCACACGGGAGGGGGCGGCCCTTCCAACCTTTGCAAGTCCCAATCTGGGATACAGACCGCTGGAATGTCCAGTGCTTCACAGAACAGAGTGGTATCTGCTGGAGTGCGAAGGGTCGCCGATTTACCCCCTCTGCGCGCTGTTAGTGCAAACGGGTAACCCCAGCGGTATGGAACCTGGTGCTCCTTCAGGCTTGTGAGGAGGGGTTTGAGGTGCCGCCTTTTCTGGAGTGTGATGCGAGAAAGATCCGGGAAAAGCTGGATTTCCTTGCCATTGAACACAGGTGCCGTGCGCCTCATTCTAGCCTTAGCCATGATCAGTTCTTTGGTGGAGAAGTCGTGAATGCAACAAATGATGTCCCGGGGTTGGGTGGATAAATTCTTCGGCTGTAAAGCCCTGTGTGCCCTGTCCAGCTTGATGATGTTAGAAGGGGGAGCGTCCAACACTTCATTAAAGATGGATTGTAGTATGGAGTTTGTGTCCTCGGGCCCATCTGACTCTGGGACCCCCCTCACACGGACATTGCAACGGCGTCCTCTGTTGTCGAGATCCTCTATGTGAGACTGCATATCCTCCATTATTTTTTGTTGCGATGTTGCCAGTTTGTGTAATTCTGATACATGGGATCTGGTGATGTCATGCTCTTCCTCCAGGGATTCAATTCTGCTAGACAATTGCTGCAAATCTCTCCTCACTTCAGCTATTTCTGACCTGCAAGTTGCTTTAACCTCATGTATGAGGCATTGAAAGTCCTCTTTAGAAGGAAGTTTACTTATGAAATCATGCATGTCCTTATAGGTGTCTGGCCCTTTAAGGTGAGCACCTGCAGTAATAGACGCTGGAGTTTTAGTCTGGTGCTGGGGAAGCTGGGGAGGTTGATCTCCACACCGAGGCCCAGAGGGGGGAAGCAGGCTGCTCTGTTCCCTGATATTACCAGCTGTGGCTGCAGTCCCTTCTCCCGGCAGTGGGGAGGGCTGCCCCCCGACCTCCACCTTATCTCCCACAGCCACTATGTGCTCCTGGGCCTGCTGCTGCTGTGCCTGAGGATCCGATGCAGTGCAGGGCTGCTGAGCCAAGGCATCCCCTGTTGGATCTGCTGCAGAGACTCCTCCACTTTCCCCTGTGTCCCCGCTCACCCACTCCTCCTTCTCTTGCTGCTTAGCAGGCCGGGCCAGTGCCTCCATTTCCCCTCCATGCTCCTGGAAAGATGGCGTCCGGGCCTCCCCTGGACCCTGTTCCAGGCCCAAGAAAGTATCCAGCGCCGTGGTGTGCAGCGGGGGGGCCACCGATGCCTGCTGCGATGGTTTAATCCTCCGTGGTCCCATCCTGAGAGCCGGTGAGTAGGTTTGTGCTTATGATAAGTGCTGATTTAGCTGAGGGTCAACAGGAGCTCCTCTTCCCCACGTCCACTCAGCTCAGCATCCTGGACACGCCCCCCCCTAACTACTTTTTACTGACTTACTAAAGCACTAAATTGGTTTTGTAACCTCATTGAGCTTTGAACTTCATAGGCAGGTGTATCCAATCATGAGAAAAGGTATTTAAGGTGGCCACTTGCAAGTTGTTCTCCTATTTGAATCTCCTATGAAGAGTGGCATCATGGGCTCCTCAAAACAACTCTCAAATGATATGAAAACAAAGATTATTCAACATAGTTGTTCAGGGGAAGGATACAAAAAGTTGTCTCAGAGATTTAAACTGTCAGTTTCCACTGTGAGGAACATAGTAAGGAAATGGAAGAACACAGGTACAGTTCTTGTTACGCCCAGAAGTGGCAGGCCAAGAAAAATATCAGAAAGGCAGAGAAAAAGAATGGTGAGAACAGTCAAGGACAATCCACAGACCACCTCCAAAGACCTGCAGCATCATCTTGCTGCAGATGGTGTCAATTTTCATCTGTCAACAATACAGCGCACGTTGCACAAGGAGAAGCTGTATGGGAGAGTGATGCGAAAGAAGCCGTTTCTGCAAGCACGCCACAAACAGAGTCGCCTGAGGTATGCAAAAGCACATTTGGACAAGCCAGTTACATTTTGGAAGAAGGTCCTGTGGACCGATGAAACAAAGATTGAGTTGTTTGGTCATACAAAAAGGCGTTATGCATGGAGGCAAAAAAACACGGCATTCCAAGAAAAGCACTTGCTACCCACAGTAAAATTTGGTGGAGGTTCCATCATGCTTTGGGGCTGTGTGGCCAATGCCGGCACCGGGAATCTTGTTAAAGTTGAGGGTCGCATGGATTCAACTCAGTATCAGCAGATTCTTGACAATAATGTGCAAGAATCAGTGACCAAGTTGAAGTTACGCAGGGGATGGATATTTCAGCAAGACAATGATCCAAAACACCGCTCCAAATCTACTCAGGCATTCATGCAGAGGAACAATTACAATGTTCTGGAATGGCCATCCCAGTCCCCAGACCTGAATATCATTGAAAATCTGTGGGATGATTTGAAGCACGCTGTCCATGCTCGGCGACCATCAATTGTTTTGTAAACAGGAATGGTCAAATATACCTTCATCCAGGATCCAGGAACTCATTAAAAGCTACAGGAAGCGACTAGAGGCTGTTATTTTTGCAAAAGGAGGATCTACAAAATATTAATGTCACTTTTATGTTGAAGTGCCCATACTTTTGCACCGGTCAAATTTTGTTTAAATGTGGATTGCACATTTTCTGTTAGTACAATAAACCTCATTTCAATCCAGAAATATTACTCAGTCCATAAGTTATTAGATATATGAAACTGAAATAGCTGTTGCAAAAAACAAAATTGTTATAAAGAAAAAATGTTAACGTTAATAGGGGTGCCCAAACTTTTTCATATGACTATATATATATATATATATATATATATATATATATATATATATATATCTCCCCCTCCTGGTATATGTGTCCCATCCTTGGGGCCTCCTGGCAAATATATACACATGTGGTCTAAATTGTTAGCACCCCTCGTATAATGAAAGAAAAACCCACATGGGTTACAGAAATAACTTAAATCTGACAAAACTAATGATAAATAAAAAATCTATGTGAATGAACAAATGACAGTCAGACATTGCTGCTTTTCAGCTTCCACATAATAAAAAAAAAAAAAATAAAACTCATGAAATAGGTCTGGACAGAAATGATGGTTCCCTCCTTAACCTAATATTTTGTTGCACCTTTTGAGGCAATCACTGCAATTAAATGATTCCTGTAACTGTCAATGAGACTTATGCACCTCTCCAGAGGTATTTTGGCCACTTCTCAAGAGCAAACTGCTCCAGTTGTCTCGTGTTTGAAGGTTGCCTTTTCCAGGCGGCATGTTTCAGCTCTTTCCAAAGATTCTCAATAGGATTTAGGTCAGGGCTCATAGAAGGCCACTTCGGAATAGTGCAATGTTTTCCTCTTAGCCATTCTTGGGTGTTTTTAGCGGTGTGTTTTGGGTCATTATCCTGTTACAAGACCCATGACCTGTGACTGAGACCAAGTTTCCAACACTGGGCAGCACATTTCTCTCTAGAATACCTTGATAGTCTTGAGATTTCATTGTACACTGCACAGATTCTAGACACCCTGTGTCAGATGCAGCACAGCAGCTCCAGAACATAACAGAGCCTCCTCCATGTTTCACAGTAGGGACAGTGTTCTTTTCTTCGTATGCTTAATTTTTCCGTCTGTGAACATAGAGCTGATGTGCCTTGCCAAAAAGTTCCATTTTCGTCTCATCTGTCTATAGGACATTCTCCCAGAAGCTTTGTGGCTTGTCAACATGTAGTTTCACAAATTCCAGTCTGGCATTTTTATGATTTTTTTTTAATAATGGTGTCCTCCTTGGTCGTCTTCTATGAAGTCTACTTTGGCTCAAACAATGACAGATGGAGCGATCTGACAAAGATATTCCTTAAGCTTGAAGTTCACCTTTAATCTCTTTAGCAGTTTTTCTGGGCTCTTTTGTTACCATTTGTATTATCCATTTCTTTGATTTGTCATCAATTTTCCTCCTGCAGCCACGTCCAGGGAGGCTGTCTACAGTCTTATGGATTCTACATTTTTGAATAATATGTGCAATTGTAGTCACAGGAACATCAAGCTGCTTGGAGATGGTCTTATAACCTTTACCTTTAACATGCTTGTCTATAATTTTTTTTCTAATCTCCTGAGACAACTCTTTGCTTTGCTTCCTCTGGTCCATGTTGAGTGTGGTACACACCATGTCACCAAACAGCACAGTGAGTATCTGTACAGGCCCACTGACTGGAACTTCACATGCAAATTAGCCATGGATAGTAGCCGAAGCGACACTGCCAGGCCCCTCTGCTGCGGCTGTGACTGAGGCCTGGTGAAGGGGGCCCGGCTGTCCCGGGGCTTAATAAAGCTAAGTAATTACCCCAGGCCCGGCCCCCCTCTTCACTGGCTTCCATACACCAGTCATGGTTGTAATGCCCTGAAGGCGGCCCTGTTTAAACATGTACATAAAACAATGATACCGGGGTCATTAGTGTATGGTCTGTATGTCCATTTTTACCATTAGTGTGTCATCAGAGTTTTTCAGGGATGCATAAAGAAATTACAAAGATTTTTTTTTCTTTGCAATAGTAAACACATACAACACACAGATGTCATCCGTGTGCTGCACACATTTTTCACGGACCCATAGACTTGTATTGGCACTATCCTGCCTGACAATACTGTGCTGCCAGGAAAATGCTGTCATGTCTCCGTGAGTTTGCATGGACACGCAGTCAATGAAGAAGCACAGACATGTGACTAGTCCCATAGTTTATAATGGGTATATGTTGCTTCTCATAAAAAAAAAGAACGGATACAACACGGATGTCTTAAAGAGGCCTAGGATCTGGGAATGTGTTAAACAGGTTGTTTAGTCTAAGGTTAAGTCCACACACTGCAGTTTTGTGTTCACCACAAAACTGCACCCTCTGGTCAGAAAACATGCAGCCTGTGGTCATAAAAACACATCCAATAACACATGCGTTTAACATGAGTTTTCCATGCTTTTTGACAATGCTTTTTTATTCAATGGGTGAAAAATAATGTTGGTCGGACCCGGACTGTAAAGTTCGACCCCCATGAGTTCAAATGTACCCGAGTGCGGGGCTTGGCACTTGGGTAATAAAAAAATCTAAACAAAAAATTAATAAAGCGAGCATGCTATACTTACCAAGTCATCGGCATGGCTCTAACTCAGGGGTGGGCAATTAATTTTCCCATGGGGCTGCATGAGAAATTGGGATGGTTTTAGAGGGCCGGACTAATATAATTAACTCAGTTCTACCCATTACTGTAAATAGTATATATACTATCCCTCCATAAACAAACAGTAAGTTAAACAATACAAAGATTCAATGAAAATATGGAGGTCAGTAAGTGGCATAGTCATTACTGGGGTCAGTAGGGGGCATACACATTACTGGGGCCTGTGGGGCATACATACTGACATTGGTGGCCTGTATGGCATACATACGCCATGGCCCTGGTGGCCTGTGGAGCATACATACTGACAGTGGTGGCCTGTGGGGCATACATACGCCATGGCCCTGGTGGCCTGTGGAGCATACATACTGACAGTGGTGGCCTGTGGGGCATACATACTGGCCCTGGTGGCCTGTGTGGGTATCTCTGTATCAGTCTCTGTGTGTGTGTGTGTGTGTGTGTGTGTGTGTGTGTGTGTGTGTGTGTGTGTGTGTGTGTGTGTGTGTGTGTGTGTCTCTGTGCTTGTCTCTGTGTATCTGTCTGTGTGTGCCTCTGTCTGTGTATCAGTGTCTCGGTCTGTGTGTGTGTGTGTGTGTCTCTGTGTGTTTCTGTTTCTATATCAGTCTCTGTGTGTCTGTGTGTTTCAGTCTCTGTGTGTCTCTGTGTCTGTCTCTACCGATATTATATTAACTGACACATAAGATGTCTTGTACTAAGAATGTCCTTCGTTGCTTATTAATGACCTGTAGTTCCCAGCTCCATTAATTTTAATGTAAGCAGGTTTATTGCTGAATAATTGTAAAGTACGGGGTTAAATTTTCCCCTCAAAACATAGTCTACAACGTTCCCTGAGTCAAATGAGGTGGCTGTGCAAAATTTCGTGATTGGAAATGCAACAGTCCGGATTCCTTTAGCGAACATACACACATACATACGTACACACACTCAGCTTTATATATTAGACTAGCTGTAGTACCCAGCGTTGCCCGGGATAGTAACTAAATGTTCCTCTGTCTCTCTCATTCTCCCACTCTCTAACTCTCCCTCTCTGTCTGCCTCTCTGTCTGGCTCCCTCTGTCTCTGTCTGCCTCTCTCTTTCTGTGTCTCTGTGTGTATATGTCTGTCTCTGTGTCTGTGTGTGTCTGTGTCTCTGTATCAGTCTCTGTGTGTGTCTCTGTGTGTCTCAGTCTCTGTGTGTATCAGTCTCTGTTTGTCTCAGTATCAGTCTCTGTGTGTCTGTCTGTCTCTGTGTGAGTTTCTTTCTCTGTGTGTGTCTGTCTCTGTGTGTTTATGTGTCGCCTCTGCAGCGGTTGAGCCGCTCGGATCCGGGGGTGGTGATTACTTGTGGCTCGAGGATCTCCGGACTCGGGGGCTAGGGGCCACACTCAAGTGAAGAGGGGGGTATTTACAGGGGATTAGATATAGTTTGTGACACCCCGTAGTGTACAGTAATTGGGAGTACTGCCGCTGCCATTGGGAATACTCGGGGTGATGGAGTGGGGCAGCTAGATGTAGTCACTCTCCACGGGTAGGGGAAGGCCCCATGACTCTGAATGGCGGGGACAGTGCAGGAGGAGCGAAGGCTTGCTGGTTGTTGGGGTTAACTAGGTACTCACTCAGCAATAAAGCAGATACTGACAACAGGGTAAACCAAGTCTCTGACTGCCGCTGTCTCTTGAGGGGAGCTCGTCCGGGTCTCGTCCCCTGCAGCACTGCCTGGTGGTCCGTGACCTGCCTCCTGGAATAGAATTTAGAGTGTCCTTTGTGGCCCGTCAGCTTAGAGCTTTCCGGGCCCCGCTCCCCACTATGGCTAAGTGAAGGAGCCTTCTCTCAGGGGCTCACGCTTGGGATTTCAGTGGGCCGTTTGTTTGGAAAGCCCTATCCCCTTCATTGCGCTAGTGCCCCCGATCTTTGAGCTTCGTGGGAACAGTCCATAGAGGTCCTGCTCTCCACAGGTTAATTGCCGGGTCACCTGAAGCTTCTCCCCGACCTAGGGTCCATGTGCCCCGTCGTGCCTTTGGTGCAGGACCGGTGATTAGGCCCAGGCTGCTGACCGTCCTCCAAGACAGGTCCCAGGCACCTAGCCTCAATCCCCTGCGACTGGGGGTCCGACTCCTCTAGGTCCAGACCACCGTCTGCGACCTAGTCTGATTCTCCCCTGGGAGCTACAACTCCCAGCTTCCTCAGAGCTCCTCACAACTCGAGGGCTACCACTCAACTCTGGGGAGCTGCTACTACCAGCTCCTCACTCACTGGGAGCTACTTCTGTTCTGCCTGTCAGCTCTGCTCTGCACTTCCTCCCTCGCTGACTTCCCCCCTCCCACCACTCTATCTGACCCCTAGGTGGACTGCCCTATTCCAGCTTAAGCAGCCCACTGGTGTGCCTGACAGGTGTGCTGTGAGGTGTAACTAGGATTTGTGAATGCTGGTTGAGGCAGCAGGTCAGGTTTCCAGAACCATGGGGGTTTGAGCCCTGCACGGGGAGGGAAGATTGTGCAGAACCCTGTGACGACTTGACTAGTCCAGGGCGTCACATTTATGTGGCTGTCACAGTGTGTGTGTGTGTGTGTGTGTCTCTGTTTGTGTGTCTCTGTGTGTGCCTCTGTTTGTCTGTGTCTCTGTCTCTGTGTGCCTCTGTCTCTGTATCAGTCTCGGTCTCTGTGTGTATATGTGTCTCTGTGTGTCTCTGTCTCTATATCATGAATATAACAAATGGCACTTCCTTGAAATGGAGAATATTGTGTAAATGGAAAGGGGTGCACTTAGTAGGTTCCAAAGCCAAGAAACTAAGTATAGACACAAGGCACTCCCAAAATTCTTGATGCTGTGATTTTATTTATCAGTGGATGTGCATAAATAACGTTTTCGGTCACAGAAGACCTTCATCAGTTGCACATGGGGAAACTGGATGGTGCTCGTGTCACAGCGCAGAATCCACCGCTGCATGGGGGCAGCCCCCATGCAGCGGTGGATTCCGCGCTGTGACACGAGCACCATCCAGTTTCCCCATGTGCAACTGAAGAAGGTCTTCTGTGACCGAAAACGTTATTTATGCACATCCACTGATAAATAAAATCACAGCATCAAGAATTTTGGGAGTGCCTTGTGTCTATACTCTGTCTCTATATCAGTCTCTGTGTGTCTCTGTCTCTGTGTGTCTGTCTCTACCGATATTATATTAACTGATACATAAGCTGTCTTACTAAGAATGTCCTTTGTTGGTTATTAAAGGGAATCTGTCACCACTTTGATCTTTTTACACCATTAATATGGGCATACAGATTATAGAATGCTGACCTTTATGTCTCATATCAGATGCTTTGTTGTGGAAATATCATCTTTTATCACTTTATGTAAATTAGCTTTTCCAGGCTATGGGTCGGATGCTGCCTGGAAGATAACTCGACCTCCACAGCTTATTTTAAATAAAAGGGACATTACCAGTGTGAGACAAGTAACTGACATAAACAGGAGAAAAGAAATTTGACTTTTTTCAAACATTTTTTTGCAGCTCCCTGAGCTCTGCTTCATTGCAGCAATGTTGCAACACTGTCTGCAAGCTGGAGGCTGAAGCTGAGAGTAACCTGTAGAAGTGTCAGTTATCACATACAGCACTGATAACGCCCCTTTTATTTAAAATAATCTCTGGAGGCGGAGTTATCTTTCAGGCAGCCTCTGCCCCGTAGCCGGGAAGAGCTCATTTACATAAAGTGATAAAATGATATTTCCACAACAAGGCATCTGATATGAGACATAAAGGTATGGCTTTTTTCACCATTCTATAATTAGTTTAAAAAGGTCAAAGTGGTGATAGATTCCCTTTAAAACTGTAAGGTACTTATCATTTTTTAACTGAAATCATAAAGCCATCTAACCAGGGCCTGCATCAGCATCTGGCTCACCCGGGCAAGTGCCGAGGCCTTGGACAGCTGTGGGGTCCACTTGTGGTCGACAGCAGGCCGTCACCTGCTTTCCTGCAGCTCCCGGGCAGATTTCCGGAGACAAAGTGCAGCTGCCTGTTGGTCCTTTAACCCCATAACGACGGCCTAACGTCTCAAGTCGTTGAAAAAATCGGGTACTTGTTCTGTACCGACGCTTTGAGACGTCATGCCAAAAAAAGCCTGTAGCGCCCCCCAGCGACGGAAAATCTCCAGGATTCCAGCTACCGGGGGTAGCTGAGACCCTGGAGATCAAGATTCAGGCCGGTTTTTCCGATCCCCGCTCACGTGATCACCGGTATACACCGTATACCGATGATCACGTTACAGTAAATGACAGCGCTGGTAAAAAATGATTTCTCTCTCATCTGGCATGATCAAACATGTCAGATGGGAGATAAATCTCCTCCACGGTCCCCTCAGGTCCCCCGGTGTCGCCAAAGTGTCCCCGCCGACCCCCAACCCCCCTCCATAATCCAAGATGGCGACGCGCCGGTCGCACTCATCCTCCTCCTCTGATTTCTGTCGCATGTGCCATGACACATGCGACAGAAAACTCCTCCCCAGGTCCTGCCAGGTGACCCCCCCATACAACGCCGGTGTTCCCCCGGTGACCCCCGTACCTTGTGCAGCTCTGATCCCCTGCGTCCCTCCTCCTTCACAATGCACGCTGGTCACATGTGCAGAGCCGCTGTCAGCTCAGCTTCCTGCTTTCAGAAACGCTTGCTGGCTGCTTGCACATTGCAGCTGTGCACCCGGGGAGAGTCGGTGCAGATTCTTTGCACCCACTCTCCTCAAATGGAGGGTCTGCACTCCTAGAAAATGGGGGATACGTTCACTGAACGTGCCCCATATTCTAGAAGGATAAGAATCGTCATGGGAATTCCAAAATGGATTACAGCGGACCCAATTTTTTTTTCTTTTCAATAAATTGGTGAAAGAGGGAATGTTTTGGGGAGTGTTTTTTCAAATGCATTTTTTTTTTGTTGTCAATTTTTTTTTTATTACTGTCAGTTAGTTATGTCAGGTATCAAATAGACGCTGTGACATCACTAACTGCTGGGCTTGATGCCAGGTGACATTACAGCTGGTATCAACCCCATTTATTACCCCGTTTGCCACCGCACCAGGGCAACGGGATGAGTTGGGGCGAAGCACCAGGATTGGCACATCTAATAGATGCGCTACTTCTGGGGCAGCTGCGGCCTGCTATTTTTAGGCTGGGAAGAGTCCAATAACCATGGCTCTTTCCACCCTGAGAATACCAGACACCAGCTGTCAGCTTCACCATGGCTGGTGATCTAATTTGGGGGGGACCCCATGTTTTTGTTTTTTTTATTTATTTATAAATAATTTAAAAAAAACAGCCTGGAGAGCCCTTCAAATTGATCATTAGCCAAAGTGAAGCTGTCAGCTGTAGTTTGCAGGCTACAGCTGTCTGCTTTACCCTAGCTGGCTATCAAATACAGTATAGGGGGACCCCACGTCGTTTATTTTAATTTATTTTTTTTGGGGGCTAAATACAAGGCTAGGCACCCTTTTAGTGCCACATGAAAGGCACTAAAGGGCGCCAGCTTAGAATATGCAGGGGGGGTGGGACGTTATATAAATGTTTGAACAACCAGAGAGAGGGTGCACCGCCGAAAATAGTATAAAGTATCAGAAACAGGTGCTCACCCGTGCGGCGGGAGAACTATGCAGACAAGAGGAGAAAAGTACCGCACATAGTGGGGAGCACAACAAACAAACAACATTGTTGTGCTCCCCACTATGTGCGGTACTTTTCTCCTCTTGCCGTTATATAAATGTTTGACATCTATCCATTCATCCATTGTAGCATTTTAGGCTGTGTGCCCACAATCAGGGTTTGCAGCGTTTTGGGCGCATAGTGTTTTCCCTGCATCCATAACGCTGCGTTGTGCAGTAGAAACACAGTGGAAGGATTTTTAGAAATCCCAGTCCCACTGTGCTTCTTTTCTCCGCAGCATAAACTGACCTGTGGTACAGCTTCCCGAGCCTCAGCATGTCAATTTATGCTGCGGAGACAAGAGTGCTCTCTGCAGGTAGAATAGAGCTAAAGTCCACAGCAGCCTGAACCCAAATTGTGGGCATGGGCAGCTGCGTTCTCCTGTGGACAACACTCACATCTCCGCAGGAGGGCTGACACTGTGTACTAGACGCCGTGTCGCTGGATCATGGCCCCATAGCCTAAAGGCCCTGTCACACACAGAGATAAATCTGTGGCAGATCTGTGGTTGCAGTGAAATTGTGGACAATCAGTGCCACGTTTGTGGCTGTGTACAAATGGAATAGGTCCGTGATTTCACTGCAACCACCGATCTGCCAAAGATTTATCTGTGTGTGTGACGGGGCCTTAACAGTGAGAAATTTGTTGCTACAGCAACATTTTTGTGAAATACCTGTGGATTCAAAATGCTTACTATACTCCTGAATAAAATCCTTGAGGGGTCCAGTTTCCAAAATGGGGTCACTTGTGGGGGGTTTCTGATGTATAGGTACCCAAGGGGCCCTGCTAATATGACATGGTGCCCGCAATTTATTTCAACTTTTCCAAAATTCAAATGGTGCTCCTTCCATTCCAAGCCCTCCCATTTATCGAAACAGAGGTTTTTGGCCACATGTGGGGTATCCCTGCGCTCACAAGAAGTTGGATAACAACCTGTGGGGTCCACTTTTTGTTGTTGCCTCTTGAAAAAGTGAAAACTTTTATGCTAAAGCAACATTTTTGTGGAAAATAAACATTTTCAATATAGCGACATAAAGGCCTCTTTACACGCAACGACATCGCTAACGCGATGTCGTTGGGGTCACGGAATTCGTGATGCACATCCGGCCTCGTTAGTGATGTCGTTGCGTGTGAAACGTACGAGTGACCGCTAACGAGCAAAAATACTCACCTTATCGTTGCTCGTTGACACGCTGTCCAGTTTCCAAATATCGTTGCTGCTACAGGTATGATGTTGTTCATCGTTCCTGCTGCAGCACACATCGCTATGTGTGAGACCGCAGGAACGAGAAACCTCACATTACCTGTGGCCGCACGCAATGAGGAAGGAAGGAGGTGGACGGAATGTTCGTCCCGCTCATCTCCGCCCCTCTGCTTCTATTGGGCGGTTATTTGGTGACGTCGCTGTGACGCCGAACGAACTGCCCCCTTAGAAAGGGGGCGGTTCGCCGGTCACAGCGACGTCGCTAGGCAGGTAAGTAGTGTGATGGGGCCGAGCAATATTCTGCGCCACGGGCAGCGATTTGCCCGTGACGCACAACTGATGGGGGCAAGTACGCATGCTAGCGTTCTCGCTAGCGAGATCGCAGCATGTAAAGCGGCCTTAAGCTTATCAAATTCTGTGAAGTACTCATGGATTCAAAATGATCCCTATACACCTAGAGAAAACTCTTGAGGTTTCTTGTTTCCAGCATGGGGTCACTTGTGGGGGAGCTCTACTGTTTAGGCACCTTAGAGGCTTTCCAAATGCGACATAGCATACGCTAAAAATTCCAGCCAATTATGCAGTCACATGGCGCTCCTTCCCTTCCGAGCCTTGCCGTGCACCCAAACAGTTGATTTCCACCACATATAAGGTATCAGCATATTCAGGAGAAATTGCACAGTACATTTTATGCAGATTTTTTTCCTTTTACTCTTGTAAAAAAAAAAAGCTATCTGGTTGAAGTAACAATTTTGTGGTAAAAATGTATTTTTTTATTTTCACAGCTCAACATTATAAACTTCTGTGAAGCACCTGGGGGTTCAGGGTACTCACCAAACATCTAAATAAATTCCTTGAGGGGTCTATTTTCCAAAATGTGGCCACATGTTGAGGCGCTTCACTGTATAGGAACCTCAGGGGCTCTCCTAATGCAACATGGCGTCCGCTATTGATTCCAGTTCATTTTGCAGTCAAATGACACTCCTTCCCTTCCGAACCCTGCCGTGCGCCCAAACTGTTGATTTCTACCACATATAAGGTATCGCCAAACTCAGGAGAAATTGCTCAATAAATTTCATGGTGATTTTTTTCTGTTACCCTTGTGGAAAAAAAAGCTACCTGGTTGAAGTAACAATTTTGTGGTAAAATTTTATTTTTTTATTTTCATGGTTCAACATTATAAAATTCTGTGAAGCACCTGGGGGTTCAGGGTACTCACAAAACATCTAGACAAATTCCTTGAGGGGCCTAGTTTCCAATATGGAGTCACTTGTGGGGGGTTTCTGCTGTTTACGTACCTTAGGGGCCAGCCAAATGCGACATGGTGCCTGCAATCTTTTTCAGCCAAATTTCCTTTCCAAAATTCAAATATTGCTCCTTCTGTTACAAGCCCTCACATTTGTCCAAATAAAGGTTTCAGACCATATGTGAGGTATCGCCGCGCTCATAAGAAAGTGGGTAACAAACGGTCAGATTTTTGGAATTACCTCTTGAAAAAGTGAGAAAATTGATGCTAAAGCAACATTTTTGAGAAAAAAAATAAAAAAAATTTCAATATGACAACGTAACGTTATCAAAATCTGTGAAATACCTGTGGGTCCAAAATGCTCACTATACCCCTAGATAGAAGCCTTGAGAGGTCTAGTTTCCAAAATGGTGGCACTTTTGAGGGGTTTCTGCTGTTTAGGTACCTTAGCGGACCTGTAAATGCAACATGGTGCCCACAGCTATTTCAGCCAAATTTGCTTACCAAAATTCAAATATTGCACCTTCTGTTCCGAGCCCTCCCATTTGTCCAAACAGAGGTTTCTTACCACATGTGGGGTATCGGCGCGTTCATAAGAAAGTGGGTAACAAGTTTTGGGGTCCATTTTGTTGTGTTATTTCTTCTAAAAGTCAATAAAGTTGGGGTAGAGCAACATTTTTAGGTAAAATTTCATTTTTTGCTTTTTTTCATTCCACATTGCTTTAGTTCCTGTGAAGCACCTCAAAGGTTAATAAACTTCTTGTATGTGGTTTTGAGTACTTTGGGGGGTGCAGTTTTTATAATGGTGTCACTTTTGGGTATTTTCTGTTACCTAGGCCTCTCAAATGTGATGTGGTCCCTAAAAAAATGGTTTTGTAAATTTTGATGTAAAAATGAGAAATTGCTGATAAACTTTGAACTCTTCTAACTTCCTAACAAAAAAAAATGTTGTCTCCAAAAATGTAGACATGTGGGAAATGTTATTTATTAACTATTTTGTGTCACAGAACTTTCTGGTTTAACGGTATAAAAATTCAAAAATTGAAAATTGCAAAATTTTCAATTTTTTTTCCAAAATTCAATTTTTTTCATAAATAAATGCAAGAAATATTGTCCAAAATTTGGTACTAACATGAAGTTCAATATGTAACGAAAAAACAATCTCAGAATCACTGGGATCCATTGAAGCGATCCGAAGTTATAACCTCATCAGGTGACACTAGTCAGAATTGCAAAATGTGGTCTGGTCATTAAGGTAAAAATTAGCTCCGTCACTCAGGGGTTAAACCGGCCGAGCACACGCACACAGCAGTGAACGTGCATTGCAGGTAGGAGTTCATCTGTGGGTGGAGCTAGTGCGCAATGCGCTTTTGTCCCACAGAATATGAGAAGCAGCTGCTGGCCACGATCGTAATCCAGTGCTGCCAGCTTGTGCTGTCAGCGCCCTTCAGAGCGGTCTGCATATACCCCCAGCGTCACCAGGGCCAATATGTATGCCCTACATGCCCCCAGCGTCCCCAGGGACAGTATGTAGACTCCACACGCCCCCAGCGTTCCTAGGGCCAGTATGTATGCTCCACATGCCCCCAGCATCCCCAGTGCCAGTATGTATGCCCCACAGACCCCCAGCGTCCCCAGGGCCAGTATGAATGCCCCAAAGGCCCCCAGGGCAAGTATGTATGCTCCACAGACCCCCAGCATCCCTAGTGCCAGGATGTATTGCTCCACAGGCCCCCAGCATCCCCGTTGCCAGTATGTATGCCCCACAGCATCCCCAGAGCCAGTATGTATGCCCCCACAGGCCCCCTAGGACCAGTATGTAGGCTCCACAGGCCCACAGTTCCAGTATATATGCTCCACAGGCCCCCAGGGCCAGTATATATGCCCCACAGGCACCCAGGATCCCCAGTGCCAGTGTGTATGCTCCACAGGTCCCCAGTGCCAGTATGTATGCCCCCCAAGGCCCCAGCGCCAGTATGTATGCCCCACAGGCCCCCAGGGCCAGTATGTATGCCCCACAGGCCCCCAGCATCCCCAGGGCTAGTATGTCTGCCATACAGGCCCCCAGTAATGTGTATGCCCCCAAAGCTTCCAATATCCCCTAGTAATGTGTATGCCCCCAGCAATGTGTATGCCACACAGGCCGCCTGCAATGTATATGCCCCACAGCATCCCCCAGTATTGTTATGCCCCCAGGCTCCCAGCATCCCCCAGTAATGTGTATGGCCCCCAGTATGTGTATGGCACCCACTAACTACAGTAATGTGTATGCCCCTCAGCAGCCCCAGTAATGTGTATGCCCCCCATTGACCCTAGTAATGTGTATGCCATCGACTGAGCCCAGTAAAATGTATGCCCCTCACTGACCCCAGTAATGGGTATGCCCCCAGTTGACCCCAGTGATGTCAATGCCTCTCAGAGGCCCCAATATTGTGTATGCCCCCTACTGACCCCAATAAGGTGTATGCCCCCTACTGACCCCAGTAATGTGTATGCTCTCCACTGACCTCAGTAATGTGTATGCCCCTCAGCGGCCCAAGTAAAGTGTATGCCACCACTGACCCTAGTAATGTGTAACCCACCTACTGACCCCAGTAATGTGTATGCCACCTACTGACCTCATTAATATGTATGCCCCTCAGCGGCCCAAGTAATGTGTATGCCACCCACTGAGCCGAGTAAAGTGTATGCCCCTCACTGACCCCAGTAATGGGTATGCCCCTCCTGTTGACCCCAGTAATGTCAATACCTCTCAGAGGCCCCAGTATTGTGTATGTCTCCCACTAACCCCAGTAATATGTATGCTCCTCAGCGGCCCAAGTAATGAGTATGCCCCCACTGTCCCTAGTAACCAGTAATGTTTATGCTCTTCACTGACCCCAGTAATGTGTATGACCCTCAGCGGCCCCAGTAATGTGTATGCTACCCACTGACCCCAGTAATGTTTTTGCCCCTCAGCGGCCCCAGTAATGTGTATGCCCCTCAGCGGCCCAAGTAATGTGTATGCCACCACTGACCCTAGTAATGTGTATATGTGGCGCCCCAGAGACTTCAGTCGCCACAGAGTATTGCATCTGTTTTAAGTTTCAATTCTCTCCCTGGTGAGAAGGGGTTAATCGCTGGTTTCCGCCACTTACACAAATCCTGAACTCATAACTTACATTAACACCCAGATAGTGAGCCAGTCACCACACACTGGAAACCAGGCTGGAAATCCCCCAGCACTGCTGAGTCATTCCTGAGGTGGGGGCCGCTCTCAGAGAGTAGCAAGACAGGCAATTTCACTTTTAGGTCGGGGCCACACAGGGATTACTGCGATCCCCTCGCATGACACTCGGCTCACGCTGGCAGCACAGCAGGAGCCGAGTGTCATGCGAGTGTCCCTGTGACTGAGGTCCGACTGTGCAAGCGGACCTCAGCTGCGGGGGGCGGGCTGGTTCTGCAGAGGGGAGGGATTTATCTCCGTTTCTCCTCCGTAGCCGGCTATTGCGATTCTCGCTCTGTACGCGCGGTACCGCGAGTGCAGTGTGATTTTTCTCTCGCCCCATACACTTGAATGGGTGCGAGAGAAAGAGTCTCGCATTACAATCGCAGCATGCTGCGATTGTTTTCTCGGTCCGATTAGGGCTGAGGAAATAATCGCTCGTGTGCGCTGACACACAGGCTAAAATTGGTCCGAGAGGAATGCGATGTTTTATCGCACTGCACTCGCACCGTTTTCCTCGCTGTGTGACTTAGGCCTTAGTCACAGAACAGCCCAGGACAGAGAACAGAGCAGACAGCCTTGAGGGAGCAACGTTTTAACAGGCTGGCCCTGTTCCAGATCCTGTTGCAGGATCCGGGTCAGGGCAAAGCATCCCCCATTCTCATCCAACACCGCCCCTGGAAGAGGAAAAGTCGCAGGAAAGGTCGGCGGAGGAGGAGGCCGAGACCCTAGTCAACACTGCAACTGGTGACACGCTTCCCAGGAACCCTTCGCCCTCCTTCCATCCCCTTTTACACCTTGCACCTGTTTGTTTGTCATTTACATGTAGCCAACAGGGCCACGGAGCCGGGTCAGGCCAGTCACAGCAGAAGCCCACAAAACCACTGGCCCAGTGACGAGTAACCCCTTAGTCCTCGTGGGGCGCTACATTTGGCACTGCAAGCAGGGTATCGTGCCTGCAACTGCGGGTACTGCGTGCCTTAAAAACTTTCCACCTGGCGGCACAAAGCCGGATATTGTTGTTGTGTGATTAATGGACTATACAAGAACTGTTTGCCGGCCATTAACCATCTTGGCACAGGAAAAGAATGGGTGTACCATCGTGGGCGGAACCCAAAAAGAGCTTGAAAGCGTGGGTAGAGCACAGAAAGAGCGCGAAAGAGAGCCCCACTGCCAGAGACTTACTGTAACCAAGGACTTGTCGTTAAGCTTCCCCCGTTGCTGATGCTGTGTCACCATCAGAAGCTCCATCGGTGCCGTATGTTCTGCTATGCCTTCCGGGGGCTTCATGCCACACTTTACAGGAGCATCATGGTTGCCGCAGAACACCGAGGAGCATATAATCGGACTGACTTTATCAATGGACTAGACTCTTGATCTGTGGTCGCTGTGAATAAAACTGGACACTATGCTGGAGGGAGTCGCATACTGTTCAGAACCAGGGGAGACCGGGACCGGCCCTCTAGTACCACCAGCAGCGGCTCAGATGGTAACATGAAAGAAAAATGTGTTGTAGGTACTTAGCTAATGCTACAGGATAATGTGCAGAATGTTTTTTTCTTTTTCTTTGCTTAACAAACTTGGCACCTGTGCCACCGTGATATGTATGGCCAGGACTGCACCTGTAAATAATTAGTAAGACCCGAAAACCTGTCGGTGTGCTGAAGAGGAGAAGACGGGTCCAGAACGCTCTGAGCACATCCAGAGCCTACGTTGGGGGTTAAGGGCAGGTCCTCCATACAATAGCTGCTAGTATCTGAAATGCTAAGTGAATGTTTTATATAGATAGGTTATGCATTTACAACTTCAATCGGTTTCATGTGACATGTGAAATGTCTGATAAGTTTGCAATATTCAAGTGATCCTGCCTCCCATAAAGGGAAGAATGTTACTTGTTTATATCCTTAACCAAAAATTGTGGTATACTCTGTATTTTGTTTTGCAGCCCCGTAGTGCTGCGATTCACTGTGGGGGAATGTGGTGCCCCAGAGGCTTCAGTCGCCACAGAGTATTGCATCTGTTTTAAGTTGTAATTCTCTCCCTGGTGAGAAGGGGTTAATCGCTGTTTTCTGCCACTTACACAAATCCTGAGCTCATAACTTACATTAACACCCAGATAGTTAGCCAGTCACCACACACAGGAAACCAGGCTGGAAATCCCCCAGCACTGCTGAGTCATTCCTGAGGTGGTGGCCGCTCTCAGAGAGTAGCTAGACAGGCAGTTTTACTCTTAAGGCCACTTTACACACAGCGACATCGCTAGCGATGTCGCTGGTGAAAGCACCCGCCCCTTTCGGTTGTGCGTCACGGGCAAATCGCTGCCCGTGGCACACAACATTGTTAGTCCTCGTCACACATACTTACCTTCCTAGTGACGTCGCTGTGGCCGGCGAACCGCCTCCTTTCTAAGGGGGAGATTCGTTTGGCATCATAGCGGTGTCACTATGCGGCCGCCCAATAGAAGCGGAGGGGCGGAGATGAGCGGCCAGAACATCCCGCCCACCTCCTTCCTTCCTTATTGCCGGCGGCCGCAGGTACGATGTTGTTCCTCGTTCCTGCGGTGTCACACATAGCGATGTGTCCTGCCGCAGGAACGACGATCAAATTACGTCCTGCAACAGCAACGATATTTGAGATTAGAACGACGTGTCAACGATCAATGATATGGTGAGTAATTTTGATCGTTGGTGGTCGCTTGTGCATTTCACACGCAATGTGTGTGTGTGTCATGACTAAGACCGTGTAATACGGTCGAAATGCGTCGCTAGTCATTCTTCCCCTGCCCAGGGGCTGTCTGTACCTACCTCTATATTTGTGCACATGGAATAAACCATATGGAAATTTATATTGAAGAGTGCCTTCTTTCCTGCGCTGGACTTCATACTCCAGTGGTATGGGTTTTTTTTCCCCATCGCTGGAGTGATGCTCTAAGGGTACGCTCACACGAGTGTGAAAATCGGACTAGTGCAATGTGAGAAAATTTTGCATTGCACTCTGACCAATGTTAGTCAATGAGGGAGAGCAGTTGGTCAGCTTTTCTCACATCCAGATTCTGAATGCGAGAAAAGCGGCAGCATGCGAGAGCCGTATCCCTCGCACCGATTCAAGTGTATGGGTGCAAGAGAAACATCGGACTGCACTCAGATGTTATCCTAGTGCAGTGCGATATACGCACAGGCTGACAATGGAGAAGATTGGGGGGTAACCCCTCCCTCTCCTCTGCAGAGCCCGCACTCAGCTTCGCAGCTGTGACCCGATCGCAAGATCAGGTCACAGTCGCATAACACTAGGCTCACGCTCGCAGCAGAGCCTGAGCCGGGGGTCATTAGCATATCACATCCGTTACTCTCGCATCAGATGCCATACACTCGTCTGAGTTCAGCCTAAGGCTATGTGTCCACGGTAGAATGTTGCTGCGGATTTTTCTGCATGAAAATCCGCGACTTTCTCGGCAAATCACCGGTAGCGGCAGGACGGCGGTATACTCCACTGGTGGCAGCAGCACGGCGGTACACTCCACCGGTGGCGGCAGCGCCGCGGTACACTCCACCGGTGGCGGCAGCGCCGCGGTATACTCCACCGGTGGCGGCAGCGCCGCGGTATACTCCACAGGTGGCGGCAGCGCCGCGGTACACTCCACAGGTGGCGGCAGCGCTGCTGTACACTCCACTGGTGGCGGCAGCGCTGCGGTATACTCCACCGGTGGCGGCAGCGCCGCGGTATACTCCACCGGTGGCGGCAGCACTGCGGTACACTCCACCGGTGGCGGCAGCGCCGCGGTACACTCCACCGGTGGCGGCAGCGCCGCGGTATACTCCACCGGTGGCGGCAGCGCCGCGGTTACACTCCACCGGTGGCGGGCAGCGCCGCGGTACACTCCACAGGTGGCGGCAGCACTGCGGTACACTCCACAGGTGGCGGCAGCACTGCGGTATACTCCACCGGTGGCGGCAGCGCTGCGGTATACTCCACCGGTGGCGGCAGCGCCGCGGTATACTCCACAGGTGGCGGCAGCACTGCGGTACACTCCACAGGTGGCGGCAGCGCTGCGGTACACTCCACAGGTGGCGGCAGCGCTGCGGTATACTCCACCGGTGGCGGCAGCGCTGCGGTATACTCCACAGGTGGCGGCAGCACTGCGGTACACTCCACTGGTGGCGGCAGCACCGCAGTACACTCCACCGGTGGCGGCAGCGCTGCGGTACACTCCACCGGTGGCGGCAGCGCTGCGGTACACTCCACCGGTGGCGGCAGCGCTGCGGTACACTCCACCGGTGGCGGCAGCGCTACGGTACACTCCACCGGTGGCGGCAGCGCTGCGGTACACTCCACCGGTGGCGGCAGCGCTGCGGTACACTCCACAGGTGGCGGCAGCGCTGCGGTACACTCCACCGGTGGCGGCAGCGCTGCGGTACACCTCCACAGGTGGCGGCAGCGCTGCGGTACACTCCACCGGTGGTGGCAGCGCTGCGGTACACTCCACCGGTGGCGGCAGTGGTCCCCTATACCCCATCCATTATAAAGGAGCTGCTACCAGCACTCTATTGGATCCTGTCAGCCTGCATTGCCGCCTGCTTCTTCATCCTGACATGGCAGCTGCACATTGTTGCACTTTTATTTACAGATGAAGCGGGAAGCACAAGCCGCCGGCTACACACGTGCTCCTTGTTACAGGCGCCATTTTGAGGCTGTTCTCCGCAATAGACGAGAAGCTGCTGCAGGGAGGCTCTGTTATCATACAAGGTCATTACTTCAGAAGGAATTACTGGTGATGTGGCGTGTCACACGGTACGGGGACGCCATGAGCTAGAAACTCACAAAGAAGCTGCTTTCAATGAACTCGACCAACAACCTAAAATGGCGCCACCACGCCCCGCCGCCTCTGAGCACATGTATAATGGCGGAAAATGTTCTCCCTTCCCGGGCGAATCGTCAGTCATGGCATACGTCACTTGTGACGTCCACTTGTATGGTAGGACTGTGTGATACCAGAAACCTGTCCTTTCCATTGACTCGTAGCTCACACAAAGCACAAAGCTCTCTTCACACATGGTCATTTTCTTTTTAATACAGCCACCAATCTATTTAGCACTGCATTGTTTTAGTGGACGCATTTCGGATAAAAAAACGGCCCCCATCAGACAGGCTGGATGGTACAGTCCGACTTGTTGAATAATTCATGAGGTGGGCGGAGACATCTAGTATATAAGAACGGGGCGGGCGGATGTTGCGCACTCCGAATTGTTGGCTTCCAGAGTACGTGAGGCGCAGCGCTGAGAACACAAGGTGAGGCTGTGTGCCGGGGTTATTTACAGTCCGGCTGCTTTTCGCAGCGCCCGCCGTGTGGGTGGCCTTCTGAATGCGGTGACCCGTGCTATTTTCGGTCTTTGATATGGTCTGTGCCGTTTGTCTTCCATTTCCTGCTCGGAGCCGCCATTTTGAGTGCCGTAGTTGCACGCTTCAGGCGCTGATCAGCCAGGCGTCTTACACGAACTTTTGTCTTCCTTACAGCTCATCATGTCTTCAGATGAAGGAAAGCTTTTTATCGGTGGCCTGAGCTTCGACACCGACGAACAGAACCTGGAACAGGTGTTCTGCAAATATGGTCAAGTCAGTGAGGGTAAGTAGTATCCCTCCATTACACCCGCCTCTGCCAGAAGTCTTGTCCCCCTCCTCCTCCATTACACGGGGCTGTGTGCCTCTGCCAGAAGGCTTGTCCCCCCTCCTCCTCCATTACACCCGCCTCTGCCAGAAGTCTTGTCCCCCCCTCCTCCATTACACGGGGCTGTGTGCCTCTGCCAGAAGTCTTGTCCCCCTCCTCCTCCATTACACGGGCTGTGTGCCTCTGCCAGAAGGCTTGTCCCCCCTCCTCCTCCATTACACCCGCCTCTGCCAGAAGGCTTGTCCCCCCCTCCTCCATTACACGGGGCTGTGTGCCTCTGCCAGAAGGCTTGTTCTCCCTCCCTCCATTACACGGGGCTGTGTGCCTCTGCCAGAAGGCTTGTCCCCCTCCCCCTCCATTACACCCGCCTGTGTGCCTCTGCCAGAAGGCTTGTCCCCCTCCCCCTCCATTACACCCGCCTGTGTGCCTCTGCCAGAAGGCTTGTCCCCCTCCTCCTCCATTACACGGGGCTGTGTGCCTCTGCCAGAAGGCTTGTCCCCCTCCCCCTCCATTACACCCGCCTGTGTGCCTCTGCCAGAAGGCTTGTCCCCCTCCTCCTCCTCCATTACACGGGGCTGTGTGCCTCTGCCAGAAGGCTTGTCCCCCTCCTCCTCCATTACACGGGGCTGTGTGCCTCTGCCAGAAGGCTTGTCCCCCTCCCCCTCCATTACACCTGCCTGTGTGCCTCTGCCAGAAGGCTTGTTCTCCCTCCCTCCATTACACCCGCCTGTGTGCCTCTACCAGAAGGCTTGTCCCCCTCCTCCTCCATTACACGGGGCTGTGTGCCTCTGCCAGAAGGCTTGTCCCCCTCCATTACACGGGGCTGTGTGCCTCTGCCAGAAGGCTTGTCCCCCTCCATTACACGGGGCTGTGTGCCTCTGCCAGAAGGCTTGTCCCCCTCCCCCTCCATTACACGGGGCTGTGTGCCTCTGCCAGAAGGCTTGTCCCCCTCCCCCTCCATTACACCCGCCTGTGTGCCTCTGCCAGAAGGCTTGTTCTCCCTCCCTCCATTACACCCGCCTGTGCCTCTACCAGAAGACTTGTTCTCCCCTCCATTACACCCGCCTGTGTGCCTCTACCAGAAGGCTTGTTCTCCCTCCCTCCATTACACCCGCCTGTGTGCCTCTACCAGAAGGCTTGTTCTCCAACCTCCATTACACGGGGCTGTGTGCCTCTGCCAGAAGGCTTGTTCTCCCTCCTCCTCCGTTACACCCGCCTGTGTGCCTCTACCAGAAGGCTTGTTCTCCCTCCCTCCATTACACCCGCCTGTGTGCCTCTACCAGAAGTCATGATTTTTGAGGAAAAATCTGTTCTGTGAAGCTTTTCTCATTATGGAGCTAGAATGTGGTCAGTAACATGTGCCCTCTCCTATGGGGAGGGGCGGAGCTCTAGTGTTCTATAACCGCCATCTCCTATCTCAGTAATGGCAATGTCTTCACTGAATACAGATCTCAATCTTCATAATGACCACTCTGGCAACATGTCTGATCACATGCATTACAAGGTTTCCTATCTTCATGTGTACTATTGATTTATGAAATATCTGAGGCTTTACAAAGAATGTGTGCAGTAACAGGCAGGTAGTTGCTACTTTCCTGCTGTGAGGTCTGCAGTCCTGCCCCATGTACAGAGCAGAAGCCCCTCATTGACCGCCTTTGTATCACCTGCAGGAGCGGCTTGTGCTGGCAGTGGGGTCAGCACAACAGGCAGTTATGTAGTGCTTTGGATTTCCATACATAAACTAAAGCCAGTGCTATACTGGTGCTAGGATGCGGATTCTCTACATACCTTTAGTTAGTTTGGCTGCCGAATAGCTAATATGTGGGCAGGGTTTTGCAATCTATTGCTGCCTGGCCTCTGATGCTAGACTGTATCAGCTCCTTCCAGGTATGAGTCATTTGTCACGTGATAGGGGCGTGTTAGAGATGCAGCCCATACAATCTAGAATCTACCAAGGCTAGGAAATGGCAAAACCCAACCCACATCAGCTATTCAGCAGCTGCTGCCAATCAAAAAGCAGAACATTTCTGTAACTTGCCTATATTTCAAAACCTATACATCCAATCTGACAACTAAAGGTGTATAGAATCAGCATGATGCCCCCAGTATAGCACTGGCTTTAGGTTACATAGGAAAGTCCTGGTGATTGTAGCATTTAGCAAGGCCTTAAAGGGAACCTAAGATTTAATCCTAAAAGCAAATCTGCTTGGATTTCTGTATAAAAAATATTTTTCACTGCTACATAGGCAACACAGAATATATGGTAAGCAAATGGCACACAGGGAATCTGATTTTTCAGGTATTGACCAGTAGATGTGGTGCTCATCCAAAAACATGTAGTCTTTCATGCATGTAGAGCAGAAATGTGCAGCACTCCACTGGTTCTGATTAAAAGTGGCACTTTAACTCCACGTCATGCACATATCCCAATATGAGTGATTGCGGTTTTGCACGTTGCACGCTTCTTCCAGCTCCCCGGCAGCATGCTGATGTGCAGAACGGTAATCGCTCCTAGAATTCCACATCCTGGTCTGCATCGCGTGGGGACTGAGTAGGGGCTTCTGGTCCCTCTAAATTACTTGATTCCTTTCTTAACACATCATTGATTATTTAGTGACCTGCCTCCTCTGACTTACCCCTGTCATTGGGGATGCTTGGTGTGAATCCATTGCCAGTCTTGACTAAAATGGTGCCTTATTGACTCATGCACAGGTCGAAATTTCAGTTTAATGAAGACCTCATTGCACAGATCAAGATCTCGGCTCAATCAGATGGCTTTTTTTTTTTTTTTTAAACCATAGACTGCACATGCACTGCCCACCCTAGTGACAGCATTATGAAATATAAAAAATGGGGCAGGTCACTAATCAGTGACCGATCATAGAAACACTTGGATAGAGGCAAGCAAAGGAGCAGATTAAGCTCAGTCCTGCCCTGCTGCAGAGCGATCATTAGAAGCAAACTTCAGGGGCTGGGTAAACAAGTAGAGATCGATCAATGGGTAAGTAGTTGCTACCTGCCTGGTGCCACTCCAAGGGCATGGTGGTCAGAATGATCCTAATTCTAGAATTCAAGTGTAACTGCTTGTAGATTTCTAATACTACATTGTACACGTTTACCTCCAGTCCTGCCATTTATGATTGAGAAGGGAATGAGTAAATACTATGCTGCTCAAAAAAATAAAGGTAACACTTCAATAGCATTTTGTTTAAGTGTTCCCTTTATTTTTTTTGAGCAGTATATTATCCCTTATTGATGGATGTCTACCTGTGGTAACTGTTGCTATTTCCTGAGTCGCCAAACAATCTTTTCCCGTTTTCTCTAGTGGTGGTTGTGAAGGACCGTGAGACCAAGAGATCTAGAGGCTTTGGCTTTGTTACATTTGAAAATCCAGAAGATGCTAAAGATGCCATGCAGGCAATGAATGGAAAGGTGAGATTTATGAATCGGTGTCCAACTGTGTTTATTAAACACAGGATAGACTATTGATGAAAAACTACTTGAGTCTGCACTGCTAGAGCTTGCTCTATTGAGTGGTGGGATTTCTTGAGTAGCTGCTTTCAACAGTAATTTCCTTTTGGCTCAACAATTTTTTTTTTTTTTTATTTATTTTTTTAAATCAAAAGTGAAGACCCAATGCTACTTGTCATATAACACTTATTACCTATTTGTTTATGGAAATGCCTGCTTTTCTGTTCCAGAAAATAATTTTATATATATATGTAATATTGGGTCATCAATGTCTGAACATCCTGTGCAGCTGGTGGCTGGAAATGTCTTCTAATTGCTGGCTACTGCACATCTGCCACCTTCTCAAAAGAATAGGGAGCGGATGTGCAGTAGCCAGCCACAATCGGAAGTCTGAGCATTTCTGGCCACCTGCTGCGATTGACAGGTGTTGGACCCCAACTGGTCAGACATTGATGACCTAGTCGTGGAAACGTTTGTTGTAGTATAACTAATGTGTTTTTTGTTTTGTGGCCTATCTGTTCAAATGTACAACTTGTCAAGGAAATTGACTCTAGTTCATTGTTTCAGTCTGTTGATGGAAGACAAATTCGTGTTGATCAGGCTGGCAAGTCTTCAGGTGACAGACGTGGAGGTTATAGGGGAGGATCATCTGGAGGACGAGGATTTTACCGTGGTGGCAGAGGACGTGGTATGTTATCAATGTGTCTGATCCTACAAGTACTTCTTGGGTGAAGCTTTGAGAAACTCAAGCTTTTGAAAATGTTCATAGGCTAAAGAATTTAATATGGATTAACTTATACTGCATAAATGCTATATTTAACATTTCTTTTCCCTTTTATAGGTGGAGACAGAGGCTATGGAAGCAGCCGTTTTGAAAGCAGGAGTAGTGGAGGATATGGTGGAAGTGGTGGATCTAGAGACTATTATGGCGGGTAAGATATGAGCACTAAAATGACATGGTGGGGAAGAAAAATTGCACAAAGGAAAGCAGTCACCAGATTCTGGCTTCAAACTAAAACTCACCTTAAGCAGCAGTGCTTGTGTTGCATTCAATAAAGGTGCACATTACACTACCACCCCCTGTAGACCCTAAACATCCAAAAAAAAAAATCAATCTTCCACGGTGTATGGGAGTTCAGTCCGCTGTGCTTCCTAACCTGTTCCTGCAGTCTTCCTGCGCTGACTGATGTGGATGATCGGATGCCATCCATGTAGGCGGGCAAAATCTCCATGATCCCTGCCTGTGCAGATGCACTTGGCTCTGCTCTGTTGCTGGCACAGCTGAGAACATGTGTGCCTGCGCAAACTGGCAAGTTCTCTGCACAGGAGTGAAACTTTGCCTAGTGATGTGGATGACATATCCGCTTCATCCAAATCACTGGGCAAAATCCCACTCCTGCGCAGAACTTGCTGCTTCATGCAGGCGCACTTCTTTTTTTTTTTTCTTTTTTTTTTTTGGCTCATTCCACAATAGGGCAGAGTGAAGTGTACCTGCGTGAGCCAGGAACATAGATATTTTGCCCACTACGTGGATGACTAAATGAGGGGACAGGTGCAGAATAGGACACTCATTGGACCAGACTAAACAGCTTCACAACAGTGCAGGAGATCCTATACAAATATTTTTAAGGGGGGGGGGGTGTTAACATCCAGCATGGGTGCTGTTTAAGGTGCTAGATTTAGTTTAGAAGGACAATCTGGTGTGGGTTTCCCTTTTTTATTTATTAAAAAAAGCATGTAACTCATTTTGTTTAAATTTATATTTTCCTAGTGGAAGAAGTCAGGGGAGCTATGGTGACAGATCTGGAGGATCCTATAGAGATGGCTATGACAGCTATGGTAAGTAAATAAGCCAAAGGGTCTGGGTATGGTTAACTTCAAGAAAGGCTCTAAATGTCTATTGAGTAATATAGCTTTGATACAGGGGGCTTTTTGAAATGTGATACTTTGTCATTCTACCTGGGGTGGGTTTAGCAATCTAGTGCAGGGGGGGGTGTACTGTTCTGACATGTGCTTCAAGTGACTTTACAACTGTGCCTGCTTCTTGTCCTCAGCTACACACGACTAAAACTCCTGACTCAAGATCCTCCTTCCAGTGGCTGTATTTATAAAGATTTTTGGAGCTTCGCATAACAGTTAATGTGTAGTCAATCTTATTGTGTTCACTTTTATACCAATTTGTTGAATTATCTTAACAGCCTCACTGGTAGTGCAAGGAACAGTGTGGTGTGTGGGCTTTTATTTTGTGTAACATTAAGACTGTTTGGGTATGTGCATACATTAAGTTTGCAGAAATTTCTGCATCTCTTGGCAGGATACACAGCTTAAAATGTGGTGTATTTGGTGCAGATATGTCTCCCACTCATTAGTATAGGTGAAATCTGCAGCAAAAATGCTGCCAGAACTGACATTTTGCAAACCTGTATCTGCAAGTCACAAATGCATGTATAATACGTAGGCATTCTCATTCATGTTGCTGGCATCAGGACCACCCTTCAGGTTGTGACAACACCACAATGTGTGCACAGTCCCTTAACCTTCTAATGTTACGGTTTTACTGTTCTATTGGGCTGCTCAGGTGAAGGCTCCTTGTTGCAGTTTTTAAGTTGGCAAACCCATTAGTTAGTGGACCCTGCCCACAAAGTCTAGCTATTGAATTGGCAGAACTCTCAATGTACAATCTCTATTCTGTACCATCTATTTAAGTTCTGTATGAAGTAAAGATTAAATTATACCCCAGGCCTAAACTTTTTTTTTTTTTTTAGTACATGACTCTGAAAGGATCCTTTAGTATTACAAGTAGCGTACAGCCTTGGGTGCATTGTAAATATTGGCTATACCTTCTTGATATATCTAAAGCAATCTAATCTCTTTATGTCACAAGAGGTTCTTGAAAAATGTTTGTTTATATTGTCGTTTTTTTACTGAAAGAAATACAAATATTGTAATTGGCTAAACTGTATTTTTACTTTCATTTGGCTTCACGAAGCCTATTAAAAGACCATCTGAAAAGAAATGTGCTCCTGACACTTCCCTTCTGCACAACACTGATTAGGTAGACCTCATCCCATTCTAGCTGTATGGAGTTCTCAGAATCCTCCTCAGACTATTGCTGCAGGTGTTGGGTCACATACAAATACCCCAACACTTTGCTGAATTGTCCAGGAAAAAAAACATGAAACTTGAGGAAATGGTGTGACGGACTTGTTTTATTAAAAAAAAAAAAAAAAATTAATCAGAAAAAAGAAAATTAATATACTTAATAAGCAAATGGCAATGGTTGTCTAGAGATCTAATCACTAGAATTTAGAATCTGCATCCACACTGTTTAGGCACTCCAGTTTGCTAGAAAGATTCCCTTTAAGCATTAAAAGTGGTGGTACAATGTATATCTTGTGCCCATACAATGAGGTAGCAAACCTGGCGAGAGCCTAATTTTTAGCGATATAGCACCTTGTGCTGCTTGATTTACTTTACATAAAAATGTAGGTTTTTTTATTCTACTGCAGATGAACCAGTTCTATGAATGCTAACCTGTGTAAACATGCCCACACCACTGACTGCTTTTTACTTATGTAATTGTGATGGGAGCATGGTTATACAGGGCTTATAAATATGGATGATTGAAGCATGCTTACTAATCCTCTAGTGATTCGATACATGATTTTAATATAAAACTGCAAACAATGCAGTAAGTGGGGACATGGTTGGAAGTTGCATCTCTACAGTATGCTCTTAGATCAGGTGGCAAAAACCCTGCTGCCAGGTTTCCTTAAGCTTCTCCAATTTTTACATGGACATCTTGACTTGTACTATCCTGGGTAAGGTGTTGAGCTAAGGCCCGTTTCACACATCCGGCATTTCGCTGGATTTGCACAGTACAGTGTAATACTGTTCAATGGCATCACGGCAAGCTCTGATCACATGACAGCATGATACCGGAGGTTGCTGTGATGCCATTGTACTGTATTACACCGTACTGGAGTGCTGAATCTGGCGACATGCTGGATGTGTGAAATAGGAGATTGTGCATGCACAAAGGCCTAACATGACTGCTTCAGATGCAGGACTTGTACAAAGAAATTTTCATTGTTTGCAAGTAAAACAAATTCTGTTTTAGTAAGGAGCTTTCTAGAAGTAGATGAAAATGAAACTTTAACAATAAAACTTACATGTCATGCAGCACATGTGTGAAAAGTGTTTACTGATGCTTTCAGGGGACAAATGCCTGTAGCTGCAGATTTCCTGGATATTGCATGCATAAACCTAAAGATGTTAGAAAGGTCAGGGTTTCCAGATTTGACACTTGTGAGACATTAACTTGGTGTGAGCCTAGGACATCAAACTACTCTGGTTCGGAAGTTTTTCTGCTCCCAAAACACACCTTGTGGCAGAAACATTAGTGCCAGTGCAATATTTTATTTTTTTTTTTCTCTGCACCCAAAACTGCAAAGAAAATATGCATACAGCACTTAAGGCTATGTGCGCACGTTGCGTAATTCCATGCAGTTACACTGCAGTGCAGATCGCAGTGTAACTGCATGTGTCCTGCATCCCCAGCATAATATATGAAGGTTATTCAGGAGCCGTGCGCACGTGGCATATTAGAGCGCTGCGCTTCGGCTGCTGCCCAAAGCACGCGTTCTAAGAAGTGACCTGTCACTACTTTCCTGCGCTTTGCCTGCAGGTCCCGCTCTGTCTATGGGAGAGGCTGCAGTCAGAGCGCATGAAATCTGCTTGTTTTTTTTATTGCACTATGGACTGTTTCTGCAGCGATTTGAAGCGCACGTGTGCTGTTCAAATCGCTGCAGAAATTTCTGCAGGGACAGAACGCAATGTGCACACATAGCCTAATTCTCTGACTTTGGCATAAGGATAGACGTGCAGATTTGGACCACAAACTGCACTGTGCGCACAAGGTCTTAGTCCTACTGACCTTGTAGATGGCTCATTTATCTAGCTAAACATTGAGCCAAACTATGAATAACGCTAATGGATTACAAGTAATGGCTACAGACAGTTTAGATTCTCTTTAGAGGGTAGGATTAAATGTCAACAAATTTGCCTTGAGAATCTCCTGCTAGAATACAGACTCTGCAATGTCCTTGGAGAAGTCAAGTGTTGTGCATCCTGTGAAGCCTGACGAAAGCTGCTCTTGGCTAGTTCATTTGTGGAATTAGGCCGGTATCTTGAGGTAACTCTTCTGCTCATGTCCACATCCCTCTTTCTTGAGTTCATGACGTGCTTGTGAAAGTTCTAAGTTGCTTTTAATGATACAATAGCTGGTACTACTGTGCTGCGTGTCATTGACAAAACATCATGTCTGGAAATCTGAGTTTGTCTGCCCATCACCAGAAATTACAGGCAACTCCTTTTTATTGCTAGGCTTTTTTTTTTTTTTTTTTTTTCTGCTCTTCCTCCCCTGCCCCCTCCCCTTGAGTCCTATTACTGTATGTACGCATATATTTATATAACATCCACCCCCTTTCAACCTTCCCAGTCGCTGTTGGACACTGTCATTCAGTAGGCCACAGTCAATATAACTGCCAGCCCATTATAAAAATGTTTTAACTTTTACCATGGTTTCCTGCAAAGCTCACCAACTTAATATCTTTTGTTTTCCAGGATGAAGCTGTTAAATCATGATTGAAAAGTAGATTGTTGATTAACTTGCCAGTGCTGTACTCTTATAGAGCGTGAGGTGTAAATTACAGGTAGGAGTTCAAATCATGTTATGAATAATTGCATATTCCAGATTGGGGCTGACACTCCCAAGGTGTTTATGTGAGCTCTTGGCAACTTTAAATGCTAGCTTTCAACAGTGACATAGCAGATTAACCCCTTAACCAATGTACTGTCAATCATCGATCGTGTCCTGCATCTTTTCCTGCACATTTTGGCTGAGATGTGTCTCTTAAAAGGAACCAATCGGGATTTTCATATAGAACCTAAAGCTAGTGCTATACTGGCAATCAGCATGCCTGTAGTGGGTCAGCTTTGCACGCTCTTCCCAACACCCCCCCCCCCCTCCTTTCTAGCTGCCACAACAGAAAAATTAATAACAGGTGATTTAAAATACCCCAAAACATCAGCTTGGGGCACAACAAAACAAGCCTTCAAGTAGCTCCAGATCCCAAGAAAAGTAACTGCTGTTGTAACAAACTCCTTGTGGTGGTGGTTTTTTTTTTTTTTTGTTCCTCAATTGTTTCCATTTTTCCAGTAGAGAGGGTGTAACAGACTGCTATGATGTAATTTTACAGCCTGCAGTTAAGGAGAAATGTATTTGTGTGTAGTTACCATTAGTGCAGTTAAGCTATGTATAGAACTAGCAAATGCCTTCCAGTTATCTTAACAATGTTAATTGTCTTTTTTTTTTTTCTTTTCTTTATCCATAGGTACATCAGACTTTAATGGTGGTCATTGTTAATAAAAAATTATATTTTCATAATGTGGTTTGTGTGTTTACTGTAGATGGGGCCTTTTTTAAGTAGAGGTGTAACTGTTGTAAATATTTTCTAGGTTAAGTATGTTTGTTTAACCCTTTGACACACCCACCCCCCCTGGGCCATTTTTTTCCAATGCAAATTGATATTACTTTAAAACTCTTGAAAGGGTCCCAGTGATTCTGAGGCTCCCCCACCTCCCTGTGACTGTCATATTGTACTTCATGTTGGTGTGCAATTTATGAAAAGAGCACTTTATTTTTTTGGCATTTTTGAATAAAATCAGAAATTTGGTATCAATTTCTCAAACTTTTCAAATTTTAGGTCCTTAAACCAGTTTTCACACAATAGTTAACATTTCCCATGTGTCTACTTTCACACTTTTGGAAAATAACTTAGTTTCACATATCCGACTTTTTGATGGATGTGGTGCACACCAGTACAATGGCAGCACTGCAACTTCCGGGGTCACATACTCTGGTCACATGACAGCATGTGACTGGCGTTTGTTGCGCTGCCAGTGTACTGTATACATTGGTGGGTACGGCGCACGCCAGTACAAACCGGCAAACCGCTGGATGTGTGAAACTGACCTTAATAAGCAATTTTTACTATCCCATTCCCCCAACAGTTTACACCTTTTTGTATTTTTTTGTTTTTTGGGGGTCCATCTCTTAGCAAGTTTGGAAATACTTGGGTTTGCGATACTTGTAGCAAGTACTGTCGAATACTTGCTTATTCCAAAGTGTGTGTGTGTGTGTGTAATGATGCAAGTCAATGGGCACTACTTGCAATGTAACAAGTAACCTGAATGTCACACTACTCACATGATTAGTGCAGTATTTGGCTAATTACATTGCGAGTTGGAATGTATACATAAATATTAGACAGTACTCACTAAGTATTGTGAATCTGAGTATTTCAAAACTCACTAATTATCCATATATTTGAAATGACTGAGAAGCCTAAGGCTACATGCGCACGCTGCTTCTTTTTCGTGTTTACAAACTGCATCCAAAACTGCACCTTGTCAGAGAGCCTGGAAATGTCACAAAAAATGTAGGTGCTTTTTTGGTGCGTTTTTGGCTGCAGTTTTGTCAACAATTGTTTCATGTATTTTTCAGTTCAAACAAGCCCATAAAGCTTGTTGAATTGAAAAAAAAATAAAAAATTAGAAATTAAAAAAAACTGGCGTGCGGTTCCCCCCCCCCCCCCCCATTTTAATGCCAGCCAGATAAAGCCATACGGCTGAAGGCTGGTATTCTCAGGATGGGGAGCTCCCCAGCCTAACAATATCAGTCAGCAGCCGCCCAGAATTGCCACATACATTATATGCGACAGTTCTGGGGCTGTACCCGGCTCTTCCTGATTTTACCCTGGTGCGTTGGCAAATCGGGGTAATAAGGAGTTATTGGCAGCCCATAGCTGCCAATAAATCCTAGATTAATCATGTCAGGCGTCTCCCCGAGATACCCTCCATGATTAATCTGTAAGTTACAGTAAATAAACACACACACACACACACACACACACACAAAATCCTTTATTAGAAATAAAAAAAACAACAAACACATTCACTTATTAACCCCGACAAACCCATGTCCGGCGTAATCCAGCATGCTCCAGCGTCGCATCCAGCTCTGCTGCATGGAGGTGACAGGAGAAGCAGCAGACACCGCCGCTCCGGTCACCTCCATGCAGCAAATGAAGACAGCCGCGCGATCAGCTGAGCTGTCACAGAGGTTACCCGCGGCCACCGCTGAATCCAGCGGTGGCCGTGAGTAACCTCAGTGACAGCTCAGCTGATCGCGCTACTGCGTGGAGCCGGCAGGAGCGTGGAGGACGGGACTTTTAGCGGCAGTGAGAGGGGACCATCATCTCCCCTGTGCGTGCACGCTGGGGACAGCGGTACTTCGGGGAACACGTGGAGGACTGGACTATCAGCGGCGGCAGCAGCAGCGAGAGGGAAAAATCAATGTTTTCAGCTGATAATGTCCATCCCCCTCTCGCTGCCGCTGCTGATAGTCCCGTCCTCCACATCATCCCTGGGGACAGCGGTACTTCGGGGAACACATGGAGGACAGGACGGGACCACTTGCCTGACCTCACTTCCTGACAAATCACGTGTTTTTGCTAGCAAAAACGCAGGTAAAAGGCAGGTAAAATGCACCACTTGTGATTAGCATGCATTTTTCCTGCGTTTTTGATGCCCTCATTGATTTCAATGGGTGACAAATGTTGACAAAAATGCAGGAAGAATGAAAATGCTGCATTTTTTTTTGTCACAAACTTTTGACAAAAAAACGCTGACAAATAAACTGCAGTGTGTGCATGACAAATCTGACTTCTCATAGACTTTGCTGGGAAGTCAAATGTCAGAAAGTTCTGCTGACAAAACTGCAGCCAAAAAAGCAGCGTGCGCATGTAGCCTAAGTGACAGAAAATACCCAAAAGTGACACTATACATCTCAACTACATCCAAGAAGTTTAACTCTTAGGTGCTTCACTAGAACTAAAACTATATAAGGAAAATGTTTTCTCACACCCCACCCACCCTCTCCCTTCAACCTATGACTGTACCACAAGAGACAGATCCTGTCCTTAAATGGTTAACCATTAGGATAGCAAGGGGCTCTGGCCATGAAAGAAGATCATGCTTAGCAAGCCCTAGCAGTGGCATAGGCCCTGCCTCAGCTGACTCTTTCCCTGGATGTGTTACAGCGGGTCCATAAGAACTTCTACTTAGCTGGTACATGCGATTTCTCCCCCCCCCCCCCCCCCCATGCCCACTGGGAGATGGTAGCCACATGTACGCAGTAGTGTCAGGTGCCACCATTGCTGCCTGGCTATTCCTGCCCAGATCGAAACATTGTGTGGCACCTCTGCGCTGAGATGATACGGCGGCCAGTGTCATTACAGACCTGGATGTCTGTCTAGGATTTATTGGAGGGGGCTGTTGAGTGCCCTGACCGCAGGTTGGCAGCTTTGCACCAGTCTGACACCTCTGACAGGATGGACCAGCAGCTGCCCTCCTACTCTGCTGACAAGAAGACCATCTCCCAGCAGAAATGCCACAAGTCTCTGCAACAGCCTTAGTCTCATCAGGACAGCAGCGGCGATGGATCCGGTGGAAGTATGAGTGGTGGTACCCAGTCTAGTTAGCAAAGCCAGGAGCATGACAAAGCAGCCAGCAAAGGAGCCTTTTGTTTTTGTTTGGTTTTCCTCCTGCCCTGTTAGGTGGAGATGCTGAAAAAAAATGTTCCTCCAAAACTAGGAACAGAATGTGCCCTTTGCAATCAGGGACTGGCTCGTACTTTGACCAAAAGGCTCTGCAGGGATTGTATCCAGCAGACCCTTTCTGAGGACGCCCCGGGATTTGCTTCGGATCTCAGATCTATGATTAGATCAGAAGTCAGAAGCTCTCTTCAATCTGTGTCTCCTTCGAGAGAGCCTTCCTATAAGGCTATGTGCGCATGTAGCGTTTGTCCCTGCAGAAATTTCTGCAGCGATTTGAACAGCACACGTGCACTTCAAATCACTGTAGAAAGAGTCCGTAATGAAAAAAAAAAGATTCCATGCACTCTGAGTGCAGCCCCTCCCATAGACAGCGGGACCTGCATGCAGAGCACAGGAAAGAAGTGACATGTCACTTCTTAGAACGCGCGCTTTGGGCAGCAGCCGAAGCGCTGCGCTCTAATACGCCACGTGCGCACGTCTCCTGCATAATCTTCATAGATTATGCTGGGGATGCAGGACGCATAGTTACGCTGCGGTGCAGATGGCAGCGTAACTCAATGCAAATACGCAATGTGCGCACATAGCCTAAGAAGTGCAGGTGTGCTCCCCCCTACCTCAGCAGAATCGGGTAGTTCATAAGGGGAATGCAGTTTCTCTGTTTCAGAATCTCCCTCCACTTCAGATAGTGATACTAGAGAGCAGGAGTTTTCCTGTGGAGAACAAACTGATTAATGTCAGGGCCATGATGGGCATGACAGAAGAGAATCCTCAACGTTCTGTTCAGGACTCAATGTTTAAAGGCTTGGAACAGAAGAAACAACAAGCTTTTCCGGTAGTCAACAAAGTGCAATCTAGTGCTGCGGGCAGTAGCATCTCCAAATATGTCTCAGAGACTCTCTCTTCTGGGCCCAGGGGCATACGAGAGCCCTCCAGTGGGACATTTTGGGGAATCAAGTGGTTGTGGGAGACTGCTTGGACATAAAGATAACTGCAACCAGATTCCATCAGGTCCCTAGAGTGGTGGTGGAACCTGACAAGTTGTACCTTTTATCTGTTCAGGTATCCAGAGTGGTTACCACCGATCCAAGTATCACAGGTTGGAGGGCTTACCTACAAGACAATCTAAGGCCAGTTACAAACGTCCTTGTTTTAGGTACGTGTGACATCCGTTTTTAACATGGATGCCACACGTACCCAGGTTATTATGCTGTTGCTCCTCGTGGCCCCGCACGCACACACAAGTCCGTTCTTTTTCCGGCAAGACGGGTGTCACACAGACCACACACTAATGTGATCCGAGTGACATCAGTGTGACACGTACTGGAGAAAACATGGGTCTTTTAAATAAAAAGATTTTCTGTATTAACCTGTATCCAGTGGTGCTGTCTTCACCTCTACTGCCTCCCGCTTCTGACTGCTGCTTATTATATTCATTGATTATTCACTCCACTGAGGAGCTGGATCATTGCTGGGGACTTCAGTGCCAGGGACCGCATCGCTGAGGACAGGTGAGTATCCAGGTGTATGTATGTGTGTATATAATATATATATATACACATATCTGTGTGTGTCTGTGTTCACTGTGTGCATACATATGTGTGTGTATATGTGATCAGTGTACATGTGTGTGCGCGGTGAGGACAGCATTGGGGACTCAGAGTTCCCAATGAACTCTGAAGAGCCTGTGAAGTCACCGTGGTGACGCCCGCTGTAGCGCAGGGGTGTCATCAGAGTTTATTGGGAAATCCGTTGACCTCCTTAACGTCCCTGCACACACACACTGCTTGCTTTGTGAATACTCACCTGTCCTCACGATACTGTTCTCGGAGGTGCTGTCCCCTCAATGCTCTGGCTTCCAGCTCCTCACTGCGGTTAATATTCTATGAATATAATGAGCGGCGGTCAGGATCGGGAGGAAGCAGAGCCAAAGAAAACCGCGCTGGATACAGGTAAATCTAGAAAATCTTTTTATTTAAAATACCCATGTTTTCTCCAGTACGTATGACATGTATGCACACAGATGTCACACGTGTGACATACGAGTGACACACGTATCACCATAGCCATGCGTGTGACTTGTACCTGATTAAACACGAACATCTGAAACCGGCCTAATTCAGGGGGGTTGGTTGATACGAGGCAGTCTCTCTTCCTCGAATGTCATGGACTTCTTGGCCGTGAAGTATGCAATAATGAATCTCTTAGCATCGCTATGAGCAGTACATGTAACAGTGTAACTATGCTGCATAGTGGTGGATACCACTGCCTTTACCACTACCCTGACAGTCTTAATAACAAGTTGTCTGATGAAGGCCACCTGGCCAAAACGTCACATGTTGCTTTAAGATTTATGGAATAAATTCTTTGTTTGTGTCACCATTTGAGAGTGCCTTGTTTCTAATTCTCTGGACATATGGTGTGGAAACCTACGAGTGCACCTCAACATCTCCTACACTGTGGCTGTGCCTTATCCTGCTATAGATACCCTGTTGAACTGTGATTTCGATCTAGTCTACGACTTTCCTCCGTTAGCACTAATTCCAACAGTCCTGAATAAGATCAGGAACAACAGAGCGAGGGTGATTCTGATAGCCCCCTTCTGGCCAAAGAGGCCTTGGTTTTTTTTTGGCTAAATCGAATGTCAGTCACCAGTCCGTGGGTATTCCTGGATCTCCTCTCTCAGGGGCCAACTTTCCATCCTCTGACAGGCAGATTACACCTGACTGCCTGGAATTTGAGAGGGCACAGCTGAGTAGCTGGGGTTTTTCCCCCAGTTTAATTTCCACCTTATTGCAGAGTAGAAAGCCGGTGACCCCGAAAATTTATTGTAGGACATGGAAGAAATTTCTATCAACTACAGGAGCTAGTCTCACGGGAGAGATACCAATACCATCAGTTGTGGAGTTTCTGCAAAAAGGGTTAGAGCAGGGCTTGTTGGTTAATACTTGTAAGGTTCAGGTTTCGGCATTGGTGGCCCTGAATACTTACGATCTGGCAAGGGATTGCTGGGTTGCCAAAGTTATTAGAGCAAGTTCTAGGTTAAAGCGGAAGCGTATGGTTGCCCTCCCCCTTGGGATCTTAATGTCGCCTTAGCAGCCCTGACATGTCCCCCGTTTAAGCCTTTAGATTCCATTTTGTTTAAGTACCTAACTCTAAAGACGATCCTTCTGACAGTCCTAACATTGGCGCTCAAGTTTTATGACATTCAGGCCCTGTCAATTGACCCTTCCTTCACTCAGTTTTCTGAAGACAGGGTAGAATTAAGACCTGACCCGGCATATCTCCCTAAAGTAGTGTCTACATTTCTTACATCCCAGGAGATTGTGCTTCAATCATTCTGTGATGGGCCAAAAAACTGATGACGAGGAGAGGTGGTATTTTCTAGATGCTAGACAGGTGTTTGATGCAGTACCTATCAGTCACTAGTGCTTGGAGGAAGGATAAGTCTTTATTAGGCCGGTTTCACACATCCGGCTTTTCGCCCGTTTACCGGATCCGGCGCTCTCCCATACAGTGACTACAGTACAGTGACAGCGCAACAAGCGCCGGTCACATGCTGTCATGTGACCGGCGCATGGTACCCGGAAGTTACAGCGCTGTCACTGTACTGTATTGTCTGTACGGGAGAGCGCCGGATCCGGTAAACCGGCGAAAAGCCGGATGTGTGAAACCGGCCTTAGTCTCCTTTCAGGGTAGTAGAATGGGGGTTAGGGCCTCAAAATCCACTCTAGCGAGGTGGATCAGAGAAGCCATAGCTTTGGCTTATTCAGCTAGTGGTAAGGAAGTACCAGCAGGCCTGAAGGCTCACTCCACAAGGGCAGTGGCATTTTTCATGGACAGAAAGAGCTGAAGTCTCCATTGAGCAGATCTGCAAGGCGGCATTGTGGTCGTCGCCCTTGACCTTCTACAGACCTTTATAGATTAGAGCTATCCTTTTCTGACCTCCCCTTTTAAGGGTTCTGCAGGCTGTAGTCCCTCCGAAGGAAAAATAGGTAAATACTTAATGGTAATGTGTTTTTTTTTTATATACTGTTGGTTTCCTGTCCTTTTTAGGGCGGATCCCTCTCTCTCGTGGTGCTGTCATGGGTTCTGGAAAAAAATATTACCGGTAAGTAATTACACTTTTTTTTTCCCACAAAACGTTACTTAAGTCCCAAATTTTTAATTTTCACAAAGGTAAGGGGAAAATGCACATTACAATCTATTGTGCAATGTCTCCTGAGTACACCGATACTACATTAGTTGAAATCTACTGTTTAACCCTATAATGCATACCTGGGGCCTCGCAGGCCTGCTAGGTCATTTGTTTTCTATGGTAGATGGAATTGCTTGCGCGTTCTAGGGTTAAGCGCACGGAAGGGATGGAGTGTCATTTGACTCTTTTGAACTCAAAATTGTCTGGAATAGATGGTGGACACAATATCGCGTTTGTAGAGCCCCTGTTCTGCCTAAAGTGGAGCCTAAAGAGGAATTTCATCTAGATATCTGGTGAGCACCTTGAACCCACAGGTGCTTCACATAATTTTATCACTTTGAGCTGTGAAAATGAAAACATACATTTTTAACAACAACTCTTAACCCAAATTAGTAAAATTCATTAGGGTAAAAGGAGAAATTTCACAGCAAATTTTCTGGTCCATTATCTCCGGAGTACGCCAGTACTCCATATGTCATTGAAGATTACTTTTTCAGGCATAGTACATAGTGAAGGCAAGGCGTGCCATATTGGAGTGCAGATTTAGTTGGAATGATTTGCAGGTGCCATGTCACATTGGCAGAGCCCCTGACGTGCCATAATAACAGCCCCCCCAAGTGACCCAATTTTACAAACTGCACCCCATCAATGAAGTTATTCAGGGGTGCAGTGAGCATATTAACACCACAGGTGTCCACCGCACATTGGCATACAATTGTTGAACAAAAAATAATTACATTTTTACCACTAAATTGTTGTTATAACCCCAAATTTCCAATTTTCATAAGAATAGGTAAAGGTCCCATATTGTGTTAGGCAAGTTCTTCTGAACGTGGACCCATATGTGACTACATAGTACTGTTTGGACGCAACACAGGGCTTGGGAGGGAAGGTGCGCCATTTGTGGTTCGTTTGGTTATTGTGGTCTGTGGCTTTTTTTTTGTTTAGCACAGATATTCCTAGAATAGTTTGCAGACTCCATTTGCAGAACCCCTAAATAACCAAACTTTGGAAAGTCATCTACAGGTGTAGTGACTGTTTTGTCTCTGGTGTCAAACGCAGTGAATGTTGCAGAAATAAAAGTTGCAAGTAGGTCCTTATCAAGCCCAGTACATTGTATTGACCGTTCACTGTTCCCAGCTTGTGCTTCTGGATACTTGCACCCCATAAATTAACTGAGCTCTCCTCGTTACAACAATGCCACACATGGATGCTAATTGTAGTTTATATGAACTAGTAGACTAAAATATAACCTATAACCTGCTAAATTTAAAAATCTTTGAGCACTGGCACCTTGTGTATGTTTCACTAAAGTGCATAAATAGAAAGAAATTGTGTAGATAGATCTCACCCCCCTTTTTTTTTCTCCTTGGAGAGATTAGTTGCAACAGGATAAACAAGGCCCTGAAAAAATCCACACTAGGGAAAAGGAGTGGGTAATTTCAACTGTCATGCCCCATGTATTTCTTCAACCCTGACGAGGTCCACACCCAAGTACAAAGTGTCCCTGTGTATAAATAACCCTCCCAACTCGTTTCTTCCTTAATAGTAAGGATTCATCAGAGAAAAAAAGTCTTAAGGTAAGTTCACACAGTGCGTTTTTCGTGGCGTTTTTGCGCGTTTTTTGTGACGCCCTGGACTAGCCAGGTAGTCACAGACATAACACCCCACACACCCCCTCCCCTGGATAGTCACACCAGTCAAACAAAAACCCTTGTTGCCTCCCTCCAGGGTCTGATGTCCACACCAGCTGGGGCGGAGCCAGGCGGTTGACCCCACCCACCGACGAGTTCACAGGCCTGGAGGCGGGAAAAGTGAGAGAGTTTTCAGTTGGAGGTGAAAGTGAGAGGTCAGAAACTGTCGGTGTCTGGGTAGGGGCCCAGACACAAACAGCAAGGTTGGCAGACGGTGGTGGCCGTCTGCAGGAGTTAGTGGATCTCTGCGGAACCGTAGGACCGGGGTCGGGCGGTGGCCCGCCGGTACCGAGCAGGGGAGCGGAGTGAAGCTAAGCACACAGGCAGGGCCATCTGACCCCGACTAGGCTTGGAGCCGCCGACAACGGTCAAATTCGAGTGTGACCGGAACCCCAGGGGTTTCCTAACAACCAAGACCCGACAGAAGGCAACAGTCCACACCGTGAGGATACACAGCCACCGCCATAGGCTAGAGATCCAAGGGCCAGAGCCTGCGGGCAAAACGGGCTCCTTCGGTACCTATACTCCGGGGAGCGGGCTACCGGTGGGCAACCACAGGAGTCAGAACATTCTAACAAGGTGCAGGGAAAGACAGCCACCATCACCCTGTCCGGGGAGAGCACAAACACAGCAGCCGGCTGCGGGACCCATCCATCCAGCCGTTTGGTTTACCAGAGACTCTGTCATTGACTACCTGAGTGAGTACACCAGTGCCATCCGGCACCGCGCCGCGCTGCCCCTGCATCCCAGCCATCCAGCCTCCCCGTATCACCATCCGGGCCCCGGGATCACCAACCACTACCCACGGAGGGGACAACATCCTAGCTGCTCCCTACCATCTCTCCTGGGATCCCCGTCACCAGCAGCTGTGGTGCCCATAATCACCACGACCCGTGGGTGGCGTCACAAACTATCTCCCAAAACAAACCACCCCCTTTTCACTCGTGGGCGAGGAGCGCTGCTCGAGTCCCCGGATCCGGCCCACCGCTCGAACCACCGAGCAGCAGCAGCGGACCCGAGCGCGTCCCCTCAGCCCGTGACATTTTCGGGTGCGTTTTTGCTCAGAAAACTGCATGACTTTGCTTCCCCAGCAAAGTCTATTGGTTTTCATTTTTGCTGTCTGCACACAGCGTTTTTTTTTAGCTGCGTTTTTGTGGTGCCCACAAAAACGCAGCATGTCAATTATTTTTGCCTTTTTCACTGCGTTTTGCACCCATTGAGTTCAATGAGATGTTCAAAAACGCAATGAAAAACGCAAATTGCAAATATAGCTGCGTTTTAGTGCGTTTCTATGACTAAAAACGCAGCTGTAAACGCAAGGGGTGGGCAGTAAAGTGACATGTACAGGAAGAGGATTCCTTCTGTCAGTAAACACAGAAGCGTGAATCCTTCCGGTACCGTCACCGCCGCTTCCACCTCCAGTCCTGTGCATGTCTGCTGCCGTGCGGCGTCATGTCTGGGTGGGAGGTGGAGGCAGCTGCGAAAACAAAAGTGAACAGTAGAAAAAAAAATTTCATACTCACCTGTCTGCAGACTCCGGGTGCCATGTCCGCTCCCAGCTCCTCTCCCGGTACCGCTGCTCCGGCTGTGTGCAGACGGCCGGGCACCTCCGATAGCTGCAGGACCTGGCGCTGATCACCTGATGCAGTCACCTGACGTATCAGTTGATCGTAAGTCTCGCGGTGACGCCGGCGCCCGGCCGGTTTCACCTATCAGCTGATCCTGCAGTCAGGAGACTTCATCCCTGATTACCGGCAGCTCCTGCAGCGATCGGACGGGATCAGACTCTGCTCCAGCAGCTGCCGGTAATCAGCACATAAGTGAGTTTTTTTTTTTTTCATGTTGTCTTCCACAGAGACACCGTCAATGCGCCGCAGGACGTCCGTAGTGTCACGAACATAAGAGGGCAGTGTCTCCACCAAAGGTTTCAGATGGTAATCTATAAATTTACAAATGGGGTTACACAAGCCCCCTATGCCGGACACTATTGAACGTCCAGGTGGGTTGATGGCGTCTTTGTGGATTTTAGGCAGGATATAGAAAGTAGGTATCCTAGAATATTTTCTTCGGCGCTCTATTGGGAGACCCAGACGATTGGGGTGTATAGCACTGCCTCCGGAGGCCACACAAAGCAATTACACTAAAAAGTGTAAGGCCCCTCCCCTTCTGGCTATACACCCCCAGTGGGATCACTGGCTCACCAGTTTTCTGCTTTGTGCGAAGGAGGTCAGACATCCACGCATAGCTCCACTGTTTGTAGTCAGCAGTAGCTGCTGGCTCTATCGGATGGAAGAAAAGAGGGCCCATATGGGGCCCCCAGCATGCTCCCTTCTCACCCGCGGTTGGTGCTTGTAAGGTTGAGGTACCTATTGCTGGTACGGAGGCTGGAGCCCACATGCTGTTTTCCTTCCACATCCCCTGGAGGGCTCTGTGGAAGTGGGATCTTGCCGGCCCCCAAGCCCTGGGGCCGGGCTCCATCCACAGACCCATAGAACCTGCTGGATGTGGAGCGGGAGTGCCGTTCAGGGACAAGGCCCTGCAACTTTCAGGTACTCTGTGTCCCCGGCAGGCACGGACACTCTCAGGGCTTGCTGAGCGTTGTAGTGCGCCGGGGACAGTGGCGCTGTACGCTGGGGGTTAGGTCACTGCAGCTTTGCTGAGTGACGTTGTGTATTGGGAACTACTGCGCCGACCGCTCCTGGAGCGGCGGCGCAGCTGCGACTTGTGGTGCGCCGGGGGCTTTGCGCCGACCGCGCTTTTACGGCGGCGGCGCTTCTAACTTTAGCCCCCGGCTTCTGCGGCCTAGCGCCGCTTCGTTCCCGCCCCCACCCTGTCAATCAGGGTAGGGGAGAGACGCTGTTCAATAGGCAGCGCCGAGGGCTGGAGCTTTATTTACATGCTCCAGCCCTCTCACTAGGCACAAGGGGAAGCAGACTTCCCGCTCTTCGTCGGTGTACGCCCAGGGCCCGCCCCCCCTCTCCACAAGGACGCCGGCAGCCATTACACATGCGATCTGGCTGGGGAGAGGCAGCAGGCTCTGGGAGACCCAGACTAGAGGGATTTCTGGCGACCACACACCGCTCCTAAGCGGGCGGTAAGCTGCACAGTAGTGCTGGCCCCACTAGTGCCTCAGTGATATATAGTGTACTTTTGTCTTGGTACCATATATATATATATATATATAGTTGCACTGTAGGTCGCTTCTTGGCTGGACACCCTGTACTGCTCTGAGGAGGCAGCAACATGTCATCCGCAAAACGCAAGGCTGCCAAGGCACGGGCTGTGTGCACTGTGTGTGCTGCATGTGGGGCTGATCTACCGGCAGGCTCCAATGATTCACATTGTGTGCAATGTTCAGTCCCAGTGGCACTTCGTCAGCCAGAGCCTATTGTGGTGGTAGCCCAGGCAGAGACGCCTGTGAACCCTGCCCCGGTGACGGGGACAGACTTTGCAGTGTTTGCTGATAAAATGTCTGAGGCTATGACAAAAATCCTGGAGACCTTGCAGGCCAGGCCAGTTCCTCAGACCATGGACACTGCTGTGGCTATGCTCTCTGGTCCCCCTCAGTTGGAACTAATCCGTACTTCAAGGGGGTCTCAAGCATCACAAGCTGAAGTCTCTGACTCAGATGACAGTCCCAGGCAGCCTAAGCGAGCTCGCTGGGAAAGACCCTCCACGTCATCACACTGCTCAGGGTCTCAGCGAGAAGAGTCTCTCTGTGATGAGACTGAGGACGGTGATCAGGATTCTAATCCTGAGGCCCCTCTCAATCTGGATGCCCCTGATGGTGACGCCATGGTTAATGACCTTATATCGGCAATTAATAGACTGTTGGATATTTCTCCCCCAGCCCCTTCTGCAGAGGAGGCAGCTGCACAGCAGGAGAAGTTCCATTTCCTGTATCCCAAGCGTAAATTAAGTGCTTTTTTGGACCACTCTGACTTCAGAGAATCAATCCAGAAGCACGACGCTCATCCAGACAAGCGTTTCTCTAAACGTTCTAAGGATACCCGTTATCCTTTTCCCTCTGAAGTAGCCAAACGCTGGACCCAGTGCCCAAAGGTTGATCCCCCAATTTCCAAGCTTGCGGCTAGATCCATAGTCGCAGTAGAGGATGGCGCTTCACTTAAAGATGCCAACGACAGACAGATGGACCTTTGGTTGAAATCTGTCTATGAAGCTATCGGCGCGTCGTTTGCTCCAGCATTCGCGGCCGTGTGGGCACTCCAAGCTATTTCAGCTGGTTTAGCACAGGTAGATGCTATCATACATCCAGCAGTGCCACAGGTGGCGTCCCTAACTTCGCAAATGTCTGCGTTTGCGACTTATGCTATCAATGCTGTCCTAGAATCTACGAGCCGTACCTCTATGGCGGCCGCCAATTCTGTGGTTTTGCGCAGAGCCTTATGGTTAAAGGACTGGAAAGCAGATGCTGGTTCCAAAAAATGCTTAACCAGCTTGCCATTATCTAGAGACAGACTGTTTGGTGAGCCATTGGCTGAAATCATAAAACAGTCCAAGGGTAAGGACTCTTCCTTACCACAGCCCAGAGCAAGTAAACCTCAACAGAAAAAGTGGCAGTCGAGGTTTCGGTCCTTTCGAGGCTCGGGCAAGCCCCAATTCTCCTCGTCCAAAGGGACTCAGAAAGGACAAGGGAGCTCAGATTCCTGGCGGGCTCACTCACGCCCCAGGAAAGCAAATGGAGGAACCGCTTCCAAGGCGGCTACCTCATGACTTTCGGCCTCCTCCCTCCGCATCCTCGGTCGGTGGCAGGCTCTCCCGCTTTTGCGACATTTGGCTGTCTCAAGTCAAAGACCGGTGGGTAACAGACATTTTGTCTCGCGGGTACAGAATCGAGTTCAGTTCTCGGCCTCCACTTCGGTTCTTCAGAACCTCCCCACACCCCAACCGAGCAGATGCCCTGCTGCAGGCGGTGGACTCTCTAAGAGCAGAAGGAGTCGTGATCCCTGTCCCCCCTCTAGAACGGGGGCGAGGATTTTACTCCAATCTCTTTGTGGTTCCAAAAAAGGACGGCTCTTTCCGTCCTGTTCTGGACCTAAAACTGCTCAACAAGCATGTGAACGCCAGGCGGTTCCGGATGGAATCCCTCCGCTCAGTCATTGCCTCAATGTCCCAAGGAGATTTCCTAGCATCAATAGACATCAAAGATGCTTATCTCCACGTGCCGATTGCTACGGAACACCAACGCTTTCTGCGCTTCGTGATAGGAGACGAACATCTTCAGTTCGTGGCTCTGCCATTTGGTCTGGCGACAGCCCCCCGGGTGTTCACCAAGATCATGGCAGCAGTGGTAGCAGTCTTGCACTCTCACGGACACTCTGTGATCCCTTACTTGGACGATCTACTAGTCAAGGCACCCTCTCAGGAGGCATGCCAACTCAGCCTGAATTTTGCACTGGAGACTCTCCAGGCGTTCGGGTGGATCATCAACTTCCCAAAGTCAAATCTGTCACCGACCCAATCACTAACGTATCTTGGCATGGAGTTTCATACTCGCTCAGCGATAGTGAAGCTTCCGCTGAGCAAGCAGCGGTCACTACAGACAGGGGTGCAGGCTCTCCTTCAAAGTCAGTCGCACTCCTTAAGACGCCTCATGCACTTCCTCGGGAAGATGGTGGCGGCAATAGAGGCGGTTCCGTTTGCGCAGTTTCATCTGCGTCCACTTCAATGGGACATTCTCCGCCAATGGGACGGGAAGTCGACATCCCTGGACAGGAAAGTCTTCCTTTCCCAGACGGCCAAGGACTCTCTGCAGTGGTGGCTCCTGTCCACCTCATTATCACAGGGAAGATCCTTCCTACCACCGTCCTGGGCGGTGGTCACGACAGACGCGAGTCTGTCAGGGTGGGGAGCAGTGTTTCTCCACCACAGGGCTCAGGGTACGTGGACTCAGCAGGAGTCCATCCTTCAGATCAATGTTCTGGAAATCAGAGCAGTGTTTCTTGCCCTACTAGCCTTCCAGCAGTGGCTGGAAGGGAAGCAGATCCGAATTCAATCGGACAACTCCACAGCGGTGGCATACATCAATCACCAAGGAGGGACTCGCAGTCGGCAAGCCTTCCAGGAAGTCCGGCGCATTATGATGTGGGTGGAAGCCACGGCCTCCACCATATCCGCAGTTCACATCCCCGGCGTAGAAAACTGGGAAGCAGACTTCCTCAGTCGCCAGGGCATGGACGCAGGGGAATGGTCCCTTCACCCGGACGTGTTTCAGGAAATCTGTCGCCGATGGGGAAGGCCGGACGTCGACCTAATGGCGTCCCGGCACAACAACAAGGTCCCAACATTCATGGCACGGTCTCGCGATCAAAGAGCTCTAGCAGCAGACGCCCTAGTGCAAGATTGGTCGCAGTTCCGGCTCCCTTATGTGTTTCCACCTCTGGCACTCTTGCCCAGAGTGCTACGCAAGATCAGATCCGACTGCAGCCGCGTCATACTCGTCGCTCCAGACTGGCCGAGGAGGGCGTGGTATCCGGATCTGTGGCATCTCACGGTCGGCCAACCGTGGGCACTTCCAGACCGACCAGACTTACTGTCCCAAGGGCCGTTTTTCCATCGGAATTCTGCGGCCCTCAACCTGACTGCGTGGCCATTGAGTCCTGGATCCTAGCGTCTTCAGGCTTATCCCAAGGGGTCGTTGCCACCATGAGACAGGCTAGGAAGCCCACGTCTGCTAAGATCTACCACAGAACGTGGAGGATATTCTTATCCTGGTGCTCTGCTCAGAGAGTGTCTCCCTGGCCATTTGCATTACCTACCCTTCTTTCTTTCCTCCAATCTGGGTTAGAAAAAGGTTTGTCGCTCGGCTCCCTTAAAGGGCAAGTCTCGGCGCTATCCGTCTTTTTTCAGAAGCGTCTAGCACGACTTTTTAAGGTGCGCACGTTCCTACAGGGGGTTTGCCATATAGTTCCCCCGTACAAGCGGCCGTTAGATCCATGGGATCTGAACAGGGTACTAGTTGCCCTCCAGAAGCCGCCCTTCGAGCCTCTGAAGGAGGTTTCACTTTCTAGACTTTCACAGAAAGTGGCTTTTCTGGTAGCGATCACATCTCTTCGGAGAGTGTCTGAGCTAGCAGCGTTGTCTTCCAAGGCTCCCTTCCTGGTCTTCCACCAGGACAAGGTAGTGCTGCGCCCCATTCAGGAGTTTCTCCCGAAGGTGGTATCCTCTTTTCATCTTAATCAGGATATCTTTTTGCCTTCGTTTTGTCCTCATGCAGTTCATCGGTATGAGAAGGATTTACATTTGTTAGATCTGGTGAGAGCACTCAGAATCTACATTTCCCGCACAGCGCCCCTGCGCCGTTCGGATGCACTCTTTGTCCTTGTCGCTGGTAAGCGCAAAGGGTCGCAGGCTTCTAAGGCCACCCTGGCTCGATGGATCAAAGAACCAATTCTTGAAGCCTACCGTTCTGCGGGGCTTCAGGTTCCATCAGGCCTGAAGGCCCATTCTACCAGAGCTGTGGGTGCGTCCTGGGCATTGCGACACCAGGCTACGGCTCAACAGGTGTGCCAGGCAGCTACCTGGTCGAGTCTGCACACTTTCACCAAACATTATCAGGTGCATACCTATGCTTCGGCGGACGCCAGCCTAGGTAGAAGAGTCCTGCAGGCGGCAGTTGCCTCCCCGTAGGGGAGGGCTGTCTTGCAGCTCTAACATGAGGTATTTCTTTACCCACCCAGGGACAGCTTTTGGACGTCCCAATCGTCTGGGTCTCCCAATAGAGCGCCGAAGAAGAAGGGAATTTTGTTACTTACCGTAAATTCCTTTTCTTCTAGCTCTTATTGGGAGACCCAGCACCCGCCCTGTTGTCCTTCGGGATTGTTGGTTTGTTTGCGGGTACACATGTTGTTCATGTTGAACGGTTTTCAGTTCTCCGATGTTACTCGGAGTGAATTTGTTTAAACCAGTTATTGGCTTTCCTCCTTCTTGCTTTTGCACTAAAACTGGTGAGCCAGTGATCCCACTGGGGGTGTATAGCCAGAAGGGGAGGGGCCTTACACTTTTTAGTGTAATTGCTTTGTGTGGCCTCCGGAGGCAGTGCTATACACCCCAATCGTCTGGGTCTCCCAATAAGAGCTAGAAGAAAAGGAATTTACGGTAAGTAACAAAATTCCCTTCTTTTACAAAGTCCTTCAGACATTTTCCTGGTGATTAACCCCTTCACGACCGGCCGATTTTTCGCTTTCCGTTTTTTTTTTCGCCATTCTTTTTCTGAGAGACGTAACTTTTTTATTTTTCAGTCAATATAGTCATGTGAGGGCTCATTTTTTGCGGAATGAGCTGTACTTTTAAATGAAGCCATCAGTTTTACCATATAGTGTACTGGAAAACAGCAAACAAATTCCAAATGCAGAAAAATTGCCAAAAAAGTGCGATAGCACTATGGTTTTTGAGATATTTTATTCACTGTGTTTACTATATGGTAACACTGATGTATGGGTATGATGCCTCAGGTCAGTGCGAGTTCGTAGACACCAAACATGTATAGGTTTACTTTTATATAAGGGGTTAAAAAAAATCGGACATATGTCCGAAAAAAGTGGCGCACGTTTTACACCATATTCCGTGACCCGTAGCGTTCTCATTTTTCGGGATCTATGGCTCAGTGACGGCTTATTTTTAGCGTCTCGATTTGACGTTTTTAACGGTACCATTTTTGCGCAGATGCTACGTTTTAATCGCCTCTTATTGCATTTTGCGCAAGCGTTGTGGCGACAAAAAAAACGTCATTTTGGCGTTTGGAATTTTTTTGCCGCTACGCCGTATACTGACCAGATTAATTCATTTTATATTTTGATAGATCGGGCGTTTCTGAACGCAGCGATACCAAATGTGTGTATATTTTTTATTTTTTTAACCCTTTAATTTTCAATGGGGCGAATGGGGGGTGATTTGAACTTTTAGGTTTTTTTTAAATTTTTTAAAACTTTTTTTTAACTTTTTTTTTTATTTTACTAGTCCCCCTAGGGGGCTATTTCGATCAGCAATCCGATCGCTCTGCAGTATCTGCTGATCACAGCTACAAGGCTGTAAACAGCAGATACGCTCTCTTTCTCTTTTGCTGTGCCGCTGGCACAGCGAAAGTGAAAGCAAGTCAGGTGTAGTACAGGAGTCATCACATGACCCTGTGTTACCATGACAACTATCGGAAGTCACGTGATCGCGTCACGTGACTTCCGGTATCGGGCGGTAAGTAAAAGTTTACCGCCATCGCGCTTGGGGGAAAAAAAAAAAAGTCATTTAATTCTGAGATAGTAGATAGACAGAAGAATAGATAGAGGGATAGATAGATAGACAGATAGAGGGAGGGATAGATAGATAGATAGATAGATAGATAGACAGATAGAGGGAGGGATAGATAGATAGACAGAGGACAGATCGCTACATTTCCCACGGTCGGCAGTGAGTTCACATTACCGGCCGTGGGAAATGACCGGTAATTACCTCTGCTGTCTGCTGCATTCATTCAGCGCTGTGTCTGTGACAGTCGCGGCTGGATGTAAGCAGCGCAGGACGCCGGAGCTGTGGATTACGCCGGAGCTGTGGATTACGCCGGAGCTGTGGATTACGCCGGAGCTGTGGATTACGCCGGAGCTTTGGTGCGGGAGGGGTTAATAAAATGGTGAACGAGGCTTGTTTGCTTTATTTAAAATAAAGGATTTTTCTGTGTGTGTGTTTTATTCACTTTACTTACGGGTTGATCATGTCAGCTGTCTCATAGACGCTGCCATGATTAAGCCTGGAGTTAATGGCGGTGATCCACCACCATTAACCCCTTGTATTACCTTGCTGCCACTGCTACACGGCAGCAAGAAGAGCCGGGGACACGCCGGTGCTGCCGCATAATGCATGCGACAGTCCCGGGGCAGCTGCGGCTGATATTCTCGGCTGCAGGAGGGGGAGTGAAGCGGGGGACATTACCCCTGCCCCTCTCCCTCCCCAGCCTGAGAATACCGGGCCGCCGCTGTGTGCTTATGTTGCGGGCGGAGGAGGGGACGCCGCGCCCTCCCTACTGCTCGGGTCCGGCTGCTGCGGCCCGCTGCTGCCGCTGCTCGGTGGCTCGAGCGATGGGCCGGATCCCGGGGGCTCGAGCGGCGCTCCTCGCCCGTGAGTGAAAGGGAAATGGGTGTTTTGGGATAGTTTATTGTCCGTGACGCCACCCACGGTTGTGGTGATTTGTTGACACCACCGCTGCTCTGTATGGGGATCGAGGGAGTGGTGGTATGGAGCAGCTAGATGGGAGTCCTCCCCTCCGTGGGTAGGGGGGTTGGTTGTCCCGGGGCCCAGTGATGAGGTGGGTGATGCAGGGCTTGGTGGGGTGCAGGGACGCGGGGGCAGCTATGTGCCTTGCGGCACTGTGGTACTCACTCAGCCTGAGACGATGACACAGTTCTCGGTAAAACACACGGCTGGAAAGACGGTTCCCACGGACGGCTGCACTTGCTTTCCCCAGTAGGTGACGGTGACGGTCTCTTTTTCCTGCACCTAAGATGATGATGGTTGCGATGGGTTCCCACCGGTAACTCGCTCCCCGGCTTGGATATGGGCTGGAGGAGCCCTACTTTGCCCGCAGGCGCTGGCCCTGAGAAAATGGTGCCCTGGCGGTGGCGGTGTCTCTCCGTTACGGTTGGACTGTTGCCTTCAATCGGGACTTGGTTGTTAGGAGACAGACGTCCCCTTCACTGACGGATTTGGCAAATTATGGCGACTCCTAGCCTTGCCGGGATCCGAAAGCCCCCTGCCCTGGTGCTGACTGTTCTTCGTATACTGCTCCAGACCGCCGGGTCACCACCCGTCCGCGGTCCTTCCAGCAACCTCCGAGCAGTCCCCCTGCAGACTATCACCGCCGTCTGCTGACCTTGCTGTCACTGTCCGGGGCACACACCCGGAACAACTTCAGGCTTTACTACTCTCACTTTTTCTGTCACTTCAGCTTTTCTCCTTAGCTCCACTACTACTTCCTTCTACTTTCTCCTCCTAAACTCATCTCTGCCTGGTTCTCCCGCCTCCAGGGCTGTGAACTCCTCGGTGGGTGGAGCCAACCGCCTGGCCCACCCCCTGGTGTGAACATCAGCCCCTGGAGGAAGGCAACAAGGATTTTAGGTTAGCCTTGGTGTTCCTAACTGGGGTGTAGGGTGTGGTGGTGTTATGACCTGTGACCCCTGGCTTGCCCAGGGCGTCACATTCCCCCTTAGCAAAATGCAGACCGTCCGCAGGCTGCCCGTCCAACACCGGTTTTATTTTCTGAAAAATATATAAAAGGTAAAACGGTACACATAACAACTTATGACATCATCCCACATCGGGAGGTTCAGTACTTAAACGTTGCAAACGGTTTACGGTTACGGTCTCCGCTCTCTCCCACCCAAGCAACCTGGCCCTGATGCTGCCCCTAAAGTCCAGGCAGCACCCCTTGACCCCAGTCCAGCACAAGTTACCCGAGCGGGATCTGTCCTTCCCCTCCAGAGGGTAGCCACCGGTTCCTGTGGCGGCTGGACCCCAGCCTGCTCTGCTGTGGGCCCTCCCTCCAACCTGCCTCTCCGGAGGCGGTAATTGCGGAAACAGTAACGGTAAAACAACTTATTTACATGCCACTTAACATTTGTGGTTGCCCTGCAAGTTCACGGGCTTGTCCATGAGCAGTTCCTCATGCAACTTTTTAAACGGTCCCCACGGGGACAACGGTGCCGGCAACGGCCGGTTCTCTCAATCACGGTCAGACAATCTGGTAACTGTTCGGTTATCATTTCTGCTTATCATCTTCGGTAAACTTTTTCAAACAAAACTCAGTGGTGGTCCCAACGGGGACGGTGCAACGGTGCTCCGCTGCCTTTACTCAGAGTATCCGGCTTCATCTGAGGGAGGGGGTGCAGAACTCACTCGGCTCTCCTGGCTGCCCCTCAGTTTTGCATCTAGGGCGAACCACCCCCTCTCTCCACAGTGCCGGGTATACTGCACGATGTCACCCGGCATCAGGTTACGGCCGGGATGCTCTTCAGGCAGGTGGGCATTCACATCCCGCCGGGCTATAAACAATTCGGCCTCCAGGCCCGGTTCATATATAAACCCATAGCCCCGGCGGACATCAAACCGCCTCACCTGCCCTTCGTACAGCGGGCCCCGGACACGGAACGTTGCCTGACGGAGGCTCTCTTTTTCCCGGATTGCACGGGCCACCAGCTCCGCCTTCTTGCTCTCCCTCTCACCGATCTCCAGGCCCAACGGTACCGGCTCCCTGTCCCAGTACGGCGCTGCTGCGAGCTCCGGCGCACGGGTCGGGCCCCGCAAGACCTGTTTGACATTGCCCACTGCTGGTACTCTGGGCGACAGGTCCCGCGGTGACGTGGCCTTAGACGCTGCCTTGCATCGGCAACCCGGCGCAACCTCAGCCGAGGTGTGGGGGATGGGCACAGGGGCTTTCCGCAGTTGGGCCTTCGGCACGGAGCGGGTCACAAGCTCCGGCTCGGGGACTTTCTCGGGAGACGCCTCCGGTTCGGTTTTCGGGGCCTTCCAGGGCAACACCTCCGGTCGACTACAGGCTCCGGCTACAGGTCGGCCCGCCTGGGCGGGCATGCTGGGTATCGCTACCGGTTGCGGTGGTAGCGGGCCTAATGGCGGGGTCACGGCTTCCGAGACGGGTGGCGAGGGAGGCAGCAGGGGGAGAGGGCTTGGACCGGGTCCCGCAGCCGCGATGACCGGCCCTTCAAGGGCATCGGGGCGTGGGTCACTCACCCTCCCTTCCTCCGCTTCCTCCTCGCGTCTCCGCACGGTTGCTATAACGTCCACCATGTCGGTCTCCCATTCCTCCATGAGGAGCTGCATCTTAACCTGCAGCCGTTGGTAGAGCTGCGCGGTCCGGATCTCCACCCACGCCGCGGTTCCAGGCGCGGGGGCTACGGTGTTGCGGGACGGCATCCACATGCTGCTGGCGGCTTTTCCCAGGAACAAGATGTCCGCAGAGTCCTGGCGTCCCTGCTTTTATAGCTGCGTTCACATGCAGCCAGCCGCCATCGCGTCCCCCTTAGCCTCTCTTCGGCCCCTCCTCTCTCAGGGCGGGGTTTTGGTCTTCACGCCTCTACTACTCGAGAAGACGCTCGAGCGGGAACTTTTCGCGCCAAAGATGGCGACTTCTCAATTTTTCCGGCCGGATACCTCCGGCGGTCACAAGGCGCACCTCTACCCAACGGCAGAGCGGTAAGATCCTGTTCGTGACGCCAAGTTGTCGCGGGCGGAGGAGGGGACGCCGCGCCCTCCCTACTGCTCGGGTCTGGCTGCTGCGGCCCGCTGCTGCCGCTGCTCGGTGGCTCAAGCGATGGGCCGGATCCCGGGGACTCGAGCGGCGCTCCTCGCCCGTGAGTGAAAGGGAAATGGGTGTTTTGGGATAGTTTATTGTCCGTGACGCCACCCACGGTTGTGGTGATTTGTTGACACCACCGCTGCTCTGTATGGGGATCCCGGGAGTGGTGGTATGGAGCAGCTAGATGGGAGTCCTCCCCTCCGTGGGTAGGGGGGTTGGTTGTCCCGGGGCCCAGTGATGAGGTGGGTGATGCAGGGCTTGGTGGGGTGCAGGGACGCGGGGGGCAGCTCTGTGCCTTGCGGCACTGTGGTACTCACTCAGCCTGAGACGATGACACAGTTCTCGGTAAAACACACGGCTGGAAAAACGGTTCCCACGGACGGCTGCACTTGCTTTCCCCAGTAGGTGACGGTGACGGTCCCTTTTTCCTGCACCTAAGATGATGATGGTTGCGATGGGTTCCCACCGGTAACCCGCTCCCCGGCTTGGATATGGGCCGGAGGAGCCCTACTTTGCCCGCAGGCGCTGGCCCTGAGAAACTGGTGCCCTGGCGGTGTCGGTGTCTCTCCGTTACGGTTGGACTGTTGCCTTCAATCGGGACTTGGTTGTTAGGAGACAGACGTCCTCTTCACTGACGGATTTGGCAAATTATGGCGACTCCTAGCCTTGCCGGGATCCGAAAGGCCCCTGCCCTGGTGCTGACTGTTCTTCGTATACTGCTCCAGACCGCCGGGTCACCACCCGTCCGCGGTCCTTCCAGCAACCTCCGAGCAGTCCCCCTGCAGACTATCACCGCCGTCTGCTGACCTTGCTGTCACTGTCCGGGGCACACACCCGGAACAACTTCAGGCTTTACTACTCTCACTTTTTCTGTCACTTCAGCTTTTCTCCTTAGCTCCACTACTACTTCCTTCTACTTTCTCCTCCTAAACTTATCTCTGCCTGGTTCTCCCGCCTCCAGGGCTGTGAACTCCTCGGTGGGTGGAGCCAACCGCCTGGCCCACCCCCTGGTGTGAACATCAGCCCCTGGAGGAAGGCAACAAGGATTTTAGGTTAGCCTTGGTGTTCCTAACTGGGGTGTAGGGTGTGGTGGTGTTATGACCTGTGACCCCTGGCTTGCCCAGGGCGTCACACTTACCTCGGCTGGAAGGTAAATATGCAGCGGAGCCCACGTTCTTTGTTTTCTATATTTCCGTTTTCTTTCTATGTGTGTTCTATGTGTCTGTGTCTGTGTTCTATGTCTGTGATGTGTGTGTTTTTACTCTCTGCACGGCTTCCTCTTCCTGTAATGACATCACTTCCCTGCAAAACCGCAGACAGGCGATGTACATTACCGGAGGTAAACCGCGAAATACCGCAGGGAATAACGCAGGAAAACGCAGTGAACCGCACAGAATTTGCTTCCTGCGTTATTCCCTGCGGGATTTCACAATTAACATTGGAGTCAATGGAATGAAATCCCGCAGCGACGTGCGGAAAAGAATTGACATGCAATTGTTTTTGCTGCGGGAATCCCGCAGCAAAACATGCAGCTGTCAACTTCCGCCTAGTGCGCACAGGATTTTTTTTGCCCATAGGTTTTGCTGGTGATTCACTGCAGAGATGTTATGAACATTTTCTGCAGCGAAACATGCAGCAAAACCGCAAAAAATCCGCGGCAAAATCCGGTAAGTGCGCACATAGCCTTATATGTCTCCTTGTTCTGTAGTTGTCTCAGTACTTCCCGTTCATACTTGTCTACTGGTAGAACAACTACATTGTCCCCCTTGTCTGCTGATTTTATAATTATGTCATGATATCCCTGCAATTCAACCAGTGCTGTTCTCTGAGCCCGTGTCAAGTTATCACGTTTGCATTTGGTTGATATTTGCCTGAAATCATCACACACCATTTTGGTAAAAATGTCCACAGCTGGACTCAGAGACAAGGGGGGAAATTTTGTAGACTTTGGCAACAATGTATGTGGGAACGTACCTGTAGGTTGGGCCTCCTGTTCCTGGAGTAGATCCTCTAGGTTCTGCATGGCATCCCTTTCCACCTGACTGTCAGACACCGTATTCCGCTTATGAAAAAGTTTTTTTTAAAATTAGTTTGCGAGAGAAAAGGTTGAGGTCCTTCAAGGCTGTGAATAGATGGAAGGGATGCCGGTAATCAGCACATAAGTGAGTATTTTTTATTTTTTTTTTTTGCACTGATGCATCAGCTGATGGTATAAACGGCTTTTATACAATCAGCTGCTGTGTGATGTGATTCACATCCTAGAACCTGACACATCATCTGATCGCTATGTCTTCCAGCAAACCGATCAGATGATATTGGATCCGGATTGGATGGCGCGGGACCCTTGACCCAGGATTACTGCGGAGGTGGGGGGTTCTTTATTTCAATAAAGATGGAGTCACTAATTGTGTTGTGTTTTATTTCTAATAAAAATATTTTTCTGTGTGTTGTGTTTTTTTTTTTTTTTTTTATCTTTACTAGAAATTCATGGTGGCTATGTCTAATATTGGCGTGACACCATGAATTTTGGGCTTAGGGCCAGCTGATAATATACAGCTAGCCCTAACCCCAATATTACCCAGCGAGCCACCCGTCACCAGAGCAGCTGGAAGAGTTGGATACAGCGCCAGAAGATGGCGCTTCTATGAAAGCGCCATTTTCTGGGGTGGCTGCGGACTGCAATTCGCAGCGGGGGTGCCCAGAAAGCATGGGCACCCTGCACTGTGGATTCCAATCCCCAACTGCCTAGTTGTACCTGGCTGGACTCAAAAATTGGGCGAAGCCCACGTCATTTTTTTATTATTTCATGAAATTCATGAAATAAAAAAAAAAAAAAAAAGCTTCCCTATATTTTTGATTCCCAGCCGGGTACAAATAGGCAGCTGGGGGTTGGGGGCAGCCCGTACCTGCTTGCTGTACCTGACTAGCATACAAAAATATGGCGAAGCCCACGTCATTTTTTTGGGGGGCAAAAAACTGCATACAGTCCTGTATAAATCAAGGACAAAATTGTGAAAAAATACCCTGCTGTAACTAAATAAAAGCATAGTGCATATAAACATAGGGTACTTAGTAAACACTGTTTTTGATCAAAAAAGCATAAAGCTATCCCACCAACGCCAAGGTGTACCCAGTTGGGATAGTACCTACACTCTCTAATATTAAAACCTTACCATGGGTCTAAAATAGGCCTCAATGTGGCTAAGGGCTGAGAGCGACTGGGTCCCAACAGGACACACACAGTCAGGGGGATTCACAGAATGAAATGTCCAGCTCGCTGAGAAGGGGGCCACTCCCTGTTTGTACTGAATACAAAAAAACTACATAAAAACAAAAAAGTGAGCCGGAGTATGAGATGGTATACATGGTACTTGTGAGACCATGTTCACACTGGCCATGAGACAAAGAGAAATCAAGGAAAAAATTGTGAAAAAATACCCTGCTGTAACTAAATAAAAGCATAGTGCATATAAACATAGGGTACTTAGTAAACACTGTTTTTGATAAAAAAAAGCATAAAGCTATCCCACCAACGCCAAGGTGTACCCAGTTGGGATAGTACCTACACTCTCTAATATTAAAACCTTACCATGGGTCTAAAATAGGCCTCAATGTGGCTAAGGGCTGAGAGCGACTGGGTCCCAACAGGACACACACAGTCAGGGGGATTCACAGAATGAAATGTCCAGCTCGCTGAGAAGGGGGCCACTCCCTGTTTGTACTGAATACAAAAAAACTACATAAAAACAAAAAAGTGAGCCGGAGTATGAGATGGTATACATGGTACTTGTGAGACCATGTTCACACTGGCCATGAGACAAAGAGAAATCAAGGAAAAAATTGTGAAAAAATACCCTGCTGTAACTAAATAAAAGCATAGTGCATATAAACATAGGGTACTTAGTAAACACTGTTTTTGATCAACTGTGACTGTGTGTGTCCTGTTGGGACCCAGTCGCTCTCAGCCCTTAGCCACATTGAGGCCTATTTTAGACCCATGGTAAGGTTTTAATATTAGAGAGTGTAGGTACTATCCCAACTGGGTACACCTTGGCGTTGGTGGGATAGCTTTATGCTTTTTTTGATCAAAAACAGTGTTTACTAAGTACCCTATGTTTATATGCACTATGCTTTTATTTAGTTACAGCAGGGTATTTTTTCACAATTTTTTCCTTGATTTCTCTTTGTCTCATGGCCAGTGTGAACATGGTCTCACAAGTACCATGTATACCATCTCATACTCCGGCTCACTTTTTTGTTTTTATGTAGTTTTTTTGTATTCAGTACAAACAGGGAGTGGCCCCCTTCTCAGCGAGCTGGACATTTCATTCTGTGAATCCCCCTGACTGTGTGTGTCCTGTTGGGACCCAGTCGCTCTCAGCCCTTAGCCACATTGAGGCCTATTTTAGACCCATGGTAAGGTTTTAATATTAGAGAGTGTAGGTACTATCCCAACTGGGTACACCTTGGCGTTGGTGGGATAGCTTTATGCTTTTTTTGATCAAAAACAGTGTTTACTAAGTACCCTATGTTTATATGCACTATGCTTTTATTTAGTTACAGCAGGGTATTTTTTCACAATTTTTTCCTTGATTTCTCTTTGTCTCATGGCCAGTGTGAACATGGTCTCACAAGTACCATGTATACCATCTCATACTCCGGCTCACTTTTTTTTTTTTTTTTTTTTGTTTTTATGTAGTTTTTTTGTATTCAGTACAAACAGGGAGTGGCCCCCTTCTCAGCGAGCTGGACATTTCATTCTGTGAATCCCCCTGACTGTGTGTGTCCTGTTGGGACCCAGTCGCTCTCAGCCCTTAGCCACATTGAGGCCTATTTTAGACCCATGGTAAGGTTTTAATATTAGAGAGTGTAGGTACTATCCCAACTGGGTACACCTTGGCGTTGGTGGGATAGCTTTATGCTTTTTTTGATCAAAAACAGTGTTTACTAAGTACCCTATGTTTATATGCACTATGCTTTTATTTAGTTACAGCAGGGTATTTTTTCACAATTTTTTCCTTGATTTCTCTTTGTCTCATGGCCAGTGTGAACATGGTCTCACAAGTACCATGTATACCATCTCATACTCCGGCTCACTTTTTTTTTTTTTTTTTTTTTGTTTTTATGTAGTTTTTTTGTATTCAGTACAAACAGGGAGTGGCCCCCTTCTCAGCGAGCTGGACATTTCATTCTGTGAATCCCCCTGACTGTGTGTGTCCTGTTGGGACCCAGTCGCTCTCAGCCCTTAGCCACATTGAGGCCTATTTTAGACCCATGGTAAGGTTTTAATATTAGAGAGTGTAGGTACTATCCCAACTGGGTACACCTTGGCGTTGGTGGGATAGCTTTATGCTTTTTTTGATCAAAAACAGTGTTTACTAAGTACCCTATGTTTATATGCACTATGCTTTTATTTAGTTACAGCAGGGTATTTTTTCACAATTTTTTCCTTGATTTCTCTTTGTCTCATGGCCAGTGTGAACATGGTCTCACAAGTACCATGTATACCATCTCATACTCCGGCTCACTTTTTTGTTTTTATGTAGTTTTTTTGTATTCAGTACAAACAGGGAGTGGCCCCCTTCTCAGCGAGCTGGACATTTCATTCTGTGAATCCCCCTGACTGTGTGTGTCCTGTTGGGACCCAGTCGCTCTCAGCCCTTAGCCACATTGAGGCCTATTTTAGACCCATGGTAAGGTTTTAATATTAGAGAGTGTAGGTACTATCCCAACTGGGTACACCTTGGCGTTGGTGGGATAGCTTTATGCTTTTTTTGATCAAAAACAGTGTTTACTAAGTACCCTATGTTTATATGCACTATGCTTTTATTTAGTTACAGCAGGGTATTTTTTCACAATTTTTTCCTTGATTTCTCTTTGTCTCATGGCCAGTGTGAACATGGTCTCACAAGTACCATGTATACCATCTCATACTCCGGCTCACTTTTTTTTTTTTGTTTTTATGTAGTTTTTTTGTATTCAGTACAAACAGGGAGTGGCCCCCTTCTCAGCGAGCTGGACATTTCATTCTGTGAATCCCCCTGACTGTGTGTGTCCTGTTGGGACCCAGTCGCTCTCAGCCCTTAGCCACATTGAGGCCTATTTTAGACCCATGGTAAGGTTTTAATATTAGAGAGTGTAGGTACTATCCCAACTGGGTACACCTTGGCGTTGGTGGGATAGCTTTATGCTTTTTTTGATCAAAAACAGTGTTTACTAAGTACCCTATGTTTATATGCACTATGCTTTTATTTAGTTACAGCAGAGTATTTTTTCACAATTTTTTCCTTGATTTCTCTTTGTCTCATGGCCAGTGTGAACATGGTCTCACAAGTACCATGTATACCATCTCATACTCCGGCTCACTTTTTTGTTTTTATGTAGTTTTTTTGTATTCAGTACAAACAGGGAGTGGCCCCCTTCTCAGCGAGCTGGACATTTCATTCTGTGAATCCCCCTGACTGTGTGTGTCCTGTTGGGACCCAGTCGCTCTCAGCCCTTAGCCACATTGAGGCCTATTTTAGACCCATGGTAAGGTTTTAATATTAGAGAGTGTAGGTACTATCCCAACTGGGTACACCTTGGCGTTGGTGGGATAGCTTTATGCTTTTTTTGATCAAAAACAGTGTTTACTAAGTACCCTATGTTTATATGCACTATGCTTTTATTTAGTTACAGCAGGGTATTTTTTCACAATTTTTTCCTTGATTTCTCTTTGTCTCATGGCCAGTGTGAACATGGTCTCACAAGTACCATGTATACCATCTCATACTCCGGCTCACTTTTTTGTTTTTATGTAGTTTTTTTGTATTCAGTACAAACAGGGAGTGGCCCCCTTCTCAGCGAGCTGGACATTTCATTCTGTGAATCCCCCTGACTGTGTGTGTCCTGTTGGGACCCAGTCGCTCTCAGCCCTTAGCCACATTGAGGCCTATTTTAGACCCATGGTAAGGTTTTAATATTAGAGAGTGTAGGTACTATCCCAACTGGGTACACCTTGGCGTTGGTGGGATAGCTTTATGCTTTTTTTGATCAAAAACAGTGTTTACTAAGTACCCTATGTTTATATGCACTATGCTTTTATTTAGTTACAGCAGGGTATTTTTTCACAATTTTTTCCTTGATTTCTCTTTGTCTCATGGCCAGTGTGAACATGGTCTCACAAGTACCATGTATACCATCTCATACTCCGGCTCACTTTTTTGTTTTTATGTAGTTTTTTTGTATTCAGTACAAACAGGGAGTGGCCCCCTTCTCAGCGAGCTGGACATTTCATTCTGTGAATCCCCCTGACTGTGTGTGTCCTGTTGGGACCCAGTCGCTCTCAGCCCTTAGCCACATTGAGGCCTATTTTAGACCCATGGTAAGGTTTTAATATTAGAGAGTGTAGGGACTATCCCAACTGGGTACACCTTGGCGTTGGTGGGATAGCTTTATGCTTTTTTTGATCAAAAACAGTGTTTACTAAGTACCCTATGTTTATATGCACTATGCTTTTATTTAGTTACAGCAGGGTATTTTTTCACAATTTTTTCCTTGATTTCTCTTTGTCTCATGGCCAGTGTGAACATGGTCTCACAAGTACCATGTATACCATCTCAATCTCCGGCTCACTTTTTTGTTTTTATACAGTCCTGGATGGAGGATGCTGAGCCTTGTAGTTCTGCAGCTGCTGTCTGCTCTCCTGCATACACTATTGGATGGAGTATGCTGAGCCTTGTAGTTCTGCAGCTGTCTGCTCTCCTGCATACACTAGTAGAGAATGAATGAAGTGGAGAATTAGGGTCTGGTGGCATTTGCAGCTATTAGGTAAGGTGCCTGCTTGTACTTCTCTGCTCTCATCAGTGCTCCTGATATGGAGTCAGTATACAGATCACAGGCTTTGTTTTATGCCTGTGCCTCTGATTAGGGCATTCAGTCTATGCAGCAGTAATTATCATAGTAGCACCTGACAGGGCTGCAGTGTTTACATTAACTCTAATCTCATTACATGACTAATAGACTTGCATATCGTTATCCCTGTCACAGCTACTGTCCCTGGTATCATTTAACAAGGGCTCTTTTTGCTCTTTGATTCACCCCTTGTCCCAGAGAATTAATACATTTCTGTGTGTATGTGTGTGTATGTGTGGATATATACTGATATCCTCCATTTTGAGAGTTTATCCTTTTAGGAACTTATCACCCACCCCTCCCCCTCCCCTTTCTAAGTACTGGTTATACCATTAACTCTTTCCAGCCTTCTATGGAGTCTTGGCTGTTCTTTTAACTATTTAAATACCAATGTATGTATATGTATATATATGTGTGCATGCACACTGACCTGTCTTTTCTCCTCTTTTTTCTACTTATTTTGCACTTTGCACTTTATGATTGTTCAGTAACCATAATTCTTGGACACATATAAGATTTGCTTATTTATATACTTATCACTTTATGATTAACGAATGTATTGTATTGTATTTATACATTTATTGGTTTGAGATATAATTGGATGAACTTCTATATGGTTGTAATTAATATCCTTGATTTATATATAGTGCTGTGATACATTTTTATTTTATATATACATATGCTCCCTATTTATATTGAACTCTGAGACAGGGATGATATGATTGTTTGGATTGTGACGCCTATTGTCCAGCTCCGGCTGTGTCTCTTGAGATCAAATAGTTTTTAATTAATAAAATATTTTGTATGTATTATAGACCCTTGTATTCGTTTTTTTTCTTTTTTGATCTTATTAGTGGAGAATGAAGAACATATTGAAGAAGGAAATGACATCAGTTCTTTTTTTTTTTTCTCAACAATCTTTAATGGCATTGTTCACTGATAAAAAACGCATAAAGACGCAGTGAGCAAAAACGCAGCAAAAAACGCACCAAATCGCTGCAAAAACACGTGCGTTTTTTGCCGCGTTTTTGTGCGGTTTTTGCCGCAAAAAAACGCAGCGTAAAAAAAACGCAGTGTGTGAACCTAGCCTAATCCTGCAGTGGCAGGATTGACAAAAAGGCCCATTGTGGATAGAATGGTGTATCAGGGCGGAAGAAAGACATGGGCCATGACAGAGTTCAAATTAGGGTATGTGCGCACGTTGCTTTTTACCTGCTTTTTACCTGCTTTTTTGCTGCTTTTTCTTCTGCGCTGTTTAATGCCAAAATGGATGTGTTCTTCTATTCAAGCAAAGTCTATGGGAATTTGGGTTTCTTGTTCACACTATGTTGTTCAAAATGCTGCCTTTTTGGGGCAGAACTTTGGTCAAAAACTCAGCTTTGCAGTGCAAAACCCAAATGGCAAAAACAATTGACATGTTGCTTCTTTGAAAAGCTGAGTTTTTGACCAAAGTTCTGCCTCAAAAAGGCAGCATTTTGAACAACATAGTGTGAACAAGAAACCCAAATTCCCATAGACTTTGCTTGAATAGAAGAACACATCCATTTTGGCATTAAACAGCGCAGAAGAAAAAGCAGCAAAAAAGCAGGTAAAAAGCAGGTAAAAAGCAACGTGCGCACATACCCTTACCCACTCTTTCCCTATAGTGTAGACTTCTTCTGGGCCTTGTTTATCCTGTTTTGACTAATGTCTCATAGGAGAAAAAAAATGGGTGCGTTCTAGATAATTTCTTTATATTTACGCACTTAATAATTGAGCACTGGCATCTTTTGTGTATGTTTCACTAAGATTTTTAAATTTGACAGATAAAGGTTATATTTTAGTCTACAGCTTTTATATAAAAAGTTTGAATTGGACTTGATTGGTTGCACCCCATTATTCCAAAAAGGGTTCTGGCTTAGGCCACGCTCACATCAGCAGTATTTTGCCACAAAACCGGATCTGTCATAAGTTTGTTTCAGTTCCATTCATTTACAATGGACTCTCAGCAAGATGCGGTGACATGCGGTTGTGTATGCCGCACACAATAGCATGTTACCGCATCTTGCCGCGATTCCATTGTAAATTAATGCAATTGAAACGCATTTATGATGGAACCGGTTTTGCAGCAAAATACCGCTGATGTGAGTGCGGCCTTATTCAGCTAAAGGCTACTTTACAAGCTGTGATATCGGTACCGATATCGCTAGCGTGGGTACCCGCCCCCATCTGTTGTGCGACACAGGCAAATCGCTGCCCGTGCCGCACAACATCGCTCAGACATGTCACACATACTTACCTGCCCGGCGACGTCACTGTGACTGGCGAACCGCCTCCTTTCTAAGGGGGCGGTTCATTCAGCTTCACAGCGACGTCACAGCTGCGTCACTGAACCGCCGCCCAATAGAAGCGGAGGGGCGGAGATGAGCGGGACGAACATCCCGCCCACCTCCTTCCTTCCGCATAGCGGCCGGGAGACAGGTAAGGAGAGCTTCCTCGTTCCTGCGGTGTCACACAGAGCGATGTGTGCTGCCGCAGGAACGAGGAACAACTTCGTTACTGCTGCAGTAACGATTTTTGAGAATGGACCCCCATGTCACTGATGAGCGATTTTGCACGTTTTTGCAACGATGCAAAATCGCTCATAGGTGTCACACGCAACGGCATCGCTAATGCGGCCGGATGTGCGTCACCAATTCCGTGACCCCAATGAGTTCGCATTAGCGATGTCGTAGCGTGTAAAGCCCCCTTAACTGTAGTTTCGGCATATTATGACTGGCATATTATGACTGTCTGCACCATGACAAGTATGCACCATATAAGTATGATGCATTGAATTAGGACAGAGATATTATTATGATGCACTTGGTAATCTATCATCTATCATCTGCCATCATCTAATCACCATGTCTATCTTCCCACAGGTATGTCAATTCATGCACTCTACTTTCCCATGAACTGGTCTCCACTTCCCTTTGCTCTGCTGTGTGTTCTAATACCTGGTATGTCAATTCATGCACTCTACTTTTGCACTATATCTGACCTGTTCTTTCTTTGCTTCAATATCTTCCTGACATCCTCCAGCATCTCACCCCCCTGTTTTGCACCCTCCTTTTATGACCTTTGTTTATTTTGCCTATGTGAAGCTGCATCTGGTTTTGTTTTTTTTGTTTTTTTTTTATTGAGTGATCAAGGGGTTTTCTTGTACCCCACCCCTTCACAGCTGAGTGCACTTGTATGTGTATATACTGGGGCAACTAAAAGTCTGCCCCAGACTGTCTGCACCATGACAAGTATACACCATATACAGTTAGGTCCAGAAATATTTGGACAGTGACACAATTTTCGCGAGTTGGGCTCTGCATGCCACCACATTGGATTTGAAATGAAACCTCTACAACAGAATTCAAGTGCAGATTGTAACGTTTAATTTGAAGGTTTGAACAAAAATATCTGATAGAAATTGTAGGAATTGTACACATTTCTTTACAAACACTCCACATTTTAGGAGGTCAAAAGTAATTGGACAAATAAACCAAACCCAAACAAAATATTTTTATTTTCAATATTTTGTTGCGAATCCTTTGGAGGCAATCACTGCCTTAAGTCTGGAACCCATGGACATCACCAAACGCTGGGTTTCCTCCTTCTTAATGCTTTGCCAGGCCTTTACAGCCGCAGCCTTCAGGTCTTGCTTGTTTGTGGGTCTTTCCGTCTTAAGTCTGGATTTGAGCAAGTGAAATGCATGCTCAATTGGGTTAAGATCTGGTGATTGACTTGGCCATTGCAGAATGTTCCACTTTTTTGCACTCATGAACTCCTGGGTAGCTTTGGCTGTATGCTTGGGGTCATTGTCCATCTGTACTATGAAGCGCCGTCCGATCAACTTTGCGGCATTTGGCTGAATCTGGGCTGAAAGTATATCCCGGTACACTTCAGAATTCATCCGGCTACTCTTGTCTGCTGTTATGTCATCAATAAACACAAGTGACCCAGTGCCATTGAAAGCCATGCATGCCCATGCCATCACGTTGCCTCCACCATGTTTTACAGAGGATGTGGTGTGCCTCGGATCATGTGCCGTTCCCTTTCTTCTCCAAACTTTTTTCTTCCCATCATTCTGGTACAGGTTGATCTTTGTCTCATCTGTCCATAGAATACTTTTCCAGAACTGAGCTGGCTTCATGAAGTGTTTTTCCAGCAAATTTAACTCTGGCCTGTTTATTTTTGGAATTGATGAATGGTTTGCATCTAGATGTGAACCCTTTGTATTTACTTTCATGGAGTCTTCTCTTTACTGTTGACTTAGAGACAGATACACCTACTTCACTGAGAGTGTTCTGGACTTCAGTTGATGTTGTGAACGGGTTCTTCTTCACCAAAGAAAGTATGCGGCGATCATCCACCACTGTTGTCATCCGTAGACGCCCAGGCCTTTTTGACTTCCCAAGCTCACCAGTCAATTCCTTTTTTCTCAGAATGTACCCGACTGTTGATTTTGCTACTCCAAGCATGTCTGCTATCTCTCTGATGGATTTTTTCTTTTTTTTCAGCCTCAGGATGTTCTGCTTCACCTCAATTGAGAGTTCCTTAGACCGCATGTTGTCTGGTCACAGCAACAGCTTCCAAATGCAAAACCACACACCTGTAATCAACCCCAGACCTTTTAACTACTTCATTGATTACAGGTTAACGAGGGAGACACCTTCAGAGTTAATTGCAGCCCTTAGAGTCCCTTGTCCAATTACTTTTGGTCCCTTGAAAAAGAGGAGGCTATGCATTACAGAGCTATGATTCCTAAACCCTTTCTCCGATTTGGATGTGAAAACTCTCATATTGCAGCTGGGAGTGTGCACTTTCAACCCATATTATATATATATAATTGTATTTCTGAACATGTTTTTGTAAACAGCTAAAATAACAAAACTTGTGTCACTGTCCAAATATTTCTGGCCCTGACTGTAAGTATGATGCATTGAATTAGGCCAGAATTGGGCCGGAAGTGACCGGAAGGTAACTGCATAAATAGTCACTGTAAACAATGTTTGTGTTTCTATTCACAGTCACCCCTATAATACTTCACTTTTTACTGCCCCCTCTGATCCCTAAAGCCAGTAATGAACTATTCATCTCTCCCTCCATCCTCCCCACCCATCTTACCTTCCCCTCAGATATTTTCCTCCACATTTCACCCAGTGTCTCCAGACATGTCTCCATGGCCTCTCCTGCTCCCACTTACTAACACTCTCACTGCTTCTCCTCCCTGCTGGGGATATTGCTCCAAATCCTGGTCCTCCTCACCACATCTCTATTGTCACATCAAACCCTCTTCAACAACCTAACACAAATTTCCGCAACCTCGCAAACCTCATACCCATGCACCCAGCCCCCGCTCCCCCAGTCCCACTAACAGGAGCTCTATGGAACGCTCGCTCTGTCTGCAACAAACTATCCTACATTCATGATCTTTTCATCACTAATAAACTCTCCTTCCTCGTCATCACAGAAACCTGGCTCACCCCCTCTGACACTGCCTCTCCTGCTGCACTTTCTTATGGCGGTTTCCAACTGTCTCACACACCCCGCCCCAGTAACAAGCATGGTGGAGGAGTTGGTTTGCTCCTGTCCGACCAATGCTCCTTTACACCAATTCCACTACCACCCTCTGTTACGCTCCCATCTTTTGAGGTGCACTCCGTACGCATCTACGCCCCCTCCAACCTTCAGCTGGCTGTCATTTACCACCCTCCAGGGCCAGCCACTGCCTTTTTTGACCATTTCACCACCTGGCTACTACACTTCCTTTCCACTGACATCCCCACCATCATCATGGGTGATTTCAACATCCCCATTGACACTTCCCACTCATCTGTCTCCAAACTTCTAACACTCGCTTCCTCCTTCGGCCTCACCCAATGGTCTTCTGCAGCTACTCACAAAGATGGCCACACGCTAGACCTCATCTTCACTCGCCTCTGTTCCCTATCTATCCTCTCTAACTCGCCTCTCCCCCTGTCTGACCACAACCTACTCACATTCTCTTCCCTCTCTTCTCCAAGTATGCAACCCCCCCTCCACAAACTTCCACACCCTCGCAGAAATATCAAACACATTGATTTACACGCCCTTTCTCAGTCCCTTCTCCCCCTCACAGACATTGCATTTCTACATGATGCAGATGCCGCTGCAACTTTATACAACACTACAATCTCTGCAGCTCTCGAATCAGCTGCCCCCCTCACACACACCAAAACCCGCACAATCAACAGGCAACCCTGGCACACAAGGCAGACTAAAGAACTAAGACGGGCTTCCAGAATTGCTGAGCGCAGATGGAAGAGGTCTCATTCCACTGAGCACTTCATTGCATATAAAGAGTCCCTCACCACTTTCAAGTCCACACTCACTGCTGCAAAACAAACCTACTTCTCATCCCTCATATCTTCTCTCTCTCACAACCCTAAACAGCTATTCAACACTTTCAATTCTCTCCTCCGTCCTCCGGCACCACCTCCCTCTCCTCTCATCTCAGCTGAAGACTTTGCCTCTTTCTTCAAGCGGAAGATTGACAACATCAGAGCAAGCTTTGGCCCACAAATCACCACAGCCCCTCATCATAGCTACTCATCCCTCTTCCTCCAAATCCAGCTTCGCCACCATGACAGAAAACAATCTCTCCACTCTACTCTCAAGATCACATCTAACCACCTGTGCACTGGACCCGCTCCCATCGCACCTCATCCCCAACATCACCGCAGTCCTCATCCCAGCCCTAACCCATCTCTTCAACCTATCACTAACAACTGGTGTATTCCCTTCATGCTTTAAACATGCCTCTATTACACCCATCCTCAAAAAGCCCTCCCTTGACCCATCCTCTGTGTCAAACTATCGCCCCATATCCCTTCTCCCCTATGCCTCAAAACTACTGGAACAGCATGTCCATCTTGAATTGTCCTCATAACTCTCCTCCTGCTCCCTCTTTGACCGGCTTCAATCTGCCTTCCGACCACATCATTCTACCGAAACTGCCCTAACCAAAGTCACCAATGATCTACTAACCGCCAAAGCCAAGCGACACTACTCTATCCTCCTCCTCCTGGACCTGTCCTCTGCCTTCGACACAGTAGACCATTCCCTCCTACTACAGATTCTCTCATCTCTGGGCATCACAGACTTGGCCCTATCTTGGATCTCCTCATACCTAACTGGCCGAACTTTCAGCGTCTCCCATTCTCACACCACTTCCTCATCTCGCCCCCTATCTGTCGGTGTCCCCCAAGGCTCAGTTCTTGGACCCCTGCTGTTCTCCATCTACACCTTCGGCCTGGGACAGCTCATAGTCCCATGGCTTCCAGTATCATCTCTATGCCGATGACACACAGATCTACCTCTCTGGACCTGACATTACCTCTCTACTAACCAAAATTCCACAATGTCTGTCTGCTATTTCATCCTTCTTCTCTGCACGATTCCTAAAACTTAACATGGACAAAACAGAGTTCATTGTCTTTCCTCCTCCTCACTCATCTCCTCCAACAAGCCTTTCCATCAAACTTGATGGTTTCTCACTCACCCCAGTCTCACAAGCTCGTTGCCTTGGAGTAACCCTCGACTCTGCTCTATCCTTCAAGCCACACATCCAAGCCCTCTTCAACTCATGCCGATTACAACTCAAAAATATCTCCCGGATCCGTGCTTTCCTTAACCAAGAATCTGCAAAAACATTAGTGCATGCCCTCATCATCTCCCGCCTCGACTACTGCAACCTCCTGCTCTCTGGCCTCCCTTCCAACACTCTTGCACCCCTCCAATCTATCCTAAACTCTGCGGCCCGCTTAATCCACCTCTCCCCTCGCTACTCCTCAGCCTCGCCACTCTGCCAATCCCTTCACTGGCTTCCCATCGCCCAACGACTCCAGTTCAAAACATTAACCATGACATACAAAGCCATGCACAACCTGTCTCCTCCCTACATCTGTGACCTAGTCTCCCGGTACCTACCTGCACGCAACCTCAGATCCTCACAAGATCTCCTTCTCTGCTCCTCTCTTATCTCCTTTTCCCACAATCGCATACAAGATTTCTCCCGTGCATCCCCCATACTCTGGAACGCTTTACCTCAGCACATCAGACTCTCCACTACCGTAGAAAGCTTCAAGAGGAACCTCAAGACCCACCTCTTCCAACAAGCCTACAACCTACAATAGCCCTCAGTCCAGTAGACCACTGCGCAACCAGCTCTGTCCTCACCTATTGTACCATCACCCATTCCCTGTAGACTGTGAGCCCTCGCGGGCAGGGTCCTCCCTAATCCTATACCAGTCTGTCTTGTACTGTTAATGATTGTTGTATGTATACCCTCTCTCACTTGTAAAGCGCCATGGAATAAATGGCGCTATAATAATAAATAATAATAATAATATTATGGTGCTCAGAAGGGAGGGGGTCATTTGGATTTGGGAGCGCAGATTTTGCTGTATTACTTATGAGGCGAAGCCATAATGTTTTTCCAGAATCTTTCTGCTACCAGTAACATGAAGCCCCCTATATTTCGATTAACAGATCATGGACCTGAATGGAGTTGTGCTTTTGTTAGTTGGATTGAATGCTATTTGTTGTCAATTTGGGTACAGAATGTTTAGTTTCTGTGCTCTATGCTGAGCACATACATCGAGGTTTCCATCTACCATATTTTGCAGACTCTAAGACGCACTAGATTATTAGATGCACCCCAAATTCAGAGGAACAAAATGGGGGGAATTTTTTTTTTTTTTTTTAATTAAAGGGGTGTCAGTCTTATAATCCAAGTGCAAATTTTATAATCTGGATATAGGTCACCTAGGGTCTGGAGGAGGGGTGAGTGGTGGAGCGGGGTCACAGCTGAAGAAAGTCAACGGCTGCACAGGTGGGGGTAATGCTGCGGGCCTGGGAGGAGGGGGAGTCGCACCAGTGCCATTGATCTTCAGACAGTGGATGCGATGGGCTTCAGAAAAATGGCTGCAGAGGCAGTGCACGTGCAGATTGAGATCTCAATCTGTGTGTGCACTGCTTCCTATGCGACTGACTAAAGGAAAATTGGCTGTGGGGGCACATGCACAGATTGAGACCACAATTTGAGTGTGTTGCCTCCGCAGCCATTTTCCTGAAGCACATCACGTCCACTGCCTGTAATTCAATGTCCCTGTAGTGCACTGCCACGACTACACCCCCCTCCTTCCTGGGCCCACAGCATTGACTACACTTGTACCAGCGCCAATGTCCTTGATCTGCTACCTGTGACCCAGCTCTAGTAGCCACCCCCTCCCCAAATTGGTGATCTTTATCTCTATCCCCATTTTAAGACTCTGTCTCTCCCCCCTCCCCAAAAGTGCGTCTTGTACTGTGTGTTTCATATTGTATCTAAGAAATATGTTATTTAGGTGAACCCCTCCACCGACGGAATCTATTCACTAATGAGGCAGCAGAGTTAATCTGGACTCTGACTTCTGTCCATCTTTTCAAAGGTTAGCAAAACTGTTGATGACCGCATGTCTTGAAAAGGGGCTTAAAAAGATGAACAACGCCAGACATCATGGCAGAGTGACTCCCTCTGCCTCATTACAGTGAATTTTTCTGTTGGGAATTTTGTCTGAATCACATCACAATCAGATTTACACAATCCCTGGTGTAAGTGCTCATGAGTGCAAAATAAATACAAGCCGCATCATACTGTTGTCTTTGGGAGGCAGAATGGAGAAATCAAGAGCAGAGGAAGAATTATTTTTGTTTTTCTTTTTTCATTTAATTATTTTTTTTAACGCCGTTCACCTTGCGGTATAAAGGAACCCACACTTCACAGAAATTGTTAAGATTAGGCCGTCATATTGAAAATTTTCATTTATTTTCACAAAAATGTTGTTTTAGCACCACATTTCTTACTTTTTCAAAAGAATGCCAAAAAGTGGACCCTGCAGTTACCCACTTTCTTATGACCTCAGTGATATCTCACATGTAGTCAGAATCCTCTGTTTGGACAAATAGGAGGGCTTGGAACAGAAGGAGCAATATTTGAATTTTGGAAAACAAATTTGGCTGAATAGATTGTGGGCACCTGAGGAAGCAAAGAGCAAAATGCGCATCGGGGCACATCCAGGCACTGTGCACTTTATGGGTGAGTAGCTATCTGGCCATGTCACAGTTGCTATTTGTTCTCCATAGGGAATGTTGTTTGAACAGCTTTTCAACCATTAGATAGTGTGCTACTTTAGAATCACCTTGTGGTGAATATTGAATATAGGTTTGAATGCTGCTGTATGGAGGTTTTTTGTGATAGTTGTATATTTCTCTGATGGTACTCTGACTTCAATTGAAGTCCTACCCTGTGGATGTTTTTTTTTGTTTTATTGGGGGGGGGGGGTTTCTTGTCTTCACTTTTTCCTAGGCTGTTAATTTGTAGTTACAAAACAAATAAAATGTATGTCTAGCCAGAATTTTTGTTATGTGAGGTTATTTCATAAAGGTATTTTTTTATGAAAGAACCATCTTGTGATTATTTTTTTTATAAGTGGTATCGTCTTGTTTACCATGTTGAATTTGTAGGGCCCCTAAGGTAACTAAACAGCAGAAACCTCCCACAAGTGACCACATTTTGGAAACTAGACCCTTCTATGAATTTATCTAGATTCTTGGTGAGCAACTTGAACCCCCAGGTGTTTCACAGAATTTAATGACGTTAAGCCTTGAAAATAAAAATAAAAATTTACCACAAAATTGTTACTTCAAAAAGATAGCTAGGAAAAAAAATGCACCATACAACTTATTGTGCAAGTTCTCCTGAGTATGCTGATACCTCGTATGTGGTGTAAATCAACTGTTTGGGAGCACGGCAGGGCTCGAAAGGGAAGGAGCGCCATTTGACTGCAAAATTGTCTGGAATCATTAGCAGATGCCATGTTGTATTTTGAGAGCCCTTGAGGTGCCTAAACAGTGCAGCTCCCCCACATGTTACCCCATTCTGGAAACTAGACCCCCTCAAGGCTTTTATTCAGGGGTACAGTGAGCATTTTGAACCCACAGGTACTTCACAGGATTTGATAACCTTAGGTTGTCATATTGAAAATATTACATTTTTTTCCACAATAATTTTGCTTTAGCACCAACTTTTTCACTTTTAAACATGCAACATAAAAAAAGTGGACCCCATAGTTTGCTATCCAATTTCTTATGAGCGCAGGGATACCCCACATGTGGCCAAAAACCTCTGTTTGGACAAATGGAAGGGCTCAGAACAGAAGGCGCACCATTTGAATTTTGGAAAAGATGAAATTAGTTGCGGGCACCATGTTGCATTTGCAGGACCCCTCGGGTACCTATACAGCAGAAACACCCGCTTCCCACACAAGTGACCCCGTTTTGTAAACTAGACCCCTCAATGATTTTATTCAGGGCTATAGTGAGCATTTTGAACCCACAAGTAATTCATAAAAAATGTTGCAGCAAATTTCTCACTAAAGGCTATGTGCCCACGACCTGGCGACACTGCGTCTAGGATGCAGTGCCAGTCCATCTGCGGAGATGCAAGTGTTGTCCGTGTGAGGAAAGAGTTAACCTCTTTCACTGGCTTAGAAAAATAATAGAAATTCATTCTCCCTTGCAAGAAGGTACAAGAAGGAAGGCACCGACCTGCTACTATTGTGGAATCAGAGGACATGTGATCAGAGACTGTAGAAAGAAGAAGAGGGACACTCAAAACCAACCCGAGAATCAGGAGGAGAAGACTGCCTGACTTGCGGCAGCACGGGACAAGGATGCCAGAGGTCCATTTATACACGTCCCCCTTCACATTGGCAACAAGGAAATAAGAGCTTTGGTGGACTCAGGAGCCTCACGCTCCGTACTCCCCAGGAACCTAGTGCCTGAAGGATCCATCTCATCTGAAGCTACTGTAGTATCCGGATTTCATGGACAAGCCCAGATACTCCCAATAACACATCCACTGAAGGTGAAACTGGGACCACACATGTTCGTGTCTAAATTCTTAGTGTCCCCCCTGGGTGGAGATGCCCTAGTGGGAGCAGATGTACTATCAAGACTGCAAGCTCAGATTGTTTACAATGAAGATGGATATGCTATCCTGCAAATACCAGAAGATATCCCAGAAGAAGTCCTGTGCACCCTCCAGATGATTGAAGATCAATCAGAATCTGATGTTACACGTGAAGTAAACACGGATCCAATACTTCTACAAGTTCCTGCAAAACTCTGGTCCACATCAAAAACTGACCTCGGCACACTTCCCGTGCCCCCCGTAAAAGTTTCAGTCAAGCCTGGAATTACACCACCGCAGCTGAGACAATATACTCTCAATGCTCAACAGGAAGCTGCCCTGGATTACCAAATAAAAGAACTGCTGAAGTCGGGAGCCCTCAATTACTAAGTCTCCTTACAACACTCCGCTGTTTCCTGTTAAGAAGAGACAAGTAAAAAAAGGTGACCCAGTTACGTACCGGATGGTACACGATCTGAGGGCAGTGAACTCAATACTGGACCCTCTCACCCCTGTTGTACCAAATCCACATACGCTGCTCACACAGGTGCCGGCTACATCCACCCATTACACAGTCCTAGACCTTGCTAATGCTTTTTTCTCAGTACCACTGGACCCAGCATGCCAAGATTTCTTTGCATTCACGAACAAGCAAAATCAATATACATGGACACGCCTGCCCCAAGGTATGCAACATTCTCCTACACTATATACTCAGGCAATGAGCAATGTGCTTCGGGGCTGGGAGCCCCCTGAACACTGTGTCCTTCAGTACGTGGATGATTTACTACTGTGCTGCCCCAGTGAAGAAAAATGTAAAACGGCTTCAATAAGTCTTCTTGCCTTTCAGGCAGAAGTAGGCTGCAAGGCAAGCAGCGATAAATTACAATTCTGCAAAACAAGGGTCACTTTCCTGGGTCATTGCCTTTCTGCGGGACAAAAACACCTCAGCCCGGACAGACAAGAAGTTATCAGGAAAGCAAGCATTCCTAGGAATCTCAAACAGCTCAGAGGATTTTTAGGACTAATATCATTCTGCAGACAGTGGATTCCTAATGCATCGCTACTCATGCAACCGCTGTATGATTGCACAAAGAATGTTCCTTTCTCCCTTACAGAAGAAGCTCGAAAAAACTTTCAAAAGCTCAAGGAACTAATGATTGATGCACCTGCTCTGGCACTACCAAACTATGATCTCACCTTTAATCTGTTCGTAGCAGAGCTTCAAGGATTTGCCGTAGGAGTACTCACCCAGAAGACGGACAAACATCACATAATCGGGTACTACTCCTCTCAACTTGACAACGTCACCAAAGCAGCACCAACCTGTGTCCGTGCTGTTACAGCAGTTTCAAACATACTGCAGAAAGCATCTGAAATCTCACTTGATTTCCCGACTACCATCCTTACCAGCCATGACATCTTTGCTGTTCTCAATCAAGTGCAGCTGAAACACCTCTCCATGGCAAGACAAGTTAGACTTCAGTGCACGCTGTTGCTACCCCCAAACATCTCATTTGCTCGAGTTACAAGTCTAAACCTTGCTGATCTGCTGATCTTCACAAGTTTAGAAGGGAGGACAGAAGAGAGTGACAAACGTACCAGCGCACCATTTGATCATGATTGTCAGGAACTCATTGAACATGAGGCAAAGCCCCTGCACAATATTCAGGCAACACCGCTTACAAATCCAGACTTACCCTTCCGATCTACCAGGGTAAAACTCCCAAACAACCGAGATCAAGCTCAGACTAGGTGTAACTCTCTTCAGCGTTCCATGAACAGCAAGCCTGAAATGAGAGAACACAGCGTCGCCTTTATGGACAAGGAATTCTGCAACAACCTAGCAGAACCTGTACCAACTGAACTGAATCCAGCAGATCACGCAACCAGACCTATGTCTATAAGTTCTTTTGCTAATTCTTCTTGGCTTACAGGTCCAGAGTTCCTGCTGAGACAGTCAGAAGAAGGTGTCCAGGAAGCCTTCAGCATCCTAGATCCAGACAACGATCCAGATGTCCGAGCTGAAGTCAATACCCTGGCCACCAGTGCAGAAAAAACTTCCAACCTCGGTTGCCAACGTTTTGAACGTTTCTCCAGCTGGATGAGGCTCGTCAGGACTGTCGCTAGGTTAGTGCACATCGCCAGATGCTATCATACGGACCTTAAAAACAAAGACTGTCATCGCTGGCATGTCTGCCACAAACTCCTTTCTGCTGAGGACATCTCCCATAGCGAGTCCCTCATAATACGCCACCTCCAAAAGAGTGAATTCGCCATAGAATGGAAGTGTTTACACAACAAACAGCAGATTCCATTAAGCAGCCCTCTCGCCAATTTAAACCCAGTTATCGACAGTTTCGGCTTACTGAGAGTTGGTGGTCATTTGAACCAGGCTCATCTTGGAGTTGCAGAACAAAATCCTCTCATCATTCCCAACAAACACCATGTTACAATCTTGCTGATCTGACACCACCATGAAAAGACTGAACACCAAGGCAGGCAAATTACAGAGGGCGCTTTACGGTCTGCAGGCCTCTGGATTATTGGGATGAAGAGACGTGTAGCACAAATACTACACGATTGTGTGCACTGTCATAAAGCAAGAGGAAAACAACTGTACCAACAAATGGCTGACTTGCCTACAGACAGACTTTCTACAGAGCCACCTTTCACCTACGTGGGTTTAGACGTTTTCGAACCATGGATGGTGTCCACACGCAGAACTCGCGGCGGCCAAGCAAACAGTAAGCGGTGGGCTGTGTTATTCACCTGCATGAGTGTTCGAGCCGTTCACATTGAGGTGTTAGAGTCCATGGATACCTCCAGCCTAATCAATGCCTTGAAAAGGTTCCTTGCCATCAGAGGACCAGTGAAACAGCTGAGGTCTGACCGTGGAAGCAACTTCATCGGTGCATGTAGAGAACTGTACATTGACACCAAACCTATCCAAGATCAGCTGGCAGAGAAAGGTTGCACCTGGATCTTCAATCCCCCTCACAGTTTTCACATGGGAGGCTCCTGGGAGAGGATGATCGGGATTTCACGCAACATCTTGAACTCTATGCTAATGGACGACAATTCCTCAAGACTCACACATGAGACTCTAGTCACTCTTTTAGCTGAAGTCTCAGCCATTATCAATTCAAGACCCCTTGTGCCGGTGACCATGGATCCAGAAACCCCAACCATTTTGACTCCTACTATTCTTATTACCCATAAAACTGACAACGCGGTAATGCCCAGCGGAGAGTTCACCCACGCGAACGCTTATCAAAAACACTGGAAACGGGTTCAATACTTGGCTGACTACTTCTGGAACCGATGGAGGAAGGAATACCTCACCATTCTTCAAGGAAGAAAGAAGTGGCGACATCCCAAGCCAAACCTCAAAGAAGGAGACCTAGTCCTCATGAAAGACCAGACCACAGAAAGGACTGACTGGTCTATGGGACTGATTACTAGGATACTGCCTAGCCAGGACGGAAATGTTCGGAAGGTAGAGCTAAAGGTCATCAGGAAATGTGAGACGAAGACCTTTGTAAGGCCAATCCACGAACTTGTTCTGCTATTGCCCATAGAGATCGTCCCTACGGGATGAAAGCTACCGGACCTGAACTTTGAGCCATCCTCCTTGTTTGGACTCAATTGATCTTGTTTTTGCATTTAACATGCCTTTCCTTTCAGGTTGTATTATGGACTCAATAGTGAAATCCCCAAAGTGAATTTCAGACGGGGAGTGTGCTGTTTCTATTTGTCTTAGTTACAACTGTTATTTAATGTTTTCATGCTTGTCTCTGCTGCCATCTACTGGTCAGACCTTTCGGCTCCTCTGTTTCTTTTGTCCAGCCCATGGGAGTATCTGATGACCCTCTTGCATCACATCCTGGTATGTTCATTCCAAATCAGAGTTTGTGAGAACAACATCCCTTATTGGAGCTGCTAGAAGCAAAGTCTTCTGACCGTAGTAGCTTCAGAGACAAGCATCACAGGAGAACTACAATACCAAGTACTTCGACCGCTGTACTTCTGCATGTCCTTAACCTTTGGAGAAAATAAACCACCATTGTTTCATCTCAGCATGTGCATGTTTAACTCTGGAGCGCTCTGGTCCTGTCTGCCTCACCTATAGGAAAAACAAAGGTAAGATTCTCCCAACCTCTCACAACTACGCATCTTCAATCGCCTTTAAGTGGGGACAGAACAGTCACTGTGACCCTGTCACACAGTGTCAAACACAGCGATGACTGCCCAGCAGGACATCGCCTTTGAAGAAAATGGCCTGGACCATTCTGCAACGACTAGAGATCTCATAGCAGGGGCCTGATCGCTGGTAGGTGTCACACATAAGATCGCTAACGGGATCGCTACTGCGTCACAGAAACCGTGACTCAGCTGCGATCTCGCTAGCGATCTCGTTATGTGTGACGGTACCTTGAGTGAAAAGGGTACTTGGATAATGCGCATGCGTTAGTACTTAGTATTCATCCAGATCCTCACATTATGTAGCGTATAACTATAGATTTAGACAGGTTGGCCACTATCTTACTTATCATATGCATTTAAATAGGATGCCTCTGATGTACTTCCCACATACGAGCAAACTTATTACAGTATTATGTTCCCCTTTTTATTCAGTTTCTTGTGTCTTAAATGGGTGTTAATAAAACAATACAATAGCCCCATTCTCAATAAAATATAAGAAGTCAAAACACTCATATAGAATATTGTAAACATATCCTTTAGATAGAATGTAGATTAGGAACTTCTAAGGTTCACTACTATCATAGTATTCGATCAGTTCATTATTGTCACGCTTCCCGGTCCCCTGGCCCCGTCCTCCGGTTCCCGTGGCCCGCTCCCCGCTCCCCGGCGGCGTTCCCTACTTACCACTCCGGTCCCGGTCTCCTCTTCCCCACCTGCGGCCTCCATGCGTCCAGCTCCCCGCTCCCGGCGCTCCTCTGTGACATGGGACTCCCAGCCGGGCGCTCCTGCTTCCTCCTCACCGCTTCCTGGACTGGCTTCTGGCACACGGGCCTCGCACATGGGCATTAGGGCGCGCGCGCGGTCATTGACCCTTTCTTAATGGGCCATCACCCAGAAACAGGATATTGCATAGACAGGTACAGGGTATATAAGGGTTCTCTTTCCTGGTGGGCGGGGCCTGTTCTACGTGTTTAGCAAGCTAGTGTTCAGGTCCCCGTATTGCTTTGCCCTGTGCTTTGCCTTGTATTAACCCTGTCCTGTCTCGTAGAGCCTATCCTGCCACGCCAGTCGCTCCGAACCAAGTCCATCCCTGGACCCTGACGGTGACTTCGGCGGATGTCCCACCACCTCTGCAGCTCCGCCAGTCTCCAGTCTCTGGCTCCGTTCGGTGACCCGTTCCATCGCTCAGCAGGTTCCGGATCCCGCCTGACTCTACAACCCGGCCTCGGACCCTGAGCCTCGTCACCCGGACTACCGTCCAGAACTCCGTGGGTTCAGCATCATCCACCTTTCCTGCTTCTCTACAGACTGTCCAGCTACCTATAGTGCTCCGGCTGCCGTGCATCAGGACCCTCTGGCGGGGTGACCAGCTTGGCTGCCTTCTCAGGGGAAATCGGTGTACGGTCCAGTGCTTCCACCACCCGGACGTAACAGCTAGAACAGGCCATGGATCCCGCCGAAGCACTAGCGGCCTTGCAGCAGGAACTCACACGCCAGCGTGAGACCCAGACTCGCATGCTGAACTTCATGTCTTCTGTGGACGCCCGCCTGAACATGCTACAAGCGTCGGCCACATCCTCGGCATCTCGAGCTTCCACTGTACAATCCACGGCCACTGCTTCCGTGGCAGATTCCTCGGATGCTTCCAGACTTCGTTTGGCCTCACCACCCCGGTACGCCGGAGATCCCAAGACCTGCAGGGGATTCATCAATCAATGCTCTCTCCATTTCAAGCTGCTGCCGCACTTGTTTGCCTCTGACCAAGCCAAGGTCGCGTTCATGATGTCCCATCTAGAGGGAGAGGCATTGGCCTGGATGAACCCCTTGTGGGAGAAGGAGGATCCGGTGACCACCAACATCCAGGAATTCCTGCAGGCATTTCGTGGCACCTTTGATGAGCCCTGACGCGCCTCCGCGTCTGCCTCATCTCTCCTCCGGCTACGTCAGGGGACTCTGACGGTGGGCCAATATGCCATCCGTTTTCGCACCTTGGCTTCGGAATTCGGGTGGAACAATGAGGCACTAACCGCCGCCTTCTGGGAAGGACTCTCGGGTCGTATTAAAGATGAGCTGGCTGGACGTGACGTGCCTTCCACCCTGGATGCCCTGATTGCCCTAGCGACTCGAGTGGATCTTCGCTTTCAGGACCGATCCAAGGAAGTGTCCCGCGAGAGGCGTCCGATACGGCACTCCTCCCCACCACAGAAGTCCATCGCTTCCCAGTTGGCGTCACCTGGCGTGTCTACCTCCGAACCCATGCAGATTGACCGCCTGAAGCAGTCGGAACAACGCCGAGCGGAACGACTAGCAAAGGGTCTCTGCTTCTACTGCGGTGGTGGCACACACCTGCTACGCTCTTGTCCCGAGAAGCCGGGAAACTCCAAAGCCTAGGCTTGGTAGGAGAGGCCACCCTAGGTGCTGGGACTCTCTCAGACTCCGTTACCTGGACTATACAAGTCACTACAGAAGAGACCCGATTCACGGCAGAGGCGTATCTCGATTTCGGAGCAGCAGGCAACTTCATCCAGCAGGCCACGGTGGATAAGTACCAGGTGCCTGTCCTCCCACTAGAGAAACCGCTGGTGATCGCCTCTGTTGATGGGAAACCCCTCTCTGACACCGTCTCCCTGGTCACCAAGCCTGTGGAAGTAAGGATCGGTGCTCTGCACACCGAGAAGATCGCCTTCTACGTCCTTCCGCGCATGTCTCATCAGATCCTGCTGGGACTTCCATGGTTACGGACACACGAACCATCGGTCAGCTGGAGTACAGGTGAAATCACCCAATGGGGCTCCTCGTGTCACGAGAGATGTCTGAAATCCATCCAGCCCGTCCGACGCCCTCCGGTTCCAGAGTCTCTACCAGGACTGCCTTCTGCCTACTGGTCCTTCACGGACGTGTTTGATAAAAAGGAGTCAGAGGTGTTACCACCTCATCGTCCCTACGACTGTGCTATCGAGTTACTGCCAGGAACTACGCCCCCTCGAGGACGGATATACCCCTTGTCCCCTGCTGAAACACGAGCTATGTCTACCTATATCACCGAGAGCCTAGCTAAGGGGTTCATTCGGAGGTCCTCGTCCCCTGCCGGAGCGGGGTTTTTCTTCGTCAAGAAGAAGGAAGGTGATCTGCACCCTTGCATTGACTACCGGGGATTAAACCAGATCACCGTAAAGAACAAATACCCTCTGCCGCTTATCCCTGAACTATTCGATCGGCTCCTAGGGGCCTGAGTATTCACCAAGTTGGACCTTCGTGGGGCCTATAATCTGGTTCGCATTCGCTCTGGAGACGAATGGAAAACTGCATTCAACACTCGGGATGGGCACTATGAGTATTGTGTCATGCCCTTTGGTCTGTGTAACGCTACGGCCGTCTTCCAAGAACTGGTGAACGACGTGTTCAGAGACCTCCTCTATGTCTGTGTCGTGGTGTATCTGGACGACATCCTGGTCTTCTCTCCGGATCTACAAACCCATCGAGAGAACGTGCAGCTAGTTCTCCAGAGGCTTAGAGAGAATCATCTGTACGCCAAGTACGAGAAATGCATCTTCGAAAAGTCGTCTCTTCCCTTCCTGGGTTATGTAATCTCGGACACTGGCCTGCAGATGGACCCAGAGAAAGTGTCTGCCATCATCAACTGGCCTCCTCCTTCCGGACTGAAGGCTATCCAACGCTTTCTCGGCTTTGCGAACTACTACCGTCAGTTCATCCCGCATTTCTCTGCCTTGACTGCACCTCTCTCTGCCTTGACTAAAAAAGGAGCTAATCCTAAGGACTGGTCTCCGGCGGCCGATGCTGCGTTCTGCTCCTTGAAACAGGCGTTTGATTCTTCCTCAGTTCTCCATCGCCCTGAATTGAACCGACAGTTCACCTTAGAGGTGGATGCCTCCTCCTCAGGAGCCGGGGCAGTGTTGATGCAGAACTCCCCCTCCGGAAAGATGGTCACATGTGGATTCTTCTCCAAGAGATTCTCGGCACCCGAACACAACTACACCATTGGGGATCGGGAGCTACTGGCCGTGAAGCTGGCCTTGGAGGAATGGCGCTACCTCCTGGAAGGAGCTGTATACCCTGTAATCATATACACAGACCACAAGAATCTGGAGTACCTACGGTCTGCCCAAAGACTGAATCCACGACAAGCCCGCTGGTCCTTGGTTTTTGCTCGATTTGATTTCCAACTCCATTTTCGGCCTGCGGATAAGAACGTGCGGGCAGACGCTCTGTCCAGATTCTTCGTGCCCGTGGAGTTGGAGGAGGAGACATACCAGCCCATCATCAACCCCAGTAAAATCATTCCGGTGACTCCTGTCGCTCTAACTCAGATACCCCCTGGGAAAACCTATGTCTCAGATACTGACAGACAGAGAGTCCTGCACTGGGGCCATGCTTCTAAGATCGCCGGCCATGCTGGTCAGAAGAAGACTTGGAGCACGATTGTCCGTCACTACTGGTGGCCGTCCCTCCGTAAAGACGTCGCAACCTTCGTCTCGGCCTGTCCATCCTGTGCCCGGAACAAGACACCCAAGCACCTACCCTATGGACGTCTTCTACCTCTGCCCGTTCCTTCCGTTCCGTGGCAACATATCGCAATGGACTTTATCACGGACTTACCCTTATCCTCCGGACATACGGTCATATGGGTTGTGGTGGATCGCTTCTCAAAGATGGCCCACTTCGTTCCCATGGCTGGACTGCCCTCTGCCCAGGAGCTAGCTGACTCCTTCATACAGCACATATTCCGATTGCATGGCTTCCCCGCACACATAGTGTCTGACAGAGGAACTCAGTTTACCTCGCGCTTCTGGAGGGCTCTCTGCAAACATCTAGGAGTGTCCTTGGACTTTTCTTCGGCCTACCATCCTCAGTCGAATGGCCAAGTGGAACGGGTCAATCAGATCCTGACCTCCTTCCTGCGCCACTACGTCAACATCCATCATGACGATTGGTCCACGCTCCTACCTTGGGCTGAATTCTCCCATAACCAGCACATCAGTGAGTCTACCTCCAGCTCTCCCTTTCAGATCATGTATGGATTGCAGCCTTCTGTCCCGTTGCCAGTATCCTCGGCTTCCGACGTCCCCGCAGCAGATGCTCTGGTTCGGGACTTTTCAGCTATATGGAACTCTGTCAAGTCATCCCTAGAACGTGCTTCAGTGCGGATGAAGAGACATGCGGACAAGAGGCGCCTGGATCCCCCGTGTTTCTCCCCAGGTGATCTGGTCTGGCTTGCATCCAGATATGTCCGATTGAAGTTACCCTCTGTGAGACTGTGACCGGGGTTATCTATGACGGCCGGTATGTCTCGCCCCGGTTGTGCTCACTCCATGATAGAAAGTAACTCCACTCCAGGGTTAATGCTGTTTCCCTACAGGCTGAAGGAAGGGTTAAAAGGAAACAGGAACAAGGGCGGGGGTGCCGGGTGTGAGGGAGTGAACACAACTCCCTGAGTTCTCTGCCGGAGAGGCACATGTGTACTGTTGTGGACTTTTGTTTGGATATTAAACCGTGTGCTGTGACCCTTGGTGCCTGGATCCCGTGTCTTCTGCTGCGCAGCCGACCACGCTACCTCACATATGGTGGAGAATCGGCGGGCACGCCAGCCGATGAGGTGTAGCTTCCATTTCTGGTGATCCGGTAGCACATGTCCTGGATTCAAGCGGCTATACTACAGCCCAAACCCGGCGACGCCATGGAGGAAATACTAAAGCAGCAGCAACAGATCAATGCACACCTGCTCCGGTCGTTGGATCATCAGCAGCATTCTTTGAAATTGCAGGAACAAAGGCACCAAGAACAGATGGTTCTCCTGGCCAAGTCGATCCGTGCCGGACCGGCAGCAACAACCCCGGGACCGGGTGACGACGGCAGCGTCCGGAAAGCGGTGAGACAAGCGTTGCAAAAGATGACCCCGGGGGATGATGTGGAAGCGTTCCTGGCGGTGTTTGAGCGGGTGGCCGAGCGGGAAAAGCTGCCGACCCCCCAGTGGGCTGAGGTATTGTCGCCCTATCTGACGGGGGAACCCCAAAAAGCGTACCTGGACCTCTGTACTGAGGACGCCATAGAATATGCGACTTTGAAAGCCGAAATACTGGCCCGGTTGGGGGTGAATACCTATGTACGGGCTCAGCGGGTAAATCAGTGGTTCTATGAGGAAGCCAAACCCGTACGCTCCCAGGCCTATGACTTGTTTCATCTCGTAAAAAAGTGGTTGCAGCCTGACACTCTGAGCCCGGCGCAAATGGTGGAAAGGGTAGTAGTTGATCGTTTTGTGCGCACTTTACCCGTCACCATTCAACGGTGGGTAGGACAGGGCGACCCGAGTACCCTGGACCAATTAGTGTCCCTGGTAGAGCGGCATGTGGCTACGCAGGACTTGATACGGGACACTGAGACTTTGCGTACCGCCCGTCGGTCCGGCCCCTCCAAGCCTAGGGCCAAGGACCCACCGCTGACACCGGTGCAGGACTCCGCTACCGTCCCGTCTGAGGCCGCGCCCGCCGTCCCTGAGGTCCGGAAGGTTCTGTACCCTAAACGACAACTCGTAAAGGGGGTTTCCTTCCCTATTAGATGTTGGCGGTGCCAGCGGGTGGGACATATGGAAGCCCAGTGTCCACTCACCACGGAGCCCATGGATTGTGGGGTTACCCGGCGGGGTTCAATGTATGCTCAGGTGGTGTGTACCGCTGACCTGGTCCCCCCAGAGACTGAGCCCCACTTGTGCCAAATACAGGTGAATGGATGTCCGGTTACAGGATTGTTGGATTCCGGAAGCTTAGTGACCCTTGTGCGATCAACCTTGAGGGCTAAAGTAAAGGTCACAGGACGTACCGTGGGGGTGGTTTGCATACATGGGGACCGCCGAGACTATCCCACGGGGATTGTCACCATCACAGCACCTTGCGGTCAGGTGCAACATGAGGTGGGACTTATTAACACTCTTCCCTATGACGTGATCCTAGGAAGGGATCTGCCCTATTTTTGGACTTTATGGAAGGGACCTCCTAAGTCCCCTCAGATATTGGTCAGTCCGGGACCTGAGCCCTACAATACTGAATCCGGGACGCCTGCCGTAGGGGTCCCCATGATAGGGACAGAATGTGAACCCGATAGGTCGCCCCTAGAGGTATTGGCAGGAGAGGCTGAGACGGTCGAGCCCATCCCGGAGTTGGAGGCGTCCCCGGATACGTTTGGGACAGCCCAACTCCAGGACCCTACATTAATACATGCCCGGAGTCGGGTGACAGTAGTTGACGGGGTGGCACAGCTGCCCGGTGCCCAGGTAAGGTACCCCCATTTCGCTCTTAAGCAGGATTTACTCTACCGGGTAGATGAAATACGGGGCGTGGGGGTAGAGCAGTTGGTGGTGCCCCAGCCATATCGCCGGCGGGTCCTCGACTTGGCTCATAAACACCTGATGAGTGGCCACCTAGGGGTCAAGAAAACGCAGGAGCGAATATTGCAAAGGTTCTATTGGCCTGGGGTCTTTGGGGAGGTAAAACGGTTCTGCGAAACCTGCCCGGAGTGTCAGCTTACCGCACCCCTGACCCATTTTCGCAGTCCGTTGGTACCGTTACCCATTATAGAAGTCCCTTTTGAACGGATAGGGATGGATCTGGTGGGGCCCCTCGTAAAGTCTGCTCGAGGGCACCAACACATCCTAGTGATCGTTGACTATGCCACCCGGTATCCAGAGGCGATACCTCTCAGACATACTGCGGCGAAGCTTATAGCTCGGGAGTTGTTTGCTGTGTTCTGCCGGGTGGGGTTGCCCAAGGAGATCCTTACGGATCAGGGGACCCCATTCATGTCTAAAGTGACCAAAGAGCTATGCCGGGTACTCCAGATCAAGCAGTTGCGCACGTCTGTGTATCATCCTCAGACGGATGGGTTAGTAGAACGATTCAATAAAACCCTGAAAACCATGCTCAAAAGGGTGATCTCCAAAGACGGGAAAGACTGGGATATGATGCTTCCCCATTTGATGTTTGCCATACGAGAGGTGCCACAGGCATCCACGGGGTTTTCGCCTTTTGAATTGTTATACGGGCGACATCCCCGGGGATTGCTGGACCTGGCAAAGGAAACATGGGAGCAAGAGCCCACCCCCCATAAAAGTGTGATTGAACACATTTTAGGAATGCAGAACCGCATAAGCGCAGTCATGCCAATTGTGAAGGAGCATCTACAGGAGGCTCAGGCCGCGCAAAGCGGCCGCTACAATAGACAAGCCACCATGCGGACCTTTAAACCCGGGGATTGGGTGTTGGTATTGATCCCCACGGCGGAGAGTAAATTCCTGGCTCAGTGGCAAGGCCCCTACGAGATAAAGGAAAGAGTCGGGGTGGTCAACTATAAAGTATTGCAGCCTGGTAGGCGGAAACCTGAACAAATATACCATGTCAACCTATTAAAACCTTGGCAGGAACGGGAAAGCCTGATGGTTGTTTTTTCCCCATCTCCCTCCTCTTCGGGTCGTTCACATCCGGCTCCAGCGACCTCCAGAGAGGACGAACCGGAAGTAAGGATTGGAGAAGCCCTCACCAAGCAACAGAGGCGAGAGGCCAGACGGCTGGTTCAGCAGAACCCCGATGTCTTCTCCGAGCTGCCTGGTAGGACCAGTCTGATACGACATGATATTGTCACCGAGCCCCACCTGAAGGTACGCCTGAAGTCATACCGCGTGCCGGAGGCTCGAAGACAAGCCATATCAGAGGAAGTGAAGACAATGCTACGCCTGGGGGTCATCGAAAAATCCCGGAGTGAATGGGCTAGTCCCATTGTCCTAATACCAAAACCCGATGGCTCCTTAAGGTTCTGCAATGACTTTAGGAGATTGAACGAAATATCCAAGTTCGATCTCTACCCCATGCCCCGGGTGGATGAGCTGATTGATAGGCTGGGACAGGCGCGATATTTCACCACGCTCGACCTGACCAAGGGGTACTGGCAGGTGCCACTGACGGAGTCCACCAAGGAGAAAACCGCTTTTGTTACGCCGGAGGGTCTCTTCCACTATGTTGTCTTGCCTTTTGGGTTATATGGCGCTCCGGCCACGTTCCAGAGGTTGATGGACTTGGTGCTGGAACCCCACCAGGCGTATGCATCAGCGTACCTTGATGACATCATTATTTACAGCTCTGAGTGGCAGACCCACTTGGAACAGGTACAAGCGGTGGTGAACACGCTCCGAACAGCCGGATTGACAGCCAATCCCAAGAAATGTGCAAGCCGGATTGACAGCCAATCCCAAGAAATGTGCGTTGGGGCTCACGGAAGCCCGCTACTTGGGCTACGTAATAGGCCAAGGAGTGATTAAGCCCCAAATTAACAAGGTTGAGGCGATCCAGAAGTGGCCTAGATCCCTGACCACGAAGCAGGTTAGGGCCTTCCTGGGTATTGTGGGGTACTACAGGAGGTTTGTAAAAGATTTTGCGGGACTATCAGCCCCCTTGACGGACCTTCTCAAAGGCAAGAAGTCCGTCATGGTGCGCTGGACTCCGCAGGCCGAGGACTCCTTCCGGGCCCTGAAGGGGGTCCTGTGCGGACAGTCCGTTCTGGTCAACCCTGATTTCCGGAAGGAGTTCATAGTACAGACTGACGCCTCGGAGGTCGGCCTGGGGGCAGTGCTGTCTCAGGTGATTCAGGGGGAGGAACACCCCGTCACCTTCTTAAGTAGGAAGCTCACCCCTCCCGAGCGGAATTATAGCGTAGTGGAGAAGGAGTGCCTGGCGATCAAGTGGGCCTTGGAGTCCCTACGCTATTACCTGCTGGGACGGCAGTTTCGCTTGGTGACTGATCACTCTCCGCTGGTCTGGATGAGGTCCGCCAAGGAACGGAATGCCCGGGTTACCCGGTGGTTCCTTTCTCTGCAGAACTTCCGGTTTACGGTTGAACATCGGGCCGGTAGGTTGCAGGGCAACGCCGATGCCTTGTCCCGCGGCCCGTGTTTGATGGCAGGAGTTCAACCCCACTCGCTTGAACTGAGGGGGGGGGTATGTGAGACTGTGACCGGGGTTATCTATGACGGCCGGTATGTCTCGCCCCGGTTGTGCTCACTCCATGATAGAAAGTAACTCCACTCCAGGGTTAATGCTGTTTCCCTACAGGCTGAAGGAAGGGTTAAAAGGAAACAGGAACAAGTGCGGGGGTGCCGGGTGTGAGGGAGTGAACATAACTCCCTGAGTTCTCTGCCGGAGAGGCACATGTGTACTGTTGTGGACTTTTGTTTGGATATTAAACCGTGTGCTGTGACCCTTGGTGCCTGGATCCCGTGTCTTCTGCTGCGCAGCCGACCACGCTACCTCACACCTCGTACAAGTTGGGTCCTCGCTACATCGGGCCGTTTAAGATCATCAGCAAGATCAATGCAGTCTCCTACAAGCTGCAGCTCCCGGCCACGATGCAGATACCCAACTCCTTCCATGTCTCCTTACTCAAGCCTGTTGTCCTTGGTCCCTTCTCCGCTGAGGTCGGTGCTGCTCCCCCTCCTATTGCTGACAATGACATCTATGCGGTAAGAGATATCGTGGCCATGAAGACCGTGCGAGGTCGGCAGTTCTTCCTGGTAGACTGGGCGGGTTATGGTCCCGAGGATCGGTCTTGGGAGCCCCGGGAGAATGTTGGCACTCCTCTGATTCGTGCCTTCCTGTCCCGCTTGCGGGGGGGGGGCGTGGGGGAGGGGGTACTGTCACGCTTCCCGGTCCCCTGGCCCCGTCCTCTGGTTCCCGTGGCCCGCTCCCCGCTGGCGTTCCCTACTTACCACTCCGGTCCCGGTCTCCTCTTCCCCGCCTGCGGCCTCCATGCGTCCAGCTCCCCGCTCCCGGCGCTCCTCTGTGACATGGGACTCCCAGCCGGGCGCTCCTGCTTCCTCCTCACCGCTTCCTGGACTGGCTTCTGGCACACGGGCCTCGCGCATGCGCATTAGGGCGCGCGCGCGGTCATTGACCCTTTCTTAAAGGGCCAGCACCCAGAAACAGGATATTGCATAGACAGGTACAGGGTATATAAGGGTTCTCTTTCCTGGTGGGCGGGGCCTGTTCTACGTGTTTAGCAAGCTAGTGTTCAGGTCCCCGTATTGCTTTGCCCTGTGCTTTGCCTTGTATTAACCCTGTCCTGTCTCGTAGAGCCTATCCTGCCACGCCAGTCGCTCCGAACCAAGTCCATCCCTGGACCCTGACGGTGACTTCGGCGGATGTCCCACCACCTCTGCAGCTCCGCCAGTCTCCAGTCTCTGGCTCCGTTCGGTGACCCGTTCCATCGCTCAGCAGGTTCCGGATCCCGCCTGACTCTACAACCCGGCCTCGGACCCTGAGCCTCGTCACCCGGACTACCGTCCAGAACTCCGTGGGTTCAGCATCATCCACCTTTCCTGCTTCTCTACAGACTGTCCAGCTACCTATAGTGCTCCGGCTGCCGTGCATCAGGACCCTCTGGCGGGGTGACCAGCTTGGCTGCCTTCTCAGGGGAAATCGGTGTACGGTCCAGTGCTTCCACCACCCGGACGTAACAATTATCAACATCCATTTTACGTTATGGGATACCTCAATGAATTATTAAGTATTAATTCGATGTGTATATTTATTAGGTCCTTATACAAGACAATCTGTCCTAAAAAATCATTAGTTTTATATTATACTATATTGCATGGAGATAACTTAATTATCAATGAGCAGAAAACACTACTCCACAGTAAATTAGATAAATGCTGTATATGTGAAGCCTTCATTTAGACCATTCGGACTCATACAATCCAGTCTAAAGATCCACCTTGCCTCTTCTTTCAATAGCAACTTGTCCAGATTTCCTTTCCTCACACCTAAGCGTACCTGTCTTATACCCCAAAATTTCATATTTAGGGGATTCTCACTATGATGGCATCTCATGTGTCTCGAGAGTGGTGTATCAGCTTTGGTATTGATAGTACTGATATGTTTGGAGATCCTCCTTCGAAATTTTTGAATTGTCTTACCCACATACAATTTTTGGCACGGGTACATTGCTGCATAATCGACCCCTTTTGATTTACAATTGATTTTATCTCTTATAACATATCTTCGATTGTCCAAAGGATTAGTAAATTCTCTCAATCTAATTAGGTAGCCACAAAAAGAACAAGTGCCACAGGGGTTAGAGCCCTCCTGTAATTTTGACAACCAGTTTGAATTGTTGCCTTCATTTCCTTTTTGTATAAAATGTCTATGTGTGAGGAATTCCCTTAGATTCTTCCCTCTCCGATATGTTATATTAGGGGTACTTCCAATCACAGATTTTAAGTCAGGGTCTGCTTTTAGAATAGGCCAGTATTTTTTCAGAATTCTGTGTATATCTAAGGCACCTTCGTCATAGGTCCCTATTAAGTGATGTATTTCTGCGTCCTAGATCGGAGGTGCTTAGAGTCCAAGGATGTACATGTACATTTTTGCATTCACGTGGACATCGACACTATGCATGGCATGATCGTTGCTGGGCACTCTGCTTTCCCAACTGCCAGGGCCGGTACCCATGATCTAACCCCCTAAATGATGCAATCTATATCGATTAAATTCAGAAAAGCATGGAGTAAAAATCCATAGTAATCAAAATAGTTGCATTTTATTAAACAAAAACAAGACCACACATATGAGATGAAAAATATATGTAATAAAATAAAAGGGGGAATAAGGGGTGCAGAAAGGGATTGGTTACATAAACCCTGAGGTCATGGTAAGGATAGGGTATTCAGCATGGATCAATTGAGGTATAAATATGGCTGAAAAAATGTTGCACTGTGCTCTGCTATATTAAGATAGTATAATGAAAAAGATGTATCTCAATAATATTGCACAAAATCAAGTGTACCATATACTGTACTGTGATAAAAATCTTTACAGTACCAAAATACAAGTATTATTGAATCACAGAAAGAAAGAGGACAAAAAAAATTGTAAAACATAGGCTTTTAAAAAATACCAACTAAAGTGAAAAATCACAATAGGACAACAAAGCCTGTAGTATGGGTCCAAGGCCACTAGGAGGCACTCCACTACACACAATAATATTGAAAACAGCATGTAAAGAGATCCATCTTAGGCTGCTTTCACACATCCGTTTTTGCTGAGCGGCACAATACGGCGCTTTGCAGAAAAAACGCAACAATTTTTTTTGCTGCCGGTTGCGTTTTTTCCGCATAGACTGGCATTAGAGCCGTATTGTGCCGCATGGCCTTGCGGTGCGCCCATTCTTTGACGGATGCGGCATAGCCTATGCAGCGGCCGGATGGAACATTGCCTGGCACGTTTTATTGTGCGGCGAAAAAATGCATCGCGCCAGATCCAGCGCGATGCAGCGCGATTTACAATGCAAGCCTATGGACGCTTTTTTTTAATCAATTGGCTTATACACTCATATGTTCTGTAGGTTTTTGTCATTTATGAGTGGAGCCACTCACTTACAATTTGGTCTAATATAGGATTTTTTACAATTCAAGAGTAGTTGAAGAATTGGCTTCATTTGTTTATTTTTTTTATTTATTTATTTATTTTTTATGTCGTTCACTTGTGGTATAACTGATTAGGCAGTTTTAGTCTTCCGGTCAGTACGATTGCAGCGATACCAGATTTATATAGTTTTTTTTAGGTTTGGCGACTATCACACTAAAGCCCAACGAAGCCCAACGCGAAACGCGCATTGGGGCCGTGGTTTACATTCCCTGAGGCAGGATAACATGGGTAAGGCTAGTTTCACACTTGTGTTGAACGGCATCCGTTGCATTGTGTTGTGTGACGGATGCAACGGATGCGTTGCATATAATGGCACAACGGATGCAACGGATCGTACAAAACAAAGGAAAGTTTTGTTTTTTTTTCTTCTTTACAGTTTTACCGGCAGCAGATTATTGTGAATGATCAGCTGATCACCCGGCTGCCGGGCGCTCAGCTGAGCGCTCTCAATAGCCGGCTGTCAGGCGCTCAGCTGAGCGCTCTCAAAAGCCGGCTGCCGGGCGATCAGCTGATCGCTCTCAAAAGCCGGCTGCCAGGCGCTCAGCTGAACGTTCGGCCACCGAGAGACAAAATAAAGTTTCTGTGATTAAAAAAATAAAAGTCTGACATGGGTGGACCGCGGTGACGTCAGACGCTGGGCCTGACGAACGCGGAAGTGATGCCGGAGGTATGGAGCGCCGACAGTAACATGGCGATTGGTGAGTAGGGGTTTAAAAACCCTGGGTATACGCTACTAAGACACCCCCTGGAAGAAGCAAACGCGAAACGCGCATAGGGGTACTTCCTTTCACCTTCAGGTTGTCCTTTTTTGGCTGTTTTTTCCTTGTGTGCTTCTATTTGCCCTCCATGGCTCCCTTGAGTTAATTTAGCTCTGGGAGGCTCTTCCTTGTATACATTACTCTTATGGATTTTGTACTTTGCATTTTCTCTTGTGCATTCTACCTCATGTGGTATTGATGGGACCTTCTGTTCATATCTAAACCCTTTGCTGGGTGCTCTGCCCATTGGCATATATTTCCTCCACATTACTGCAGAGATCTGTGGCTTACTGTATTTGCTTTTGAGTGGATTGTTTATTACACTAGCTCCTCTTGGTGCAGTTCATTTGCTTTGTTCCATTAATAATCTTATCTGCTTTATCACTGCCACCTAATATGTAATTTTTTCCTACCTTAGGAGGTTGCCATGTAGGACATTTGCAAGCTCACTCCCTCTACCTATATAGAGATAATCTACTTGTTGGATCTTGAGCAGCTATCATAATCTGGTCCATATTTTTTTATCCTCTTACACTCGAGGTTTTTTCTTCAGCCCCTGTTTTCAGGCCTTATACCATCTGGAGTAAATGTATACATATTTTTTACTATTTTTGGATACTCTTTTTGTACTTTTGTATGTTATTTATAATAAAAAAACTTCTTTCTTGATAACCTGAAGCCATCTGCTAGTGACCTCGCTTTTATATGTATGTCTTTTTAATGATTTGTTTGAATAAAGAAAAATATTTTTAATCAATTGGCTTATACACTCATATGTTCTATAGTTTTTTTACTCTTGAATTGTTCAGTCTGTCTCCAGAAGATTGCAATATAGTGCAGCTGAGATAACCTTGACTCTACGCTGAGCGCTTACACTGAGGATTAAAGGGATATTCCAAGATCCTATTCCAATATATAGTAGGCATAATAATAATAATAATAATAATATTAGCAAACTCCAGTTAAAAATGGAGTATAGGTCTTCTAAAACGCTATGTCACTTACTTCATGTGCAGGGCATTACAATAATTTAGATATCCAAGATTACAGCCATGCATATAGGGACAGTTAGTTGCTAGACGTCGTAACCATGAATACCTAAGCTACCGCCATGTCTGCACCTGAGGTAAGTGACATAGCTTATCAGGAAAACTATACTACATTTCTATTTGGAAGTATTTGTTAATATTATTATTACACTAACTACATATTTGGATTGGATCTTGGAGATGGGAATTACCCTTTAATTGTAAATATCTGAAAAACGTGATTCAGACATACTGTAATTCCCAACGGAAAATCCACTGTAATGAGGCAGAGGGAGTCACTTTGACCTCCCATCTGGCTTGTGATCCAACTGTGGCCATCATTTTACACCTCTGTTCAGACGTGCATAAAAGTGCGGTCATCAACAGTTTTTTTGTTCAACTTTGAAAAGACAGACACCGCTGAACAGAGGCCAAATGGAGTCTGGAATAACTGTGCTACCTCATTAGTGAATGATTCCGTTGGGGGTTTCATCTGAATCATGTATTTTGGAGATGTACTCTACTTTTCGGTTTATAAGATGCACTTTTTTCCCCCAATATTGAGGGGGGGAGGCAGGGTCACAGGAGGCAAGGTCACAGCTGAAGGACGTCGGCAGCGGCACGAGTGGGGCATTGCTGTGGACCCAAGAGGAGGGGGTGACACGGCAGTGCAGGGCCATTGATGTCTGGGCAGTGGACGCAATGGGATCCAGAAAAATGGCTGAGGAGGCAGCATACGCTCAGATTAAGATCTCAATCTGCGCATGCAACCCTGCAGCCATTTCCCTTGTCCATTGAGTAGGAAGCGGCACGAGATCTCTGCTCTATGAGATCTCAATCTGCATTTGCGCTGTCTCCGCATCCATTTTTCTGAAGCCCAAAGAGTCCACTGCCTGGGAGATCAATGGTGCCCACATTGCCGCGACATCCCCTCTCAGCCCCGAGCCTCAGAATTGCCCCACTCATGCAGCCACTGACATCCTTCAGCTGTGACTCTGCCTCCTATGACCCCACTCCATTGCCGAGCCCTCGACCCCAGTGAGCTATATCCGGATTATAAAACGGACTCTAGGATTATAAGGCGGACCCCCTTTTTAACATTAAAAATTATTTTTTTTCCTATTTTCTTCCTCTTAATCTGGGGTGCATTTTATAATCCAGTGTATTTTATAATACGGTAGATGGAAACCCTGATGTAAGTGCTCAACAAAGAGCAAAAGATAAATGTGACCTGATACAAAATAGTCTGTACCCAAAATGCCACCAAATAGCATTCAATCCAACAAAAAAAAAACACAGGTCCCTGCTCAGGTCCATCATCTGTTAACAGAAATATTGGGGGCTTCCACCTAACTGGTAGCCAAAAGGCTCCGGAAAAGCACTATGCCCCCCCCCACCAAAATAAGAAAAGCAGCAAGATCTACACTCCCAAATCCAAATGTTGTCCCCTTCCCTTCTCAGCGCCACAATGTGCCTAAACCAGAGTTAGCGTACAAATGTTTAGTATTGTTGTAGCAAGGAGAGCTTGATTAATTTACGGGGTGCAGGTTTACAGAAGCATTAGCTGGGCACAATGTACAGGCACTACAATGTGCTGGGCATGACAAGGACCTATTTGCAATTTTTAATTCTGAATTCACTGCGGTTGATACAATGGGAGTTTTCTAGAAACTAAATTGTCACTACATCCATAGATGAATTCCCAGACAATATGGTCACTGAATTCACAATTCACTGAGGGGTGCAGTTTGTAAAATGGGGGGGTGGGGGTTCTGCTGTTCCAGCACCTCAGGGGCTCTGCCAATGTGACATGGCATAGTAGATGTGGAGGAGAAGGGGATAACACTGCATTGCCGTCTTAAGGAAGAAACCAGATGATGAAATTTATCTTTATTACGTGTTTCAGAGAATAAATCTCCTACTTCAGATAAAATCACAGATGTACAACCTGTGAAACTCCACCCACAGCCCAGTCACTCATGGAGACTGAGTCCCGTCTCAGTGAGGCTGGGTCAACTTCCAATTCTATTGACGTAACATCACCTGACATCAGAGGTCACTGCAGCCCGGGTCACTTGATGGGGATGAGTGGACAGTGACCGTGCCACTCACAGGTAGAATTGACAAAAGAAAGTATATAGAAAAAGCCTTTTGTCACAGCTTTACATCCATGTGGCCACTCTGAGTTGTAGTGGACCACCCCTTTAAGTCACATGGATGGGCTTACTTCATGGTCCATACAGACCACAATACATGGCCTGATTGCAGATCTCTACAACTTACAGCCTTAAGCTGGTTTCAGACGTCCGTTTTACATCCGTTTTTAACACGGATGTCACACGTACCCATGTTATTCTATGCTGTTACTCACACGGTCGTGTTTTCACACAGACCGTGTGACCCATACGCACACACAGAGACATTTCCGTTTTTTCTCCGGCAGCACGGGTGTCACACGGACCGCACACTGATGTGATCCATGTGACACGTATCGGAGAAAACACAGGTCTTTAGAATAAAAAGATTTTCTATATTTACCTGTATCCAGCAGTGCTGTCTTCCGCTCTGCTGCCTCCTGCTTCTGATCCCCGCTCATTATACTCACTGAATATTCACCGCAGTGAGGACCTCGAAGCTGGAGCAGCATTGGGGACGTTAGTGCTGAGGACAGCACTGCTGAAGACAGTATCGCCGGTGACAAGTGAGTATCCAGCAGTGTGTGTGTGTGTGTGTGCAGTGAGGACCTGGAAGCCGAAGCATCGTGGAGACAGCATCGCCGGTGACAGGTGAGTATTCAGCAAGCAGTGTGTGCATTGATGTCCAGGAGGTCATCAGAGTTCCCACTGAACTCTAATGAACCCGTGAAGTCACCATCCTGACACCCGCTGCAGCGCGGGTGTCACAGGGGTGTTATCCGGATGTCATCAGAGTTCATTGGGAACTACAATGACCACCTGGATGTCACTGCACAAACACTGCTTGCTGAATACTCACCTGTCCCCACGATGCTGTCCTCGGTGGTGTTGTCCCCACAATGCTCTGGCTTCCAGGTCCTCAGTGCAGTGAATAATCAATAAATATAATAAGCAGCAGTCAGAAGTGGGAGGCAGCAGAGCTGAAGAAAACAGCAGTGGATACAGGTTAATATAGAAAATCTTTTTATTTCAAAGACCCGTGTTTTCTCCGGTGCGTGTGACACGTATGCAAACACAGATGTCACACGTGTGACACACCCGTGACACACATATGACCATAAGGCTGGTTTCAGACATCCGTGTTTTAGGTACATATGACATGTTTTTAAAACGGATGTCACACGTACCCATGTTATTCTACGCTGTACTCACACGGTTGTGTTTTCACACTGACCGTGTGACCTCTCATAACCCCGCACGTACACACGCAGGCATGCACGTTTTTTTGCCGGTAGCACGGGTGTCACACAGATCACACACTGATGTGATCCGTGTGACATCAGTGTGACACGTACCGGAGAAAACAGGGGTCTTTTTAATAAAAAAGATTTTCTAGATTTATCTTTCTCCAGTGATGTTGTCTCCGGCTCTGCTGCCTCCCGCTCCTGACCGCCACTTATACTCACTGAACATTCAGTGCCCTGTGGAGCAGGAAGCGGGGACAGCGCTGGGGACTTCAGTGCTGGGGACCGCATCACTGGGTGAGTATACAGCAGAGTGTGTGTGCTCAGTGTGTGTGTGTTCAGTGTATACATGCATGTGCGCTATGTGTATGTGCTCAGTGTAGGCATGCATGTGTGTCTGCTTTGTGTGTATACATATGTGTGTATATGTGCTCAGTGTATACATCTGTGTGTTCAGTGTATACATGCATGTGCGCTGTGTGTGTATGTTCTCAGTGTATCCATGTGTGTCTGCTTTGTGTGTATACATGTGTGTATATGTGCTCAGTGTATACGTGTGTGTGTGTGCGTGTAGTGAGGACCTGGAAGCCGGAACATCGCGGGGACAGCATCGGGGACTAATCACAGTTCCCAATGAACTCTGATGAACCCGTGAAGCTGTAGCGTGGGGTGGTGCGGGTGTCGCGGGAACTCCGATGACCTCCTGGATGTCCCTATGCTTGCAGAATACTCACCTGTCCCCGCAATGCTGTCCTCGGCGGTGCTGTACCCAGCACTGTCCCCAGCGCTGCTTCGGCTTCTAGGTCCTGAGTGCAGTGAATAATCGATGAATATAATGAGCGGCAGTCAGGAGCGGGAGACAGCAGGTAAATATGGAAAATCTTTTTATTTCACAGATACGTGTTTTCTCCGGTACCTGTCACACATGTGACCATAACCATGCGTGTGGCTTGTACCTGATTAAACACAGACGTCTGAAACCGGGCTTAGATTTGCTTATGAGACTTTAAGTTCAGGAATTGCGGCCTTTATATGGACAGTGAGCTATGCTTGTGTGACCCTGGCCCTATGGTTATGGGTAGAGATGAGCGAACCGGCCGTGGTTCGGCTCGAGTTTGGTTCGCCGAACGGAGGTCTCGTTCGAGTTCGGTTCGGCGAACCACTCAAACCGCATAGAAAACAATGGGAGGCAATCACAAACACATAAAAACACCTAGAAAACACCCTCAAAGATGTCCTAAAGGTGACAAACAACTCACCACACAACACAAACACATGGGAAAGTGACACCAACAAATTCTCACGCGAAAACAAAACAGCGTCACAAGGAAAAGAGGATGAGACACAGATATAGGCATGGCATGCCCTTCTAAAATCATGTAAAACACCGCAAGGTTACTCCAAGCGGAGTCTCCCTTTTTTCCAAAAATTGGGCCACATACACACCCACCCCTTCAGTGGCAGCACTTGTGCCCCAGTTGTACACTTCACAGGTAGATTTGCATCAAGCACATTCAAAAATACGCCATACTTAACTGTCCCCAGGATGACACCGGGGTAGGTAGCAAAGTCTTTGCTGAATCATGACTTGTTCATCTTGGCTCCTTTTAAAAAACACAGCAAGCAAGGGTTACTCCAAGCGGAGTCTCCCTTTTTTCCAAAAATTGGGCCACACACACCCACCCATTCAGTGGCAGCACTTGTGCCCCAGTTGTACACTTCACAGCTAGATTTGCATCAAGCACATTCAAAAATATGCCATACTTAACCGTTCCCAGGATGACCCCGGGGTAGGTAGCAAAGTCGTTGCTGAACCATGACTTGTTCATCTTGGCTCCTTTTAAAAAACACAGCAAGCAAGGGTTACTCCAAACGGAGTCTCCCTTTTTTCCAAAAATTGGGCCACACACACACACCCACCCCTTCAGTGGCAGCACTTGTGCCCCAGTTGTACACTTCACAGATAGATTTGCATCAAGCACATTCAAAAATATGCCATATTTCACCGTCCCCAGGATGACACCGGGGTAGGTAGCAAAGTGTTTGCTGAACCATGAATTGTTCATCTTGGATCATTTTTAAAAACACTGTAAGCAAGGGTTACTCCAAGCGGAGTCTCCCTTTTTTCCAAAAATTGGGCCCCACACACACCCACCTATTCAGTGGCAGCACTTGTGCCCCAGTTGTACACTTCACAGCTAGATTTGCATCAAGCACATTCAAAAATACGCCATACTTAACCGTTCCCAGGATGACCCCGGGGTAGGTAGCAAAGTGTTTGCTGAACCATGACTTGTTCATCTTGGCTCATGTTAAAAAAAACACAGCAAGCAAGGGTTACTCCAAGCGGAGTCTCCCTTTTTTCCAAAAATTGGGCCACACAGACACTCACCCCTTCAGTGGCAGCACTTGAGCCTCAGTTGTACACTTCACAGATAGATTTTCATCAAGCATATTCAAAAATACGCCATACTTAACCGTCCCCAGGATGACACCGGGGTAGGTAGCTAAGTCTTTCCTGATCCCAGCTCTGTTCATCTTGGATCATTTTTAAAAACAATGTAAGCAAGGGTTACTCCAAGCAGAGTCTCCCTTTTTTCCAAAAATTGGGCCCCACACACACCCACCCATTCAGTGGCAGCACTTGTGCCCCAGTTGTACACTTCACAGGTAGATTTGCATCAAGCACATTAAAAAATATGCCATACTTAACTGTCCCCAAGATGACACCGGGGTAGGTAGCTAAGTCTTTCCTGATCCCAGCTCTGTTCATCATGGCTCCTTTTAAAAAACACAGCAAGCAAGGGTTACTCCAAACGGAGTCTCCCTTTTTTCCAAAAATTGGGCCACACAGACACTCACCCCTTCAGTGGCAGCACTTGTGCCCCAGTTGTACACTTCACAGCTAGATTTGCATCAAGAACAATAAAAATCCACAAGCATTTACTCTCCCCAGGATGACACAGGGGTAGTAAATTCCTTGTGGATCCATGACTTGTTCATTTTAATGAACGTTAGTCTGTCCACATTGTCACTGGACAGACGCGTGCGCTAATCTGTCAGCACACACCCAGCAGCACTGAAGACACGTTCAGAGACAACGCTGGCAGCTGGACACGACAAGATCTTCAAGGCGTAAGTGGAGAGCTCTGGCCATTTTTCAAGATTTGAAGCCCAAAATGAGCAAGGCTCCATTTGCAAAGTCATGGCATCGATGTTCATTTGGAGATACTACTGTATCATCCTCTGCAGCCGTTGACTGTGTCAGACTTGTTGTCTCTGGTGGCCTTGCAAAGGATGGTCTAAAAAAATTATGAAAAGATTCAATAAAATTGCTGTTACCAGCACCAGATACGATGCTGCTGGTACGGGTAGACTGTTGAAGATGACGAGACCGTCCCATGTTTGTCAAGTTACAACTGGGAGATTCACTCTCTGCACCAGGGTTGTTTGGTGGAAAAGCAGAGCTAAGATCGAGTAACAGCTTTTGCTGATACTCTTGCATACGTGTGTCCCTTTCTATGGCTGGAATTACGTCACAAAATTTGGACTTGTACCGGGGATCTAATAGTGTGGCAAGCCAGTAGTCATCATCACTTCTAATTTTGACAATACGAGGGTCATGTTGGAGGTAGTGCAGCAAGAAGGCGCTCATGTGTCTTGCGCAGCCATGCGGACCAAGTCCACGCTGTGTTTGTGGCATAGAGGTGCTAACCGTTCTTTCTTCCTCTGACATCTCCCCCCAACCTCTTTCAACTGAAATTTGACCAAGGTCTCCCTCATCCGCTGAGTCTTCCATGTCCATGGACAGTTCGTCCTCCATTTCTTCATGTTCATCTGCACCTTCCTCAACATTTCGCCTGCTACCATGCGCCCTTGTAGATCCCTGTCCCCCATGGTCCCATGCCTGCCGCGTTGGTGATGATGAACGTCTGGACCTTGGTGATGTTGTTGTCTCTTGCGCATATGAATCCTCCTGTAGTTCCTCCCCTTCCTGTTGTCCCACCCCCTGACACCGAATAGTGTTTAGCGTGTGCTCCAGCATGTAAATGACTGGAATTGTCATGCTGATAATGGCATTGTCAGCGCTAAACATATTCGTCGCCATGTCGAAACTGTGCAGAAGGGTGCATAGGTCCTTGATCTGAGACCACTCCATCAGGGTGATCTGCCCCACCTCTGCATCTCGTTGGCCCAGGCTATACGTCATGACGTATTGCACCAGGGCTCGACGGTGCTGCCACAGTCGCTGTAACATGTGGAGAGTCGAATTCCAGCGTGTCGGCACATTGCATTTCAGGCGATGAACCGGCAGGCCGAAAGACTTCTGGAGCGATGCAAGTCGCTCAGCAGCGGTGCTTGAACGGCGGAAGTGAGCAGACAGTTTTCGTGCCCTGTTCAGAAGGCCATCTAGGCCGGGATAGTGTGTTAAAAATTGCTGGACAACAAGGTTCAACACGTGAGCCATACAAGGCACGTGTGTCACCTTGCCCAGGCGAAGGGCCGCACCCAGGTTTGCAGCATTGTCGCACACGGCCTTACCAGGCTGTAGGTTGAGTGGAGATAACCATTTACCAAACTCAGTCTCCAGAGCTGCCCACAACTCAGCCGCTGTGTGACTCTTATTTCCAAGACATTTCAAGCTAAAGACCGCCTGATACCGTTGCGCTCTGCTGCCAGCATAGTAATGAGGGGTGCGTGATTCCTTCTGCGCAGTTAGAATGCTGGTGGCCTGACCAGGCAGGCTTGGGGTGGAGGTGGAGGACCCAGACGAGGTGGAGGAGGCAGAAGCAGTGGCGGAACTTGGACAGACAGAGGATTGACACACAAGTTGTGGGGACGACAAGACTTGTGCAGCAGACCCTTCACCATCTATCACCATAGTTACCCAGTGCCCAGTCAGCGACATGTAACGTCCCTGTCCATGCTTACTGGTCCAAGTATCGGTGGTCAAATGCACCCGTTCACACACAGAGTTTCTCAAGGAAGCGGTGATGCTGGGTGCGACATGCTGGTGTAGCGCAGGCACACCTTTCTTAGAGAAGTAGTGGCGACTGGGCATCTGGTACTGGGGCACAGCGACAGACATAAGGTCTCTAAAATCCTGTGTGTCCACCAGGCGGAAAGGCAGCATTTCGATAGCCAAGAGCTTACAGAGGGATAAAGTCAACCTCTTAGCTTTGTCATGGGTCGCAGGAAATGGCCTTTTATTTGTCCACATCTGAGGGACAGAGATCTGGCTGGTGTGTGTAGACGGTGTTGAGTAGGGTGTCCCTGGAAAAATGCAGGTTTGTGAGGAAAGTGCAGGCGTAGACATGATGTTGCCTTCATCCAACGTTGGTGCTATCGATGTCTGAGAGAGCTGTACACACGCACTTGTTTCCCCTTCCAAACCAACTGACGACCTACCAAGCAAACTGCCTGTTGCGGTTACAGTGGTGGAAGTTATGCGTGGAAAACCAGGTGTGACAGCTGTCCCCACAGTCCTAGAAGATGAAGAGTGCGCGGATGCACTGGAAGGGGCAGGCGGTGGATGGTTCGCTCCGCTAGGCCGCATTGCAGCACGGTGAGCTTCCCACTGGGACATATGATATTTATTCATGTGACGATTCATGGAAGAAGTTGTCAAACTGCTGAGGTTTTGCCCTCTACTAACAGAATCACGACAAATTTTACATATCACATAATTTGGGCGATCTTTTGCTATGTCAAAAAAGGACCAGGCTAGGCGAGGCTTAGAGGGCATGCGACCTGCTGATCCACCCCGACTAGTGCTCAGAAGCACAGTGGTGGCTGAGGATGCAGTTGTAGACGTGCTACCAGTACTCCGACTCTGTCCAGGAAGGCGCAAGGTAACTTCGTTGTCAGTTGCATCCTCCTCCACCGCCTCTGTTGATCTCCTCGAGTGCCTGACTGTGGGTTGACAGTAGGTGGGATCTAGAACTTCCTCATCAATTGTTGTGTTTGCACTCCCCTCACCCTCAGACCGAGCCTCTTCTTGCCCTGACCGAATATTTAAGTTGTCATCCCAATCTGGTATCTGCGTCTCATCGTCATCAGTATGTTCCTCATTGTCTATAACAACAGGTGTTACAGTTTGTGAATAAGGGTCAACATTATGCTCAGAAACTTGGTCCTCACGGTCTGAATCAGAGTCACAAAGGTTCTGGGCATCACTGCAGACCATTTCCTGGTCTGTACTCACTGTAGCTTGGGAGCACACCTCTGATTCCCAGGCTATGGTGTGACTGAACAGCTCTGCAGACTCAGCCATCCCAGTTCCACCATACTGTGCAGGGTGGATGGAGAATTCAGAGCTGGGAGAAAGCAAGTGTGATTGGGATGACAACTCAAAGGACTGGTGTTTTTTGGATGCGGTAGTTGAGGTGGCGGAGAGGGCACTTGTTGGACCACTTGAGATCCATTCAAGCATTTTCTTTTTTTGGCCATCATCTACCTTTGTTCCAGTTGTTCGTGTCCGTAAAAAAGGGAGCACATTGGATTGTCCATGGTAAGTAGTAGACATCTTACTTTTGCTGGAAGATGGTCTATCTTCAGCAGATGTTAATGGAGCTTTGCCACCTTCCCCACGGACAAACCCTTTTTTCCTTTTCCAACACGCCTCTTCCCCTTTCCACCAGCATCTGTCATTTTGACACTCATTTTGATTGCGACAAGATTGTGCACTTAAAATGTGGTAGTAAAAATTGAGAGGTGGTGTAGATTGCAGCGGTGGTCTATCTTTATTAACAGCAGAATAAACAACAATAACTATCCCTGACAATGCAACTACGGCCCTTAAACTGGCAGCATAGTTTGCTATTAGAATGGCTTAGTAACAATGAGTTTGACTGTGCAATGCAGAGGTGCTGCAAATAGATTTGCACTAGTGGGACACTAATGGAAGTCCAACAGCCACTTTTAGGATGCTACTAAGTTTACTCAGTGTTTGCTAGTATAATGGCTTAGTAACAATGAGTTTGAGTGTACAATGCAGTGGTGCTGCAAATAGCTTTGCACCAGTGGGACAATAATGGAAGTCCAACAGCCACTTTTAGGATGCCACTAAGTTTACTCAGTGTTTGCTAGTATAATGGCTTAGTAACAATGAGTTTGAGTGTGCAATGCAGAGGTGCTGCAAATAGATTTGCACCAGTGGGACACTAATGGAAGTCCAACAGCCACTTTTAGGATGCCACTAAGTTTACTCAGTGTTTGCTAGTATAATGGCTTAGTAACAATGAGTTTGAGTGTGCAATGCAGTGGTGCTGCAAATAGCTTTGCACCAGTGGGACAATAATGGAAGTCCAACAGCCACTTTTAGGATGCCACTAAGTTTACTCAGTGTTTGCTGGTATAATGGCTTAGTAACAATGAGCTTGAGTGTGCAATGCAGTGGTGCTGCAAATCGCTTTGCACCAGTGGGACAATAATGGAAGTCCAACAGCCACTTTTAGGCGGGCTTTGCACGTTGCGACATCGCAAGCCGATGCTGCGATATCGCACGCGATAGTCCCCGCCCCCATCGCAGGTACGATATCTTGTGATAGCTGGCGTAGCGAACATTATCGCTACGCCAGCTTCACATGCACTCACCTGCCCTGCGACCGTCGCTCTGGCCGGCGACCCGCCTCCTTATTAAGGGGGCGGGTCGTGCGGCGTCATAGTGACGTCACACGGCAGGCGGCCAATAGCGGCGGAGGGGCGGAGATGAGCAGGATGTAAACATCCCGCCCACCTCCTTCCTTCCGCATAGCCGGCGTGAGCCGCAGGAGGCAGGTAGGAGATGTTCCTCGCTCCTGCGGCTTCACACACAGCGATGTGTGCTGCCACAGGAACGAGGAACTACATCGTACCTGTCACGGCACCGGCGTTATGAAAATGTCGGAGCCTGCACCGATGATACGATAACGACGCTTTTGCGCTCGGTCATCGTATCATCTAGGATTTACACACAACGATGTCGAAAGTGACGCCGGATGTGCGTCACTTTCGATTTGACCCCACCGACATCGCACGTGCGATGTTGCAACGTGCAAAGCCGCCCTTAGGATGCTACTAAGCTTACTCAGTGTTTGCTAGTATAATGGCTTAGTAACAATGAGTTTGAGTGTGCAATGCAGTGGTGCTGCAAATAGCTTTGCACCAGTGGGACACTAATGGAAGTCCAACAGACACTTTTAGGATGCCACTAAGTTTACTCAGTGTTTGCTAGTATAATGGCTTAGTAACATTGAGTTTGAGTGTGCAATGCAGTGGTGCTGCAAATAGCTTTGCACCAGTGGGACAATAATGGAAGTCCAACAGACACTTTTAGGATGCCACTAAGTTTACTCAGTGTTTGCTAGTATAATGGCTTAGTAACATTGAGTTTGAGTGTGCAATGCAGTGGTGCTGCAAATAGCTTTGCACCAGTGGGACAATAATGGAAGTCCAACAGCCACTTTTAGGATGCCACTAAGTTTACTCAGTGTTTGCTAGTATAATGGCTTAGGCTGCTTTCACACTACGTCTTTTTAACATGCGTCCTGAACGTTTTTTTGCTGCAAAAGCGGATCCTGCTTTTACAGCAAAAAACGCATGCAAACGCATGTGTTACTTTGCAGGATCCTGTCACTGGATGTTTAGGGGCGGGCATTGGAGTCATGTGATCGGGAGTGAGGGGAACTAAACGCGCCAGACTGGGAGTCGGCATCTGACAGCTGCGAGGCTCGTAACCAAGGTAAACATCGGGTATACTTGCTTGGATACCCGATATTTACTTTGGTTACAAGCGTCTGCAGCTGCTAGGAGCCGGGCTCCCTGCACACGTTACCAACGTAAACATCGGGTAACTAAGAGAAGTGGTTACCCGATGTTTACCTTGGTTACGAGTGTCCGCAGCTCTCAGGTGGGGGAGAGGGAGGGGGAGAGACAGAGACAGAGGGAGGAGAGAGACAGAGAGGGAGGAGAGAGAGGGACTGATCACGGAGGCTGGCTTCTGTGCATGCTCAGTAGAGCAAGCAGGATCCTGCCTATCAGCATGCCAGCGTTCACCTGCATTTGCATGCTGTTTAGTCAGGATCCAGCAATTTGCAGAAGTTGGACGCAGCTCAAAAACGCTACAAGTAGCGTTTTTGAAAGATGTTAAAAAACTGCAAGTCGCTGGATCCTCACTATAACGCACGCAAACGCAGGTGAACGCATGTTAACGCGAGTCCATTGCAAATGCATTGAAATGAAAACGCATTTGCACTGGATCCGTTTCTGCGTTAAAAAAATGTTCAGGACGCATGTTAAAAAGACGTAGTGTGAAAGAAGGCTTAGTTACAATGAGTTTGAGTGTGCAATGCAGTGGTGCTGCAAATAGCTTTGCACCAGTGGGACAATAATGGAAGTCCAACAGCCACTTTTAGGATGCCACTAAGTTTACTCAGTGTTTGCTAGTATAATGGCTTAGTAACAATGAGTTTGAGTGTGCAATGCAGTGGTGCAGCAAATAGCTTTACACCAGTGGGACAATAATGGAAGTCCAACAGCCACTTTTAGGATGCCACTAAGTTTACTCAGTGTTTGCTAGTATAATGGCTTAGTAACAATGAACTTGAGTGTGCAAAGGGCAGGAGGGTACAGTGGCAGGGTTGTGGGTCAGTGTACAGGAAAGGAAGCCTCACTTTCTATCCCTCCTAATGGGGAAATGCAGCGAGGAAGTCCCTGAGCTTAGCTACACAGACTCTGTTATCTGTAGCTGTTAAAATCTGTTTCCACTGACCTGACTGTCACCTATGGCTCTGACCCTGCTGTAATTAGCCCATACAAGGGCTAATAGAAACTTCTATCCCTATTCTGTATAGTGCTGTGTGTAGAGCGTACACAGCAGTATCGGAGACAGGAGCTACGCCAGCGGTGACTGACACCCAGACGCAGAAGGCAGATAATGGCGTCCGGACGGGCAGATACTCGTTTTTATAATGCAGGGACATGTGACATGGACATCCTATCACACATGCCGTTGCTTCTCTGGCTAAAAGTCCACTTAGCTGTGTGTTTGTCTGGGATTGGCTGACATGCTGGCCCGCCCCACTACACGCGCGCGCTTAGGGAAGGAAGACAAGGGAAAAAAAAAAATGGTGATCGCTATAGGCTGAAATTTCATAATAGTGTGAGTCACAGAGTGACTTCCACTATTACAGCGGAAAGCCAGCTGGTAATTAGCTTGACATTTTGCTGCTAGAACCGTTCTCGAACCTAACTAGAACTGTCGAGCTTTAGCAAAAAGCTCGAGTTCTAGTTCGATCTAGAACAGCCCCTAAAAGCACTCAAACCGCGAACTGGAGAACCGCGAACCGCGCTCAACTCTAGTTAAGGGCTCTTTTCCACTTGCTAAAAGCTCCTGATTAGAGAGCACCGGAAGCGATAAGCTAATGACCCTCTGCTTCGTGCATCAGCCGAGGGTCATGCGACTGTGATGCGATCATATCACCGCATCAGAGAAGATGGAGGGAGCACTTTCTCCCCATCTCCTGCGCTGCCTGTCTCTGTGTACATCGCTCTGCAGTCGCTTAACATGCGAGTGCAGTGCGATGTTTCACGCGCTCTCATAGACTTGTATGGGGGTGTGTGAACCGAGACTTGCTGGGAATGCACTGAGAGCATGATTCATGTTGAGAAATAACAGGAAAGAGGACACTGCCTGATTTAGGCTAGGTTCACATTTCCGTCAACTTGTATCAGTCACAATCCGCGGCTCTGGTAAACAACGGAATCCGTTTGGCGGATTCCGTTGTTCCCATATACTTGTCTGAGCGGCGGATTGTGACCGATGACGCTGCGTTGCATCCTCCGCCCGACTGATCAGTCGTGGAACGACTGAGCCTAGTTTCACACTTGCACTATTTTGACGCAAACGGAATCCGTCAGTAATGTAGTACAGTTCATTTATTTACAGTGGAAGCGCGTTAATATGCCGCATGTGTGTGTCATGCAGTACCCGCTTGTGTCCACATGGTGTCGCGCTTCCACTGTAAATAAATGAACTGTACTACATTACTGACGGATTCCGTTTGCGTCAAAATAGCGCAAGTGTGAGTGGGGCCTGACCGTCGGGCGGCAGGAACGCAGCATGTAGCGGTTTTTGAGCAGCGGAATCCTTTTCATTCCGCTGCGCATGCGCTCTCTCGGCGGCCGAAGGATCAGCTGATCGCCTGGCAGCCGGCTAATGAGAGTGATCAGCTGATCACCTGGCTGCCGGCTTCTGTGAGCGATCAGCTGATCACCTGGCTAATGAGAGCGATCAGCTGATCACCTGGCGGCCGGCTTCTGTGAGCGATCAGCTGATCACCCGGCAGCCGGCTAATGAGAGTGATCAGATGATTGCTCTAATTAGCCGGCCGCCGGGAGATCATCTGTTTGCTCTCAAAAACTGGCGGCCGGCTACTGTGAACGATCAACTGATCGCTCTCTCTCACGTTTTACAACGGAATCCGACAATGAAATTCTATTCTTGTCATCCGTTGTACAACGCATCAGTCACAAGCGTCAAGCAACGCATGTGCAAAACAACGCACATACAAATCACAAGTGGACATGAGCCCTAATGTGTAACATACTACAGCTCGCAGTCACTGCCTTGTGTGCAGCACAGTAATACAGTGCATATGAGAGTGCCGGCTTGTACAGTGCATATGAGAGTGCCTGCTTGTACAGTGCATATGAGAGTGCCGGCTTGTACAGTGCATATGAGAGTGCCGGCTTGTACAGTGCATATGAGAGTGCCGGCTTGTACAGTGCATATGAGAGTGCCAGCTTGTACAGTGTATATGAGTGCCGGCTTGTACAGTGTGTAGTGCCGGCTTGTACAGTGTATATGAGTGCCGGCTTGTACAGTGTGTAGTGCCGGCTTGTACAGTGTATATGAGTGCCGGCTTGTACAGTGTATATGAGTGCCGGCTTGTACAGTGCATATGAGAGTGCCGGCTTGTACAGTGCATATGAGAGTGCCAGCTTGTACAGTGTATATGAGAGTGAAGGCTTGTACAGTGTGTAGTGCCGGCTTGTACAGTGTATATGAGAGTGCCGGCTTGTACAGTGTGTAGTGCCGTTTTGTACAGTGTATATGAGAGTGCCGGCTTGTACAGTGTGTAGTGCCGGCTTGTACAGTGTATATGAGAGTGCCGGCTTGTAGAGTGTGTAGTGCCGACTTGTACAGTGCATATGAGAGTGCCGGCTTGTACAGTGTGTAGTGCCGGCTTGTACAGTGTGTAGTGCCGGCTTGTACAGTGCATATGAGAGTGCCGGCTTGTACAGTGTGTAGTGCCGTTTTGTACAGTGTATATGAGAGTGCCGGCTTGTACAGTGTGTAGTGCCGGCTTGTACAGTGTATATGAGAGTGCCGGCTTGTACAGTGTGTAGTGCCGGCTTGTACAGTGTGTAGTGCCGGCTTGTACAGTGTATATGAGAGTGCCGGCTTGTACAGTGTGTAGTGCCGGCTTGTACAGTGTGTAGTGCCGGCTTGTACAGTGTGTAGTGCCGGCTTGTACAGTGTATATGAGAGTGCCGGCTTGTACAGTGTGTAGTGCCGGCTTGTACAGTGTGTAGTGCCGGCTTGTACAGTGTATATGAGAGTGCCGGCTTGTACAGTGTGTAGTGCCGGCTTGTACAGTGTATATGAGAGTGCCGGCTTGTACAGTGTGTAGTGCCGGCTTGTACAGTGTGTAGTGCCGGCTTGTACAGTGCATATGAGAGTGCCGGCTTGTACAGTGTGTAGTGCCGGCTTGTACAGTGTATATGAGAGTGCCGGCTTGTACAGTGTGTAGTGCCGGCTTGTACAGTGTGTAGTGCCGGCTTGTACAGTGTGTAGTGCCGGCTTGTACAGTGTATATGAGAGTGCCGGCTTGTACAGTGTGTAGTGCCGGCTTGTACAGTGTGTAGTGCCGGCTTGTACAGTGTATATGAGAGTGCCGGCTTGTACAGTGTGTAGTGCCGGTTGTACAGTGTATATGAGAGTGCCGGCTTGTACAGTGTGTAGTGCCGGTTGTACAGTGTATATGAGAGTGCCGGCTTGTACAGTGTGTAGTGCCGGTTGTACAGTGTATATGAGAGTGCCGGCTTGTACAGTGTGTAGTGCCGGCTTGTACAGTGTGTAGTGCCGGCTTGTACAGTGCATATGAGAGTGCCGGCTTGTACAGTGTGTAGTGCCGGCTTGTACAGTGTATATGAGAGTGCCGGCTTGTACAGTGTGTAGTGCCGGCTTGTACAGTGTGTAGTGCCGGCTTGTACAGTGCATATGAGAGTGCCGGCTTGTACAGTGTGTAGTGCCGGCTTGTAGTGTGTAGTGCCGGCTTGTACAGTGTGTAGTGCCGGCTTGTACAGTGTGTAGTGCCGGCTTGTACAGTGTATATGAGAGTGCCGGCTTGTACAGTGTGTAGTGCCGGCTTGTACAGTGCATATGAGAGTGCCGGCTTGTACAGTGTGTAGTGCCGGCTTGTACAGTGTATATGAGAGTGCCGGCTTGTACAGTGTGTAGTGCCGGCTTGTACAGTGTGTAGTGCCGGCTTGTACAGTGTATATGAGAGTGCCGGCTTGTACAGTGTGTAGTGCCGGCTTGTACAGTGTATATGAGAGTGCCGGCTTGTACAGTGTGTAGTGCCGGCTTGTACAGTGTGTAGTGCCGGCTTGTACAGTGCATATGAGAGTGCCGGCTTGTACAGTGTGTAGTGCCGGCTTGTACAGTGTATATGAGAGTGCCGGCTTGTACAGTGTGTAGTGCCGGCTTGTACAGTGTGTAGTGCCGGCTTGTACAGTGTGTAGTGCCGGCTTGTACAGTGTATATGAGAGTGCCGGCTTGTACAGTGTGTAGTGCCGGCTTGTACAGTGTGTAGTGCCGGCTTGTACAGTGTATATGAGAGTGCCGGCTTGTACAGTGTGTAGTGCCGGTTGTACAGTGTATATGAGAGTGCCGGCTTGTACAGTGTGTAGTGCCGGTTGTACAGTGTATATGAGAGTGCCGGCTTGTACAGTGTGTAGTGCCGGTTGTACAGTGTATATGAGAGTGCCGGCTTGTACAGTGTGTAGTGCCGGCTTGTACAGTGTGTAGTGCCGGCTTGTACAGTGCATATGAGAGTGCCGGCTTGTACAGTGTGTAGTGCCGGCTTGTACAGTGTATATGAGAGTGCCGGCTTGTACAGTGTGTAGTGCCGGCTTGTACAGTGTGTAGTGCCGGCTTGTACAGTGCATATGAGAGTGCCGGCTTGTACAGTGTGTAGTGCCGGCTTGTAGTGTGTAGTGCCGGCTTGTACAGTGTGTAGTGCCGGCTTGTAAAGTGTGTAGTGCCGGCTTGTACAGTGTATATGAGAGTGCCGGCTTGTACAGTGTGTAGTGCCGGCTTGTACAGTGCATATGAGAGTGCCGGCTTGTACAGTGTGTAGTGCCGGCTTGTACAGTGCATATGAGAGTGCCGGCTTGTACAGTGTGTAGTGCCGGCTTGTACAGTGCATATGAGAGTGCCGGCTTGTACAGTGTGTAGTGCCGGCTTGTACAGCTGTGACTGTCATCACGTCACAGCCTATAGCTCAGCGCCTCAGGTTGCGCGGCACGTTACATTTTACCGCCTTCACGCTGAAGTCGCGCTCTCAAGCGTTCAAGACGGTAAAAAGTCCGTCTGACCTAAATCCAAATTGCGACCACGCTTTACAAAATGGTGCTTCACCACAAAGCCTGTTCTTTGTTTCCTGCCCCAGTCCGCCCGGCAACAGAGCCCGCCAATCAGAGCGCTGGTATTACAAAGCGCGGGCTGCATATTAAGTTGATGACGCAATTGGAAAACGGAATATTCCATTGTGCGACATATGACATTTTTTTTTTTTTCTTGTTTCACTAATTTGAAGAAGCAATAAAAATGTATCAACAATTTTTATCAACAGCTTTTTATAGGTCGTCGTATTAGTATTTTCTTGCGCCTCATTTTTTCCCCACGCCGATATGGTTCATTCCAGACGGTGTTGAAATGTAAATGAGGTGGGCGGAGTAATGAAAGCTTATAAGGAGGTGTTGGCGGCATTGCGGCATTCCAGGTCCTTTGTCTGCAGCTGAGCGTGTGACTAGCGGGGCGCTGCCGAGATACGGTGAGTGGCCGGGGTGGCGAGGGGACATTGTGCAGGTTATGTTGTACCACGCATAGTGGGGCAGGCATTTGTAATATACCTTTATTGGAAGAATTCGCGCTCTCGCCATGACCGTGCTGGGTGACGCCGGCCTTATGCGGCAGCGCTGGTATACAGGCACACGGTGTAGGAGTGATGGGGGTGGGGTGGAATGGCCGGGAAGAGGGCTATGTATCCCGCGGGTATACAGGGACACGGTGTAGTGATGTGGCGGGGTGGAATGGCCGCGAAGAGCTCTATGTATCCCGCGTCTATTCGGCAGCGCTGGTATACAGGCACATGGTGTAATGTGGCGGAGGTGGGGTGGAATGGGCGGGAAAAGCTTATCCCGCGGGTATACAGGCACACGGTGGAATGGCCGGGAAGAGGTCTATGTATCCCGCGGGTATACAGGCAGAGAACGTGGCGCCTCAGTAATGGCGCCGGCTGCTGTTGGGCAGGGCCGCAATGACGAGGCCCCACTGCAGGGCACGCCTCCTGGGCACGTGGCGGGCGCCATCTTTAGCCATTGTGACGGATTGATCGGTGTTTCTCAACAGACATCATCATGTCTTCAGATGAAGGAAAGCTTTTTATCGGTGGCCTGAGCTTCGACACCGACGAACAGAACCTGGAACAGGTGTTCAGCAAATATGGCCAGATTTCCGAAGGTTCGTATGTTTTTTACATATATATAAAAAATTTTTTTTTTTCCCCCTTGTATGGCTGCTCTTAATTTTTTTTTTATTTTTTTTTTTTGTAGTGGTGGTTGTGAAGGATCGTGAGACAAAGAGGTCGAGGGGCTTTGGCTTTGTTACATTTGAAAGCCCCGATGATGCGAAGGATGCCATGCAGGCAATGAATGGGAAAGTGAGTGTACAGTTGCCATGTGAGGGGTTGTGGGAAGCACTTGGGTTTAAACGATTTTTATTTCTTACATGAGAATTTAGACCAAGATCGTGGGTTTTTTTTTTTTTGGTGGGGTGGGTTGTATTAATCACAGGAGCCTGCTGGGCTGCATGACCTCAGCAGTGTCTTGAAGCCAACTCCTTCAATGTGGGCTCTCACCTGCACTGGAGTGATCTATAGCCTGGCCGTATCATGCAGTTCATTATTGAAAGTTGAGGCACTAAAGCATATCTTGCACTGTACACTTGTCATTATTTCTTAGTCTGTGGACGGGCGTCAGATTCGTGTAGACCAGGCTGGCAAGTCCTCTGGTGATAGGCGAGGTGGTTACAGAGGAGGTTCTTCAGGTGGCAGAGGATTCTTCCGTGGCGGTAGAGGACGTGGTATTTATCCAAATTTGTTTAACTGCAAATGGTTCTCATGAGCATGACTGTTCTGGACCAATTCTAAGTACTTTTTCATACAACCAGGTGGTGGAGACCGAGGCTATGGAAGCAGCCGATTTGATAACCGGAGTGGAGGATATGGTGGATCTCGTGACTACTATGGGAGGTGAGCTGACAATGATTTAATGGTGGTTGCTGGTTTGGTTGTTTTTTTGTTCTCTAATAAATAAGCAGTGTTCTGTACACCCTGCTTATCTAGGACTTGGTCACACTACTGCTACACTTTTTTACCTGGGGGTTGTCTTGTGCCTGAGCTCCTCTAAGCCGGTCTCCTTGCTTTTTGGGCTCTGCTTAAAGGGGTTGGGCTTTACTACTTTAGGCCGCGCTCACAGCGGTATTAAGCCAGATCCGACACAAACCTGTTTCGGCTCCATTCATTTCCTATGTAAACTGCAGCAAGATGCAATCACATGCGACCGCATCTTGCAGCAATTCTATTGTAAATGAATGGAACTGAAACTAATTTGTTCTGCATCCAGCTATCCGGCAAAATACCACCGTGTGGCGCTTAAGTTCTCATGTAGCTTTTTGTAAATGTGCATCAGTTTTGGCTAAATCCACAAATCTGCAGGCTTGTAAATCAATGTATTGCATGCATGTGTGATGTACATACTCCCGGCGACATTCAGACTAGATGGGCACATCCTCACTCAGTACTCTTGCTTTCAGCAAAGCTATGCCCATCTAGTTGGATTGTGGCATGCAGATATGCATATTGTGTACACCAGAGCCTGAGATCTGAGGACTTGTAAATCCCCAGTCAGTGGCTTGCAGGCTTGTGCATTTAAACTACAACCCCTTGACGTGCTAGATATAGGCCTAGGCTGCAAGACTAGATAACACATATTTTTAGCTAGAAGAGTTTGATGAAATCTTGCTGCCTCAGTCATGGCTTTAAAGCATACTGTTAATATTGTAATATAAATTGAAGTGTGTTTCCCCTACTCAGTTATTCCTGATGTCCAACCGCACACTGCATACAATAGATTGGATGTCCTTAACCGCACACTGCATACAATAGATTGGATGTCCTTAACCGCACACTGCATACAATAGATTGGATGTCCTTAACCGCACACTGCATACAATAGATTGGCTGGCCTCCAGTCTCCTAAAGCCAGTGAGATGAACGCAAAGTTTAAATTGATTGTCACAACTTTAAATTTGTCTGTTTAGACTAGCTGCTTGTGTTGGTTAAATCAGTATGTTTTTAAACGATCATATCTAAATTTAACATTTTTTTTTTTTTAGTGGCAGAAGTCAAGGCAGCTATGGGGATAGGTCTGGAGGTTCATACAGAGACAGCTATGACAGTTATGGTAAGTAATTGCTAACAGGAGTTTGGGGTTTAGGGCATGGTTTGTACTTTCTAGCGAACAGTATTTTTTTATATATATATATTTTTTTTCACCATTCCAGTGTCCAGAGCAGTCTCATCACTTCCAGTGTCATTGTCTTCAGCACTATAGCATTAACAGTGCTGCAGACAAGTGCTTTGAACATAACAGGGGTATGCTGCACACTGGAAAGGTGTGAAACTGTCCTGCAGTTGGGGGTGGGGACATGTTTTGTTTTTTTTTTTTTAAAGCAGGAAAACTAGTCCCAAATCTAGTGTAATGCATGTTAAGGGAGTCTTCAGTTTATATTGCCATAAGACCTTAAGGTTCAGTCTAGACCTGAATGGGATAAGGGGTCATTCTGAATACAATAGGAGTTTATTCTGCCATTTGTCCATATGCAAGTGCTTTACAACTGTGCCTGCTTCTTGTCCTCAGCTACACACAACGAGTAAAATACCTTCCTGACTCAAGATCGTCCTTCCAATGGCTGTATTTATAAAGATTTTTGGAGCTTCGCAGAATCGTTATTATGTAGTACTTCTACTTCTGTTAAATATTTTTTTTTCTACATTTCATATTCCTGACTGCCTCTAATTGATGTGAAATAGCTGTCCTCTAGGGTCTGACCTGGGGCACTTGCTTTTATTTGAGTCTTTCTTTTGTTACTAATGTGACGGGTATGAGTTCCTGTCAGAGCTGTTTCATTTGAGGCACACTAGTTGGAGTTAACCTTGCGTTGTGGAGTGTATTGGAGCAGATCAGCTCCTTCAGCAACAGGATTTTTGTGGCGCGTGTGGAAACAATCTCCTGCTTGCTGGTGGACTTGGTCTTATGATGCAACACTGTCTTATGCCTGTTGCTGCTGTATATAGTGCCAGGGGTAATGTCCCCAAGTACTCTGAGAATGCTTTTTGAACATTCCTTTAGTGTAACAAGGTAGATCAGAGCCTGGGTGCAATGTAAATAGTGGCCAAGCCTCCTTGATATACTTAAAGCAAAACTCTTGTCCAATCTCTCCAATAAGTCACAAGAAGTTCTTGAAAATGTTTGTTTATATTGTCCTTTTTTTACTGGATGGAATTGTATTGAAGTGGTTACAGAATTCTTGTATTCAACTTGCGTTTGGCTTCACGAAGCCTATTAAAAGACCGTATAAAAAGAAATGTGCTCCTGACATTTTACCTTCTGCACAACATGGATGTGGCTGGGGATAGTACACACTGGGGGTTTTATTGGGCCGCTAGATCAAATACAACTTCTCAGCCAAGTATAGTATGAGTGATCACATTGAATGTTGTATAGCAGGATTAGTGGGTTTCTAAAGAAATGGTTATTCCCATGTCTAAGGTCCTATCCTAATATGTAGTAGGTGTAATGGCAAATACCTCCAATTTACAAATGTAGTATAGTTCTGATATAGCAATGTCTGTTACCTTGCGTAGGGCATTGTAGCTTGAGTATCTGATTATATGACCACAAGCAACTCTGGATAGGCTACATAAGCTGCAATGCCATGCACATGAGGTAAGAGCCATGTAGATCAGAACTGTACTTATCTAATTTGAGGTATTGGCTAATATGCAGACATGAGAATAACCTTCCAAAGAGTAGCAGTCTGAGTATTTATGAAATAAATACTATGCATGAAAATGGGCAACTTTGTAAGACAATGTGCTGCCTTTTGTCAGAAAGGATCAGTCATTAATAAATTTCTCAATTCTGAGGTAAAATCTGTGTTCAGTGAAGACTTTCCCATTAGGCCCGTTTCACACATCCAGCATTTGGCTGGATCCAGCAGTGTAATCCTGTACAATGGCATCACGGCAAGCTCTGGTCACATGACAGCATGATACCGGAGGTTGCTGTGATGCCATTGTACTGTATTACACCGTACTGGAGTGCTGAATCTGGCGACATGCTGGATGTGTGAAACTGGCCTTGCTGAGCTTAGATGGTGGCTGTAAGCCAGATAGTTAGCTCCTCCACTTCCAGTTGTATTAGAATGTCTGTAATGAGTCGTCACTGAATACAGGCTTTACCTCAAGAATTGGCGATGACTGACAAAAAAGCAAATTACATTACAAACTTATTTTCATGTGCAATTGATTTATGAAATTAAAGCAAAGGTTAACAGCCATTAATGACATTCACTAACACTTTCCTTACATAAAATGAGGTATCACTTTGCCACAGTGTTCCTATAACACTGTAGAGGGTTAATAAAACATCAAATTATGAAACTGGCATTGTGGATCAGAAATGTATTTGTGAATGAAATCTTTAGCACTTTCTATGCAGTATTAGGGATTAAGATTTTTATACACCATATTAGATGGTACAAAACTGCCTTCTGAGAATCCTCTACTAGAGTACAGACTCTGCAATGTCCTTGGAGAAGTCAAGTGTTGTGCATCCTGTGAAGCCTGACGAAAGCTGCTCTTGGCTAGTTCATTTGTGGAATTAGGCCGGTATTTTGAGGTAACTCTTCTGCTCATGTCCACATCCCTACTCCTTGAGCTAAGTGTACAATGTAATGTGCTCCTAAAGCACTGGTTTCTTTTGCATATGTTAACAACTTCGTTGACAGTGTGCTGGGAAACGACAAAATAGTTTCAAACTTGTATGTATTGTGTACTGCCAGACACATGCAAGGCCTTGCATGGTCCTTAATAGTTGTGGGCCTGGATATAAAGGGTGACTGTTGCACCTCCATATATATATATATATATATATATATTTTTTTTTTTTCCGTTCTTGACCAATTTTATGACCTGTCAACACAAATGTTCAACTGTAGTTTTAACGGACCACTGCTGTAAAATTATTTTTTTTTTAAAAAAGTGATGAAATTGTAGAATTTACTTTAGACTTTACACTCAATAGTTGTAACATTTAACTTGACACATGGTGTGGTTGGTCTACATTGACGGTCACATTTCCAGTAGCTGGATAATGTGATGCTTACCTACTGCAAACTAATCTTATCAATGTTTGCAGTGATTTCTGCAGTATTCTAGTAGAATCTATGGAACTGCTCTTAATCATGTGGTTAATGTATAGATTTTCTTGGAAAATGACTTGTTAACTAGTGATATTAAAATGTAATGTGTTTTTATCTTTCAGAATAACGGGTAACTTCTGATTCTAGACCTTTGTCCAGCATGACTTAACAGAGTCCTTTGTATCTACCTCTTTAGAGGTCAGTATGTGTATATAGCTTACTCAACTTAAGTGTTTATACTTGTTAAAAGTACTTAATACATTTAGACAAGTGTGTAATTGACAGCCAGGTCACCTTTGACACCTGTGTATGCTATGCTGGCAATAGCCCAATGAGAAAGCAAACTATTCATTAGGTGAAGTGCTGCTGATTACTTAAAGCAAAAATTAATTGGCTGTTAACTGGTTGGTCAGAACAACTGTATTAAATATTATTCCCAGGTTGTTGGGCATCCCCAGCCTAAAATCAGCCAGCAGCTACCATGAATTGCTGCAGCCATTAGATGGGACTATCCTGGCTGGCACTTTACCCAGTTCTTCCAAATTGTCCTGTTGCGGGGGTAATGAGGGAGTTAATGGCAGCCTACAGCAGCCACTAAGTCCTAGATTAGTGATGGCAAGTATCTGAGAAACACAATCACTAATTTGTAAGTGAAAATAAACACTGCAAAAAAATCTTATTTGAAATAAGACAAAGAACCCTCAGCATTTTATTATCCTGTGAACACTGTTAGTCTAACATAATCCCACAAAAGGTCCATGACTCCTCCTGCCCCCCCCCCCCTCGGCACATCAGAAGCTCAGTGAGTGCCATAGACCATGACTGCCTGCTGTGAGCTCAACGCTGCAACTGAAGTGAGCAGTGCGATTAGCGGGGATGTCACTCAGGTTAGCTGTGGCCATATAGTCCTCAAAGTGAGGTCACCACTGATCGTGCAACTCACTTAAGTTGTATGGTGCACAATGCAGCAGGCAGTAATGTTCTATGGTGCTCGCTGGTAGCTTCAGATGTGGTGGTCTCCATTGTGGGGGGCAAAAAGTGCATCTTTGTGGTCACAAAAATGCAATGTGTGCACATAGCCTTAAAGTGTAACAGACTGCTAAATTTTTGTTGTAATAAACTTACATTTGTTCAGTGACCACTCCAGAAAATCGGCATATCACCTTTTGTTTCAGGCTTCTGCTTTCTGTTGCTGTGCAACTTTCAATAGGTTGTGTGCAAACTGCAATTGAAACAGATAGATCTAGACAAGGCAGTCGCTTGTGATTAAGCCTTGATCTTTGAACACTTTCTATTAACTGGGTCATTAACTAGTACCTAAAACTTATGGCATTGTGTAACATTAAAAAAGCATAAAGTAAGACTGATCTTTTCATGGCAATGCAATTATACAGGCTAGGTTAGGAAGACTTGACAGACTGCATCAGGTTACACTAGATGTAGGAGTTTCACTTTACAGGAATATAACCTGTAGTGCAATGTAATTACAAGTAACACTTTTTTCTTTCTTCTTTCAGCTGGCCTCAAGGATGTGGAAGAATTTTGTTTTTGTTTATTTTTTTGCAATAAAGTTTTAAAAATACTTATTGTGTTCGGTTTTTTTAAATTTTTTTATTAAATCCATCAATATTTGAATAGAAATTGTAGTTTAAGGGGGACCAACAATCATGATTTTCATATAAAGTAAAGCTAGTGCTACACTGGCACTAGGATGCTGAATGTAAGCATACCTTTCGGTCAGATTCGTTTTTATTTTAGAAACATGCAAGTAAGGTTCCAGCAATGCACAGTTGACAGGTGCAAAAGGGTGGTAATGTGTTGGGTATAGCAATCTATTCCACCCATCTGCTTGGTCTACCTCCCTTAACCTCTTCACCACCAAGGGGATGTATCTTATGTCCTTGGTCATATCCATAACTTTGTGAGCTTACAAGCTAAGCTCACATCTTTCCATACACATAGCTACATATCGGTTTAGCCAACAAGCATGGGTAAATCTGAGATCCACCTGTGCTGTTAACTAGTTTACACTAAGACCCTGAGACAATTTTTAGCATATGGCAAGAGCTTTTAAGTATGAGCTGCCATCCAGGGCTGTGGAGTCTGAGTCGGAGCTCATTTTGGTGGAGTCTGAGTCGGTATAAAATGCACCTGCTCCGACTCCTAAAATATAAAAAAAATTGGGGACAGTAGTGCAATGCAGAATGTGCTAAATATTTTACTAAATTAGTATAATGCTTATATTTAAGTGAAAAATTTATTGTAGTACAATGTGAACATCAGACATTTAATTTGATACAATAATCAAGATATTTTGATAGAACATAAAATATTTATTGGAATACAACTTTAGAACACAAAAATAATAAATTGTAAATATATAATAAAATATGTAAGTATATTGTAATTACAATATACAGTGCTGGCCAAAAGTATTGGCACCCCTGCAATTCTGTCAGATAATACTGTTTCTTCCTGAAAATGATTGCAATCATACATTTTTTGGTATCTTCATTTATTTTGCTTGCAATGAAAAACCACACAGAATGAACCAAAAATCACATCATTGATCATTTCACATAACTCCAAAAATGGCCCGGACAAAAGTATTGGCACCCTCAGCCTAATACTTGGCTGCACAACCTTTAGCCAAAATAACTACGAACCGCTTCCGGTAACAATCAATGAGTTTCTTACAATGCTCTGCAGGAATTTTAGACAATTCTTCTTTGGCAAAATGCTCCAAGTCCCTGAGATTTGAAGGGTGTCTTCTCCAAACTGCCATTTTGAGATCTCTCCACAGGTGTGCTATGGGATTCAGGTCTGGACTCATTTCTGGCCACTTTAGTAGTCTCCAGTGCTTTCTCTCAAACCATTTTCTAGTGTTTTGGGTCATTGTCCTGCTGGAAGACCCATGACCTCTGAGGGAGAACTAGCTTTCTCACACTGGGCCCTACATTATGCTGCAAACTTTGTTGGTAGTCTTCAGACTTCATAATGCCATGCACACGGTCAAGCAGTCCAGTGCCAGGGGCAGCAAAGCAACCCCAAAACATCAGGGAACGTCCGCCATGTTTGACTTTAGGGACAGTGTTCTTTTCTTTGAATGCCTTTTTTTTTTTCCTGAAAACTCTTGATGCCTTTTCCCAAAAAAGCCAGGCTGGAGTTTGCCAAAACTCACCTGAGAGCCTAAAACGTTTTGGAAGAATGTTCTCTGGTCAGATGAGACAAAAGTAGAGCTTTTTGGGAAAAGGAATCAACATAAGAGTTCACAGAAAATTTCTGCAGCGATTTGAACAGCACACGTGCGCTTCAAATCGCTGCAGAAACAGTAATGAAAAGCCGATTTCATGCACTCTGGATGCAGCCTCTCCCATAGAGTGGGACCTGCATCCAAAGTGCATGAAAAGTGACATGCTGCATTCCAATATGCCACGTGGGCATGGATTAGGCACAATCTTCATAGATTGTGCTGGGGACGCAGGATGCATGCAGTTACGCTGCAGTGCAATACACAGCGTAACTGCATGAAAATACACTAGGTGGGTACATAGCCTTACACAGTATGGGCATATTTATAAGACTCGGGACGGGACCATTTTTTTTTTTTAAAACATCCAATTGTGGAACTTGTTGTTTCAAGATCAAATAATTAAAATGTACTTTGTGGGACAAACCCTTTAATCATACAAAATATTTCTGCATTCATTCTTATCTTCCATTATAAAGAAAATTAAATTTAATTCCAAAAGATAAATCTTTAATTTTTGGAGCACAGTGATTAATACAAGCATTGTATCAAAATAAAGAATCCACATTCCTAGAGTCGGTAGGCAGACACTTCTGTGGGGTATGCAGCACTGGGGTCAGGGGACAGACAGTTGTGGGATATACAGCACTGGGGTCAAGGGACAGACTGTTCTGGGGGGTTGTCGCCCTGGGAAGGGGGTACTTGGTCCCGAGCAGTTTTCAATTGGGAATGTCACTGGTGGATGTTGCCTGATCCTGTGCCCTGGGGACGTTTAATAAAAAGGGGGTATTTACAGGGGAGAAAGAGTTAATGTTTATGATGCCACCTGCGGGTTGTGGTTAAAGATGGGGAACCGCTCAATGTGGGTACTCCCAGGGATGGTGGTAGTGGCAGCTGAGATAGTAGGCCCTCCCAAGTAGGGCTGTGCCTGGGAGATGTATGGTGAATAATGGAGACCACATCAGGTTAACTTTAACAGTCTCTACTGACATGGACCCTCGGCCTGCTGGTTCCTGTCCAAGGAGTATCAGTGCCAATGTAGTGTCCTAGGTTGCTCTGTCCCCGGCACTCTGTAGATTGAGTCCTCGGAGTGTTTGGGAACCACGACCGTCCCTTTTGGGGTACAGTCTCCACCGTACAGCGGGCAGTGCGGACCTTGCGGGGAGGTAAGTGTCCGAACCCCAATCCTAGTTTACTGCTGATGCCCCCGGATTATTTGGGTCGATGAAGTACATGAAGGTGTTCTCACCGTACAGGTATTTATCAAACCATTTGAAACTTGACATTTGACCTAGGGCCCTGTGCCTCGTTTGTGCTCTGGTCCCAGCGATATCTCGGTACCCGTCCTGGCGACCTCTCTCCTGTGCCCCGGGGTCACCGTTACACGGTCCCAGCTCCGGCATGTCCGCACACCTCCGTGTGCTATCTTCTCCTTCACTCACTGTTGATCCCTCCCACCAGGCTGGCTATACCCAGGGACTCGTTCCCATGGCGACCATTCCCTTACATGGTTAACCCATTATGCCCAGTGTTGAGAGAACTAGGATTTTAGATGTGTATTGGTGTAATCGGCACTGACACTCTAGGTTCCAGTGGATAGGTCCTACATCCCCAAGAGGATGTGTAGTGCCCTGATGGTCTCAGGGGTGTTACATATACAGCACTGAGGTGGTGGGGACAGACAGTTCTGGGGGGTATACAGCACTGGGGTGGGGGGGCAGACAGTACTGGGGGTATACAGCACTGGGGTTGGGGGGGATACAGTTGTGGGGGTATACAGCACTGGGGTGCGTGGGACAGATAGTACTGGGGTATACAGCACTAGGGTGGGGAGGATGACATGCAGCTCGGCGGGATGTTGATGCTTCGGCTCCTCTGGGTTGAGCCTACAATGTATGGGCTCCTTCCATGTTAGTGGGCATGACCAGCTTCATGACAAATTAAGTCCTACCTGGAAGAAACCCGTACATTCTAGCATCTACCTTCATCTATTGGACGGGAGCGCCGTGCACAGTGTGCTAGCTCCGCCCACAGACAAAGTTAGACCCTGCACGCAGCAGTTAAGGCTATGTGCGCACTAGGCGTTTTTGCCGCGTTTTTAGCGGCGTTTTTTACCGCGTTTTTGTGCTGAAAACGCAGTGACATTGCTTCCCCAGCAATGTCAATGGGTTTTCAGAAGTGCTGTCCTCACACAGCGTTCTTTTTTTAGCTGCGTTTTTGTGGTGACCACAAAAACGCAGCATGTCAATTTTCTTCAGCGCTCTATTGGGAGACCCAGACGATTGGGTGTATAGCACTGCCTCCGGAGGCCACACAAAGCAATTACACTAAAAAGTGTAAGGCCCCTCCCCTTCTGGCTATACACCCCCAGTGGGATCACTGGCTCACCAGTTTTCTGCTTTGTGCGAAGGAGGTCAGACATCCACGCATAGCTCCACTGTTTGTAGTCAGCAGTAGCTGCTGGCTATATCGGATGGAAGAAAAGAGGGCCCATATGGGGCCCCCAGCATGCTCCCTTCTCACCCGCGGTGGTGCTTGTAAGGTTGAGGTACCTATTGCTGGTACAGAGGCTGGAGCCCACATGCTGTTTTCCTTCCACATCCCCTGGAGGGCTCTGTGGAAGTGGGATCTTACCGGCCTCCAAGCCCTGAGGCCGGGCTCCATCCACAGACCCAGAGAACCTGCTGGATTTGGAGCGGGAGTGCCGTTCAGGGACAAGGCCCTGCAACTTTCAGGTACTCTGTGTCCCCGGCAGGCACGGACACTCTCAAGGCTTGCTGAGCGTTATAGTGCGCCGGGGACAGTAGCGCTGTGCGCTGGGGTTAGGTCACTGCAGCTTTGCTGAGTGATGTTACATGTTGGGAACTACTGCGCCGACCGCTACTGGAGCGGCGGCGCAGCTGCGACTTGTGGTGCGCCGGGGACTTTGCGCCGACCGCGCTTTTACGGCGGCGGCGCTTCTAACTTTAGCCCCCGGCTTCTGCGGCCTAGCGCCGCTTCGTTCCCGCCCCCACCCTGTCAATCAGGGTAGGGGAGAGACGCTGCTCAATTGGCAGCGCCGAGGGCTGGAGCTTTATTTACATGCTCCAGCCCTCTCACTAGGCACAGTGGGAAGCAGGCTTCCCGCTCTTCGTCTGTATACGCCCAGGGCCCGCCCCCCCTCTCCACAAGGACGCCGGCAGCCATTACACATGCGGTCTGGCTGGGGAAAGGCAGCAGGCTCTGGGAGACCCAGACTACAGGGATTTCGGCGACCACACACCCGCTCCTAAGCGGGCGGTAAGCTGCACTTTAGTGCTGGCCCCACTAGTGCCTCAGTGTTATATTAGTGTACTTTTTTCTTAGTACCATATATATATATATATAGTTGCACTGTAAGGTCGCTTCTTGGCTGGACACCCTGTACTGCTCTGAGAGGCAGCAACATGTCATCCGCAAAACGCAAGGGTGCCAAGGCACAGGCTGTGTACACTGTTTGTACTGCATGTGGGGCTGATCTACCGGCAGGCTCCAAAGACTCACATTGTGTGCAATGTTCAGTCCCAGTGGCACTTCGTCAGCCAGAGCCTATGGTGGTAGTGGCCCAGGCAGAGACGCCTGTGAACCCTGCCCCGGTGACGGGGACAGACTTTGCAGTTTTTGCTGATAAAATGTCTGTGACTATGTAAAAAATCCTGGAGACCTTGCAGTCCAGGCCAGTTACTCAGACCATGGACACTGCTGTGTCTATGCTCTCCGGTCCCCCTCAGTTGGAACTAATCCGTACTTCAAGGGGGTCTCAAGCATCACAGGCTGAAGTCTCTGACTCAGATGACAGTCCCAGGCAGCCTAAGCGAGCTCGCTGGGAAAGACCCTCCACGTCATCACACTGCTCAGGGTCTCAGCGACAAGAGTCTCTCTGTGATGAGACTGAGGATGGTGATCAGGATTCTAATCCTGAGGCTCCTCTCAATCTGGATGCCCCTGATGGTGACGCCATGGTTAATGACCTTATATCGGCAATTAATAGACTGTTGGATATTTCTCCCCCAGCCCCTTCTGCAGAGGAGGCAGCTGCACAGCAGGAGAAGTTCCATTTCCTGTATCCCAAGCGTAAATTAAGTGCTTTTTTGGACCACTCTGACTTCAGAGAATCGATCCAGAAACACGACGCTCATCCAGACAAGCGTTTCTCTAAACGTTCTAAGGATACCCGTTATCCTTTTCCCTCTGAGGTGGCCAAACGCTGGACCCAGTGTCCAAAGGTGGATCCCCCAATTTCCAAGCTTGCGGCTAGATCCATAGTCGCAGTAGAGGATGGCGCTTCACTTAAAGATGCCAACGACAGACAGATGGACCTTTGGTTGAAATCTGTCTATGAAGCTATCGGCGCGTCGTTTGCTCCAGCATTCGCGGCCGTGTGGGCACTCCAAGCTATTTCAGCTGGTTTAGCACAGGTGGATGCTATCATACATCCAGCAGTGCCGCAAGTGGTGTCCCTAACTTCGCAAATGTCTGCGTTTGCGACCTATGCTATCAATGCTGTCCTAGAATCTACGAGCCGTACCGCTATGGCGTCCGCCAATTCTGTGGTTTTGCGCAGAGCCTTGTGGTTAAAGGACTGGAAAGCAGATGCTGGTTCCAAAAAATGCTTAACCAGCTTGCCATTATCTAGAGACAGACTGTTTGGTGAGCCATTGGCTGAAATCATAAAACAGTCCAAGGGTAAGGACTCTTCCTTACCACAGCCCAGAGCAAGTAAACCTCAACAGAAAAAGTGGCAGTCGAGGTTTCGGTCCTTTCGAGGCTCGGGCAAGGCCCAATTCTCCTCGTCCAAAAGGACTCAGAAAGAACAAGGGAGCTCAGATTCCTGGCGGGCTCACTCACGCCCCAGGAAAGCAAATGGAGGAACCGCTTCCAAAGCGGCTACCTCATGACTTTCGGCCTCCTCCCTCCGCATCCTCGGTCGGTGGCAGGCTCTCCCGCTTTTGCGACATTTGGCTGTCACAGGTCAAAGACCGGTGGGTAACAGACATTTTGTCTCGCGGGTACAGAATCGAGTTCAGTTCTCGGCCTCCACTTCGGTTCTTCAGAACCTCCCCACACCCCAACCGAGCAGATGCCCTGCTGCAGGCGGTGGACTCTCTAAGAGCAGAAGGAGTCGTGATCCCTGTCCCCCCTCAGGAACGGGGGCGAGGATTTTACTCCAATCTCTTTGTGGTTCCAAAAAAGGACGGCTCCTTCCGTCCTGTTCTGGACCTAAAACTGCTCAACAAGCATGTGCACGCCAGGCGGTTCCGGATGGAATCCCTCCGCTCAGTCATTGCCTCAATGTCTCAAGGAGATTTCCTAGCATCAATAGACATCAAAGATGCTTATCTCCACGTGCCGATTGCTACAGAGCACCAACGCTTTCTACGCTTCGTGATAGGAGACGACCATCTTCAGTTCGTAGCTCTGCCATTTGGTCTGGCGACAGCCCCTCGGGTGTTCACCAAGATCATGGCGGCAGTGGTAGCAGTCTTGCACTCTCACGGACACTCTGTGATCCCTTACTTGGACGATCTACTGGTCAAGGCACCCTCTCAAGAGGCATGCCAACTCAGCCTGAATGTTGCACTGGAGACTCTCCAGGCGTTCGGGTGGATCATCAACTTCCCAAAGTCAAATCTGTCACCGACCCAATCACTAACGTATCTTGGCATGGAGTTTCATACTCTCTCAGCGATAGTGAAGCTTCCGCTGGACAAGCAGCGGTCTCTACAGACTGGGGTGCAGGCTCTCCTTCAAAGTCAGTCGCACTCCTTAAGACGCCTCATGCACTTCCTCGGGAAGATGGTGGCGGCAATAGAGGCGGTTCCGTTTGCGCAGTTTCATCTGCGTCCACTTCAATGGGACATTCTCTGCCAATGGGACGGGAAGTCAACATCCCTGGACAGGAAAGTCTCCCTTTCCCAGACGGCCAAAGACTCTCTGCAGTGGTGGCTTCTTCCCACCTCATTATCACAGGGAAGATCCTTCCTACCACCGTCTTGGGCGGTGGTCACGACAGACGCGAGTCTGTCATGGTAGGGAGCAGTCTTTCTCCACCACAGGGCTCAGGGTACGTGGACTCGGCAGGAGTCCACCCTTCAGATCAATGTTCTGGAAATCAGAGCAGTGTATCTTGCCCTACTAGCCTTCCAGCAGTGGCTGGAAGGAAGGCAGATCCGAATTCAGTCGGACAACTCCACAGCGGTGGCATACATCAACCACCAAGGGGGGACACGCAGTCGGCAAGCCTTCCAGGAAGTCCGGCGGATTCTGATGTGGGTGGAAGCCACAGCCTCCACCATATCCGCAGTTCACATCCCCGGCGTAGAAAACTGGGAAGCAGACTTCCTCAGTCGCCAGGGCATGGACGCAGGGGAATGGTCCCTTCACCCAGACGTGTTTCAGGAAATCTGTCGCCGCTGGGGGGTGCCGGACGTCGACCTAATGGCGTCACGGCACAACAACAAGGTCCCAACCTTCATGGCACGGTCTCGCGATCAAAGAGCGCTGGCGGCAGACGCCCTAGTGCAAGATTGGTCGCAGTTCCGGCTCCCTTATGTGTTTCCACCTCTGGCACTCTTGCCCAGAGTGCTACGCAAGATCAGATCCGATTGCAGCCGCGTCATACTTGTCGCCCCAGACTGGCCGAGGAGGGCGTGGTATCCGGATCTGTGGCAGCTCACGGTCGGCCAACCGTGGGCACTCCCAGACCGACCAGACTTACTGTCCCAAGGGCCGTTTTTCCATCGGAATTCTGCGGCCCTGAACCTGACTGTGTGGCCATTGAGTCCTGGATCCTAGCGTCTTCAGGATTGTCCCAAGGGGTCGTTGCCACCATGAGACAGGCTAGGAAGCCCACGTCCGCTAAGATCTACCACAGAACGTGGAGGATATTCTTATCCTGGTCCTCTGCTCAGGGAGTGTCTCCCTGGCCATTTGCATTGCCTACCTTTCTTTCTTTCCTGCAATCTGGGTTAGAAAAAGGTTTGTCGCTCGGCTCCCTTAAAGGTCAGGTCTCGGCGCTATCCGTCTTTTTTCAGAGGCGTTTGGCACGCCTTCCTAAGGTGCGCACGTTCCTACAGGGGGTTTTCCATATCGTACCCCCGTACAAGCGGCCGTTAGACCCATGGGATCTGAACAGGGTACTAGTTGCCCTCCAGAAGCCGCCCTTCGAGCCTCTGAGGGAGGTTTCACTTTCTAGACTATCACAGAAAGTGGCTTTTCTGGTAGCGATCACATCTCTTCGGAGAGTGTCTGAGCTGGCAGCACTATCATCCAAGGCTCCCTTCCTGGTCTTCCACCAGGACAAGGTTGTGCTGCGCCCCATTCAGGAGTTTCTCCCGAAGGTGGTATCCTCTTTTCATCTTAATCAGGATATCTCTTTGCCTTCGTTTTGTCCTCATGCAGTTCATCGGTATGAGAAAGATTTACATTTGTTAGATCTGGTGAGAGCACTCAGAATCTACATTTCCCGCACGGCGCCCTTGCGCCGTTCGGATGCACTCTTTGTCCTTGTCGCTGGTCAGCGCAAAGGGTCGCAGGCTTCTAAGGCCACCCTGGCTCGATGGATCAAAGAACCAATTCTTGAAGCCTACCGTTCTGCTGGGCTTCCGGTTCCATCAGGGCTGAAGGCCCATTCTACCAGAGCCGTGGGTGCATCCTGGGCATTACGACACCAGGCTACGGCTCAACAGGTGTGCCAGGCAGCTACCTGGTCGAGTCTGCACACTTTCACCAAACATTATCAGGTGCATACCTATGCTTCGGCGGACGCCAGCCTAGGTAGAAGAGTCCTGCAGGCAGCAGTTGCCTCCCCGTAGGGGAGGGCTGTCTTGCAGCTCTAACATGAGGTATTTCTTTACCCACCCAGGGACAGCTTTTGGACGTCCCAATCGTCTGGGTCTCCCAATAGAGCGCTGAAGAAGAAGGGAATTTTGTTACTTACCGTAAATTCCTTTTCTTCTAGCTCTTATTGGGAGACCCAGCACCCGCCCTGTTGTCCTTCGGGATTTTTGGTTTGTTTGCGGGTACACATGTTGTTCATGTTGAACGGTTTTCAGTTCTCCGATGTTACTCGGAGAGAATTTGTTTAAACCAGTTATTGGCTTTCCTCCTTCTTGCTTTTGCACTAAAACTGGTGAGCCAGTGATCCCACTGGGGGTGTATAGCCAGAAGGGGAGGGGCCTTACACTTTTTAGTGTAATTGCTTTGTGTGGCCTCCGGAGGCAGTGCTATACACCCAATCGTCTGGGTCTCCCAATAAGAGCTAGAAGAAAAGGAATTTACGGTAAGTAACAAAATTCCCTTCATTTCTGCGTTTTCCACTGCGTTTTTCACTCATTGAATTCAATGAGATGTTAAAAACGCAATGAATAACGCATATAGCCGCGTTTCTATGACTAAAAACGCAGCTATAAACGCAAGGGGTGGGTACTACAGTGACGTGTACAGGAAGAGGATTCCTTCTGTTGGTAAACACAGAAGCATGAATCCTCCCGGTACCGTCACCGCTGCCTCCACCTCCCGTCCTGTGCATGTCAGCTCCGTGCGGCGCCATGTCTGGGCGGGAGGTGGAGGCAGCGGCGAAAAACAAAGTGAACAGTAGAAAAAAAAAAATGTCATATACTCACCTCTCCGCAGGGTCCCGGTGCCATGCCCGCTCCCAGCTCCTCCCGGTCCCGCCGCTCTGGCTGTGTGCAGTCTCCCCGGGGCAGGACCTTGCTTGCAGGACCTGGCGGTGGATCACCTGATGCAGTCACCTGACGCATCAGCTGATCGCGGTGTCGCCGGCTTTTTCGCGCCCGGCCGGCTATCAGCTGATCCTGCCGTCAGGGGACTTCATCAGCTGATTACCGGCAGCTCCGGCAGCGATCGTATAGGATCAGACTCCTGTCCAATCGATCGCTCCAGGAGCTGCCGGTAATCACCACAGCACATAAGTGAGTATTATTTTTTCTTCAGCGCTCCATTGGGAGACCCAGACGATTGGGTGTATAGCTACTGCCTCCGGAGGCCACACAAAGCATTACACTAAAAAGTGTAAGGCCCCTCCCCTTCTGGCTATACACCCCCCGTGGGATCACGGGCTGCTCAGTTTTCAAGCTTTGTGCGAAGGAGGTCAGACATCCACGCATAGCTCCACTGTTTAGTCAGCAGTAGCTGCTGACTATATCGGATGGAAGAAAAGAGGGCCCATATAGGGCCCCCAGCATGCTCCCTTCTCACCCCATTCCTATTGGCGGTGTTTGTTAAGGTTGAGGTACCCATTGCGGGTACGGAGGCTGGAGCCCACATGCTGCTTTCCTTCCCCATCCCCCTGAGGGGCTCTGAGGAAGTGGGATCTTACCGGCCCCCAAGCCCTGAGGCCGGGCTCCATCCACAGACCCATAGAACCTGCTGGATACGGAGCTGGGTACCGTTCAGGGACAAGGCCCTGCAACATTCAGGTACTCTGTGTCCCCGTATGGACAGGCCGCGCACACTCCAGACTTGCTGGGTGTGCTAGTGCGCCGGGGACAGTAGCGCTGCGCGCGGGGGTTACAGTCACTGCAGCTTCTCTGAGGGACTTTATGTGTTGGGGACCGCCGCGCCGGCCGCCCCTGGAGCGGCGGCGCGGCTGAGACTTGTGGTGCGCCGGGGACTTTGCGCCGACCGGACGGCGGCGCTTATAAATCTAGTCCCCGGCGTTTGCGGCCTAGCTCCGCTTCGTTCCCGCCCCCACCCTGTCAATCAGGGAAAGGGAGAGACGCTGTTCTATAGTCAGCGCCGAGGGCTGGAGTCTTATTTACATACTCCAGCCCTCTCACTGGGCACAGTGGGACGCAAGTTTCCCGCTTTTCGTCTGAACACACCCAGGGCCCGCCCCTCTCCACTGGACGCCGGCAGCCATTCCTGCATGCAGTCTGGCTGGGGAACGGACACAGGCTCTGGGAGACCCAGACAAGGGATTCGGGCGACCACACACCCGCGTTAAGCGGGCGGTAAGCAGCACATTAGTGCTGGCCCCACTAGTGCCACAGTGTTATATTGGTGTACTTTTTTCTCTGTACCATATATATATATATATTGCACTGTAAGGTCGCTTCTTGGCTGTATACCCTATATTGCTCTGAGGAGACAACAACATGTCATCCGCAAAACGCAGGGGTGCCAAGATACAGGCTGTATACGCGGCTTGTGCCGCTTGTGGGGCTGATCTACCGGCAGGTTCCAATGACCCCCATTGTGTGCAATGTTCGGCCAAGGACTCTCTGCAATGGTGGCTTCTTCCCACCTCATTATCACAGGGAAGATCCTTCCTACCCCCATCCTGGGCGGTGGTCACGACAGACGCGAGTCTGTCAGGGTGGGGAGCAGTTTTTCTCCACCATAGGGCTCAGGGTACGTGGACTCAGCAGGAGTCCACCCTTCAGATCAATGTTCTGGAAATCAGGGCAGTGTATCTGGCCCTACTAGCCTTCCGGCAGTGGCTGGAAGGGAAGCAGATCCGAATTCAGTCGGACAACTCCACAGCGGTGGCATACATCAACCACCAAGGAGGGACACGCAGTCGGCAAGCCTTCCAGGAAGTCCGGCGGATTCTAATGTGGGTGGAAGACACGGCATCCACCATATCCGCAGTTCACATCCCGGGCGTAGAAAACTGGGAAGCAGACTTCCTCAGTCGCCAGGGTATGGACGCAGGGGAATGGTCCCTTCACCCGGACGTGTTTCAGGAAATCTGTCGCCGCTGGGGGGTGCCGGACGTCGACCTAATGGCGTCTCGGCACAACAACAAGGTCCCGGCCTTCATGGCGCGGTCTCGCGATCAAAGAGCTCTGGCGGCAGACGCCTTAGTGCAAGATTGGTCGCAGTTCCGGCTCCCTTATGTGTTTCCACCTCTGGCACTCTTGCCCAGAGTGCTACGCAAGATCAGATCCGATTGCAGCCGCGTCATACTCGTCGCTCCAGACTGGCCGAGGAGGTCGTGGTACCCGGATCTGTGGCATCTCACGGTCGGCCAACCGTGGACACTACCAGACCGACCAGACTTACTGTCCCAAGGGCCGTTTTTCCATCGGAATTCTGCGGCCCTGAACCTGACTGTGTGGCCATTGAGTCCTGGATCCTAGCGTCTTCAGGATTATCCCAAGGGGTCGTTGCCACCATGAGACAGGCTAGGAAGTCCACTTCTGCTAAGATCTACCACAGAACGTGGAGGATTTTCTTATCCTGGTGCTCTGCACAAGGAGTATCCCCCTGGCCATTCGCGTTACCTACTTTTCTTTCCTTCCTGCAATCTGGGTTGGAAAAGGGCTTGTCGCTCAGCTCCCTTAAAGGGCAAGTCTCGGCACTATCCGTGTTTTTTCAGAAGCGACTTTCTCAGGTGCGCACGTTCCTGCAGGGGGTTTGTCATATCGTCCCTTCGTACAGACGGCCGTTAGATCTATGGGATCTAAACAGGGTACTAGTTGCTCTCCAGAAGATGCCTTTCGAGCCTCTGAGGGATGTTTCACTTTCTCGACTCTCACAGAAAGTGGCCTTTCTGGTAGCGGTCACGTCTCTTCGGAAAGTGTCTGAGCTAGCAGCGCTGTCATCCAAGGCTCCCTTCCTGGTGTTCCACCAGGACAAGGTAGTGCTGCGCCCCATTCAGGAGTTTCTCCCTAAGGTGGTATCCTCTTTTCATCTTAATCAGGATATTTCCTTACCTTCTTTTTATCCTCATCCAGTTCATCGGTATGAAAAGGATTTGCATTTGCTAGATCTGGTGAGAGCACTCAGAATCTACATTTCCCGCACGGCGCCCCTGCGCCGCTCGGATGCACTCTTTGTCCTTGTCGCTGGTAAGCGCAAAGGGTCGCAGGCTTCCAAAGCCACCCTGGCTCGATGGATCAAAGAACCAATTCTTGAAGCCTACCGTTCTGCTGGGCTTCCGGTTCCATCAGGGCTGAAGGCCCACTCAACCAGAGCCGTGGGTGCGTCCTGGGCATTACGACACCAGGCTACGGCTCAACAGGTGTGCCAGGCAGCTACCTGGTCGAGTCTGCACACTTTCACCAAACATTATCAGGTGCATACCTATGCTTCGGCGGACGCCAGCCTAGGTAGAAGAGTCCTGCAGGCGGCAGTTGCCTCCCCGTAGGGGAGGGCTGTCTTTGCAGCTCTAACATGAGGTATTTCTTTACCCACCCAGGGACTGCTTTTGGACGTCCCAATCGTCTGGGTCTCCCAATGGAGCGCCGAAGAAGAAGGGAATTTTGTTACTTACCGTAAATTCCTTTTCTTCTAGCTCCTATTGGGAGACCCAGCACCCGCCCTTTGTCCTTCGGGATTTTTGGTTGTTTTCGGGTACACATGTTGTTCATGTTGAACGGTTTTCAGTTCTCCGATGTTACTTCGGAGTGAATTTGTTTAAACCAGTTATTGGCTTTCCTCCTTCTTGCTTTAGCACTAAAACTGAGCAGCCCGTGATCCCACGGGGGGTGTATAGCCAGAAGGGGAGGGGCCTTACACTTTTTAGTGTAATGCTTTGTGTGGCCTCCGGAGGCAGTAGCTATACACCCAATCGTCTGGGTCTCCCAATAGGAGCTAGAAGAAAAGGAATTTACGGTAAGTAACAAAATTCCCTTCTTTTTTTTTTTCTACTGATGCATCAGCTGATTGTATAATCGGCTTTTATACAATCAGCTGATGTGTGATGTGATTCAGGCACTTGATCCTGACACATCATCTGATCGCTTTGCCTTCCAGCAAACCGATCAGATGATATTGGATCCTGATTGGACGGCGCGGGACCCTGACCCAGGATTACTGCGGAGGGGGGTTTATTTCAATAAAGATGGAGTCACTAATTGTGTTGTGTTTTATTTCTAATAAAAATATTTTTCTCTGTGTTGTGTTTTTTTTTTATCATTACTAGAAATTCATGGTGGCCATGTCTAATATTGGCGTGACACCATGAATTTCGGGCTTAGGGCCAGCTATACAGCTAGCCCTAACCCCATTATTACCTAGCTAGCCACCCGGCTTCAGGGCAGCTGGAAGAGTTGGATACAGCGCCAGAAGATGGCGCTTCTATGAAAGCGCCATTTTCTGGGGTGGCTGCGGACTGCAATTCGCAGTGGGGGTGCCCAGAAAGCATGGGCACCCTGCACTGTGGATTCCAATCCCCAGCTGCCTAGTTGTACCCGGCTGGACTCAAAAATTAGGCGAAGCCCACGTCATTTTTTTTTTTAATTATTTCATGAAATAATTAAAAAAAAAGGGCTTCTCTATATTTTTGGTTCCCAGCCGGGTACAAATAGGCAGCTGGGGGTTGGGGGCAGCCCGTACCTGCCTGCTGTACCCGGCTAGCATACAAAAATATGGCGAAGCCCACGTCATTTTTTTTTTCTTTTTGGGCAAAAAACTGCATACAGTCCTGGATGGAGGATGCTGAGACTTGTAGTTCTGCAGCTGCTGTCTGCTCTCCTGCATACACTAGTGAATGGAGGATGCTGAGACTTGTAGTTCTGCAGCTGCTGTCTGCTCTCCTGCATACACTAGTGAATGGAGGATGCTGAGACTTGTAGTTCTGCAGCTGCTGTCTGCTCTCCTGCATACACTAGTTCTGCAGCTGTCTGCTCTCCTGCATACAATGAACATTTTGAAGAAGGAAATGACATCACACCTTTTTTTTTTTTTTTTTCCATCAACAATCTTTAATGGCATTGTGCACTGATTAAAAACGCAGTGAGCAAAAACGCAGCAAAAAACGCACCAAATCGCGGCAAAAACGCATGCGTTTTTGCCGCGTTTTTTAGCCGCGGGTGCGTTTTTTTAGACAAAAACGCACATAAAAACGCAGCGTGAAAAAAACGCCTAGTGCGCACATACCCTAAAGCTCCATGCAGGTGAGGAGTTAAGAGCCAACAAACCAGGAAAGTGCGGCTGCCAGCAGGAACGCTGTGGTCCCCACAACTCGGCCCGGGGACGACAGCATACATCACCGCCCTTGCTGACAGCCAGGTGCTGACGCCGGCCCTTGCTGCTGGGGAGGCTCAGAGTGCTGCATCAGTCGGCGCGACAACACCCCTCTTTACACTGCGCCCGGAGCAGATGCTCCGCCAGCCCCCCACTAGTTACGCCTCTGCCACTGTGGTAGGAATGGTATTACAGAGACGTTACAATGCCATATAGTGAAGTTACTGGATACTGCACCCCTCAGTTTGTGCTCCCTTCATCCACTGTGGTAAGAATGGTATTACAGAGACGTTACTGGATACTGTACCCCTCAATTTGTGCTCCCTCCCTCTATTGTGGTAGTAACAATATTAGAGAGACGTTGCAATGCCAACTAGTGAAGTTACTGGATACTGCACCCCTCAGTTTGTGCTCCCTCCAACACTGTAGGAAGGGTATTACAGAGATGATACAACGCCACCTATTGAAGTTACTGTATACTGCACCCCTCAGTTTGTGCTCCCTCACTCCACTGTGATTGGAATGGTATTACAGAGACGTTACAATGCCATCTAGTGAAGTTACTGGATACTGTACCCAGGGCCGCCACTAGGAATTTCAGGGCCCCATACTGGCAAAATTTTCAGGCCCCCTTGAGACTCCGTCCAGGCTCCACCCCAGCCCCGCCTCCACCCCTCAAACCTTCCACAGTCCTGCCGCCACTCTTTGAAAAACTATAATAAATATCTATATCTATATATTATGCACATATCACACACGCCCTGCCCCTCCCATCTCACACAGCCTGTACACACACACACACACGCACCCCCATATCACACACAACCTGCGGCACCCCCATATCACACAGTGTGAGGCACCCCCATATCACACACAGCCTGCGCCACCCCCATATCACACACAGCCTGTACACATATACACACACAGCCTGCATACATATATACACACACACACACACACACACACACACACAGACACACACAGGCTGCAGCACCCCAATGTTACACACAGCCTGTACACACACACACACACACACACACACAGGCTGCAGCACCCCAATGTTACACACAGCCTGTACACACACACACACATACACACACAAACACACACTGCAGCACCTCCATGTTACACACAGCCTGTACACACACACACACACACAGGCTGCAGCACCCCAATGTTACACACAGCCTGTACACACACACACACACACACACACACACACACACACACTGCAGCACCCCAATGTTACACACAGCCTGTACACACACACACACACACACACAAAGGCTGCAGCACCCCCATGTTACACACAGCCTGTACACACACACACAGGCTGCAGCACCCCCATGTTACACACAGCCTGTACACACACACACAGGCTGCAGCACCCCCATGTTACACACAGCCTGTACACACACACACAGGCTGCAGCACCCCCATGTTACATACAGCCTGTACACACACACACACAGGCTGCAGCACCCCATGTTACACACAGCCTGTACACACACACGCACACACACATACCTTACCTCATCTTGTATTTCCAGATGGTGCACAGCAGGAGAGGAGACACTGGGATCTGCACGGAGGCTGCAGAAGTTCCAGTTACTTTTCCTGTGATGTGATTAGGCACATGATTAGTCAGCTGACATGGAAGGTCCTGAATTTACAGGTCCTTCACCTTCTCAGCTCCTGCAGCCTCCGTTGTGGTCCGGTACGTTTCCTGTCCTGATATGCAGAGCAGGAAGAGAGGTGGCAGCTCTCTATGAACGGCCCGGGCCCCCCTCATTGCCCTAATGGTGGCCCCCTGCCCTTGGGGCCCGGTGAGCAGATGAATGAAAGGGGAGGGGCCCAGGCTGTCAGCCAGGCCCCCCTCCTTGCTTCTGCTCACCGGGCCCCCTACAGGAGTCACAGTAGTAATGCCCTGATGGTGGCCCTGATGGTACCCCTCAGTTTGTGCTCCCTCACTCCACTGTGATTGGAAAGGTATTACAGAGACGTTAGAATGCCACCTAGTGAAGTTATTGGATACTGTACCCCTCAGTTTGTGCTCCCTCAGTCCACTGTGATAGGAACGGTATTAAAGAGATGTTACAATGCTGATGCACCCCAGGGCTGTGGGGTACTCAGTCTTGAGCAGTATATTTACTGGGATAGTTCACTGGGTGGCCCTTGCCCAGTTCCGTGACCCTGGGGGATCGGTTTAAAGGGGAATTTGTACAAGGGAAAAATAATAAAATAAAAATTGTTTTCCGTGACGCCACTTGCGGTGTGCGGTTATATGGAGTGAACCGCCGCTGCAAAGTCTCTCACTGCTGGGGCTGGTGGTATTGGGCAGCTAAGGTGTGATGACTCTACGCAAGTAGTGCTAGGCCCCAGGGGAGGATGATGGTGGTTGTAGTCTATGGGTGCAGAGGTGTAGGAATAATTCAGATGACAAAGGGGCTGCGTTTAACTTGTGCTTTACTCACTGGTTTGGAGTTGCTGCCACCCGGTTTGTGCTGGTCTTTACCAATCTGGTATTCCCTTTGTTCTAGTGCCGGTATAGTGAACTGGTGAGCTTTACCTCCATGCACCCTGTAGTAGTAGTCGGTGGATCCCCATGGCTTGGAGCATTTTGGGATCCCATCCTGTTGTCTCCATCTTGGCCCGTACGGTAGGCAGCTTGAACCTCTCGTTGGTCGGACCTCTGTCCCCGTTCCCAGGTGCCCTCTCTGCTGCTGTGCCCCGGACACTAACTAACTAGGTGAGCCTGAAGTGTCTTCCTGAACTATGGCTCTGTACCCCGTCGGTGCTCGGCCCAGTGAGTACTTCACCGTACTCTCACTGGCAACCGTACTCCTTTTTACTCAGCAGGTCACTGCATACTGTCCCGTCAGCACGTCAACTTCTGACTGACTTGGTGTCTGGTTACTTTCAACTCACTCACTCCCAACTGACAATATGTCCGTCGTCCGTCCACTTCACTGACTAGACCCTTCTCCTCCCAGGTTTCTGACTAGTGAATTGGATGCGTCCCGGCGTATAGGTGACCACTCGTCAGGTCCATTTCTAGCCTGTTACCCAATCTGAGGGCAAATTGCATGGTTTTATGTTTGTTTTTGTAGTGTTTTACCAGCACTGGTCTTCCAGGAATCCGGGGTTAGATGTAGTACCCTGTGGTACCTGACAGTCAGGCTCGCCACAATGCCACCTAGTGAAGTTTCTGGATACTGCACTCCTCAGTTTCTGCTCCCTCGCGCCACTGTGGTAGGAACAGTATTACAGAGACCCAGATATAGGACTTTGCCTTTGTTCCTGTTAAAAACCATTCTGTTCTCCTCAGCCCATTATTCGAGTGTGTCTAGATCCTTTTGAATACGATCTCTTTCCTCTCTTGTGTTGGCTGTTCCTCCTATCTTAGTATCATCTGCAATTTTGTATGAGTTTCCCAATAATTCCGTCATCCAGATTATTTATAAAGATATTAAACAGCACTGGCCTCAGGACAGAGCCTTGCGGCACCACGCTTTTGACTTTCCTCCAGGTAGATGTGTATCCATTTAGCATTACTCGTTGTACCTGATCATTAAGCCAGTTGTGAATCCATCTAACTGATGTTTTGTCAATTTCATACTTGATCATTTTTTCAATGAGGATGTCATGTGATACTTTATCAAATGCCTTACTGAAGTCAAGGTATACTACACTGTGTGCAGAATTATTAGGCAAATGAGTATTCTGAGCACATGATACTTTTTATACATGTTGTCCTACTCCAAGCTGTATAGGCTTGAGAGCCAACTACCAATTAAGTAAATCAGGTAATGTCCATCTCTGTAATGAGGAGGGGCAGTATCGGTCTGGCGTGGCGGGGTAGCGGGGAAACCCCCGGTAAGCCCCGACCTTGACTCCACACTAAGCTGTCCCCGGCAGCCTGCAGGGCCCCCCGCCAGGTGTATTACAATGACCTGCGGCCGCGGCCCTTTAGACCGTCGGGCCGCAAGTGATGACAACGTATGCACTGCAGGCAGCCGTCAGATTATGACAGCGCCAGTAGCTACATGGTTGGCAGAGGGGGTGCTCCTGACCTGGAGGGGAGCACCAGAGTTTATGAGCAGCAGCGCAGCAGGGGCAGAGCAGAAGCTGCTGCTGAGAGGAAAAAACTGCATCTAGTGCTAGGATCTGCGATGACTCATGCCCATGTGACCGTGTGGGAGGAACCGGGCAGGAGATGCTGAGACTGAGGAAGAAGTACAGCCTGGCTGTGTGATATATGCAGGGCATGAGGGTGCTGAGTGTGTGTTATTTGGGGGTGCAGGGTGTGTGTGATTTGCAGGTGCTGGATGTGTGTGATTTGGGGGTGTTGGGTGTGTGATTTGGGGGTGCTGGATGTGTGTGAGTTGGGGGTGCAGGGTGTGTGTGAGTTGGGGTTTCTAATGTGTTGGTTTTTTCCCAATAGCCAAAACTTGAAAAAAGTTTGAAGAACCCAACCCAACACCAACCCCGTCCAGCGCAAGTGGTAACCCACATGTAAGTATCTTTTCAGCCCAACTTAACAGGTGAGTGGTCCCGAAGCTTTATTTCTAATGTTGTGGGTTTTTTTTTTCAAATAGCCCAAACGTAAGCCGTTTTAGAATGTCTTCTTCTGAGAGCCCCCCTGAAAGGCGTCAGCGAGTGCAGATGAAATTTTCAAGTACATTTTGGTTTTTAATCTGTTGTCCGCAACTACTATTAACAATTGTTAAATTTGCATATAGGAGGAGGAAGCTGCAGGACAGGGGCTCCCAGAAGGAGGATGGGGTGGAGAAATGAGTGGAGAACGCTCGCAGGATGTAAGTATATCTACTCGAATCACATCAGAAACATTACACCACACATGCAAACACGACACATCTCAAAACCAATCACAAGTTGCTATCATTACCATATGATGCATCACAGGGTATACATGCCTGCACAACACATATTGAAAAGTTACTGACAACAATAGGTTTGTCTGTCGCTAATGTATTTTTTCTATTTTTGGGTTGCACTTCCTGTCCGCCGTAGAGATCCTCCAAGCGGCTCCCGGGGTCGTCGAGGGCGCGGCGGTGGTCGCCAGCGTGTGAGTTTCTGTTTTTTAACAAATTTTTGTTATTTAAGGAGGCTTTGACAATTTATAAAATGCATTATTACTTAAATCATGGTTTGATTTTTTTTGTCCATTCCACAGGTTTCATAATGGAGGCAGGACGAGGAATCTGATGGGGAGGATTCAGGAATAGACGTGGACCTCCTCATCAACCTTGTCCATGCTCGGCAGCCGTTGTGGGACATGCAAGACCACCTCCATGGTGATTGTGTAATCACTCGACGGCTCTGGGAAGAGGTTGCTTCAGAACTAATCGATGGATGAGAGGATCTCACTGACAGGACAAAAGCAAAAGCACGTAAGTAAACTAGTTCACAAAAAGTCGTTGTCAGATTCCCTATTCAAGGGTTAACCTTGTGTCTCTACCTATTTTCAGTGAGACATCTGACAATGTGGTTGCGGTCCCTACGTGATCGCTTCAGGAGGGACTACAACAAGGACATGCAGGCTCCCAGTGGATCGGCAGGATGCAAGGGCTCCCAATACAAAGGCGCCAGAGCCCTTGCATTCCTAAGAAGCACGATGATACCAAGAAGGTAATTACAATGGTTTTTGTTGATTTTGGAATGTAGTTATTTTTAACATATTTCTCCAACAGCATGCTAGTGAAAAGTTCAAGAACCAATTTTCATTGATTTTATTTTTATTTTGGTTTTCTCCCACAGAACAGTCATGAACACCATGGAGCCTGCATCAGTCCAGCACCCTCCTGGAGTGATTCCTGAAGTGACCGTCACCGGTGACCCCTCCAACATGCCCTGTGATGCCTCTACTGCTGCTCTCTCCCTCCCTTTCACCTCTACTTATGATCCCGCCCTCCCTTCCACCTGTACTTCTGATCCCTCCCTCCCTTCCACCTCTACTTCAGATCCCTCCGTCCCTTCCACCTCTACCTCTGATCCCTCATGCTCTACCCTCCCATATTTCCCATCTTACCCACCCTGCCCAGCAGCATACTGGCAGACCTCATTACATGAGGCTGGTCAGCGAGTAGGTGTTCCCTTATCCAACCCCTCTGACACTCCTGACACTCGAACAGCGTTTGCTTCGGTGTGACAGCGCCAGAGGGGACAGGATAGGGGCAGTGCCGAATTCTTACATCTGAATGCATCCATCCATAGTTTTATTAAAGTATTATCTGACCAAATTATTGCTGGCTTCAACCTAATAAACCATAGTTTACATGAGTTGACCAGCAAGATGGATCAGGTGCTTTCAGCTGTAAGACAAACACCTAGCCAGCATTATTTTCATTCTATAATCGGTCAGCTGGAAAACCTACCGTCTGACCAGCAAATACATGTGATGAGGGCTTTCCAGAATGCTATTATGCTACTTAATCCATTACCCCCTACCACCACTGCACCACCTCGTCCCACAGCCCCTCCTCCTCCACCACCTGCCCCAATTCAGCCCCCTGCCCCAATTCAGCCCCCTGCCCCGATTCAGCCCCCTGCCCCGATTCAGCCCCCTGCCCCGATTCAGCCCCCTGCCCCGATTCAGCCCCCTGCCCTGATTCAGCCTCCTGCCCATTACCAGTCCCCTGCCCATTATTACCACTCTTCAATATCCACCCAGCACACCATCCCTTCCCAGCATACTTACTCTGTCCAAACATCCCTTCATTCCCTGTCTCCACATGTCATGCCTGTCGCAAGTCCATGCCCTTCCTCACTGTCTTCTACACCTACACCCCATTCCCCGTACCAGCATTCTGCTTCTTCACCCCTCTTAATCCAAACCCAACCATCTTTTGCCATACCCACCTTTACGTCTTCCGTCCCTCACCCATCTCCCATCCCTCAGCCATCTCCTAGCCCTCAGCCATCTTCTATTCCAACCCCTTTTCTTCCAACAACTTCCCTTTGTTTTTCCACACCCTCATCTTCTTTAACTGTAACCCAACCTTCTCCTTCCCCATCCTCTCTTAATACACCACATGTTGAAGGGGTCAGTCCTGCGAGCACCTCCAGCGATATCTCCACCCCACATAGATAATTTATAATTTTTTGTTAAATTTGTATTGGAATGTAATAAATTCTGTTTTATTTTATTTATATGTTGTCTCTTGTTTTTAATGAAGTAGCACATTTTGTTAACATTTGTTTTTATTAACATTTTTAAAGTGTGGTTTTCATAAATGGTTTCCAAAAACAATATATCAAAAATTGTTATAATAAAATTTATTCACTTATATAGCGCTATTAATTCCACAGCGCTTTACATATATTGGCAACACTGTCCCCATTGGGGTTCACAATCTAAATTCCCTATCTGCATGTTTTTGGAGTGTGGAAGGAAACCGGAGACCCCGGAGGAAACCCACGCAAACACTGGGAGACCATACAAACTCCTTGCAGATGTTGTCCTTAGTGGGACTAGAACCCAGGACTCCAGGGCTGCAAGACTGCAGTGCTAACCACTGAGCTACTGTGCACAAAACACTATAATAAATTTTATAAAATCTGAAAGTGGAATTATTGAAATTTTACTAATTTGAATACATCTGAAAGATTAAAGCATGAAACAATTGTACAAAAATAACGGAATTAAAGAAAAGAACATCAGATCATTGTGTCCTGCCACTCCAGTCTCCCCACTTCAGAGATAAAATAAGCAGCAAATTGGTCGAGGATTGCAATTACTTGCCTAGTGCTGCGGAAGGTTATGTTTGTGTATTGTGGCAGATTACTATTGGACAGTTCCTCTTCCACAGGAGTTACACCATTGGTTGACAGATAATTATGTAACACGATGCAGGCTTTAATGATTTCATCCACAGTTTCTACTTTAACATTTATGGCTGTTGTCATAACTCTCCACTTAGCCGTAAGCAGTACAAATGCGCACTCCACCATGCGCCGTGCACGACTTAATCGGTAATTAAAGATTCTTTTTTCATGTGTCAACACACGACTGGAATAGGGTTTTAGTAGGTGTTTGTCCATTTGAAATGCCTCGTCACCAAGGCAGACAAAAGGCAGGGGTGGACCAGAAGTTTGGGGAAGTGGTCTGGGTGGTGGGAAGCGGAATTGGTCTCCATATAGATTGCGGCCCATGGAAGAGGTTTTAAAAACCTGGGAGTCATTCGTTCTTCCATAGGCTCCAATGTTTACTGCCAAGAATTTATAATTTACATCGGAAATCCCCATGAGGACTACAGAAAAGAATTTCTTATAAGTATTTGGATCCGGTGCGTGCCGACTTCACAATTCGAACATGTTTTCCGTCCACCGCACCACAGCAATTGGGGAAGTAACAGATTTCATGACACTGGGCTGCAGTGGACATCCAGAGTTGTTCCGTTAGTTGCGGAATATATTCTTCATTTAAGGTATCCCATAATGCACGGCAAGTTGTGCTTACGATGCCTGAAATAGTTGAGATTCCAACCCGGAACTGGTAATGCAACGAAGAGTAAGACTGCACTGTCGCCAAAAATCTGTAAAATAAAAACATAAAAATTAATTACCAATCCCAACAGAACAACCATTACATCACATGATGGGTATCACAATACAATTGGCTTACCTGAGAGTTATCATGAGACGCTCTGCAGGAGTTATTGCCAGCCGGCAAAAGGTGTCGCTGCGACGTATGAGAGGCTCCACCCACTCCACCAAGTGGTCAAACATTGCCGTAGACATTCTGACGTATCTGAAAAATTTGTCCGGATGGCTCCTTAACTCTAAATATAGTGTGGTAAAAATGCCATGGAGTACATCGTTAATGGGGTGGGCCCAGAAATGGCGAAGGCGACACCTACGATGTTGCTGCTCCTTTTCGAGAACTGTAAACACAAAGAGATTTGCTTGATAAGAAAACTCGATGTACGCTTGTATAATCTTCCCTGTAACGACATCCATCTTTTTCTTCTTTCTCTGGCAGCCTCTACAGATGGCTGGTCAGAACTCCCATTGGGCTGTCCCAAACAGAAAAAAATACAACGGATCCGACGCATTCTGTTTAACGGACGCCTAACAGACGCAACGGATGTAACGGATCTGTTTTTTCACAGGAATCCGCTAACGGATTCCTGTGAAAAAACGGATCCGTTGCATCTGTCGACAACACAAAAACGACGGATGCGTCAAAACGTCGCATCGACGGACCCGGCGGATTGGACCCAACACAAGTGGGAAACTAGCCTAACCAATTACCCCTGGTGTGGAATGGTAACTAAGATTTTGGTGTGTCTAGCTGCTGCTGGCACTGGTGTTCCAGGTCCCTGGTGGTAGGCCCTGCATCCCTGTGAGGATGCAGTTCCTAGTAGTGCCCTGTGTGGCTCAGTGGCGCTACAGATGCTGTGGTCTCCTAGCTCTAGCCTATGATCGGTATTGTTGTAGCACCGATCATAGCTGGACATAAAGGTTTCAGAATTTAACAGCTAATCACAGCGATCGTCATTGTGGGGAGGTGACAAACCCCCCATGGTGACTAGGGCATGTGCCCTGCTGACAAAATTGTCAGGCAATTTCATGTAATCACTGTCACCGCAGTCACGATGATTACATAAAAGCATGACGTACTGGGTACGTCATCCGTTGTTAAAGCATGACTTAGCATGGCTTACCCAGTACGTCCAGTGTCAGAAACAGGTTAAACCAGAGAGTTATATCCAGAGGCGTATCTAGTGGGGCATCTGGCCCGGGCGCAGTGTCAGGGGGGGGGGGGGGGGGCGCTGTTGGGCCGACTGATGCAGCACTCTGAGTATCCCCAGCGGCCAGGGACGGCGTCAGCACCTTTCAGCAGGGGCGGTGATGTATGCTGCGGCCCGCGGCCACGTTCCAGGGCCTGCAGCGCTCATGCCGGCAGCCGAACTTCCCTGGCTGATGGCTCTTACATCCACACCTGAACGCAGCCTTCTCTGCGGTCTGCAGGGCCTAAGTGGCCGGAGCTAGCACGCAGTGTGCACTGCGTCCAATAGAAAAGGTAGATGCTAGAATGTACGGGCTCCTTCCAGGTATGACTTAATTTGTCATGAAGCTGGTCACGCCCACTAACATGGAAGGTGCCCATACATTCTAGGCTCAACCCACAGATGAAGACAGGTGCCGAAGCATCGACATCCCGCCGTGCTGTATGTCCTGTCCCCCCACACCCAGTGCTTTATACCCCCAGAACTCTCTATTCACCCCACCCCAGTACTGTATACCCCCAGAACTGTCTATTTACCCCACCCCAGTGCTGTATACCCCCAGAACTGTCTATTTACCCCACCCCAGTGCTGTATACCACCAGAACTGTCTATTCACCCCACCCCAGTGCTGTATACCTCCAGAACTGTCTATTCACCCCAGTGCTGTATACCCGCAGAACTGTCTATTCACCCCACCCCAGTGCTGTATACCCCCAGAACTGTCTATTCACTCCACCCTAGTGCTGTATAGCGCTAGAACTGTCTATTCACCCCACTCCAGTGCTGTATACCCCCAGAACTGTCTATTCACCCCACCACAGTGCTGTATACCCCCAGAACTGTCTATTCACTCCACCCTAGTGCTGTATAGCGCTAGAACTGTCTATTCAGCCCACCCCAGTGCTATATACCCCCAGAACTGTGTATTTACCCAACCGCAGTGCTGTATACCCCCAAAACTGTCTATTCACCCCACCCCAGTGCTGTATACCTCCAGAACTGTCTATTCACCCCAGTGCTGTATACCCGCAGAACTGTCTATTCACCCCACCCCAGTGCTGTATACCCCCAGAACTGTCTATTCACTCCACCCTAGTGCTGTATAGCGCTAGAACTGTCTATTCAGCCCACCCCAGTGCTATATACCCCCAGAACTGTGTATTCACCCAACCGCAGTGCTGTATACCCCCAGAACTGTCTATTCACCCCACCCCAGTGCTGTATACCTCCAGAACTGTCTATTCACCCCAGTGCTGTATACCCGCAGAACTGTCTATTCACCCCACCCCAGTGCTGTATACCCCAAGAACTGTCTATTCACCCCACCCCAGTGCTATATACCCCCAGAACTGTCTATTCAGCCCACCCCAGTGCTGTATACAGCCAGAACTGTCTATTCACCCCACCCCAGTGCTGTATACCCCCAGAACTGTCTATTCACCCCACCCCAGTGCTCTATACCCCCAGAACTGTCTATTCACCCCACCCCAGTGCTATATACCCCCAGAACTGTCTATTCACCCTACCCCAGTGCTGTATATCTCCAGAGCTGTCTATTCACCCCATCCCAGTGCTGTATACCTCCAGAACTGTCTATTCAACCCACCCCAGTTCTGTATATCACCCGAACTATCTATTCACCCCACCCCAGTGCTGTATATCCCCAGAACTGTCTATTCATCCCACCCCAGTGCTGTATACCCCTAGAACTGTCTATGTAACCCACCCCAGTGCTGTATACCTCCAGAACTGTCTATTCACCCCACCCAGTGCTATATACCCCCAGAACTGTCTATTCACCGCACCCCAGTGCTGTATACCGCCAGAGCTGCCAATTCACCCCACCCCAGTGCTATATACCCCCAGAACTGTCTATTCACCCAACCCCAGTGCTGTATACCCCCAGAACTGTCTATTGACCCAACCCCAGTGCTATATATCCCCAGAACTGTCTATTCACCCCACCCCAGTGCTATATACCCCCAGAACTGTCTATTCACCCCACCCCAGTGCTGTATACCGCCAGAACTGTCTATTCACCCCACCCCAGTGCTGTTATACCCCCAGAACTGTCTATTCACCCCACCCCAGTGCTATATACCCCCAGAACTGTCTATTCACCTCACCCCAGTGCTATATACCCCCAGAACTGTCTATTCACCCCACCCCAGTGCTGTATACCGCCAGAACTGTCTATTCACCCTACCCCAGTGCTATATACCCCCAGAACTGTATTCACCTCACCCCAGTGCTATATACTCCCAGAACTGTATTCACCCCACCCCAGTGCTGTATACCCCCAGAACTGTCTATTCACCCCACCCCAGTGCTCTATATATCTCCAGAACTGTCTATTCACCCAACCCCAGTGCTATATACCCCTAGAACTGTCTATTCACCCCACCCCAGTGCTATATACCCCCAGAACTGTCTATTCACCCCACCCCAGTGCTGTATACTCCCAGAACTGTCTATTCACCCCTCCTCAGTGCTGTATAGCCCCAGAACTGTCTATTCACCCCACCCCAGTGCTCTATATATCCCCAGAACTGTCTATTCACCCAACCCCAGTGCTATATACCCCTAGAACTGTCTATTCCCCCCACCCCAGTGCTGCATACCCCCAGAACTGTCTATTCAACCCACCCCAGTTCTGTATATCACCCGAACTATCTATTCACCCCACCCCAGTGCTGTATATCCCCAGAACTGTCTATTCATCCCACCCCAGTGCTGTATACCCCTAGAACTGTCTATGTAACCCACCCCAGTGCTGTATACCTCCAGAACTGTCTATTCACCCCACCCAGTGCTATATACCCCCAGAACTGTCTATTCACCGCACCCCAGTGCTGTATACCGCCAGAGCTGCCAATTCACCCCACCCCAGTGCTATATACCCCCAGAACTGTCTATTCACCCAACCCCAGTGCTGTATACCCCCAGAACTGTCTATTGACCCAACCCCAGTGCTATATATCCCCAGAACTGTCTATTCACCCCACCCCAGTGCTATATACCCCCAGAACTGTCTATTCACCCCACCCCAGTGCTGTATACCGCCAGAACTGTCTATTCACCCCACCCCAGTGCTGTTATACCCCCAGAACTGTCTATTCACCCCACCCCAGTGCTATATACCCCCAGAACTGTCTATTCACCTCACCCCAGTGCTATATACCCCCAGAACTGTCTATTCACCCCACCCCAGTGCTGTATACCGCCAGAACTGTCTATTCACCCTACCCCAGTGCTATATACCCCCAGAACTGTATTCACCTCACCCCAGTGCTATATACTCCCAGAACTGTATTCACCCCACCCCAGTGCTGTATACCCCCAGAACTGTCTATTCACCCCACCCCAGTGCTCTATATATCCCCAGAACTGTCTATTCACCCAACCCCAGTGCTATATACCCCTAGAACTGTCTATTCACCCCACCCCAGTGCTATATACCCCCAGAACTGTCTATTCACCCCACCCCAGTGCTGTATACTCCCAGAACTGTCTATTCACCCCTCCTCAGTGCTGTATAGCCCCAGAACTGTCTATTCACCCCACCCCAGTGCTCTATATATCCCCAGAACTGTCTATTCACCCAACCCCAGTGCTATATACCCCTAGAACTGTCTATTCACCCCACCCCAGTGCTGCATACCCCCAGAACTGTCTATTCACCCCACCCCAGTGCTGTATACTCCCAGAACTGTGTATTCACCCAACCCCAGTGCTATATACCCATAGAACTGTCTATTCACCCCACCCCAGTGCTGCATACCCCCAGAACTGTCTATTCACCCCACCCCAGTGCTGTATACTCCCAGAACTGTGTATTCACCCAACCCCAGTGCTATATACCCCTAGAACTGTCTATTCACCCCACCTCAGTGCTGCATACCCCCAGAACTGTCTATTCACCCCACCCCAGTGCTGTATACTCCCAGAACTGTGTATTCACCCCACCCCAGTGCTGTATACCCCCAGACCTGTCTATTCACCCCACCCCAGTGCTATATACCACCAGAACTGTCTATCCCCTGACGCAAGTGCTGTATATCACTCAGAACTGTCTGTCACCTGATCCTATTACTGTATACCCACCAGAACTCTCTTTTCCCCCCACTCTAGTGCTCTATATAGCTCCCAGACCTGTACCTCCCCCTACCCCAGTGCTGAATACCCTCCAGAGCTGTTTGTCCCCCACTTTGATAAGTGCATCATAAAAGTTCAGAGATATAGCAGAAATGTCCCAGAAAGGACCAGAAGGTATTTACCAAACCATTCTTTATGCGTCTCATATGCCAAGTGTGAATAGTTCCTTGTTTTCAGCTATGCTAGACACTAGTCTAGCAAATGGTTCACATTGACAACCCACTTTCTTTTCTGATCTTTTTCTGCTCTGTCTTGGTGTCTGGTATCTTGTATAGTAATCGCTGATATGGTGTCTCTGTAACTGCATAATTATTCAACATATAAACTTGTGTCATACATCGCAGCAGATCCTTCAAATGTATCTCAGTCTGGCCTAGGGATAACATGTGCAGTATATCCCTAAGAGCAATACATTTGGGGTCTCTTTCCAACCAATCATGGCCCATGGACAGGGCAGGATACAGGGACGTTGGGCCAGACAATCTCACAAGCATGATTATGGTTCTGCTCTATTACACTATTCGTTTATCATATCCCTTAGTTTCTTATGTCTTGGTTTCTGCACTCCCTCACCTATACCCTTACATAGTTACATAGTTACTTAGGTTGAAAAAAGACCTAGGTCCATCTAGTTCAACCTTCCTCCACCAGTTCTACATTTAGTCACTAAGTCATTTATAACCAACAACGTTTTGTGTACTGAGGAAATCATCCAGCCCTTTTTTAAAAGCTGTTATAGTATCTGCCATTACTACCTCTTGTGGTAGTGTATTCCACAGTCTGACCGCTCTAACTGTAAAGAACCCTTTCCTATTTAGGTGTCGGAATCGCTTTTCTTCCACTCGCAGTGAGTGCCCCCTGGTCCTTAGTATTGTTTTCGGAAGAAATAAGTCATGTGCCAGTCCTTTATATTGACCACACATGTATTTATACATATAAATGAGATCTCCTCTGAGACGTCTTTTTTCTAAGCTAAACATATCTAACTTTTTCAACCTGCCATCATATGGGAGGCCTTCCATTCCTTGTAATAGTCTAGTTGCCCGCCTTTGAACTGACTCTAACTTCTGAATGTCCTTTTTAAAATGTGGAGCCCAAAACTGGATCCCGTATTCCAGATGTGGCCTTACAAGTGATTTATAGAGGGGTAACAATACGTTGGGATCACGGGATCTAATCTCTCTTTTTATACACCCTAAAATCTTGTTTGCTTTAGCAGCTGCTGCTTGACATTGAGTGCTGCTGCTCAGCTTATTTGTAATGAGAATACCCAAGTCCTTCTCCTGTTCTGTAGTCCCGAGTTTACTTCCATTTAATGTATACGCAGCTATAGGATTACTCCGTCCTAGGTGCATTACTTTACATTTATCAACATTAAATCTCATTTGCCAAGTATCTGCCCATTCTGACATCTTATCCAGATCTTTTTGTAATATTGTACTATCCAGGTCAGTTTTTAATATCCTACATAGTTTGGTGTCATCGGCAAAGGCTGACACTTTACTATCAATCCCATCCACAAGGTCATTAATAAAGAGAGTAAAAAGAATCGGTCCAAGCACAGATCCCTGCGGCACCGCACTGCTGACTATAGCCCATTTAGAGAATGTACCATTTATGACTACTCTTTGTTTCCTATCTTTTAGCCAATTCCTTACCCAGTTGCATATTGTGTCCCCTAGTCCTTGCTTCTGGAGCTTTAGTATAAGGCTATTATGTGGTACAGTATCAAATGCCTTTGCAAAGTCCAAATAAATCACATCAGCTGCATTACCAATATCCAGGTTTGAACTTACCCCCTCATAGAACCCCAACAGTTTGGTTAGACACGACTTATCTTTCATGAATCCATGCTGTTTGTCAGTTATCATATTATTTTCTGCAATATATTTTTGCATGTCATCCCTTAAAATGCCCTCAAAAACTTTGCATACTACTGATGTCAGGCTTACTGGACGGTAGTTGCCTGGATCTACCCTCTTACCTTTCTTAAATATCGGTACCACATCAGCAATCCTCCAATCCTGAGGCACCAACCCTGTTACAAGTGAGTCTAAAAAGATGAGATACAGCGGTCTGTCGATTACGGAGCTCAATTCCCTCAATATTCGTGGATGAATGCCATCTGGCCCTGGGGATTTGTCAATGTTTAATTTACTCAGACGTAGGCGTACTTCATCTTGTGTTAAATTAATTATATCGGGTGGTGGACTTTGATTTTTCACTTGTTGAATGATCCCTGGTACAGTCAGTTCCTTGGTGAATACAGATGAGAAATGCCTATTTAATATCTCAGTCTTTTGTTTGTCCTCTATAACTAACTTGTTATTATATTTTAAGGGTCCGATACTATCCTTTGTTTTCCTTTTGGCATTAATGTATTTATAAAAGATTTTGGGATTTATTTTAATGTCATTGGCGATTTTTGTTTCAGTAGCTAGTTTTGCTTGTTTGATTTCTTTTTTGCATTGCCTATTGATATCTTTATACTCCTGCAATGCTATTTCTGTATTCTCAGCCTTTAAGATTTTAAACGCCCTTTGTTTTTGTTTTATTATACTTTGTACAGTCTTATTTATCCATAGTGGTTTCTTTTTATTCCTGGACATTTTATTACCAGAGGGTATACGTTTTTTACAGGACTCTAGTAGTATATCCTTAAACTTACCCCATTTATGTTCGGTATCCCCAGTTACCATGACTCTGTCCCAATCTACACATTTAAGCTCTTCCCTTAATTTGTTGAAATCAGCTTTCCTAAAATTCCAGGTTTTAGCATTCCCCCTTTGAAATGTTCTATTGAATATTATGTCGAAGCTTACCATATTATGATCGCTGGTGCCCAAGTGCTCCCGGACCTGTAGATCTGAAATTGTATCCGGTCTATTTGACAGGACCAGATCTAGCAAATTATCTCCCCTGGTCGGTTCACCTACCATCTGAGAGAGGAAATGGTCTTGAATGGTAGATAAGAACTTACAGCTTTTAGCAGAACCAGAAGATTCTATGTCCCACTGTATGTCTGGATAGTTGAAATCCCCCATAATAAGAACCCGATTATTATTATTAGCTGCCTTTTCAATTTGTTCCAGCATTTCACCCTCTATTTGTTCAGGTATGTTAGGAGGCTTATAGCAAACTCCAATTAGCATTTTTCCATTATTCCCCTCCCCATGTACATTTACCCATACTGACTCTACATTGTTGCTGTTCCCCTCAATGTCATCATACAACACAGGTTTTAGGTTAGATTTGATAAATATACACACCCCACCACCTTTTTGGCCTTTCCTGTCCTTCCTAAATGTACTATAACCCTGTATGTTTGTCACCCAGTCATGGCTTTCATCCAGCCAGGTTTCCATAATGCCCACCACATCATAATCCATGGTTGACATAAGAGTCTCCAATTCATTCATTTTGTTTGCAAGACTTCTTGCATTTGCCAGTAGACATTTAATCCTATTAACACCTTTATTACTCCTAGCCTCCCTACATTCCTTGTATGTCCCATCCCCCCCTAATCCTTCATTGACCCCTACCTTCTCCCTGTCTCTATCTGCTCTATCTATCCCCTTATTTGCTCCACTACCCTCCCTCCCCCCCGATCCTAGTTTAAAAGCTCCTCCATCCGTCTGACCATTTTCTCCCCCAGCACAGCTGCACCTTCCCCATTGAGGTACAGCCCGACCCTACCGTAGAGCCTGTAGCCGACTGAGAAGTCGGCCCAGTTCTCCATGAACCCGAACCCTTCCTTCCTGCACCAATTTCTAAGCCACATATTTATCTCTTTAAGCTCCCGCTGTCTTTCTAGTGATGCTCGTGGCACCGGTAGTATTTCTGAAAACACCACCTTGGAGGTCCTGGACTTCAGCTTCTCTCCTAGTTCCCTGTAATCATTTTTAAGGACCTTCCACCTGCCTCTAACTTTGTCATTAGTACCAATGTGCACCATGACCGCTGGGTTTTCCCCAGCCCCACCCAGCAATCTGTCTATCCGATCCACAATATGCCGAACCCGAGCACCCGGCAGACAACACACTGTTCGGCATTCACGGTCTCGGAGACAGATGATGTGGCGCCCCTGACCTGGTCAGGCACCACAGAGTATTGCACCCATGCGGGAGCAATGCTTCCAGGTAATCTCCAAAGGCCAGGATGAGGTGCACACACAAACATATAGTGACCAGGCCTCCCACATTACCAGAGGGGACCCTTGGGTAGCCAGAAGGGGTTAACTTTCAATTCCCAGCTGGGGGTGTGTTCAGGGGCTGGTTGCTAGGAAGCAGGGCAGAGAGAGAGAGGAAGAGAAGAGTCTGGAGGAAGAAGTTGAAGTGTGTGGAAGGGAGCAGAGGAGCTCTCGTGTCAGACAGGTCCTGAGGAGTGCAGTAGCTGAAAGTGGGGGAGAAAGGAGTACCGTGGGTCGGCCTGAAAATCATCCAGAGAGAAGGGTGGCTGAGTACGGAGATCCCGGTATCCGAGCACACAAGGGGAACTAGGTCCCCAGTACAGGCAGCAGATCATCCAGAGCTGCTTAACCTACAGGTGGGGGGGGTACTTCATGCCCTCACCACGACTACACAGAGCTTGAGCCAAGCAGCAGTCACCAGGCCCATAAGGGGACAGGGCCAGAAGCCATCCCACCAAGGCCACGCTGCCGGCAGACGAGCCAGAGAGAGGGGAGCAGGGTGGTAACAGCTTCCCTGGAGGGGTCCTACCACGCTTCAAGCAAAGGATCCTCCTAAAACAGAAAGAGTGCAAGGAAGGCGAGTGGACAGCTACCCTCAGAACGGCCTCCTGGAATTCCTGGTTCAACCTGGTTATCACAGTGTCGCCCGGGCATCTCACCGTGACCTCCAAACAGTGAGTAAACACGTTGAAAGACTTCTTGGACTGTGTTTGAGTCATTCTGCGACCTGTGGTCCCACACACATACACCGGGGCCTGGGGCTTGCCTCACTCTCAGGGGGCTAATATACTGACTGCACCCACCATCAGCCCCAGGCATCCCTTAATCTGCAGTGGCGGTCCCCGCTGACCGCAATACTGAGAGTGGCGTCACGACAATCCTAAAAGAAGGTTCCCTACCTGTGACCAGACTGTTCCATCCACGTGGAGTCCCTGAAGGTACTGCACCGACACATACTAGCGGGGCTTCACAATGACCCTGTCTGTCCGCCTAATTATAGAGTCCCCTACCACCAACATCTGTCTGGGCTTTGCTGCAATCCTATTTCCCTCCTTCCTACAGCAGTTGTTTTCCTGGTTGCTAGGAGCAACATCCTGCTGTAGTGACCCTAGTCCAGGCCCTTCATTCCTAATATCAGCCAAACAGGCATATTTACTAGGTTGTGCCAGGTCAGGACTAGGCTCCCTGACACTTTTCCCCCTACCTCTTCTTCTAACTGTTATCCAGCTACCTACCTCTGGGTCCTGATCTTCCCCACTTCCACCCTCCTCCATATCACTGGCCCCAGCCAGAGAAAGCTCAGTGAGCTCTAAACTCCTCTCCAGGTTTGCAATGCCCCTTAGTGTTGCAAGCTGCTTATTTAGGTCAGTTACCTGGGCTTACAAATATGAAACATGCTTGCATCGAGTGCAGACATATTCACCCTCGAACGGCTGCTCAAGGCATGCATACATCTGACAAGATACACATCTTGTAGCATTGTCCATGGAGCACCTATCAAATGGGGATCAACAGTAAAGTAGAAAAACAAAGAGAAAAAACGAAAGAAACCCAATGGGAAACGTATAAGGATAGATTCAAACTATGTTCTTGTGTCAAACTATGTAATTGTGTTGAAACTATGCACTTATCTTAAATTCAGCACTTTACTTCAGTTCAGCACCTCGCTCGCTCGCCCTCCTCCTACACATTCTGTGCCTTCTCTCTATATCAGCCCCTCTCTCCTTCCCTCTCCCATGTACAACATTGAGGCCTTACTGACATTATTCAACCATTCAAAACCATCCACTAACCCCACACAGCACACAAAACGCTCACACAAAACACTGAATCACCTGCTCTTTCTCTGTTTCCTTCTCCTCCTAGCTGCTGGTGACATCTCCCCAATCCCGGGCTCCCATCCTTTAGTACATATAACTCTCATCGTGCAACACATAGAAACCCTGCTCATCTTATCAATATCCAGTGCTCACCTTCTCCTGCCCCTTTTAATTGCTCATTCTGGAATGCAAAGTCAGTGTGCAACAAACTCCTCTACATCCATGAATTCTTCCTCTCCAACGCCCTGAACCTTCTTGCTCTAACGGAAACCTGGATCCAGCACTCTGACACCACCGCTGCTGCTGCTCTCTCACATGGTGGGCTTCCATTCTCACATACTCCAAGGCGGGCTTTGCACGTTGCGACATCGCAAGCCGATGCTGCGATGTCGCACGCGATAGTCCCCGCCCCCGTTGCAGGTACGATATCTTGTGATAGCTGGCGTAGCGAAAATTATCGCTACGCCAGCTTCACATGCACTCACCTGCCCTACGACCGTCGCTCTGGCCGGCGACCCGCCTCCTTCCTAAGGGGGCGGGTTGTGCGGCATCATAGCGACGTCACACGACAGGCGGCCAATAGCGGCGGAGGGGCGGACATGAGCAGGATGTAAACATCCCGCCCACTTCCTTCCTTCTGCATTGTGGCCGGCGGCAGGTAGGAGATGTTCCTCACTCCTGCGGCTTCATACACAGTGATTTGTGCTGCCGCAGGAACGAGGAACAACATCGTACCTGTCGCAGCAACGGCATTATGGAAATGTCGGAACCTGCACCGATGATACGATAACGACGCTTTTGCGCTCGTTCATCGTATCATCTAGGATTTACACACTACGACATCGCAAGTGACGCCGGATGTGCGTCACTTTCGATTTGACCGCACCAACATCGCACCTGCGATGTCGTAGTGTGCAAAGCCGCCCCAAGACCTGAGAACAGATCAGGAGGAGGTGTTGGTCTGCTCCTCTCATCCCAGTGTGCCTTCCAGGTCATCCCCTCAGTACCCTCACTCATGTTTCCTTCTTTTGAAGTCCACACCATTAGACTCTTCAAACCATTCTCCCTGCGAGTGGCAGTTGTGTATCGCCCTCCAGGCTCCTCCCATCAGTTGCTTGATCATTTTGCCACTTGGCTTCCACACTTTTTATCCTGTGACCTTCCCACTCTCATCATGGGGGATTTCAACATCCCTATTGATGACCCACTCTCCCCATCTGCCACCCATTTTCTTTCTCTAACCTCATCCTTCGGCCTCTCACAGCTCACTAAGTCTCCTACACATGAGGCTGGGAATACGCTGGACCTGGTCTTCTCCCGCCTCTGCACTCTTCATGAGTTCACCAATTTCCCTCTCCCACTCTCTGATCACAACCTTCTCTCTTTTTCAGCGGCGGACTGGAGTACCTGGGGCCCACCAGGGAAAATCAATCTTGGGGCCCACCAGCACCATGCAGTTACCGTACTGTACATAGCAGGGGTGGGTTTCAAATTTTTAACAGGTTCTCTGTAAACCCCGCCCATTTGAAAACCACACCCATTGTGTAACCACACCCATTCTGTTAGCCACACCCATTTTCACGCAATTTCCTCAACCAAAAAATACAAGTAATTTAAAGTAAAATCTCCTTCCCCTTCCTCTCCTGTCCAGCATCAGTTGTTCCAGTCACTGTCAGTCTTATTGTATTAAATGATTTTTCTACAGTTTTTAAAAATTATTACTAAAGGAGCCCTGCTAAAATTGGAATGGACGACATTCCCCATACAGATCTCATCCCATTATGGCCTCTTTCCCCTGCAGATCCCATCCCATTATGGCCTCTTTTCCCCTGCATATCTCATTCCATTATGGCTTCTTTCCCTTGCAGATCCCATCCCATTATGGCCTCTTTCCCCTGCAGATCCCATCACATTATGGCCTCTTTCCCCCTGCAGATCTCATCCCATTATGGCCTCTTTCCCTTGCAGATCCCATCCCATTATGGCCTCTTTGCCTGCAGATCCCATCCCATTATGGCCTCTTTCCCCAGCAGATCCCATCCCATTATGGCCTCTTTCCCTAGCAGATCACATCCCATGTGCTCCTTTTCCCATATAGCTCCCATCTTATGTGGCCCCTCTCCCCATATAGCTGCCATCTTAATGTGGCTCCTCTCCCCATATAGCCACATATAGCTGCCATCTTAATGCGACTCCTCTCCCCATATAGCCACATATAGCTGCCATCTTATGTGGCCCCTCTCCCCATATAGCCACATATAGCTGCCATCTTAATGTGGCCCCTCTCCCCATATAGCCACATATAGCTGCCATCTTAATGTGGCCCCTCTTCCCATATAGTCACATATAGCTCCCATCTTGTGTGGCCTCTCCCCATAGTCACATATAGCTGCCATCTTAATGTGGCCCCTCTCCCCATATAGCCACATATAGCTGCCATCTTATGTGGCCCCTCTCCCTGCATCTTTGGCTCACTGAGCGCTCACCTGCTCCAAGCACCGGTGGCCTCTCCTCTGTCTTCCATCCTCCGCGGCTCTCTGCACACTAAGGGTATGTGCGCACTAGGTGTTTTTTTCACACTGCTCACTGCTTTTTTATGCGTTTTTTTATCAGTGAACAATGCCATTAAAGATTGTTGAAAAAAAAGGTCTGATGTCATTTCCTTCTTCAATATGTTCTTCATTCTCCACTAGTGTATGCAGGAGAGCAGACAGTAGCTGCAGAACCACAAGGCTCAGCATGCTCCATCCAGGACTGTATGCAGGAGTTTTTTGTCCTCCAAAAAAATGACGTGGGCTTCGCCATATTTTTGTATGCTAGCCAGGTACAGCAGGCAGCTATGGGCTGCCCCCAACCCCCAGCTGCCTATTTGTACCCGGCTGGGAACCAAAAATATAGAGAAGCCCCCTTTTTTTTTTTATTTCATGAATTTCATTAAATAATTACAAAAAAAAATAATAACGTGGGCTTCGCCCAAGTTTTGAGTCCAGCCAGGTACAACTAGGCGGCTGGGGATTGGAATCCGCAGTGCAGGGTGCCCAAACTTTCTGGGCACCCCCTCTGCGAATTGCAGTCCGCAGCCACCCCAGAAAATGGGTGGCTCACTGGGTAATAATGGGGTTAGGGCTAGCTGTATATTATCAAGTGGCCCTAAGCCCAAACTTCATGATGTCACGCCAATATTAGACATGGCCACCATGAATTTCTAGTAAAGATAAAAAAACACAACACACAGAAAAATATTTTTATTAGAAATAAAACACAACACAATTAGTGACTCCATCTTTATTGAAATAAAGAACCCCCCTCCTCCACAGTAATCCTGGGTCAAGGGTCCCGCGCCGTCCAATCCGGATCCAATATCCTCTGATCGATTTGCTGGAAGGCAAAGCGATATAATGATGTGTCAGGATCAAGGATGTGAATTCCATGACACAGCAGCTGATTGTATAAAAAACGTTTATACAATCAGCTGATGCATCAGTGCAAAAAAAAAAAAAAATACACACTTCAGTGCAGACTCCTGTCAGACCGATCAATGCAGGACCCGGCGGTAATCAGCTGATGAAGTCTCCTGACGGCATCAGCTGATAGTTTAGCCGGCCGGGTAGTAAAAAGCCGGCGTCACCGCTGTCACTGTCACTGTCAGCTGATCCTGTCAGGTGACCGCATCACGTGATCAGCGCCAGGTCCTGCAGCTATCGGAGGTGTTCCGGCCGTCTGCACACACCCGGATCAGGGGTGGCGGTACCGGGAGAGGAGATGGGAGCGGACATGGCACCGGGAGGCTGCAGACAGGTGAGTATGACATTTTTTTCTCTACTGTTCCCTTTTGACTTCGCAGCTGCTTCCATCTCCTGCCCGTACATGGCGCCGCACGGGAGCGGACATGGCGCCGGACGGGAGATGGAAGCGGCGGTGCCGGTACCGGGAGGATTCAGACTTCTGTGTTTACCAACAGAAGGAATCCTCTTCCTGTACACGTCACTGTACTACCCACCCCTTGCGTTTAGAGCCGCGTTTTTAGTCATAGAAACGCAGCTATATTTGCAATTTGTGTTTTTCATTGCGTTTTTGAACATCTCATTGAACTCAATGGGTGGAAAACGCAGTGAAAAAGGCAAAAATAATTGACATGCTGCGTTTTTGTGGTCACCACAAATACGCAGCTACAAAAAAGCACTGTGTGCGGACAGCACTTCTGAAAACCCAAAGACATTGCTGGGGAAGCAATGTCACATAGTTTTTTGCAAAAAAACGCGGTAAAAAAACGCCACTAAAAACAAAGCAAAAATGTCTAGTGCGCACAGGGCCTGACGCTGACAGACGGCAGGAGGAGGAGCTACCTCCCCACACTGCCGTGACCTCTGCAGCGTCAGCACGTCGCTGCACGCCGGGTCAGGGTCCACTGAACCCGGAAGTGCGGTGCATATGGAGGTACAGGGATTCATTTGTGTCAGTGTCTTAAAGAGACACTAACACAAATGAATACAGGGAACCGGATCGCTGGAGCTGTTTCTTGCCGGTTCTGGGAACCGGCTGCTATTTTAACAACCGGTTCTCCAGAACCGGACAGAACCGGCTGAGTCCCACCCCTGACTGTGCAGACATTTCGATGGAATAAGGGTTAATGTTACTGATCTGATTGCCCACAGTCTCCACATGCCCAACCGCCCCGCCCCCCCGGGCCCCTGCTTGCCCCCCTGGGCCCCCATACACCCCCCCTGGGCCCCAGCACCCCCCTCAGGGCCCCTGCTCGCTCCCCGGGCCCCCGCACCCCCCCCGGGACTCCCGCCTTCTATACTCACGTGCTGCTGCTCCTGGAGCCTGGCCTGGGGCGACGCCGGGTCCGTCCTCCGCAGCGCGATGCTGCCAGCACCTGCACAGGAAGGAAGCAGTCATCACTCTGAGACTGCCTCCTCCTGCAGTGTCGCTGGCTGCGCAGATGAGTCAAAGCCGCGCGGCACTGACAGTGACAGCAGGCAGAGCAGGGAGATCGCTCTCCCTGCTTGCCGCTGCAGAGGGAATGGGATTGTCACTAATCATATCAGCAATGTGCCGATATGATTAGTGAAATTAACGGCCGGGGGAGGGCCTCTTACACATATCCATAGGGGCCCAAGGGGGGTAGGGGGGCGGGGCCTAGGGGGCGTGACCATCAATAGCAGGTGCCCACCGGGGTTTTTTTTTCATCACAAACTGCTTTCAAACCCGGGATGCTCCCACCTATCACCCATACAGAAATCTAAGCGCCATCAATACTCAGCTGCTAATGAACAATTTGCAGTCATCCTTGGCTCCCATCTCCTCCCTCTCATGTGCAGACTCTGCAGTGTCACATTATAATAAATCAAGAAATAACGTCTGGAACACCATTCTGAGTCTGAACTGGGTGCAAAAACCTTAAAGATCATGCATGAGAGGACACACACTAGCTAGGGACCCCAACGTAGAGAAATACTTTGGCGTAGTGTTGGGGCTCTGTTGCATTGATCAATTCAATAGCTAAATTTCTCTTTATTTATATGTTCATGGCAGTAATGCAGATTCCATTTTTCATATTTTCATTCTTACATATAGCTATTGGATTTTTCATGTCAGTATTCACACAGCAGTTTTTGCTTTTCATATATTTCCCTTACATAGTCACTGGTGTGCATACCTTCTCTCCATATCACATTATAATAACACATTGCAGAGTGCCCTGGATGAAGCTGCACCAGCTACATGCAGAAAAAAACACACAGGTAGCGGCAGCCCTGGCACACGCCTCAAACACGTTTCCTACAGCGCTGTTCTAGGTGTGCTGAGCGTCTGTGGAGAAAAACCTTTTCAGCTGAAGACTTCATCCACTATAAGTTCATGCTCAAAACCTATAACTCTGCTCTCCATCTGGCTAAACAAGAATACTTTACCACTCTCGTCACTTCACTAGCCAACAATCCTAAACGACTCTTTGAAACCTTCCACTCCCTCCTGAGCCCCAAGACACAGACCTTGGTCACCAACCTAAGCTCTGATGATCTGGCCTTCTTCTTACAAAAGATCAACGACATCTGCAAAGAAATCTTTGAAAAATCCCATTAGAGCCTTGATCCACTCCTCTCCCGCACCTCAAGCTCACTATCAATATTCGAGCCTGTCACAGAAGAAGAAGTGACTCCTATCCTTGCATCTTCCCGCCCAACAACATGCGCCAGTGACCCTCTTCCCTCACATCTCCTTCAGGCTCTCTCCCCAGCTGTCACTACCTATCTAACCAAAATGTTTAACCTCTCTCTTTCATCAGGTATCTTTCCTTCATCATTTAAACATACCATCATAACCCCTGTATTTAAAAAACCTTCCCTCAATCAGAACTGTGACGCTAACTACAGACCAGTCTCTAACCTTCCCTTTATCTCTAAGCTCCTGGAACAGTTGGTTCACTCTCGGCTAATCTGCTATTTATCTGAAAACTCACTTCTTAATCCCTCTCAATCTGGTTTCCACTCTTTACACTCCACCGAAACGGCCCTCACCAAAGTCTCAAATGATCTATTAACAGCAAAATCTAAAGGCCACTATTCCCTATTGTTTCTCTTGGATCTCTCAGCTGCTCTTGACACTGTGGATCACCAACTTCTCCTCACCATGCTCCGCTCTATTGGCCTCAAGGACACCACTCTCGCCTGGTTCTCCTCCTATCTCTCCGACCGCTCCTTCACTGTTTCCTTTGCTGGCTCTTACTCCACTCCTCTCCCCCTCACCTTCGGGGTTCCTCAAGGCTCAGTCTTGGGCCCTCTCCTTTTCTCTCTATACACCGCCCCTATTAGACAAACCATCAGCAGATTCGGTTTCCAATACTATTTCTATGCTGATGACACCCAATTATATACATCATCTCCAATCATCATCCCTGCTTTGTTACAAAATACCAGAGATTGTCTTTCTACTGTCTCTCAAAGCATGTCCTCCCTCTGTCTGAAACTGAATCTCTCCAAAACAGAGTTTCTTGTGTTTCTTCCCTCTACCAACCAACATACACCCGACATCTCAATTACCTTCAACGATTTAATCATTATTCCCAAGCAGCATGCTCGCTGTCTAGGGGTCATACTTGACTCAGAACTCTCCTTCATTCCCAATATATAATCACTCACTCGCACATGTCACCTACATCTCAAAAACATCTCCAGAATCCGACCATTTCTTACTCTCGAAACTGCAAAAACCCTTTCTGTCGCTCTTATTCATTCCCGCCTGGATTACTGCAACTCTATTGATTAGTCTCCCTCGGATTAAACTCTCCCCTCTCCAATGCATCTTGAATGCAACAGCCAGGGTCATATTCCTGTCCAGACGCTTCACCGATTCCTCCACCTTGTGCCAGTCACTACACTGGCTACCTATCAGCTACAGAATACAATGCAAACTCATATCCCTCACCCACAAAGCTCTCCAAAACTCTGCACCACCATATATCTCATTCCTCATCTCTGTCTATCATCCTACCCGCCCCCTTCATTCCGCAAATGATCTTAGACTAACATCCTCCATAATACGAACCTCACACCTCCGTCTCCAAGACTTTTCTCGTGCCGCGCCAGTTTTCTGGAATGCACTACAACCAAAGAATGCGACTAATATCCAGCCCCCAAGTTTTTAAGCGTACATTAAAAACACATCTCTTCAGACAAGCTTATCATAATAACTTACTAACCTAACTCTCCCCCGTCCAACTTCTAAATGCTACTCGTAACCTTCTCTCTCCTATTTCTGTCCTCACATCCTACATACAACCAATAGCACGTAAGGGCACCCACAAGGTTACTATCTAAAGACCAGATCATTCATCTTTATATGTAACTAATAAACTAGCATAACGGTGGCCGGCCAGATCTACAAGTGTGCTTCACCTTTTGTGTCCCCTTTTTTCCCTATAAATTGTAAGCTTTCGAGCAGGGCCCTCATTCCTACTGTAGCTGTTGAGTTATGTATGATTTTGATTTGTTTTTGTCTATACAACCTCCCACCGGATTGTAAAGTGCTGCGGAATATGTTGGCACTATATAAATAAACTTTATTATTATTGTTATTATTATTCACTCCAGTGCTGTATAACCCCCTGAGCTGTTTGTCCTCCACTCCAGTGCTGTATAACCCAAGGGCTGTATGTCCCCCCCCCACTCCAGTGCAGTATACCACCCCAGAGCTGTATACCGCCACTCCAGTGCAGTATACCACCCTAAAGCTGTATACCCCACATAGCTGTATCTCCCTCCACTGCTGTATACCCCCAGAGCTGTTTGTCCCCCTCCACTCCAGTTTAGTATACCACCCTAGAGCTGTATACCCCCCAGAGCTGTATACCCACCAGAGCTGTATACCCATCAGAGCTGTATCTCCACCCACCCCAGTGCTGTATACCCCTAGAGCTGTTTGTCCCCCACCCCAGTGCTGTATGTCACCCCAGAGCGGTACGTCCACCACCCCAGTGCTATAAACCCCCTAGAGCTGTATGGCCCAAACCCCAGTGCTGTATACCACCTCAGATCTGAATGCCCCCCTCTAGAGCTGTATGTCCCCCCATTTCTGTATGTCCTTAGCCTCTCGTGTGATATATATACAGCAGTGTCAGTGTGCTCTATGTGCGGCCATGTCTCTTAGTCATGGCCACCAATCAGCGCGACACAGCCACATGACGAGGAGAAGCTGGACGGAGACAAGCGGGGGAGGTGAGTGAGGCACCTGCTGGCTTCCCAATATTAATAATATCTGTAATGTGTCTGTGTGTGCATGTATGATGTGTATCTATGTACAGTATGTCGATGTATATGACTGTGTATATATTTATGTCTCTCTATATATATTCTTGTGAATTTGTCTTTAAATATGTATATGTATGTTTGCTTGTATGTGTACATATTTGTGTATGTGCGTGTCTATGCGAGGATGGGGCCCATTGAGACTCTTTCACCCAGGGCCCACAAAAACCTTAAGCCAGCCCTGCCTGCGGCTGCATTTTGCCGCCCCCGTAGTGGGAGACGGTTATTCTGTGGCACCCCAGGGTTGCCACACAAAGGGTTAACTCCCCACACACAACACCAAGACCTCCTGGCCAGAAGGGGGAGACCAAGCTGCTTCCCTGTATATTCTGGTGGAGGGAGGAAATGGTCAGAAGTAGTTTCAGTTTGGAAGTTCAGTGCAGAGCACTGAGGAGAAAGGATCTGTAGGTTGGAAGCTGGCTTTAGCTCACCTCAGGATCCACTGACCAATTCCAGTCCTAGCTGAGGGTCTGAGGAAAGGAGAAAGCGTACACAGAGGAACATTCCTGGGAGACAGAGCATTGCTGAGATTATCCCAGTGGAGCACACATAACGGATGCTGGATCCGAGACTGCAGGTTACATACTGCACAGTTACCACCAGAGAAGTGAAGATTCCAGATCTTTCACCTGTACCACAGACACAAGCAACATAGGAGAGTTCAGGAACATACTAGTAAGGACTCGAGTTGCCTGTCATGTGGGTACCGAGGAGCACAGGGCCGGCTGCATAGTTCACACAGCGGCAGGGCCACAGACACACAGTGCAGGCAAGGAAGCCAAAACGGCCCGGCTGGGTGGGAGAAACCCTGAACCCCTCACAGACTCCGTGGACAGTACTCTGCTGAATACCATCATCAGTAAAGGACAAAGAAACTGCAAAACCGTGAGTCTGCCTGTTTATTGTGCTCGTGTCCTGCACTCCCCCCATAGACTAACATACTGCCCCGGGGAAAAGGCTCTACCCGTGGGGAGCCGTCCCATCTCAAGCTGCCTTCCATCACCCCGGAGGTTCTGCAGCAGCGGTGGTCATCTCTGATCACATTCCACGGGTGGCGTCATGAACACAACCCCCCTTTTTATTGTGGAACCAGGGAGCACAGACCGGGTCATGACACCGTGATCCCCTTTCCTGAAGCGACCCCTTGGCCCGGTTCTGGGTATCCCCTTAACCCCTGGCGACACAACTTTGGCGTCACGAACAGGATACGGACTGGACCCGGCTGCAACCCGGGTGACGTGTGCCTGTAAAGACTTATTGCATCACATAAAAGACTTGCACTGTGAATTGTTGCAACAAAGAACGGACTTTAAACTTTGCAAAGATACCTGGAAAAATCCAAAAACATCATTGGTAAAATTTTCCAGGCGCCATCTTTAATCGCGCCATTAGCTGCTACGCGCGGGAAAACATCGCGCCTAAACTAAGACTCCGCCCACGGCTTGCAGAGGAGGTGCGCTCGGTGCTGCGACCCGAACGAAAACGCAGAAAAGTGTCCCAGGCTTGCTGTCAAGAAGACTGGTGAAATTAACTAAGGGGGCGCAAAGATGTCGCAGCAGGGAGACGCTGTTGTACCCGGCGGTGCAGCGGCACCTATCATGCCGTTCCTGATGCCGTACACCCCAGGTGCAGTGTGGCTGCCGCAGTACTCAGGTGAGCCCAACACACTTAATGACTTTATCGGAAAGCTAAAAATCTACTACAGCATGTACCCCCTGACAGAAGCTCAGCGTGTTGGTATGCTTATGGGACAGTTAACTGGCAATGCCCAGCGGGAGGCTACATCCTGGCCGGACGATGCAAAGGACACTGTAGAGCATATAATAGCTGGACTAAAAGCAGCTTTTGAATCCACTGCTGGCAGCCGGGCTAAAATGAGGTTCTTTGGATGCAAGCAAAAACCTAGAGAGAGCGCAAGAGACTTTGCCTTAAACTTACAGGAGGCACTCAGAGCACTTAAATTAGCAGAACCTGCCTTAGCCCCTGGAGCAGATAAGCTGCTGATAGACCAATTCCTGGATGGACTCTCATCCCCTTCCCACCGGGGACAACTCAGCATGATGGTGATCCAGGATCCAGGACTAACATTTGCCCAGCTAAAGGATAGAGCCATCCGCCTCCAGCAGGTGGAGGAGCCGCAGGATATAGACTCTGTTCAACACCTTACAGTGGCACCCCAGCAGCCAGTAGTGCCGGTGACATCGGCCATGTCAGCGGCTGCTGCTAACCACCTGGAGCCGATCACTAATGAGGCTCTCCATCAAAAGCTTGAAGCCCTTACAGACACTGTTGCTTCCATGGCTAGAATCGTCCAGGAGCTGCGTGGATCCAAGTCTGCACCCAAGATTGAGCTGGCGACCAGCAAGGAGGATGTCCCATGGATGAGGCCTAGGAGATACCAAGCGACGAGAGGACGACCCAGCGACCGCTACCAGCCGGATGGACAGCCCATTTGCCGCCGTTGCAAGGAACCAGGTCACTTTGCCCGTGAATGTGCTTTAAATGGGGATCCCCTGGGGAGGCGGGCCGCTCCTCAGGAATGAACTCTCAAGGTCCTTCACCCTGGCACGACAAGTATGTGGGGGGACGTCCAGTCATCCCCATCGTGCTGGATGGCATTCCGCTCAACGCCTTGCTGGACACTGGTTCCCAAATAACATCAATTCCGCATGTCCTTTATAAGAGGTACTGGGCTGATTCAGACGTTAGCAGTGGTCCATCTAATGTTGCATTGAATATATGGGCTAGCAATGGTGAATTAGTACCACAGGTTGGTTTCAGAGAAATGACCATTAAGATTGGGAGAGTAGAATTGCAGAATCAGGGTATTATCATTGTTGATGTTGACCGACGAGAACGTGAACCAACTATGCTGCTAGGAATGAATGTAATTGAAAATTGTTTTGCAGAGGTAATTACTGTCTTGCAGCAGATCGTCGAGACTGCCAAACCTGGGCAACAGAGACTCCTGCAGAAGGAAATTAAAGCCTTGATGCTGAAGCAGCAGGTAGAAATGTCAGGAGGTGAAATTGGCAGTGCAAGGGTAAGTGACCCAATACCTATTGTAATTCCTCCCAAAACAGAAATGCTGGTCTGGTGTAGAGCTGCAATAGGCATCAGAGGGCGAGACTATCAGGCCCTGGTAGAACCCGTGTACTCAGACAGTAGGCCCACTGTACTGACGGCCAGAGGAATAGTTGAGGTACACAGGGGAAGAGTGCCAATACGCCTTCTAAATTGTGGGGAAGATGAGGTCACCCTACCAAAGTATGCTACCATGGCTAAGCTATATACGGTTGATAACAACGCCATCACCACCGTTGAGCCCTTGAAGCCGTCAAGTCAGGCGGAAGACAATGGCTCAGAGGGAAAGCTGGAGGATTGGTGCCAAAAGCTACATGTAGGTACCAATTCTACACCCTCCCATCAAAAGCATGGAGTATACAGGGTAGTGAAAGAATATGAACAAATATTCAGCAAACACCCATTAGACTTTGGGCAGATCAAAGGGGTAGAGCACACTATACCCACAGGTAACCATCCACCCATAAAGGAGAGGTATAGACCAGTACCACCGGCTCACTACCAATGCGCCAAAGACATGCTCAAAGAAATGAAAGAAGCAGGAGTAATAAGAGACAGTTGTAGCCCCTGGGCAGCCCCACTAGTGCTAGTTAAGAAAAAAGATGGGACCATGAGGATGTGTGTAGACTACAGACGGATCAATCGCATTACACACAAGGATGCATACCCATTACCTAGGATAGAAGAGTCATTGGCTGCATTAAAATCCGCTACTTACTTTTCCACCCTAGATCTGACTAGTGGGTATTGGCAAGTTCCTGTGGCAGAGGCTGATAAGGAGAAGACAGCGTTCACCACACCGATGGGCCTCTGTGAGTTCAATTGTATGCCGTTTGGACTCTGCAACGCGCCTGGTACCTTCCAGCGACTGATGGAGTGCTGCCTAGGACATAAGAACTTCGAAACTGTCCTCTTGTACCTGGATGACGTCATAGTCTACTCCAAGACCTATGAACAGCATCTACAAGACCTGGCAGAAGTGTTTGAAGCCTTATCCGGATACGGCATGTAAATCAAGCCATCCAAGTGTCACCTTCTAAAGCCAAGGGTACAGTACCTGGGACATGTCGTGAGCTCAGAAGGGGTAGCACCAGATCCTGAAAAAGTTACCGTGATAAGAGATTGGCCGAGACCCACCAGCGTGAAAGAGGTGAGGCAATTCCTGGGACTGGTAGGCTACTATAGAAGATTTATAAAAGGGTTCACGAAGCTAGCAGCTCCCCTACAAGACATCCTGGTAGGACAGTCAAAGAAGTCTGCAGCCCGAAATCCTCCTTTCCAGTGGAGTGATGAGAGAGAAGAGTCCTTTAAGAAGTTGAAGTGGGCACTGACAGGAGAAGAGATCCTGGCATATCCAGATTACCATCAACCCTTCATTTTGTACACGGATGCCAGCAACGTAGGACTGGGAGCCGTATTGTCTCAAAAGCAGGAAGGCAAGGAGAAAGTTATTGCTTTTGCAAGCAGGAAGCTCCGGCCTACAGAAAGAAACCCAGAGAATTACAGCTCCTTCAAGTTAGAACTACTGGCAGTAGTTTGGGCTGTAACAGAGCGTTTCAAACACTACCTGGCAGCTGCAGAATTTACCATCTTCACTGACAACAATCCGTTGACCCACCTGGACTCTGCAAAATTAGGTGCGCTGGAACAGCGATGGATAGCCCGACTGTCAAACTACAACTTTGTCATCAAGTACAGGGCAGGCCACAAGAATGGGAATGCAGATGCCTTATCCCGGATGCCACACTCGGGGAACGTAGAAGAGGAACCGGAGGGACTGGAAGAAATTGAGCTGCCGGCCTTTCACCGTCCTAAGGTGGGACAGTATCAACCGAGTGTCTACCAAAAACAACAGCAGGCAACTCTCAACCCATTGGCACACCACGGATGGGCTGACACACAAGACAGCGATCCAGCTGTGAAGCTAGTGAAAGAACTGCTTACACAACAAGGTGCATACCCTAATCAGAATGCCCCAGCTGAGACACAACATCTCTGGAAAGAGAGAGGTAAATTGTTCCTGTACCAAGGGAAGCTCTGTAGAAGGCACACCAATCCCAAAACACATGAGTTGGTCTGGCAGATCATCGTGCCCAAGAGAGACGTCAAGATGGTTCTGGAAGCTTACCACGACGGTGCTGGTCATTTTGGTTGGAAAAAGTTGGAAGTGCTCTTAAGAGAAAGATTCTACTGGGTTGGCATGAGAAAATCAATTGAAGATTGGTGTAGAAAATGCGGACCGTGCAACCTCAGAAGAAAGGATCAACAGAACCAGAGAGCTCCACTCCAGTCCATAGTAACCAAGCAACCACTCGAGCTAGTCGCATTAGACCACGTCAAGTTGTCACCAAGCCGGTCCGGCTATGTCTATGCCTTAACCATCGTGGACCATTACTCACGCTTCTTAGTGGTGGTACCCGTGAAAGACCTTACAGCTAGAACGGCAGCTAAAGCATTCCAGACGTACTTTTGCAGACCCCATGGTTACCCAGAACAAGTCCTTGCAGATCAAGGTCCAGCTTTCGAATCACAGATCTTCCAAGAATTCTGCAACATGTATGGCTGTAAAAAGATCCGCACAACAGCATACCATCCCCAAACAAATGGCTTATGCGAGAAGATGAACCATATTGTGATTGACCTGTTGAAGACCTTACCAGAGTCAGAAAGAAATCAATGGCCAGAGAAATTGCCAGACCTAGTGGACTTGTACAATCATGTCCCGGTGAGTTCTACAAACTGCACCCCCGCTTACCTCATGCGTGCAAGGCCCGGTAAACTGCCAATTGATTTAGATATGGGAATTCTGAAGCCAGATGCGGAACTTCAAGAATCCAATTGGGATACCCTACGTCAGCAGCAGTATCGCCAAGTACAAGAGTGCGTAGAGAAAAGTCTCCAACAAGCTAGGGGAAGACAGGAGAGAACCTTCAACCAGCATGCTCTAGCAACCCCATTGCAACCTGGTGACCAAGTTCTCAAGAGGAAACGGCGCACAAACAAATTGGATAATCAGTGGGAAACCACCCCATATACAGTCTTACCGTCCAGTATGGATAATCCCAAAGTGTGTCTCATCAGTAAGGATGAAGGAAGGACATCAGCTGTCGTGTCAAGAGATCAACTCAAACCGTGTCCTGAAACCCTGAAGACACCAGAAGTCACCTTACCCATACAGGTACAACCTGTCAAGAAGGAAGAAGATGTGTTCCATACAGTCTTAGGAGATTTCCCAAAAACATGGCCAAATTACTATGGAGCAGTAGTAGTCCCAATGATCGCCTTCCCTCAAGTGGCGGAACCAGCATCAGAACTCGTACCACAAGAAGTCTCAAGACAAGAAGAACTGGAAGTCGAAACTGTAGAGGAAGAACAGATTCCTGGTCCCAGTGAGCTTGCCAGTCCTACAGTCAGTCCATCATCCTCACAAGTACCAGAATCACCAAATAGGTACACTTCCACCCACACCATTATGCTAAGTACACCCAGTACAGCAACAGTACGCAGGTCACAGCGTAGTACTCAGGGTCAGATACCAGCAAGATATAAAGACTAATGTGGAATTGCATATAAAATGTACATATGTTATAATGTTTATATGAAAAACCGTAACAGTTTAGTGTACAGAAAAGGTGAGAGAAGAGTGGTGTAAGGTGGCAGCACGGAGAGTTACAACTTGATCACATTGTTGGTGGCCCGAGGGCCGTGAGGTCTACTGCACTTACGACCAGAGTAGAGACACCTTTAAGAAGTGTTTGTTGATTGAAATGTTTATTTAATTGCAACGTTAAGACCAAAAGCCCAGTACCTACAGAGACTATACTGTATGAACACTTATATATTTTTGAACATTTTGGACTCTTTTTGAGCTTTAAGGTTTTTGTATTTTTTCCTTTTGAGACTCTGTATATATATAATTGTTGTGATAACTTGTTTGTTTGTTTCACAGTCCCGGAGTACTGTTCTTCACTAAGGGGGAATGTGGCACCCCAGGGTTGCCACACAAAGGGTTAACTCCCCACACACAACACCAAGACCTCCTGGCCAGAAGGGGGAGACCAAGCTGCTTCCCTGTATATTCTGGTGGAGGGAGGAAATGGTCAGAAGTAGTTTCAGTTTGGAAGTTCAGTGCAGAGCACTGAGGAGAAAGGATCTGTAGGTTGGAAGCTGGCTTTAGCTCACCTCAGGATCCACTGACCAATTCCAGGCCTAGCTGAGGGTCTGAGGAAAGGAGAAAGCGTACACAGAGGAACATTCCTGGGAGACAGAGCATTGCTGAGATTATCCCAGTGGAGCACACAGAACGGATGCTGGATCCGAGACTGCAGGTTACATACTGCACAGTTACCACCAGAGAAGTGAAGATTCCAGATCTTTCACCTGTACCACAGACACAAGCAACAAGCGCAGAGTTCAGGAACATACTAGTAAGGACTCGAGTTGCCTGTCATGTGGGTACCGAGGAGCACAGGGCCGGCTGCATAGTTCACACAGCGGCAGGGCCACAGACACACAGTGCAGGCAAGGAAGCCAAAACGGCCCGGCTGGGTGGGAGAAACCCTGAACCCCTCACAGACTCCGTGGACAGTACTCTGCTGAATACCATCATCAGTAAAGGACAAAGAAACTGCAAAACCGTGAGTCTGCCTGTTTATTGTGCTCGTGTCCTGCACTCCCCCCATAGACTAACATACTGCCCCGGGGAAAAGGCTCTACCCGTGGGGAGCCGTCCCATCTCAAGCTGCCTTCCATCACCCCAGAGGTTCTGCAGCAGCGGTGGTCATCTCTGATCACATTCCACGGGTGGCGTCACGAACACAACCCCCCTTTTTATTGTGGAACCAGGGAGCACAGACCGGGTCATGACACCGTGATCCCCTTTCCAGAAGCGACCCCTTGGCCCGGTTCTGGGTATCCCCTTAACCCCTGGCGACACAATTCTCTGAGTCCGGCTGTCAAGGAAAGGGGATAGCATGAGAGGATAGTATGAAGCCATGGCAAGGAGGGGGGAGTGTGATGAGGAGGCACAGTGTGAGGTAAATCCGGAGATATGACGATAAATCATGATATTCAAGTATGTCAGGAAGCCCTCTCCTGGTGTCACCCCCCCTTTCCTTCACACAACTGGTTTAGCAACAAATCCCAGGGCCATGTCCTGTGATATGGAAATTAGGTGGCTTAGGGACAATGGACACAGGATGACTCCCTGCCGTGACCCTGTAGTGGGGGCTGCTAGCTAGTTAGCAAGGCTATGGAAATAGCCAGACAGAACGACTCCAGTAAAAAATGGTTCATATCTCGCAAGCCATATTTCCGATAAATATGGCAACCATAAAAATGGTGTCTCCGCATGCGGGCGATGCCGGCACACCCTTTTTATGGGAGCAGGACATTGGGAAATGCCCCAGGCGTGATATCAGCCAATGGGGAACTGGCAGACAGGTCATGAGTCCCCTCGTTCTGTAGCTAAATTCATAACTGTCACAATGAGAGCATTGGCGTCCGCCTACGACGCTCCCAGGCCAAGTTATGGCCATATTCCATGTTGTGGATTTTGTCCATAACTCCAGCCAGGGGTGGAGCAGTGCTTCCCTGTGAGGTCACTAAGGTAGGAGGGGACCTGGATTGCCCAGGTTGATAACCCTACTTCGGCCATTTTCCAGTGTTCTTCTGCTCGGGGGCCTGGTTGGGAAAGACCTGTGAGGGAGTTCCTGGAAACCTGGTCTACAGCGCCCCCCTGTGGCCAGACGCAACAAGGTAACTGCTGGAACTGTGTATGCCTGTTTGTAACCCATGCGTTGATTGTAACTGTACTCTGACATATGTATATTCTGTAGATTCCCTATTGTATATATTGTAGTTCTAGTGTGCTTTAGGCTGATTAAATTATATAATTAATCTTGGGCTGTTCTGTTATCTCGATCTTGAATCCCACGTCTGTGTGTTCGGCTAATAGTTACCGTGAAGCGGTTGGTGGCAGCGAATTGTGCCAAGGATTATTGTGGGGAGGCCAGTGAGATTCGGGGAGATTTTATATATTCCGCCCGCGGAGGTCGGGGGAATATATACCTTACTCTCACCGGGGACCCTTCAATAATCGGCATAAGTAGTATAGCGGCCTCCTTGCTTATGGTCGGGCAATTCCATAATTGGCCTGACTATAAGAGGGGCGCTAGAGAGCGCGTCACGTGCTCTGTCTGTCGGTCGGGAGGTATAAAGGAGGGGTGACCCCCACTTGTTACCCCCCGATTGTGACGTACTGGTAGCCAGCGCGGGGGATTTCTGAGTGACCCCCCCGGTGGTTTGTGACACACAGTATAAAGGCTGGGTAGTATAAGGGGGACACAGTGTAGAAGACAGTGTGAAGAGTGGGTTCAGTATGGAAAGTAGAGAGGGCAGTCTGGAGGGTATGTACCATAAGAGGGACTGTGTGTGCGTCATGTTTTGTGCAAAGAATACAGTGAGGGGCCATTATGTATTCAGGGGCACAGCGTAGGTCAGATATTTTTATATAGGAGTATTATAATCATTTTGCTAATTTTAAAGGTATCATGCCAGGATGTTCTGGAGAAGATGGAAGTCTGCAGAGACAAGCTGTGGATGTGAAAAGTTATCATGGCGTCTGGACAAGATGACTCCAATCAGAGGCAACATCATCTATAAGGTACCTGAATGTAAATGATTGGGCACAGTCACACTTGCGTATGATTCGCACGAGTGCAATGTGAAAAAAATCTCGCGTTGCACTCGGCCCCATGTAAGACAATGCTGCAGCTCAGATCTGCAAGTTGTTCTTCAGAACTAATCAGACTGAGGAAAAGGTCGCAGAATGCTGTGATTGTCTGCGAAAGCCGTATCACTCGCACCCATTCAAGAAACATCAGACTGCACTTGAATGTTATCTACAGTAAGTGCAGTGTGATATATGCACAGGCTGACAGTGGAGGAGATGGGGAGATTAATCCCTGGGTGTGTGAGCTGAGACTCTCAGACACTCGCAGCATGCTGCAATTCTTTTTTCATGCCAATATATCACGAAAAATCAATCGCAGATGGACACTGCCCCATAATTTTACAGGCCTTACTGTAGTTTCTGTATAGTCCTGAGTCTGATGATGACTGATATCTCCCAACTATCTCCTTACCATTGTTAAAAAGAATCTGTCACCATGTTTTTGCTCCCCCATCTGAAAGTAGCATAATGTAGAGACAGAAACCCTGATTCCAGCGATGTGTCACTTACTGAGCTGTATGCTGTCATTTTGATAAAATCAATGTTTTCCCGCTGCAGATCTAGCAGTTATACAGAGCTGATGAATATGCTGGACTACCTGGCACCATGCCCAGCAGTCCTGTAATGATAACGTACTGCTGATTAAACAGTGATTTTATCAAAAACTACACTAAGCAGCACAGTAAGTGACACACCGCTAGAATCAGAATCTCTCCCCTACGTTATGCTGCTCTCAGATTAGGTGTTAAAATCCTGATGATAAATTCCCTTTAAAGATGCACTGGAAGTTGTAGATTCCTGCAATACAAATGTCTATGTGTCTGACCTGACATTACAATTGATGTACCATTCTTGTGGTTTTGATGATGTATTTCTGTACTGATGAGGGTTTTGATGCTGTGTTTCTAAACTTATGGGGTTATATAGATGTAATTCTGTACTGCTGGTGGTTCAGATGATGAATTTCTGTACTGCTGGTGGTTGTGATGCTATGTTTCTGTACTGTTGGGTGTTATAATTATGTATTTCTGTACCTCTGCTTGTTCTGGTGCTGTTACTAGTTCTGATCCTGTACACAAGTAACAATACATACATTCTGAAATTGGACAACCCCTTTACTAGAATTGGGCTACACTGCTTAATTTTATTAGTAAAGTCTTGTCCAGGTTTGAGATGAAAGTTTCCAGTCTCTCTAGGTGACTGCAGGCTTCTGAATTCTCACAGCACTTGCACACTTTTCGGATTTTCCGGTGCCAGTGACGAGAGTGGACGGTCATATGAGCGCAAGTATGAGATTTTTATATTTCTGGCCACATTCTGACTAGATGGGTCCGGCCTTACTCAGTTCATTTTTATTGAGCGAGGCCATACATGTCTAGTGAGCACGTGACCACATGTGTGTAAATCACATACTTGCAGTTTTGTGACCTCCCACTCACCGCCGGCACCAGAGAATCCTGACAGCAGGCAGTGTGAGAATTCAGAAGTCTACAGTCACATAGAGTGACACACAATGACTGCAGATTTTTATCTCAAACCTGTAGAGGCCCTTTACTTATAAAATTAAACAGTGTAGCCCAATCCTAACAGCATGTAATATACTCCCTGTCAGGATTCCACTCTGCTTCTGGTTCCAGCAGACACCACATGGCCTCTGCACTCATATGTGATTTTCATTCTTGCATGAGACAATTAGCTTTTCTTCCTACATTTCTCATTGAACATTGAGAGAATTATTAAGAGCAGCTCGTCATCACGTGATTAAATGTGCAAATCACATATAAATAATTGGTCACATGGGGGGGCGCCAAATTGAATTCTTGCCCCGGGTGCCGGAAAGCCTAGATACACTTCTGGTTATATCACACAAAATAGTTACTAAATAACATTTCCCACATGTCTACTTTACATCAGCGCAATTTGTGAAACATAATTTTTTTTGTTTAGAAGTTAGAAGGGTTCAAAGTTCATCAACAATTTCTCATTTTTCCAACAACATTTACAAAAACATTTTTTTAGGGACCACATCACATTTGAAGTGACTTTGTGACAGAAAATACCCAAAAGAGACACCATTCTAAAAACTACACCCCTCACTGCTCAAAACCACATGCTTCAAGTTTACTAACCCTTTAGGTGCTTCACGGGAACTAAAGCAATGTGGAATCTTAATTAGCCCCACATTTTACATTTTCACAAGGGTACCAGGAGAAAATGCACCATACAATTTGTCGTGCAATTTCTCCTGAGAACGATGATACCTCATGTTGTGGAAATCCTGTTTGTGCACAAGGCAGGGCCTGGAAGAGAAAAGCGTCATTTCAATTTTAGAGAGCAAAATTGTCTGGAATAGATAGCGGACGCCATGTCGCATTTCAAGAGCCTGTGAGGTGCCTAAACAGTGGAGCCCCCCAACAAGTGACCTCATTTTTGAAACTAGGCCCCTCAAAGAATTTATCTAGATCTTTAGTGAGCACCTTGAACCCCCAAGTGCTTCACAGAATTTTATAACGTTGAGCTATGAAAAAGAAAAAATACATTTTTAACACAAAAATATGACTTTAACCCCTTCGCGACCGCGGGCAGTAAAATTACGTCCTATTTTAACGTGACGTAACGACCAGGGACGTAATTTTACGGCCTAAACTTCATTTGATTGCCATGGCCATAGCAATGGCTTTCAAATGATGTCCCCTGCTGTTTCTTACAGTAGGGGACCTTTGCTTGACCCCAGGATTCATTATCCCTGCCAGCAGTGATCGGTATCTCTGTTTTGTCATGGTTATCCGACTTGTAGCCTGCCTTTATAACTTTCACTATTCTAAAGGCCCAGTCACACACAACGACTTAAGGCCCCGTCACACTAAGCAACATCGCTAGCAACATCGCTGCTAACGAACAACTTTTGTGACGTTGCTAGCGATGTTGCTGTGTGTGACATCCAGCAACAACCTGGCCCCTGCTGTGAGGTCGTTGGTTGTTGCTGAATGTCCTGGGCCATTTTTTAGTTGTTGCTGTCCCGCTGTGAAGCACAGATCGCTGTGTGTGACAGCGATACAGCAACAACTAATGTGCAGGCAGCAGGAGCCAGCTTCTGCGGAGGCTGGTAACCACAGTAAACATCGGGTAACCAAGAAGCCCTGTCCTTGGTTACCCGATATTTACCTTTGTTACCAGCCTCCGCCGCTCTCACTGTCAGTGCCGGCTCCTGCTCTGTGCACATGTAGCTGCAGGACACATCGGGTTAATTAACCCGATGTGTGCTGTAGCTAAGAGAGCAGGGAGCCAGCGCTAAGCGGTGTGCGCTGCTCCCTGCTCTGTGCACATGTAGCTGCAGCACACATCGGGTAATTAACCCGATGTGTGCTGTAACTAGGAGAGCAGGGAGCCAGCGCTCAGTGTGCGCTGCTCCCTGCTCTCTGCACGTGTAGCTCTGTGCGCTGGTAACCAAGGTAAATATCGGGTTGGTTACCCGATATTTACCTTAGTTACCAAGCGCAGCATCTTCCACGCGGCGCTGGGGGCTGGTCACTGGTTGCTGGTGAGCTCACCAGCAACTCGTGTAGCGACGCTCCAGCGATCCCTGCCAGGTCAGGTTGCTGGTGGGATCGCTGGAGCGTCGCAGTGTGACATCTCACCAGCAACCTCCTAGCAACTTACCAGCGATCCTTTACCTTTAAGGTCCAGTCACACTAAGCAACTTACCAGCGATCCCAACAACGATAGGGATCGCTGGTAAGTTGCTAGGAGGTTGCTGGTGAGATGTCACACTGCGACGCTCCAGCGATCCCACCAGCAACCTGACCTGGCAGGGATCGCTGGAGCGTCGCTACACGAGTTGCTGGTGAGCTCACCAGCAACCAGTGACCAGCCCCCAGCGCCGCATGGAAGATGCTGCGCTTGGTAACTAAGGTAAATATCGGGTAACCAACCCGATATTTACCTTGGTTACCAGCGCACGGAGCTACACGTGCAGAGAGCAGGGAGCAGCGCACACTGAGCGCTGGCTCCCTGCTCTCCTAGTTACAGCACACATCTGGTTAATTACCCGATGTGTGCTGCAGCTACATGTGCACAGAGCAGGGAGCAGCGCACAATGCTTAGCGATGACTCCTTGCTCTCCTAGTTACAGCACACATTGGGTTAATTAACCCGATGTGTCCTGCAGCTACATGTGCACAGAGCAGGAGCCGGCACTGACAGTGAGAGCGGCGGAGGCTGGTAACAAAGGTAAATATCGGGTAACCAAGGACAGGGCTTCTTGGTTACCCGATGTTTACTGTGGTTACCAGCCTCCGCAGAAGCCGGCTCCTGCTGCCTGCACATTTAGTTGTTGCTGTCTCGCTGTCACACACAGCGATCTGTGCTTCACAGCGGGACAGCAACAACTAAAAAATGGCCCAGGACATTCAGCAACAACCAACGACCTCACAGCAGGGGCCAGGTTGTTGCTGGATGTCACACACAGCAACATCGCTAGCAACGTCACAAAAGTTGTTCGTTAGCAGCGATGTTGCTAGCGATGTTGCTTAGTGTGACGGGGCCTTTAGGGGTGCTTCACACACAGCGAGCTCGCTGCCGAGATCGCTGCTGAGTCACGCTTTTTGTGACGCAGCAGTGACCTCATTAGCGATCTCGCTGTGTGTGACACTGAGCAGCGATCTGGCCCCTGCTGCGAGATCGCTGCTCGTTACACACAGCCCTGGTTCCTTTTCTTCAAAGGCGCTCTCCCACTGTGACACACAGATCGCTGTGTGTGACAGCGAGAGAGCGACGAAATGAAGCGAGCAGGGAGCAGGAGCCGGCATCTGGCAGCTGCGGTAAGCTGTAACCAAGATAAACATCGGGTAACCAAGGTGGTTACCCGATATTTACCTTAGTTACCAGCCTCCGCAGCTCTCATGCTGCCTGTGCTGCCGGCTCCGGCTCTCTGCACATGTAGCTGCTGTACACATCGGGTTAATTAACCCGATGTGTACTGTAGCTAGGAGAGCAAGGAGCCAGCGCTAAGCAGTGTGCGCGGCTCCCTGCTCTCTGCACATGTAGCTGCATTACACATCGGGTTAATTAACCCGATGTGTACTGTAGCTAGGAGAGCAAGGAGCCAGCGCTAAGCTAAGCGGTGTGCGCTGGTAACTAATGTAAACATCGGGTAACCATACCCGATGTTTACCTTAGTTACCAGTGTCCGCAGCTTCCAGACGCCGGCTCCGTGCAAGCGCAGCGTCGCTTGCACGTCGCTGCTGGCTGGGGGCTGGTCACTGGTCGCTGGTGAGATCTGCCTGTTTGACAGCTCACCAGCGACCATGTTGCGATGCAGCAGCGATCCTGACCAGGTCAGATCGCTGGTCGGAACGCTGCTGCATCGCTAAAGTGTGAAGGTACCCTTACCAGCGATCCTGAAAACGATGTGACCTGATAAGGATCGCAGGTAAGTCGCTGGGAGTTCGCAGGTGAGATGTCACACAGTCAGATCTTACCAGCGATGCAGGAACAATACAGGTCGCAGTAGTGACCTGTATAACGATCTCAGCAGTCACTGTGACCCCTGTCACCAGTGTCAAACACAGTGATGTGTCCTGCTCAGCAGGACATCACCTTTGAAGAAAATGGCCTAGACCATTCTTCAACAACTAGAGATCTCACAGCAGGGGCCTTATCGCTGGTAGATGTCACACATAACAAGATCGCTAACGGGATCGCTACTGAGTCACCAAAACGGTGACTCAGCTGCGATCTCGTTATGTGTGACAGTACCTTTAAGGTCCAGTCACACATAACGAGATCGTGAACGAGATCGCTACTACGTCACACTTTCTGGATCGTTTATGAGTCGTTGTTGAAATCGCATGTTGGGTGTCACACATAACGAGTTTATGAACGAGCATGCGTCCCGTATAACGATCTTTCAAATCGCTGGGACCCTGTCACACAGCAACTATGTTAACGATTCCAATCCCATTAGGGGCGTAGTAAAATGCAGTGAGTCACGTAGGCGTGCATTTGCGTCGCCTTTTCCATACCCCCCTCCACTTTCATTGGCGGCCAATACTGCGTTCTGATTGGGCATGCAGGGGGCGTATCTAGCGGTTAAATTTTGGATCGCGTCACCCTTTGTCACTTCTTTTGCGCTTTGCTTTGAGATAGAACCTGCGTCTCCACCCTGATTCCTTCGTCCATTGTACCCGGTCGCTTTGTTGGTGTGTTTTTCGGATCGAAGCCACACCTGCACCTGGAGCTAACCAATCGGTGCAGAGAGGGGCGCGGAAACGGGGACGCAACAACACGCCTTCGTGCATCTCATCTAGGTCGTCAACGAAATCGTTAATAGGGTGTCAAACATACAGATTCATGCAGCCCAGCAGGACTCCAACGAGCCAGAAATGGCCCAAGCTGTTCGGCATCGATCAGCGATTTCGCAGCAGGGGGTGAATCGTTGGTACGTGTCAAACATGACGAGATCGCAATTGAAGTCGTTCTTGCGTCACAGAAACTGTGACGTAGTAACGATCTCGTTTACGATCTCGTTATGTGTGAAGTGGCCTTTAGTTTGTGAAATGCTATTGTGCCAGGATTAGCTATGTTATCTAATCCTTAATTGTGTTAACTTTCACAGCAGCCCTGGTCATTGTTTACCAAACTATCAGGCTGCGTTTACTTTATATCTACATTCAGATTGTCAAAACTAACATTTACTGGTTGCTGTGATTAGAGGTTATTAAGGGTGCCTTCACACTTTAGCGATGCTGCAGCGATCCGACCAGCGATCTGACCTGGTCAGGATCGCTGCTGCATCGCTACATGGTCGCTGGTGAGCTGTCAAACAGGCAGATGTCACCAGCGACCAGTGACCATCCCCCAGTGAGCAGCGACGTGCAAGCGACGCTGCGCTTGCACGGAGCCGGCGTCTGGAAGCTGCGGACACTGGTAACTAAGGTAAACATCGGGTATGGTTACCCGATGTTTACATTAGTTACCAGCGCACACCGCTTAGCTGTGTGTGCAGGGAGCAGGCACTGGCAGCGTGAGAGCTGCGGAGGCTGGTAACGAAGGTAAATATCGGGTAACCACCTTGGTTACCCGATGTTTACCTTGGTTACAGCTTACTGCAGGCTGTCAGACGCCGGCTCCTGCTCCCTGCACATTCAGGAATGTTGCTCTCTCGCTGTCACACACAGCGATGTGTGCTTATCAGCGGGAGAGCAACAATAAAAAAATGAACCAGAGCTGTGTGTAACGAGCAACGATCTCACAGCAGGGGCCAGATCGCTGCTCAGTGTCACACACAGCGAGATCGCTAATGAGGTCACTGCTGCGTCACAAAAACCGTGACTCAGCAGCGATCTCAGTAGCGATCTCGCTGTGTGTGAAGCACCCCTAACCCTTGCAGATTAATACATGGGTCTCTGTATTTATTCTTTGATATTATTGCCTCTCTTCTCCTAGAGCTCTTAAAGCCCCGTTACACACTGAAACTTTCTAGCGGGGATCGCTACAAACTCTCTGGTGAGCTGTCAAACAGGCAAACCTGGCCAACGAGGCAACAGCGATCCGGACCTGCAGAGCGACCTAGCTGGTCATTGGGACGTTGTAAAGCAGCTTTTTGAAAGGGAAGTCGCTAACGAAGTCGCTGTAAAGTCCCCTTACACACTAAAACTTTGCTGCACAGCGGGAAACAAAGGACCAAAGAATGGTCCTGAACGATTTGTAGCGATCATAACTTCACAGCAGGGGCCAGGTCGCTGATGTGTTTCACACACTGCAATGTCGCTGGGGAGGTTGCTGTAACGTCACAAAACCGGTGACGTTACAGCGATGTCATTTGCGATGTTGCAGTGTGTAAAGCCACCTTTACTTGCAATGTGCAATATATAATAAGCCCCATTTATGGTCACACCGCCCAATTTCTTGCTGTGTTGATTTTAAATTTGTCTGTGTATGTCCCTTATGTGTCACGCATAATAAATAATTTGTTAAACTTTTTCAAAAAATTGTGTGCATTGATGCCTTTATTGATAGTCTATTCAACTTTTAGACTAAGGGCGGCTTTGCACGTTGTGACATCGCAAGCCGATGCTGCGATGTCGCACGCGATAGTCCCCGCCCCCGTCGCAGGTACGATATCGTGTTATAGCTGGCGTAGCGAAAATTATCGCTACGCCAGCTTCACATGCACTCACCTGCCCTGCGACCGTCGCTCTGGCCGGCGACCCGCCTCCTTCCTAAGGGGGCGGGTCGTGCGGCGTCATAGCAACATCACACGGCAGGCGGACAATAGCGGCGGAGGGGCGGAGATGAGCAGGATGTAAACATCCCGCCCAACTCCTTCCTTCCGCATATCCTACGGAAGCCGTGGTGACGCTGGTAGGAGATGTTCCTCGCTCCTGCGGCTTCACACACAGCGATGTGTGCTGCCGCAGGAGCAAGGAACAACATCGGACCGTCGCGTCAGCGTAATTATGGATTACGCCGATGCTGCACCGATGATACGATTACGATGCTTTTGCGCTCGTTAATCGTATCATCTAGGCTTTACACACTACGATGTCGCATGCGATGCCGGATGTGCGTCACTTTCAATTTGACCCCACCGACATCGCACCTGTGATGTCGTAGTGTGCAAAGCCCGCCTAAGTCTAATTTCTTTAGTAATTTTTTGATACTGTGAGATCCGGCTATGATCTGCTCTAGCAGCTTCAACAACTCATAGCCGGAGCTCTAAAATGTCGCCCCCCAGCCCCTGCAGCACTGATTGGAGCGATCGTGCTATGACGCGCAATCGCTCCAATCAGTGTGCAGTGGGGCGGTCTGATCTGCCGGTGGCCGCCCTCCCCAGGCCTGTGCTGGCCTGCGAGCCCTCCCCCAACATGTCTGCAGCGTGCAGTGGCTGGTACTTGTGGTACCACGCCACCACTGCTGCCGCCGCCGCCGTAGCTGAGGTCACCGCTAATGCTGCACATGAGTACTGTGCTCACCTTGCAGCCCGTGCGCGCTCCTGTGGTGCCCCGTGCGCGCTCCCGTTATGGCCCCTGCCCGTGCCACCCTGCGATCTGCCCCTCCACGCCCCGATCTGCCCCCCCCGACATCCCGATCTGCTCCCCCCACAATCTGACTGCCTCCCCCATTATCTCTATTCTGCTTCTGCAGCTCCCTCTCCGGTCTCCCCCTCTGCTCTCCCCCCCCTCCCCCTCTGCTCTCCCCCCTCTCCCCCTCTGCTCTCCCCCCCTCTCCCCCTCTGCTCTCCCCCCCTCTCCCCCTCTGCTCTCCCCCTCTGCTCTCCCCCGACGTCCTCTTACCTGTCTTCACCGGCTCGTCTGAGGTCTTAACTGGCCCGATCACATCTGCCTCCATCGCTGGGTCCTTCTTGGGCATTCTGCTGATCTGCCCAACGTCCTGCCTGCTGCTCCTGTAAAGCTGTTCCTCCTGCAGCTCTTCTGGTCAGTGATCCTCTGGGTACTGTGAGTATAACTTTTTTTTTTTCTGTATCCCCTGTCCATTTTTACACTTCATCCATCCGTGCGTCCCGCCGAGCGCTGATCAGGGATGCAGATAACGGATCTGCATCCCTGCTCAATTTTTGGCATGACTTTTTTTTCCGTATCCCCGACGCTTTTTGTATCGCATCTGTCCGTGCGTCCCGCGAAGCGCTGATCAGGGATACACATAACGTATCTGCATCCCTGCTCAATTTTTGGCGTGACTTTTTTCCGTATCCCCGACGCTTTTTGTATCGCATCCGTCCGTGCGTGCCGCCGAGCGCTGATCAGGGATGCACATAACGGATCGGCATCCCTGCTCAATTTTTGGCGTGATTTTTTTCCGTATCTGCGACGCTTTTTGTATCGCATCCGTCCGTGCATCCCGCCAAGCGCTGATCAGGGATGCACATAACGTATCTGCATTCATGGTCAATTTTTGGCGTGACTTTTTTTTTCCGTATCCCCGACGCTTTTTGTATCGCATCCGACCATGCGTCCTGCAGCGGCCGATTAGTGCACCGTGTATGTGCGTTTGAAAAGTCAAATGGCATTTCTTCTCTTCTGAGCCCTGCCATGCGCCCAAACAATTACTTTCCACCACATATGAGGTATCTACGTACTCAGGAAAAATTACACAATATGTTTTATGGTGCAGTTTTTCCTGATACCGTTGTAAAAAAAAAAACTACCTGATTGATGCAAAAAAATTGTGGTTAAAAGAAAAAAAATAATTTTCACGGTTCAACGTTATCAACTTCTGTGGAGCCCCTGCGGGTACAAGGGGCTCACTAAATATCTAGATAAATTCCTTGAGGGGGTCTAGTTCCAAAATTGGGGTAATTTGTGGGGGAGCTCCACTGTTTAGACACCAAACGTGATATGGCGTCCACTAATGATTCCAACCAATTTTGCTGTCAAATGGCGTTCCTTCTCTTCTGAGCCCCGCCATGCGCCCAAACAATTACTTTCCACCACATATGAGGTATCTGCGTACTCAGGAGAAATTGCACAATACGTTTTATGGTACATTTTTTCCTGATACCCTTGTGGAAAAAAAAGCTACCTTGTTTGAGTGACAGTTTTGTGGTGAAAAAAAAAATTGTATTCCTGGCTCAACATTATCAACTTCTGTGGAGCCCTTTGGGGCTCGCTAAACATCTAGATAAACTCATTGAGGGGTCTAGTTTCCAAAATGGGGTCACTTGTGGGGGAGCTCTACTGTTTAGGTACCATAGGGGGTCTCCAAACGTGACATGGCGTCCGATAATGATTCCAACCAATTTTGCTGTCAAATGGCGTTCCTTCTCTTCTGAGCCCCGCCATGCACCCAAACAATTACTTTCCACCACATATGAGGTATCGCCGTACTCAGGAAAAAATGCACTATAAATTTCATGGTGAATTTTTTCCTCATACCCTTGTGAAAAAAAAGCTACCTAGTTGAAGCAACAGTTTTGTGATAAAAAATTTTTTTTTTCTTTTCACGGCTCAACGTTATAAACTTCTGTGAAGCCCCCAGGGGTTCAAAGTGCACATCAAACATCTAGAAAAAATATTTGAGGGCTCTAGTTTCCAAAATGGGGTCACTTATGGGGGAGCTCCCTTGTTTAGGCACCTCAGGGAGTCTTCAAACCCGACATGGCGTCCGCTAATGAGTGCAGCTAATTTTGCACTCAAAAATTCAAATCGCGCTCCTTGCCTTCCGAGCCATGCCGTGTGTCCAAACATTTGATTTCCACCACATATGAGGTATCTGCATACTCAGGAGAAAATGTACAATACATTTTATGGTGCATTTTTTCCTGATACCCTTGTGAAAAAAAAGCTACCTAGTTGAAGCAACCGTTTTGTGGTAAAAAAAAATGTTTTTTCTTTTCACGGCTCAACGATATAAACTTCTGTGAAGCCCCCAGGTGTTCAAAGTGCTTACCAAACATCTAGAAAAAATACTTGAGGGCTCTAGTTTCCAAAATGGGGTCACTTGTGGGGGAGCTCCATTGTTTAGGCACCTCAGGGGGTCTTCAAACCCGACATGGCGTCCGCTAATGAGTGCAGCTAATTTTGCACTCAAAAATTCAAATAGTGCTCCTTGCCTTCCGAGCCCTGCCGTGTGTCCAAACATTTGATTTCCACCACATATGAGGTATCTGCGTACTCAGGAGAAAATGCACAATACATTTTATGGTGCATTTTTTCCTGATACCCTTATGAAAAAAAAACAACCTAGTTGAAGCAACCGTTTTGTGGTAAAAAAAAATTTTCTTTTCTAGGCTCAGCGATATAAAGTTCAGTGAAGCCCCCAGGTGTTTAAAGTGCTCACCAAACATCTAGAAAAATTATTTGAGGGCTCTAGTTTCCAAAATGGGGTCACTTGTGGGGGAGCTCCATTGTTTAGGCAACTCAGGGGGTCTTCAAACCCGACATGGCGTCCGCTAATGAGTGCAGCTAATTTTGCGCTCAAAAATTCAAATGGCGACCCTTCCCTTTCGACCTCTGCCATGCGCACAAACAATTGATTTTTACCACATATCGGGTATCAGCGGACTCAGGAGAAAATGCACAGTAAATTGTAGGGTGCACTTTCTCTTTTCTCCCTTGTAAAAATGAAAATGTTATGGCTAAAGTAACATTTTTGTGTTAAAAAGTAAAATTTTCATTTTTTCCTTCCACATTGCTTTGGTTCCTGTGAAGCGCCTAAAGGGTTAATAAACTTCTTGAATGTGGTTTTGAGCAGTGTGAGGGGTGCAGTTTTTAGAATGGGGTCACTTTTGGGTATTTTCTGTCACCTCGGCCTCTCAAAGTCACTTCAAATGTGATGTGGTCCCTAATTCTTTTGTAAATTTTGTTGGAAAAATGAGAAATTGCTGATGACCTTTGACCCCTTCTAACTTCCTAACGAAAAAAAATTTTGTTTCGTAAATTGTGCTGATGGAAAATAGACAAGTGGGAAAGTTTATTTATTAACTATTTTGTGTGACATATCTCTCAGATTTATGGGCATACATTTTCAAAGTTTGAAAATTGCGAAATTTTCATAATTTTCACAAAATTTCCTAAATATTCACAAATAAACGCAAAAAATATCGGCCTAAATTTACCACTGACATGAAGTACAATATGTCACGAAAAAACAATCTCAGAATCGCCAGGATCCGTTGAAGCGTTCCAGAGTTATAACCTGTCAAAGTGACACTGGTCAGAATTTAAAAAAATGGCCCGGTCATTAGGGTGTTTTAGTGGCCGGGGGTGAAGGGGTTAACCCCAAATCTTTAATTTTCACAACGGTAACAGGAGATTTATTTACAAAAACTAGGTGTAACAGAAATATCAATGTGAACATGAGTTAAATGAAGTACAGTGGGGGAAAAAAGTACTTAGCCACCAATTCTGCAAATTCTTCCACTTAAAAAGATGAAAGAGGCCTGTAATAGACATCATAGGTAGACCACAACTATGAGAGACAAAATGAGAAAACAAATCCAGAAAATCACCGCGTTTGATTTGTCAAGATTGTTTTTTAAAATTATGGTGGAAAATAAGTATTTGGTTAATAACAAATGTTCATCTCATAGTGGAACCTTGGATTACGAGCATAATTAGTTCTGGGACTGTGCTCTTAAACCAAGTTACTCTTATATCAAAGAGAATTTTCCCATAGGAAATAATTGAATCTCAGACAATTCATTCCACAACCCAAAAATATTTACTGTATTTATACAAACTTATTACAGTAATACAAGATACTGTACTCTATTCATATAAAGTTATTACAGTACAGTAATACAAAATAATGTACTAAGTACTGTATTAAGAAACATATAAAGCAAATAAAACTGCACATTAGCTTACAATAGGATTGTTTGGTGTGTGGGAGGTACTATAGAGAGAAAAAATGATGTATAAATATGACAACCTTTATGCTAGTCCAATACACACCCCAAATCTATTCTCCACAAAATAAGGGCAGAACTGAGCCAAATGTGGGGTAGGAATACTGCCCAGGCAATTACATTACAAGCAATGTGCTGTACTGGTTATCAGAAAGAAACTACAGTACTGTATCCACAAATGTAAATTCATAGACATGCTATATAGTATATACTGTACTGTACAATGGTATACTGTATACAGTATATATGAACAGAAAGTTACCTCCAGAGCAGGTCAGAGTGTGGTGAAAAGACAGAACCGGAAGTGTGCACGGTGAGGATTTGCTCTTATTGCAAATCATTGCTCTTAAACAAAGTTACAAATTTGTAAAAAGCTTTGCTTGTCTTGTAAAATGCTCTTAAACCAAGTTACGCTTAATCTAAGGTTCCACTGTATATTCTTTGTTGGCAATGACAGAGATCAAAGGTTTTCTGTAAAGCGGGCTTTACATGCTACGACATCGTAAGTGATCTTGTTGGGGTCTCGGAATTTGTGACGCACATCCGGTTGCTTTAGCGATGCCGTTGTGTGTGACACCTATGAGCGATTTTGCATCCTCGCAGAAACGTGCAAAATCGCTCATCGGCGACATGGGGGTCCATTCTCAAATATCGTTACTGCAGCAGTAACAAAGTTGTTGACATGTCAATTGTTTTTGCCATTTGGGTTTTGCCCTGCAAAGCTGAGTTTTTGACCAAAGTTCTGCAACAAAAAGGCTGCAGTTTGAACTGCAAAGTGCGGACAAGAAACCCAAATTCCCATAGACTTTGCTTGAAAAGCATAACACAACCATTTTGGCATTAAACGCTGCAGTTGAAAAAGCAGCAAAAAAGCAGGTAAAAAGCAACGTGCGGACATAGCCTTATACTGATAACAAGTTCAAACAGGTGCCATTACTACAGGTAATGAGTGGAGGACAGAGGAGCCTCTTAAAGAAGAAGTTACAGGTCTGTGAGAGACAGAAATCTTGCATGTTTTTAGGTGACTAAATACTTATTTTCCACTATAATTTGCAAAATAAATCTTGCCAAATCAGGCGCGGTGATTTTCTGGATTTGTTTTCTCATTTTGTTTCTCATAGTTGTGGTCTACCTATGATGTCAATTGCAAGCCTCTCTCATCTTTTTAAGTGGGAGAACTTGCACAATTGGTGGCTGAGTAAATACTTTTTTTCCCCACTGTGTATACAGTCTACATTGAGTGGGGGTGCCATCTGACATTAGGCTATAAACCCCCGTTGCTAGGTAGGGGACAGATGTTCAATTAGGAACAAAATAGGATTATATTTGCCCCATACCTAGCATTTATTTATTGGTTTATTTACCAATTTATCAATTTACTAACCTACCCTCTTGACAACTGATTGAACTCCCAGTATCTACTATTTTTCTGAGTGGTAGACCCCATTGTTATTATTTCATGTGTTTTTTCATAAGGTTTTAAGTATATTTAATAAAGTGGTCAAAAACTACTTTTGAGGCACCGTACAAAGTGAAGAAGGGAAGGAGTGTCATATTCAGTTCAGATTTAGTTGGAATGGTTTGTGGGTGCCAAGTCATATTGTCAGAGCCCCTGAGGTGCAATAATAGCAAAAATCCCCCACAGATAACCCCATTTTAAAAAAGCAACCCCTCAATGAATTCATCCAGAGGTGCAGTGAGCATATTGATACTACAAGTGTGTCACAAAATTGTATACTATTGGGCGATGAAGAAAAAATAATTATAGTTTTACCATTAAAATGTTGTTTTAACCCCAGGTTTCCAATTTTATCAAGGGGAATAGGTACAAAAAGGCCCCATAATGTGTTCCACATTTTTTCTTGATCATGACAATACTCCACATGTAATAAAGGGTAAGCTGTGCTCAACCGCTATGGCCCTGGTGCTCGGGAGAAAAAAGTCCAAATATCCAAATATATACTCCGACACACAGTAAAGAAAAATGAACAGTCCAGGTATTGTGGTATGCTTGTGCTCTTTTATTAATTCATGTATTAAAACGGTTCTGTCTGACGTTGCGGCTCACGCAAGAGCCTTCATCAGAGACAGGTGAGTACCGTATGTTGAAAGAGGTTCTATTAGCACATGTGAAAAGAAAGAGAAGTATGTAGATACTCAAGAAGGACACTTGGTATGGAGAAGATATATGTATAGCATAAAAGCACTGTCATGTTCTATGAGTAGAGGCTCACAATTAGTAAGGAATCATAGGATAGCACTACTGTAGGAAGTATACTATAAAATGGTAAGTGAGGGGCTCCCTCACTTGTCACATCATGCTGCGATAGGTATTCTCTGGTGCTCTCACCATTCCTCTACCATTTTATAGTATACTCTACATACCTCATGTGACCTTTCCCCATACACCACTGTTCTATGAACAAGTAATACATAAGACTGACCATCACACGTATACTATCTTGCACATCGCATTCCTACAGTAGTGCTATCCTATGATTCCTTACTAATTGTGAGCCCCTACTCATACAACACGACAGTGCTTTTATGCTATACACATATCTTCTCCATACCAAGTGTCCTTCTTGAGTATCTACATACTTCTCTTTCTTTCCACATGTGCTAATAGGACCTCTTTCAACATACAGTACTCACCTATCTCTGATGAAGGCTCTTGCGTGAGCCGCAACGTCAGACAGAACCGTTTAATACATGAATTAATAAAAGAGCACAAGCATACAACAATACCTAGACTGTTCATTTTTCTTAACTTTGTGCCGGGGTACATATTTGAATACTCCACATGTGACTGCACAGTAATGTTTGGCCACATCACAGAGCTCAAGCGGGAAGGAGCGCCATTTGATATTTGGAGCACAAATTGTCCTAGAATAGTTTTCAGACTTCATTTGCAGAGCCCCTATGTGCTAGAACAGCAGAAACCCCCTCAAGCAGCGTCGGACTGGCTACCGGAGGAATCTCCAGTAGTGCCAGGCCTGGATTCAGTTACCTGCATTGCACTCCGGAGCTCTCCCCTGCAGCCTGGACTGATCTCAGAGTTTGCAGGACTGAGCTGCGAGCACCGAGTGATTGATTCCTCGGCGATTGCGGTTCAGTTCATGACAGCTGTGGACAGGCCAGGCTGATCTCCGGAGTTCAGGTGAGAGCACCGGAGATCAGCCTGGGATATCTGCAGCTGTCATGAACTGAACCGCAATCGCCGGGGAATCAATCACTCGGCGCTTGCGGTTCAGTCTAGGCTGCACTCTGGAGCTCAGGTGAGAGCTCTGGAGTGCAATGCAGGTACCTGAATCCAGGCCTGGCATTACTGGAGATTCCTCCGGTAGCCAGTCCGACGCTGCCCTCAAGTGACCACATTTTGGAAATACACCCCTCCTGGAGTTGATCTATGAGTGTAGTGACATTGATTTAGTCTCTGCAAAACATCCATGAAGTCAAACGCAGTGAATGTTGCAGAATTAAAAATTGTAAATAAGCCCTTGTTGTGCATTGTAGTGCTCGTACATTGTGCGCAGCTAGTGATTTCTGGACACCTACATCCTGTAAATTAAGCAGGCTTCCTCACTACAACAATGTCAGACATGTGGACGTTAACCGTGGTTTAGGCACACTGTGCGGCTCAGAAGGTAGGCGGGCATTTGCATTTTGGAGCACAGATTTTGCTGGATCTCTTTTTTGAGTGGGGAGCCATAGCGCTTTTCCAGAGCCTTTGTGCTACCAGTAATGTGGATGCCGCCTATATTTCCGCTAACAGATAACGGACCTGAGTGGAGACTTGTGTTTTTGTGGGTTGAGTTGAATGCTATTTAGTGGCAATTTGGGGCAGAGAACATTTTTTTTAATTTTTTATTTATCAACATACCTGAGTATAATATACAAGCAACAAAATCAAGTGTACAAATGCCACATAGTATAGTAATACAGTCAACATTCCCTGAAACGAACATTTTTGATCAGTTGAGCACTTACGTCTGGGTTTCCATCTGCATCTCCAAAATACGTGATTTAAGTGAAACTTCCTATGGATCCATTCAGTATAATGAGGCAGCAGAATTACTGCAGACTCCGTCTGACTTCTGTTCCACGGTGTTTGTATTTTCAGAGGTAAACAAAACGGTTGTTGACCACACTTTTGTGCATGCCTAAAAAGATGGACACTGCCAGATCACAGGCAGACAAGAGTTCAAAGTGACTGCCCTCGCTTCATTACAGTGAATTTTCCGTAGGGAATTTTATCTGAATCAGGTTTTTCAGAGATTTACACGTAATCCCCGGTGCAAAGGTGGAGCACAGGATCAATGTAAGCTGAGCCTTTGTCACACGGCATTTTGCTCTTGACTTGCCAAGTGTCATGGCGGCATTAGATGTTGTTCAGACCACAGACTCTAAGGCCTTGTTCGCACGTACCTGCTGAATATTCTGCAGCGATTTGACAGCACATGTGCGCTTCAAATCGCTGCAGAAACATTGCATAATGGATGCAGTTTTTCTGTAGAACAAAAGCCGATTTCATGCACTATGGCTGCTGCCCCCACCATAGACAGAGTGTTAGCTGCATCCAAAGCGCACGGAATAATTGACATGTTGCTTTTATGAATGCACGGATTTGGGTGAAAATTTTAGCATCCAAATCGCTGCGTTCAAAAAAGCAACGTGCGCATGTGTCATGCACAATCTTCATAGATTAACACTCCTCACTATACTTTCTCTGGTGCTTCTGAGTTACACGGGCAGGCTTCAGTGACGACAAACTGTGTGTTCATTAGTGATCGCACTAGCAGGAGTTCATTTCTGCTAGCCTGCTGGTTACTTTTCAGATCACATGTTGCAGAAGACCTAAGACAGGTACTCCCCCGCCTTTTTAAGATTGAGGAATTGGTCTTCCTTTACCGACTATAGCTTTCTGCTACACCGGTCCACGTGCTGTTGTTTTCCAGCCTAGTGATTTACTGCATGTTGCTTGATGTGCTGTGTAATTCCTCCTGGCTTTAGTTTTCCCCCTTATCACTTGCCTGATTACTTTGTGTGAGCGTGCTGTGTGATAGAGTTTTGGTTTGCCCTTTTCTCTATCACTCTTGGTGTTTACATGCTCCTTTCACAGACCCTCTTCCCAGGGTATGGAGGGTTGGAGTACTACATTAGGGCTGGTCAGGAGCAGGGGTAGGCAACCCAAATATCCTGACCATGAGACGTATCTGTAGCGCCCCTGAGAGCCTCAGGGCACTAGAAGGAACTGCATCCTCTCGGGGATGCAGAACCTATCCCCTGGGATCTGGAGTAACAGTGCCATTGACCACCAAAACACAAATCAAATCCTAGGGAACTCTCCACACCGGGCATAAAGGGGTTAACAGAAGGGTTTAGCCAGCTTGGTGGGAGGAGTTACGGAGTCTGAGTCGGAGTCAGTTGGAGTCAGACGGTGCACGTTGAAGTGTGCGGACGTGCCGGAGCTGGGTCTGTGTAACAGAAACCCCGGGGCATGGGAGAGAAGTCGCCAGGACGGGTACCGGAGATACTGCTGGGACCGGAGCACGAACGGGGCACAGGGCCCTAACTCAAATGTCAAGTTTTAAACGGTTTGATAAATACCTGTACAGTGTGGAAACCTTCACGGACTTCACCGAACCAAATAATCCGAGGGCATCAGCAGCAAACTAGGATCAGGGTCCGGACACTTACCTCCCCAAGTAGTGGAAATTCCTTTCCCAATCCAGCAACACATCTGAGATAGATGTGAATTAAAAATTCATTTTATTGAAAAATTATTAAAATAACAATCATTAGGACATTAAAAAATTTTTTTTTCTTAAAAAGAAAGCGTCTTACGCGTTTCTGGCCATTGTGGCCCTTAGTCATAGACATGTCTATGACTAAGGGTCACAATGGCCAGAAACGCGTAAGACGCTTTCTTTTTAAGACATTTTTTTTTAATGTCCTTCTAATGATTGTTATTTTAATAATTTTTAAATAAAATGAATTTTTAATTTACATCTATCTCGGACGTGTTGCTGGATTGGGAAAGGGATTTCCACTACTTGCTGCTTTATATGTCCTTGCACCGTTCTGGGTCCTGGAGCCAGGTGAAATGATCTTGTGGGTGAGCTGAAATAAACTCTTTTTCCTTGCTACACTTACCTCCCCGCAGGGTCCGTGCTGCCCGCCATACGGAGAAGGAGACCAAATGCTTCAAGCTACGGGGACTCAACTACAAGAGAGTGCCGGGGACAGAGTAACCTGGGTCACTACATTGGCACTGATACTCCTGGGACCGGAACCAGCCTACCGAGGGTCCATGTGAGTAGAGACTGTTAAAGTCAACCTGGTGTGGTCTCCATCATTCTGTGTGACGCCCCTGAACTAGTCAGGATGTCAAAGGGTACTGCACCCTCTTTATCTTTTGGTGCAGGACTCAAACCCTCATGGTTCCGGGTTCCCAACCTATAGTACTGCCTCCATCCGCATCCAAATCCCAACCACACCTCACACCACACCCTGACAGACACACCAGTGGGCTGCCTAGCTGGAATAGGGCCGCCCACCTAGGGGTCGAGTAGGCCTGCGGGAGGGAAGTGAGCAGAACTGTGTTAGCCCTCAAGAGGTGAGGGGCTGAGGGAGTAGTAGCTCCCTGTATGTAGTCGGTTGGGTCGCAGACAGTGGTCTGGGCCCGGAGGAGTCGGAGACCCGGTCGCAGGGTATTGAGGCTGGGTTCCTAGACCCGGTCTTGGAGGACGGACAGCATCTCAAGCCTAATAACCGGACCCAGGGCCGAAAGCACGGCGGGGTACAGGACCCTAGGTTGGGGAGTAGCTTCAGGCAACCTGGCAATTAGCCTGTGGAGGATAGTGTCTTCACGAACTGTCCCCAAGAAGCTCAGAGATCGGGGGCACTAGCGCAACGAGGGGGATAGGGCTTTCCAATCCATGCAGCCTGCAAAAATCCCAAGTGTGAGCCCCTGAGAGCGCAACTCCACTACCAACAAATAGGGAGAGGGACCCGGACAGCTTTAAGCCAATGGGCCACCAGAACATTCCAAAATTTGTGCATGGAGGCAGGCACCGGACCATCCGGCAGTACCAGAGGAGATGGACACCCGGACGAGCTCCCCCAAGAGGGCAGCGGTACCCAGAGACTTGGTTTACTTTTGTGTCAGAGTCTGCTTTGCGGTTGCAGCACTACCAACACTGCCTGAGTACGGTGTCCACCCATGCTTCCAATCTGCACCACGCTCCCCTGCACCTCATCATTACGAGTGCCGGGGCCTCCCCCTACCCGTGGAGGGAACATCGTCTGGCTGCCCCACTCCATCACCCCCAGGTACTCCCATCGGCAGCAGCGGAACTCCCCTTACTGCGAACCACGGGTGGCGTTACAAACTCTAATCCCCTGTAAATACCCCCTTTACATTTGAAGTGGCCCCGAGCCCTCGAGTCCAGAGACCCTCGAGCCATAGCACCCCCGGGATCCGAGCGGTTCGACTGCTGCAGGGATGGCACACTGCACTCTCACAGCTCCCAGACACTGCCTTACCTGCGGAGGGCCCAACACAAACACTGCCATTACCATCAGCTCTGGGAGTACCCACGTTCAGCAGCGGCGGTTTCAATCCTTAACTGCAACCCGCAGGTGGTGTCACATGACAATAACTTTCATCCCCTGTAAATACCCCCCATTAACAACAGGGGCCCAGAGCACGGGACCGGGCAACGGCCACCAGAAGTGACATTCCCACATGCAGAGTCTGCCCGGGACCGAGTACACCATTCCCTGGGCGCTACATATCTCTGGGATCAGGGACAGCTAGGGGCTCCCTAGCCTGAGGACCAGCTCGTGCCACCCTGTTACTCATTTTTAGGAGGCAGAAAAAACAAATTAACACAGTCAAGAATTGGCTTTATTTATTTTTGTGTTACGCTGTACACCGTGCAGTATAGGTGATTAGGCGTCTTCATTCCTCCGGACAGTACAATTACAGCGATACCAGATACTGTAGATTTTTAGGTTTGGCTACTATCACACCAAAAACGTTTTTTACAAAATAAAGACTTTTTGCATAACTGAATCTTGAAAGCTAGAGTTTTTTATTTTTCTGCCGACAGATCGCTTTCTATTCCACTTTTTGTAAGGAAGAATCAAGAATAAACAGCATTTCAGGATTTTTTTTGTTGTTCACCTTCTCATAAACGTAATAAGATTTTTATTCTTCAGGTCAGTACAATTACAGCAATTCTACATTTATAATGGTTTTTTTTTCAGTTTTGCAGCTTTTACACCATAAAAACAATTTAATAGAACAAACAATTTTTTTGCATTGCTGTATTCTGAGAGCTATAGCTTTTTTCTTTATTTACTAATGGAGCTCTATGGCAACTTCTTTTTTGAGGACAAGATGACATTTTCAGCGTTATATTTTTTATTTACATATGACTTTTTGATTGTTTTATTTAACTTTTTATGTCAGCTGTATGATGAAAAGACAGTTTTTTCTATGTTTTTTTATTTTATTTTTTTATGGTGTTCAATGAAGAGGTTGAATAGTGCGACAGTTTCATAGATTGGGTTGTTACTGATGCGGCGATACCAAATATGTGTACTTTTTTGTTTATTTTTTTACATATTTATTGGAAAATTATTATTTTTTTTTGTTCTTCATTTTCTAACAATATTTTTTTCACTTACTGACATTACCTGTTATTGCTGTGATCGCAGCTATTTGCAATGCACATTCATTGAAATACAGTATTGCTGTCAGTACAGCACTGACAGAAGCATCTGGGGTCTTGTTCGTGGCATGATCCCAGATGCTTTCCATACTTTGGTGACCCGGTGACAGTACAATGTTGGGAAGGGGTGAAGGTCCCCTACCTATAGTTTCTGGCAAGGTGCACTCTCCTCCTTGAGTGACAGTTTTGGTGAGTAGTAGTAATACCATAGCAGAACTATAACGCTCAGCCCAAGTCCTATCACATTCAGTGGTTTATTCTGGAGCCTATTATGTATTTATATGTAGACATAACAGTGTATTTGAACAGTCACACAGCTCAGGACAGTGAGAACCATGATTAGGAGAACTACTGTGGAAGAAATCGATGCTGTGGGTTGATGATTTTGCAATATATTAACCAGCTAATTGCTGTAGAAAAATCAAGACTGGAGAGAGGAGACTGGGATGTTAAGAGTTAACCTCTCTCCTGGATACAGTGACTGGCGGGAGGATCACATTGCCTGGACTGGCTGGTTGCTCTCCTGACAGGTGCGTATGAGCTTCATGTACCTCTATGCAGCTGACCCGCTCCCTGCCAGGAGAGCCGCCGGCCGGTCCTGGCAATGCGATCCTCCCGCGAGTCACATGCAAGTACAGCTGTACACTGTGAAAGAAAAAAGCTCCCAATGCAAGGGAACGACAGCAGATAGAAAAAGCAAGTCCATTTCACACTTACTGTCATTCTAACTAAAGCAATTTAATAACATGACAATATGGCGGTGATGAATTTGGCCCATGTTGGGCTATGTGCCTCGCACTGAAATCTAGGGCCATATTCCCACTATACTTTGTGCCGCTTTCTGGCTCCAGTGTTAGTAACTATATGGGCCATTGTCCTCCTGTGGTCACTGTATCACACACTTTTCAGGAAAGTATCTAACCCAGGCACAAGTTGGAAAAAGTAGCTTTTTTCGCCATTGTATATGATGTGCAGAGAACCCAGGCTACAAATCTCACATCCCCAGAATAGGGGTTAATGCAGACAACCCGTCACGGGAAAGAAAGCCACGATGTACAGTAGCGGGAGCGGTGCTGGTTAGGAGGCGTAGACCCCATGTTGCGCATGCTCTCAGCTGACTTTACCTGCGACCTGAGCTGTTCCATCACGTGACACTACGTGATGACCTCATGAAATCATGTGACTTTGCCAGTGACGTGTCCGGCGCGTGTTGGTTGTGGGGGACTCGGAGAGGTCGATGCAGGAAGTGGTGACATCCATGGCGATATCTACGGCGGCCGGCCACCGGTGAGTATAGACGCCGCCGGGTACGGGCCCGGGACACTGCCGCTGTAGAGCCAGCACGGGGATATAGTCACAGGGGCTTCTGCAGGAGTCAGGCTGCGGGGGCCGGCGCAGGTAAGTAGGCGGATTCTTAAAGGGAAGCTGTCAGGTGCAGTATGCACACAGGAGCACGAGCAGTTCTGTGTACATATTGCTATGCCCTGCCTAACCGTCCCTGTATACAGGAGCATAGATACAGAGATCTTTAGAAAAAGATTACTAAAGATCTTATATCATATGCTAATGAGCACAGGGACTAGTCCCAATTGCGTTTCTCCGCTTAGCTAGTCGGCGCACATCGCATGGTATCACACCGCTGTGGGCGTACGAACATGCTAATGAGTATGCAGCACCGCGCACATTCCTCACTGTTTATGGCGGCCGGCAGAGGATGGATGTGCACTGGGCATGATCCGGAGTCCTCGCACTGCCGATCATACGCACTGTATCTCACTGAAGATAGGAAGCTTACACCCAGCATCAGTTTACAGCACCTGATCGAAAGTCCTAGGGACGCCGGATCATGCCCACTGCGAATCCATGCTCTGCCGGCCGCCATGAACAGTGAGGTATGTGCGCGTCGCTGCGCATTCATTAGCATGTTAGTATGCCCACAGTGGCGTGCTGCCATGCTATGTGGGCTGACTACCTAAGGGGAGAAGCGCCCTTGGGACTAGTCCCCTCGCTCATTAGCATAAGATAAAAGATCTTTAGTAATCCTTTTTCTAAAGATCCCTTTATCTATGCTAGTGTATACAGGGACGGTTAGGCAGGGAGTAGCATTATGCACCCAGAACTGCTCGTGGTCCTAGCTACATATTGGACCTGACTGGTTCCCTTTAAAGGGGTAAGATTTTTTTATTCCATCCCTACCAGAGTTTGTGCTTAAAGGGAACCGGTCACCAGACTATAAGCTGCGGCCACCACCACGGGGCTTTAATATACAGCATTCTAACATGCTGTATATAAGAGCCCAGGCTGCAGTGTAGAACAGAAAAAAACACTTTATAATACTCGCCTAGAAGGTCGCTCCGGTGCAGAATGGTCAGATGGGTGGAGCTGTTCTCCGGGATCGGCGCCTCCTCTTTCAGCCATCTTGGTCTTCCTTTTTCTGAAGCTGCGGTGCATGACGCGTCTACATCATACACACGCGCCGGTATTGAGGTCCTGCGCAGGTCAAATCAAAGTATTGTAGTGCGCCTGTGCAGGACCTCAATGCCGGCGCGTGTGTATGACATAGACACGTCCTGCACCCAGGCTTCAGAAGGACAAAGATGGCTGAAAGGGGAGGCGCCGATCCCGGAGAACGAAGACAACCATCTGACCATTTAGGTGAGTATTTCAAAGTGTTTTTTTTCTGTTCTACACAGCGGCCTGTGTATATACAACATGTTAGAATGCTGTATATAAGAGCCCACTGGTGGTGACCGCAGCTTACAGGGCAAAAAAGTGTTGACAGGTTCCCTTTAAAACAAGCTTGACAGTCCCGCATCCTCCCTTACTCGAGCTATGCTTCTCTGCCGCAGGTCTGCTCTTCGCTGACGTACCACAGCAGTGATATTACATACAGGGCTGTGGAGTCGGAGTCGTGGAGTCGGAGTCGGAGCTCATTTTGGTGGAGTCGGAGTCGGTATAAAATGCACCGACTCCGACTCCTAAAATATATAATAAATTGGGGACATGAGTGCAATGCAGAGTGTGCTGAATATTTTACTAAATAATATTTAGTATAATGCTTATATTTAAGTGAAAAATTTATTGTAGTACAATGTGAACATCAGACATTTAATAATTTTTATGATACAATAATCAAGATATTTGGATAGAACATAAAATATTTATTGGAATACAACTTTAGAACACAAAAAACTAATAAATTGTAAATATGTAATATATATATATATATATATATATATATATATATATACACAGTGTATATACACACACAAGATATATATAATCTACTGTATATTACATAGTGTATTACATATTTACAATTTATTACAGTTTTTTTGTGTTCTAAAGTTGTATCCAATAAATATATTTTATATTCTATCCAAATATCTTGATTATTGTATCATAAAAATTATTAAATGTCTGATGTTCACATACACATGTTCATGTACTACAATAAATTTTTCACCTAACTATAAGCAATATATGTAGGAGCCGGAGCCGGAGTCTGAGGCGGAGTCGGTGCAAGAGAATTTGAGGAGTCGGAGTCGAAGGTTTGGCTTACCGACTCCACAGCCCTGATTACATATACAGTCAGATTTTCCAGTCAAATGCTTGAGTTGTTCCCCACTGACTTCCTTTATACTGGGTGCACGAGTTGTGCCCATCCAAGCATGGCAGTGCTCGCTCTTCACTGATGGCGTCAGAGCTCGTTCTGAAACGTGTATTATACAGACGTGTGCTATCCAAGTAAAAGACTACTCACTGATCATTGAAAATCAGGGCTGTTCATATGATACATGCAGACCCTCATAACATGCACTATTCACAGTATCAGATGAGACTTGCCTAGACAAGTCTTACAGGTACGTAAAAACATCGGCTCCCATATGAATTATCTTTGTAGCATTTGATTTTTGCAGATACATTACCATTATTAGACCCTGTGCGCACGGTGCAGTTTGTTGCCCAAATCTGCATGTCTATCCTCATCCCAGTACAGTGTATTAGGCTATGTTCACATTTCCATATTTTTGCATCAGTTACCTGTGTTGCTTGACGCTTGTGACTGATGCGTTGTACAATGGGTGACAAGAAATGGAATTGTCAGGAGAAAGCGGATTCCTTTGGTGAAATTTTTTCAGTATAGAAACGAGAGAGAGAGAATGATCAGCTGATCGCTCTGAAAAGCTGGCCACGGGAGATCAGCTGATCGCTGTGAAAAGCTGGCCACGGGAGATCAGCTGATCGCTGTGAAAAGCTGGCCACGGGAGATCAGCTGATCGCTCTGAAAAGCTGGCCACGGGAGATCAGCTGATCGCTCTGAAAAGCTGGCCACGGGAGATCAGCTGATCGCTCTGAAAAGCTGGCCACGGGAGATCAGCTGATCGCTCTGAAAAGCTGGCCGACGGGAGATCAGCTGATCGCTCTGAAAAGCTGGCCGACGGGAGATCAGCTGATCGCTCTGAAAAGCTGGCCGACGGGAGATCAGCTGATCGCTCTGAAAAGCTGGCCGACGGGAGATCAGCTGATCGCTCTGAAAAGCTGGCCGACGGGAGATCAGCTGATCGCTCTGAAAAGCTGGCCGACGGGAGATCAGCTGATCGCTCTGAAAAGCTGGCCGACGGGAGATCAGCTGATCGCTCTGAAAAGCTGGCCGACGGGAGATCAGCTGATTGTTCTCTCTCAGCTGATCGCTCTGAAAAGCCGGCGGCTGGCTTTTGAGAGCGATCACCTGGCTTTTCAGCTGATCACTCTGGAAAGCCGACCGCCGGGCGATCATTTCAGTTTAAAACATCACTGGGCTTGGGAAAGAGGAGCTTGTTTTAACCTGGTGGAAATTAATGAGGTAGAAGCTTGTCAAGAAACCGAGGTTACAATAACACCTGAATAGACATCTGTAACGCACCAGTGTATGTGTGTGTGTGTATGTATGTATGTATGTATGTATGTATGTGTATATGTGTGTGTGTGTGTGTATAATATATATATTTTTATACTTTTACATGGGCCCCGTGCGTATTAGTACCTATGAAACTGAACATTGTGCAGAAGTCGAGCGCTGAGCAAGCAGCTGAACATTAAGTCAGGAAAAGCTTTGTGTTCTTTTCCTCCACAGCAGGAAAGAGTGAGAAGTGTGACCCGCACAACATGTGGCCCACCAAAGGATTTGTTGAGGCCCACAAAGAACCAAGAGATGTCAGCTCCCTTCTTCCTAAATTCACATTTATTTGCATCTGAAAGACACATACATTCGAATACTTGAGGGCTGAGGCAGAAGAGTGTCGTCAGCCACTGCCCTGATATGCAGCGGCGTGATGAGGTCATCAATGTGATAACCTCATCATACTGCTGCTATCCCGACAGAGGCAGCAGAGAGTCAGAGATAGCGGGCAACGCTAAGCGCTTCAGAGGAACTAAAGATTAAATGAGCTATTATTTTAGATGAGCATTTTGTTGTTTCTCCATGAGCACATTATGGGGCAGTGGAATAGGGGCAGATTGTGAAAGTGGGCACAGTAAAGCAGGGGGAATGGGATGAGGGGGACCTTATGCAGAGGTAGTATGGGGCAGATTATGGAAACAGTCAGTGTGTAGGGATATTATGAAAAGGTCAGTGTTGGGAATATTTTGGAGGGTGGCTATGTGGGGGGATATTCTGGAAAGGGGTGCTGTAGCGGATATTTTGCAAAGGGGCAGTGTGGGGAAAGGACAGTGAGGTGCAATTATTTATATAAAGGGCATAGCATGGGAGATATTTATTTATTTGGCAGTATAATTATACTTTTATTTTTAAGGGCACTGTGTCAGAAAGTGCTACTGAAAACAGGGATGTCTGGAGAGATGAGCTGTGGTCATGAAATCTCATCATCGCATCTGTACTATATGAAGACAAAATTGATGAGAATGACATGAATCATTGAAGATGTCACCTATAAGGTACCTGGATGTAAGTGGTTATTTCTGATACTGACTGACTCATCAGGACTGTGGTTCCTGTATGGTGCGCAGTCTGATTGCTGGTAACAACAGTCCCAGAATCTCTTTACACAATTGTTAAGGACATTGTAGCGCTCGCCGCTGAAGATGGTAAAACTGTGAGCAGGAGTAGACCCACTGGACCACAGGGGAACACTGGGCTTACCCTTTAGTGGGAGGGCTTGACTAAGCGCCCACTGTGAGGCAGACGCCAGGTGCCACTCCCAGGGCAGTGACCGTGACTTTGGCAGCCGACTTCCCGGGCAAGGACGGACACAGACGCCAACAGAGTTTCTAGTGTAGACATGAACCATTAGGATGGCTGAGGCTGAAAACATGGCCAGGGTGGACAGGCACAGTCACTAGTATAGACAGGAAGAACCTGGACAGCTGAGGCAGGTAGCACAGCCAGGGCACACTAGTATAGACAGGAGTCAACAGGACGGCTGAGGCAGGCAGTATGGACAGGTACAACCACTTTTATTTACAGGAGCCACTGGGACAGCTGAGGCAGGTAGCATGGACAGGTACAGGGTACCAGCATGACGAGGATACAGGCATGTACACTGGCTAGTGAATGAATAGCGGACAAAGTGACCTGACAACTAGCTGGCAAGGGAATAAAATACTAAGTAATCACTGCTCAGGCACCTCCTTTAGTGGGAGAGTGCTTTAAGTACCTGGTGCTACTCAGCAATAGGCTGAGAGACACTTCCAGGAAATGAAGCTCTGGCCCTTTAAGAGATGGGTAGCAGTGCGCACGCACGCCCTAGGAGCAGTCCCGGAGGACCTGTGTAGTGCACACAGGCCCCGGGGAGGGGAAGCAGAGGACACCCACGTGGAGGACTGCAGGGAAGCCAGGCAGCATGGTATGAGCCAGCTGCGTTGTTGAATCTGCGTCCCTGCAGGGGGGAGATCGAGCAGTCCAGGGACGCTGGTGCTGCAGACATACTTGGAGTTGTAGGATCATGTGTTTAAAATTGTATAAGGGGTTGATTTGATATTATAATCGCTGTACTGTACTAATTTAATTATATATTCACTTATATAACGCTATTAATTCCCTAGCACTTTACATACATCAGCTACACTGTCCCCACTAGGGCTCACAATCTAAATGCCCTATCAGTATGTCTTTGGAGGGCGAAGTTTGGTGATGTATTCATGTGCTGACGACGGTTCTGGCACTGCGATCATGGGCTGACGGCGGTTCTGGCACTGCGATCATGGGCTGACGGCGGTTCTGGCGCTGCGATCATGGGCTGACGGCGGTTCTGGCGCTGCGATCATGGGCTGACGGCGGTTCTGGCGCTGCGATCATGGGCTGACGGCGGTTCTGATCTTAGTAATTCCTAATGTGCTTCATGGCTATGTTAACAGTTAAATCCTCATAACTTACAGTTGTGAGCTTGAGGAGGATTTGGCGACTTTTGCTCCAAAAACTCAGTGCAAATATATGTTCAAACCGTTTTTTTTTTTTTTAAACAGAAACTGAGCAGAAACTTGAACACCTAGGGCGCTTTTCCATCTGCGATTTCCTGGTGCGAGTGCGATCCGATAAAAAATCAGATTAACACTGGTGGGAGTGCAATCAGACCGTTTCCTCTGTCCCGTTTTTCTCCATATGAATTTGGCTCTCGGTGCGATCGCAGCATGTTGCGTTTTGCACCGAGTCTCGGCTCACGTGTGTGTAAAATCACACTGCACTCGCTTGTTATGCGACAGCAGTGCGATGTACACAGAGACAGACAGCGGAGGAGATGGGGAGAAAGTGTTCCCTCCATCTTCTCCGCTCCTGTGATCCAATCGCAACATCGCATCACACCCGCATGACCCTCGGCTGACACCCGCAGCAGAGGGTCATTAGCATATCGCTCCTGATGCTCCCGCATCGGAAGCGGTACGCAAGTGGAAAAGAGCTCTTACTCAAATACTCAAAATTTGGTTCTGGTGATGTATTAATGTAATGGTGGTGTTTGTGGTAGTGTATTCATATATGTACCCTAATTTTTTTTGCGGCACTTTGGATTAGTTCAGTATGGAAATGTGGCCGTTGGACCTAAAAATGTTGAGCATCCCTGCTATGGAGCCAAGATTCCTGTGTCCTAATAGGTTTATTACCCTCAGTACTACTATTAAAACTGCATTTATGAAAGAAAACAAAAATGTGCCTGGTCAATAAGGGGGAAAATAGCCTCGTCATGAACTGGTTAACAGATAATGATTAGTTTCCCTACAAACTGCTTACGAAAAACCCGCCTTGTTTTGGATCCTATGGGTTTTTATAATGTCTCTCGGGTCCTGTTTGTATTGGTAATTGGCAGAAAGTGCAGTGGACTAAGTAAAAATAAAAACTTGACAAGTTGACCATATTTTCTCAATCTCTGTAGAGTATTCTTATATTTGGCTACCGTTGTTATTTCCCCCCCGCTGTTTTATCTTTTTTTTTTCCTTTTATCCTTTTGTTTTATAAGCCTGTTTGTTGACTGACTCCTTTTTTTTATTATATGCCAAAGTTCATTAGCAAAGGGAGTTATAATGCTTTGTGTAGGCAAAGACCTACATATAAACCTGAGATCTATCATCAGTTACAGTTGTGCTCAAAAGTTTACATACCCCGGTAGATTTTTTTTTTTTACCTTTCTTGGCCTTTTTACAGAGAATACTGTATGAATGATAACACAAACTCTTTTTTTTTTCCCACTCATGGTTAGTCGTTGGGTGAAGCCATTTATTGTCAAACTACTGTGTTTTTCTTTTTTAAATTGTAATGACAACCAAAAACATCCAATTGACCCTGATCAAAAGTTCACATATCCTGGTGATTTTGGCCTGATAACATGCAGAGAAAGTGACATAAATAGTTTTGAATGGCTAATAAAGGTAACATCCTCACCTGTGACCTGTTTGCTTGTAATCAGTGTGTATGCATAAAAGCTGGGTGAGTTTCTGGGATCCAGGCAGACTCTTGCATCTTTCCTCCAGCCACTGACATTTCTGGATTGTGAGTCATGGGGAAAGCAAAAGAATTGTCAGTGGATCTACGGGAAAAGATAGTTGAACTGTATAAAACAGGAAAGGGATACAAAAAGATATACAAGGAGTTGATAATGCCAGTCAGCAGTGTTTAAACTGTAGTTAACAAATAGAAAATCAGGGGCTTTGTAAAAACCAAACCACAATCGGGTAGACCAACAAAAAGTTTGGCCACAACTGCCAGGAAAATTTCTTTGGGATGCAAAGAAAAACGCACAAATAACATCAGCTGAAAAACAGGACTCACTGAAAACTAGCTGTGTGGCTATTTCAAGATGCACAATAAGGAGCCACTTGAAGAAAAATAAGCTGCATGATCGAGTCGTCAGAAAAAAGCCATTGCTGTGCAAATGCCACAAAGTATCTCGGCTACACTATGCCAAACAGCACAGAGACAAGCCTCCAAAGTTCTGGAACAAGGTTATTTGGAGTGAGGAGACCAAAATCAAACTTTTTGGCCACAATTATAAACGTTACATTTAGAGAGGTGTCGACAAGGTCTATGATGAAAGGAACACCATTCCTACTGTAAAGCACGGAGGTGGATCGTTGATGATGTGGGGATGTGGGAGCTACAAAGGCACAGGAAACTTGGTCCAAGATGAAGGAAAGATGAATGCCGCTTGTTATCAGCGAATACTGGAGGCAAATTTGCACTCATCAGTGTTGTGAATGTCCGTTATGCTTTTGCTGCTGTGAGGCTCCCTCTTGTGGCCAGGAATGGTTTGGTCAGAGACTAGGTTGTTGAGCAATGGTCATTTCCTTTGCTAACGCTCTGCTTATTTAAACCCTGGTCTGATAGCAGGCTATGCCGGATGTCAGTTGTTCTTTGTACACCAGCCTGCTTCATCCTGCTCCAGACCATATCTACCCCAGATAAGTGCTTGGCTCTTTATTCATTGTTTGGTTCTTTTTGCTCTTATCTGAGTTTGTCATTTGCTGTGGTTGTTTTCAGTTTATTTGCATGCAGGGATCTTCCCTCTCAGTTGCTTAGCAGGGAAGCTCCCTGCAGCTATGTTTGGAGTATTCCTCCTATTAGTCCATGTGTTTGTTGCTTCTTGAATTTGTAATGATTCCTGCTTTCTGTTCATTGGTATGACTAGAGCGCCTGGTATAGGACGGAGTTCAGATTGTGCGATCTCAGGGCTTTTTATACTATCAGGTTTTTGGATTTTTACAGGGTTTTTCTCTGGCCACCAGCAGTCCCTTTCCAATCCTGTCCTATTTAGTCAGTAGGGCCTCACCTTTTGCTAATCCTATCATCTATCTGTGTATTGTGTTTTCCTATATTACCGCAGTCTTTTTGAATGTGGGGGGGCTTGCTATTCTTTATCTATTTTCTGAGGCAGAGAGTTATTCATCTTTCCTTCCTTTAGGATAGCTAGTTCTCCGGCTGGGTTCGCGATGCACAGGATGTTAGTTCACCCCTCGGCTACTTCTAGTGTTGATGGTTAGTAAGGTGATGGCGGCCAGATTAGTTGCCAATGCTCTTGTCACCTTTTACCAATGGGTTATGGTGGTCTTCCATGGTTCCGGATCAGCCTGGAAGATGAACATGGTACGTACTTGGAAGTTCCAACATGACCGATCCAAACTACAAGGCCAACTCAACCTGTCATTGGCTACAGCAGAACAAAGTGAAGGTTCTGGAGTGGCCGTCTCAGCCTCCTGACCTCAATATCATTGAGCCACTTTGGGGGAGAACTCAAGTTTCCGGTTCATGCAAGAAAGCTGAGGAAGTTACAGGAGCTGGAGGTTTTTTTTTTTTTTTGCTAAGAAGAATGTGCAGCTTTACCGTCTGAGAAAATAAAGAGCTTCATACACAACTACCACAAAAGACTTCATCAGGAACCATCCCTTTGACTTGAGATTTAGGACACGCGGTGCGGTCTATACATAGCTGAGCCCTCCAGTACTGTAGCCGTATCATCCGTGCATGGGTGCTTTGTGTCATCTGAGGCCTCTTCAAATCTAGGAGCCCACCAGAAAGCGGTCAGGTTTCAGGGTTGGAGTGTTGTATTAGCACTGATTGTACATTTTAGGAGCTGCGAGGTCCACCATATGAACAACATTTTTCTGAAGTTCAATGTGTTTTGTATTATATAATGTTAGCACATTTTTTTAATTTGCACATTTTGTTTTCTGACAGTAAGGAGTACCTCGGAGCCACCCTAGGACAAAGTGTCAGAACTATGGAGGTCAGTACATTAAACTTTTGCATGTTTTTTTTCAATATTTCTAATTGCAGACTACAGCTGCCACTCTTCATTCTCGGAATATTAGCTCAATAAACTGCCATATTTATTCTGTTGTCTCAGTCCGGTTAGGCAGCTGTTTGGAATATGGTTTCCTGTGCATAACCCCCATTAGTAAAGGAAGTGGTGAGGATGATAGAGTAACTTGATTGACCTAAATATATAGTGAAGAAACATACAGCAGAGCCTTCATGGAAGACTCCATCAGATTTACAGAAGAAAAATGCATTTTTTTCCATCAGTGACTGACGCCTTGTTGGAGCCAGGCAGACCTAATTATGTCGATGGGGTTCATCATGTAATAAAACGTGTAGAAAAACCTCACATTCAAATACAATACATTGAGCTACTGCGGCTAATAACAATTTGCATGATGCTTCTGGCAGGAGTGTGTGTTTTTTCTCTGCGGGCACCTTTCACAATGAACTGGACTTCAACAATGCTCCAAAAACCGCTACCAAAAAGGTATAGCTTCAATATCTGTAATAATTTCTCATTGAAATAATAGTATAGTTGTGAATACAAAACACAAACCGATATCCAAAGTATAAATAATCTTACCGTAGCACAACAGTAGGGATTTAACCGTGGTTTATATGCTTGGTCTTCACAATTCACTTAGGCTATGTGCGCACTAGGCGTTTTTTTCACGCTGCGTTTTTATGTGCGTTTTTGTCTAAAAAACGCACCCGCGGCTAAAAAAACGCGGCAAAACGCATGCGTTTTTGCCGCGATTTGGTGCGTTTTTTGCTGCGTTTTTGCTCACTGCGTTTTTAATCAGTGCACAATGCCATTAAAGATTGTTGATGAAAAAAAAAAAAAAAAAAGGTCTGATGTCATTTCCTTCTTCAAAATGTTCATTGTATGCAGGAGAGCAGACAGCTGCAGAACTAGTGTATGCAGGAGAGCAGACAGCAGCTGCAGAACTACAAGTCTCAGCATCCTCCATTCACTAGTGTATGCAGGAGAGCAGACAGCAGCTGCAGAACTACAAGTCTCAGCATCCTCCATTCACTAGTGTATGCAGGAGAGCAGACAGCAGCTGCAGAACTACAAGTCTCAGCATCCTCCATTCACTAGTGTATGCAGGAGAGCAGACAGCAGCTGCAGAACTACAAGTCTCAGCATCCTCCATTCACTAGTGTATGCAGGAGAGCAGACAGCAGCTGCAGAACTACAAGTCTCAGCATCCTCCATTCACTAGTGTATGGAGGAGAGCAGACAGCAGCTGCAGAACTACAAGTCTCAGCATCCTCCATTCACTAGTGTATGCAGGAGAGCAGACAGCAGCTGCAGAACTACAAGTCTCAGCATCCTCCATTCACTAGTGTATGCAGGAGAGCAGACAGCAGCTGCAGAACTACAAGTCTCAGCATCCTCCATTCACTAGTGTATGCAGGAGAGCAGACAGCTGCAGAACTAGTGTATGCAGGAGAGCAGACAGCAGCTGCAGAACTACAAGTCTCAGCATCCTCCATTCACTAGTGTATGCAGGAGAGCAGACAGCAGCTGCAGAACTACAAGTCTCAGCATCCTCCATTCACTAGTGTATGGAGGAGAGCAGACAGCAGCTGCAGAACTACAAGTCTCAGCATCCTCCATTCACTAGTGTAAGCAGGAGAGCAGACAGCAGCTGCAGAACTACAAGTCTCAGCATCCTCCATTCACTAGTGTATGCAGGAGAGCAGACAGCAGCTGCAGAACTACAAGTCTCAGCATCCTCCATTCACTAGTGTATGCAGGAGAGCAGACAGCAGCTGCAGAACTACAAGTCTCAGCATCCTCCATTCACTAGTGTATGCAGGAGAGCAGACAGCAGCTGCAGAACTACAAGTCTCAGCATCCTCCATTCACTAGTGTATGGAGGAGAGCAGACAGCAGCTGCAGAACTACAAGTCTCAGCATCCTCCATTCACTAGTGTATGCAGGAGAGCAGACAGCAGCTGCAGAACTACAAGTCTCAGCATCCTCCATTCACTAGTGTATGCAGGAGAGCAGACAGCAGCTGCAGAACTACAAGTCTCAGTATCCTCCATTCACTAGTGTATGCAGGAGAGCAGACAGCAGCTGCAGAACTACAAGTCTCAGCATCCTCCATTCACTAGTGTATGCAGGAGAGCAGACAGCAGCTGCAGAACTACAAGTCTCAGCATCCTCCATTCACTAGTGTATGCAGGAGAGCAGACAGCAGCTGCAGAACTACAAGTCTCAGTATCCTCCATTCACTAGTGTATGCAGGAGAGCAGACAGCAGCTGCAGAACTACAAGTCTCAGCATCCTCCATTCACTAGTGTATGCAGGAGAGCAGGCAGCAGCTGCAGAACTACAAGTCTCAGCATCCTCCATTCACTAGTGAATGCAGGAGAGCAGGCAGCAGCTGCAGAACTACAAGTCTCAGCATCCTCCATTCACTAGTGTATGCAGGAGAGCAGACAGCAGCTGCAGAACTACAAGTCTCAGCATCCTCCATTCACTAGTGTATGCAGGAGAGCAGACAGCAGCTGCAGAACTACAAGTCTCAGCATCCTCCATTCACTAGTGTATGCAGGAGAGCAGACAGCAGCTGCAGAACTACAAGTCTCAGCATCCTCCATCCAGGACTGTATGCAGTTTTTTGCCCAAAAAGAAAAAAAAAATGACGTGGGCTTCGCCATATTTTTGTATGCTAGCCGGGTACAGCAGGCAGGTACGGGCTGCCCCCAACCCCCAGCTGCCTATTTGTACCCGGCTGGGAACCAAAAATATAGAGAAGCCCTTTTTTTTAATTATTTCATGAAATAATTAAAAAAAAAAAATGACGTGGGCTTCGCCTAATTTTTGAGTCCAGCCGGGTACAACTAGGCAGCTGGGGATTGGAATCCACAGTGCAGGGTACCCATGCTTTCTGGGCACCCCCACTGTGAATTGCAGTCCCGCAGCCACCCCAGAAAATGGCGCTTTCATAGAAGCGCCATCTTCTGGCGCTGTATCCAACTCTTCCAGCTGCCCTGAAGCCGGGTGGCTAGCCGGGTAATAATGGAGTTAGGACTAGCTGTATATTATCAGCTAGCCCTAAGCCCGAAATTCATGGTGTCACGCCAATATTAGACATGGCCACCATGAATTTCTAGTAATGATAAAAAAAAAACACAACACACAGAAAAATATTTTTATTAGAAATAAAACACAACACAATTAGTGACTCCATCTTTATTGAAATAAACCCCCCTCCGCAGTAATCCTGGGTCAGGGTCCCGCGCCGTCCAATCAGGATCCAATATCATCTGATCGGTTTGCTGGAAGGCAAAGCGATCAGATGATGTGTCAGAATCAAGTGCCTGAATCCCATCACACATCAGCTGATTGTATAAAAGCCGATTATACAATCAGCTGATGCATCAGTAGAAAAAAAAAAAAAAATAATACTCACTTATGTGCTGTGCTGATTACCGGCAGCTCCTGGAGCGATCGATTGGACAGGAGTCTGATCCTATACGATCGCTGCCGGAGCTGCCGGTAATCAGCTGATGAAGTCCCCTGACGGCAGGATCAGCTGATAGCCGGCCGGGCGCCCGCGTCACCGCGATCAGCTGATGCGTCAGGTGACTGCATCAGGTGATCAGCGCCAGGTCCTGCAAGCAAGGTCCTGCCCCGGGGAGACTGCACACAGCCAGAGCGGCGGGACCGGGAGGAGATGGGAGCGGGCATGGCACCGGGACCCTGCGGACAGGTGAGTATATGACATTTTTTTTTTTTTCTACTGTTCACTTTGGTTTTCGCCGCTGCCTCCACCTCCCGCCCGGACATGGCGCCGCACGGATCTGACATGCACAGGACGGGAGGTGGAGGCAGCGGTGACGGTACCGGGAGGATTCATGCTTCTGTGTTTACCAACAGAAGGAATCCTCTTCCTGTACACGTCACTGTAGTGCCCACCCCTTGCGTTTATAGCTGCGTTTTTAGTCATAGAAACGCGGCTATATGCGTTATTCATTGCGTTTTTAACATCTCATTGAATTCAATGAGTGAAAAACGCAGTGGAAAACGCAGAAATAATTGACATGCTGCGTTTTTGTGGTCACCACAAAAACGCAGCTAAAAAAAAAACGCTGTGTGAGGACAGCACTTCTGAAAACCCATAGACATTGCTGGGGAAGCAATGTCACTGCGTTTTCAGCACAAAAACGCGGTAAAAAACGCCGCTAAAAACGCGGCAAAAACGCCTAGTGCGCACATAGCCTTATTTGTCTTTGAAGTGGGTCCTGATGTAGCCCTTTACACAAAGGAGTCGAGGACACACTTAGCACCCTGACGAGTGCAGGCATGAAAACATGCTTTATCCTTGTGTTGGCTTCATGTCATTGTTGGACCTAAATCATTCCTTTTCAGTTTTGTTCTCAACCCTGTCCTGACATTTTATTACATCATTTGTCCTTTTCCCGTACTTGTTGCAGGCTCAGTAACTGAGTCTGCGTTATTCCTGGAAGATGATTGCTGTGTTACACAGCCAGCATCTCTTGGCATTGAGCAGGACTAAACTTGGCTCGGTGATTTTAATTTTTTATTGCTACAGGCAGCATTAAAAGGCAGCATTTTTTCTCTCCATATTTTGATATGTATTAAAAAAACAAAAACAAAAAATTTTCACACTGGCCATTTGGGCTTTTTTCTTTTACTTGCATCCTTTCAGGTGGCGTTTTCAGAAAGGCTCACTATCATCAGAGGGAGGAGGGCAATGACAGATAACAGATCAACCAATCACCAGTGATGTCACAGCTGACCCTGTTCCCTCTTCCTTCACAATCACCTTTGGACATCCTCATTACAATACAAAAGATAGGGTCCTCGTTAGCCTACAGTGCTGGCCAAAAGTATTGGCACCCCTGCAATTCTATCAGATAATACTCAGTTTCTTCTTAAAAATGATTGCAATCACAAATTCTTTGGTATTATCTTCATTTATTTTACTTGCAATGAAAATACACAAAAGAGAATGAAACAAAAATCAAATCATTGATCATTTCACACAAGACTCCAAAAATGGGCCAGACAAAAGTATTGGCACCCTTAGCTTAATACTTGGTTGCACAACCTTTAGCCAAAATAACTGGGAACAACCGCTTCCGGTAACCATCAGTGAGTTTCTTACAATGCTCTGCTGGAATTTTAGACCATTCTTCTTTGGCAAACTACTCCAGGTCCCTGAGATTTGAAGGGTGCCTTCTCCAAACTGCCATTTTGAGATCTCTCCACAGGTGTTCTATGGGATTCAGGTCTGGACTCATTGCTGGCCACTTTAGTAGTCTCCTGTGCTTTCTCTCAAACCATTTTCTAGTGCTGTTTGAAGTGTGTTTTGGGTCATTGTCCTGCTGGAAGACCCATGACCTCTGAGGAAGACCCAGCTTTCTCACACTGGGCCCTGCATTATGCTGCAAAATTTGTTGGTAGTCTTCAGACTTCATAATGCCATGCACACGGTCAAGCAGTCCAGGGCCAGAGGCAGCAAAGCAACCCCAAAACATCAGGGAACCTCCGCCATGTTTGACTGTAGGGACCATGTTCTTTTTTTTTTTTGAATGCCTCTTTTTTTTTTTTTCCTGTAAACTCTATGTTGATGGCTTTTCCCAAAAAGCTTTACTTTCGTCTGATCTGATCAGAGAATTCTTCCAAAACGTTTTAGGCTTTCTCAGGTAAGTTTTGGCAAACTTCAGCCTGGCTTTTTATGTCTCGGGGTAAGAAGTGGGATCTTCCTGGGTATCCTACCATACAGTCCCTTTTCATTCAGATGCCTACGGAGAGTATGGGTTGACACTGTTGTACCCTCGGACTGCAGGGCAGCTTGAACTTGTTTGGATGTTAGTCGAGGTTCTTTATCCACCATTCGCACAATTTTGCGTTGAAATCTCTCGTCAATTTTTCTTTTCCTTCCACATCTAGGGAGGTTAGCCACAGTGCCATGGGCTTTAAACTTCTTGATGACACTGCGCACCGTAGACACAGGAACTTTCAGGTCTTTGGAGATGGACTTGTAGCCTTGAGATAGCTCATGCTTCCTCACAATTTGGATTCTCAAGTCCTCAGACAGTTCTTTGGTCTTCTTTCTTTTCTCCATGTTCAATGTGGTACACACAAGGACACAGGACAGAGGTTGAGTCAACTTTAATCCATGTCAACTGGCTGCAAGTGTGATTTAGTTATTGCCAACACCTGTTAGGTGCCACAGGTAAGTTACAGGTGCTGTTAATTACACAAATTAGAGAAGCATCACAGGATTTTTCAAACAGTGCCAATACTTTTGTCCACCCTTTTTTTTATGTTTGGTGTGGAATTGGAATTATATCCAATTTGGCTTTGACAATTTTTTTTCATTGAAGACAAATTAAATGAAGATAAAAATACCAAAGAATTTGTAATTGCAATCATTTTCAAGAAGAAACTGAGTATTATCTGACAGAATTGCAGGGGTGCCAATACTTTTGGCCAGCACTGTATGTGCGCACGCTGCGTTTTTTTGACGCTGTGTTTTTGGCTGCTAAAGCATAAAAACGCACCCGCAGCAAAAATGTGCAAAAAAACACATCGGTAAAAACGCATGTGTTTTTACCGCGTTTTGGGCTGCGTTTTTGATCTCTGTGTTTTTCCAATGCATTGCATGGGGGGAAAATGCAGAAAAACGCAGGAAAGAATTGACATGTCCATTTTTTTTTAAGCTCAAAAATGCAGCTTAAAAAAAAAAGTTGTGTGCGGACAGCAAAAATGAAAACTCATAGACTTTGCTGGAGAAGCAAAGTCATGCAGTTTTGAGCCTAAAAACGCACCCGAAAAACATGCAAAAACGCACTGTGCGCACATAGCCTTAGTGTCTTCTTGCTCCCACCATATTAGAATGCCTCGTATCAGCCTATATTGCTGAGATAGGCACTATACTTAGGTTATAAAGGTTTCCTTTGGGAATAGGCAATTATTTGGTGATTATTTTTATTTTTTTTTTTTGAGAATTTATTAAAAATTCTAATTTAACATGCTCTTTCAGATGTAGATGCTATTGGTTCCAGGAAATTGACTTGGACCATGCCAATATTTGTTCTTGTGTACATGTGTGGAGAACAGTTTTGTGGCAGCTTATTCCCCTCTTCCATTAAATGTGTGTGTGGTAGAAGAAATAGCTGTTGGCAAGACCTAGTCTCCCAGGTTCTTGAGTGTGTGGCCTTTTAATGTGCTGACAGTAGATGGATGACGCTGGTTTCATAGACTGGTTGCCTGTGAGGCGGAGTTTGGGTCAGGAAACCGGTGCCGGTCCATATTTGGACTGCGAGACAAGCATTTGTGAACCGGCATCATGTTTATAGGCAGCGTTCTAGCATGACGAGATTACACAGCTAGTCTGATATAGAGGGCTAGATAGCATTTTTCTTCTATTTTTAATTGCTCTGTGTTTATTTTTGCAGGTGTGGTGCTTTTCATGTTTACTGATATTTATGGTGCCAGTAGTTTCGGGTGTTGAAGGAAATAGTAATGCTACACTCACCACAGTCCCTAGTTCAACAGTTGTCACAAATTCTTCAATCTCAAAACCTACCCAAGTCACAAAACCTACCCAGCTGTCCTTCTGGGGAAACTTTGAAATGATGCAGCGAGCCTTCTATGTGCTAATTGGAATTAGTGTGCTGGCCGTACTCTACTTTGTCATCCGTACTTGTAGGTAAGAAATGTTTGCTGCTCATTCACTATATGTCAATTTTTACTTCTCTATGTGAGAAAAGATCCATGAAGGGGTTGTCCTGGCTGAACTGAAAAGTTGAACTGTGACCACAGCACGTTGTCACAATTTTCCTGTATTACCTTGCTGCTGAGCGGCCATGTGACTGCGCGTATGAGGCGTGTGTTCACGCCACCTAGAGGCTCACGAGAGAGTTGCGATCAGTACTGCACATGGCCGCCCACCCGCTGCTCGATAAATACAGTACACAGCGATACATACACTACCATTCAGCACTTTCCAGACACACACAGTGACTGCACACCTCGTTTGAGATTGAATGACCCCTTTATATCATCTAGTATATTCTGAAAACAACTCCAGATGTCCCCTATTGTTGCATATGTCACTCTATAGTTTCCTAATAAAAACATTATATTACTGTACCTTAGTAAGCATACAACACAGCATCTTTGGGGCATTTATTATTTGTCATGTATTTGGGGTTAAAAATAATTTTTGTGTTTGAATAATTTTGAACAGGTTGGTTTACTCAGCCGATATAACACTCCTCTGTGGTCATAAAGCCACACATAGGATAACTGGCATCAAAACAAGCTGACTGATGGATTCACACAGGCTATCTGCAGTGAAACCACGAGGATGGGAAGTACCGTATTTTTCGGACCATAAGACGCACTTTTTTTCCCCCAAATGTTGGGGGAAAGTTGGGGGTGCGTCTTATGGTCTGACTATAGGGCTGCGGCTGGGAATGAGGGTGCTGCGGTGGAGCGGGTCATCGGGGGCACGAGCAGGCTGTAGCAGCCTGCTGTGACCACGTGGGCCCGTTCATTACATATACACGCCCATCCTCCCGCCCATTTCTCAGCGCAGAAGCCGGCGCTGACAGGTGGGCGGGAGGACGAGCAGGGATGCGCGCATAGTAAAGAGCCGGTCCGCATGATCACCCCTGGCAATTACAGCCTGGAGTGATCATGTGCGGATGTATTCACTGCTCCCCGCGTGTCATCATCAGTGCAGGGTGCAGTGAATCAGTACACTCACCCGTCCCCGTGTGTGGAGCCGTCCCCCTGCAGCACGCGATGTCTTCCTGTCTGTGCCGGTCAGCTGATCTGTGCTGGTCAGCTGATCGGCACAGACAGGAAGACATCGCGTGCTGCAGGGGAACGGCTCCACACACACAGGTCAGCGGCGCAGAGATGAAGATGATCGGTGCTGCAGGGAGTGAGGAACAGGTGAGTATAAACTTTTTTTTTTTCTCTGTGCTATAGGATACAGGCCATATACCAGGATGGTATATGAGCACAATGGGGGCATATAGCAGGATGGGAGTATATGAGCAGGATGGATGGGGGGGTATATGAACAGGATGGGGGTATATGAACAGGATGGGGGTATATGAACAGGATGGGGGTATATGAGCAGGATGGGGGTATATGAGCAGGATGGGGGTATATGAGCAGGATGCTGGTATATGAGCAGGATATGGGTATATGAGCAGGATGGATGGGGGGGTATATGAACAGGATGGGGGTATATGAACAGGATGGGGGTATATGAGCAGGATGGATGGGGGGGTATATGAGCAGGATGGATGGGGGGGTATATGAGCAGGATGGATGGGGGGTATATGAACAGGATGGGGGTATATGAACTGGATGGGGGGTATATGAGCAGGATGGATGGGGGGTATATGAACAGGATGGGGGTATATGAACAGGATGGGGGTATATGAACAGGATGGATGGGGGAATATGAGCAGGATGGATGGAGGGTATATCAATAGGATGGGGGTATATGAACAGGGTGGGGTATATGAACAGGATGGGAGTGTATGAGCAGGATGGGGGAATATCAGCAGGATGCTGGTATATGAGCAGGATAGGGGTATATGAGCAGGATAGGGGTATATGAGCAGGATAGGGGTATATGAGCAGGATAGGGGTATATGAGCAGGATGGGTGTATATGAGAAGGATGGGGGTTTATAGCAGGATCATATACAAGGCAGGAGGATCATTACCAGGATGGGGTACCTTAGTAGAGAATTTGGGGACATTACCCCCATAACAGTGTCAGTAGCAGATCCTCGCCCCATAACAGTGTGTCATGACCACATTTTTTTGCTTAAAGTTTTATTTTCCTATTTTCCTCCTCTAAAACCAGGATGCGTCTTATGGTCAGGTGCGTCTTATAGTCCGAAAAATACGGTATAATGCCAGTAATGTTTAGCCCCAGCTGCATACAAGGGCATCTCAATAAATTAGAATATCATCAAAAAGTGAATTTATTTCAGTAATACAATACAAAAGGGAAACTCGTATATATTATATATAGCCATTACACACAGAAGGATCGATTTCAAGTGTTTTATTTCTGTTAATGTTGATGTATTTAAGTAAAAAATGTGTATCTTTCAAAGAACAGTTGTACAGCACCAATATCACTTGTGTGTGACAAAGGTATTGCTATAGAGTAAGTGCCCATGTAATTTCACCAATCACCGTCACTAAGGGGTACTTCTCACATAGCGAGATCGCTGCTGAGTCACGGTTTTTGTGACGCAGCAGTGACCTCATTAGTGATCTCGCTGTGTGTGACACTGAGCAGCGATCTGGCCCCTGCTGTGAGATCGCTGCTCGTTACACACAGCTCTGGTTCATTTTTTTGACGTTGCTGTCCCGCTGTGAAGCACACATCGCTGTGTTTGACAGCGAGAGAGCAACGATCTGCATGTGCAGGGAGCAGGGAGACTGATTCTGGCAGCCTGCGGTAAGCTGTAACTAAGGTAAATATCGGTTAACCAAGCGAAGGGCTTCTCTTGGTTACCCGATATTTACCTTGGTTACTAGCGTCCGTCGCTCTCACGCTGCCAGTGCCGGCTCCCTGCACACGTAGCCGGATTACACATTGGGTAAATAAGCAAAGCGGTTTGCTTATTAACCTGATGTGTACTCTGGCTACGAGGGTAGGGAGCCAGCGCTAAGCGGTGTGCGCTGGTAACAAAGGTAAATATCGGGTAACCAAGCGCTTTTTTACCCGTTATTTACCTTAGTTACCAAGCGCAGCATTGCTTCCATGCGTCGCTGGGGGCTGGTCACTAGTCGCTGGTGAGATCTGCCTGATTGTCGCTGGTGAGCTGTCAATGTAGCGACGCACCAGCCATCCTGACCAGGTCAGATCACTGGTGGGATCACTGGAGCGTCGCTAAAGTGTGACGGTTCTCTAACAGTGTACATGGGTGCCCTGACTGTCTTCGAAGTGCAGTTGGCAGAAAAACTGAGACTTGGATATTTTGATTCCAACATACACAGTCCTAGTTTGTTTTTTTTTTGTTTTTTTTTTTTTACAGAAGATAAACTGTTACTAGAGTGGTCTGGCAGTGGTTTATTCCCCTCCCCTGTAAAGCTGGTGTCACACATAACGATGACGACAACGACGTCGCTGCTACGTCACCATTTTCTGTGACGTTGCAGCGACGTCCCGTCGCTGTCGCTGTGTGTGACATCCAGCAACGACCTGGCCCCTGCTGTGAGGTCGCCGGTCGTTGCTGAATGTCCAGCTTCATTTTTTGGTCGTCACTCTCCCGCTGTGACACACACATCGCTGTGTGTGACAGCGAGAGAGCGACGAAATGAAGCGATCAGGAGCCGGCACTGGCAGCTGCGGTAAGCTGTAACCAGCGTAAACATCGGGTAACCAAGGGAAGACCTTTCCCTGGTTACCCGATGTTTACGCTGGTTACCAGCCTCCGCTCTTGCTGCCAGTGCCGGCTCCTGCACTGTGACATGTGGCTGCAGTACGCATCGGGTAATTAACCCGATGTATACTGTAGCAAGGAGAGCAAGGAGCCAGCGCTAAGCAGTGCGCGCGGCTCCCTGCTCTCTGCACTGTGACATGTAGCTGCAGCACACATCGGGTTAATTAACCCGATGTGTGCTGCAGGAGAGCAAGGAGCCAGCGCTAAGCGCGGCTCCCTGCTCTCTGAACATGTAGCACAGCGACCTTATGATCGCTGCTTCTGCTGTGTTTGACAGCTAAGCAGCGATCATAACAGCGACTTACAAGGTCGCTGTTACGTCACCGAAAATGGTGACGTAACAGCGACGTCGTTGTCGCTGTCGTTTAGTGTGACACCAGCTTTAGAGACAAACTAGCCTATGCCTTTGTCTAGGGTATTTGAGAAGAATTAGCTGTTATCTAAAACAAGCAATCAGATGAATTCTATTGAAGGTGTTTGTCCATCATTAAACTAAAGCTGGTGTCACACACAGCGACAACAACAACGACGTCGCTGCTACGTCACCATTTTCTGTGACGTTGCAGCGACGTCCCGTCGCTGTCGCTGTGTGTGACATCCAGCAACGACCTGGCCCCTGCTGTGAGGTCGCCGGTCGTTGCTGAATGTCCAGCTTCATTTTTTTGTCGTCATTCTTCCGCTGTGACACACACATCGCTGTGTGTGACAGCGAGAGAGCGACGAAATGAAGCGAGCTCGAGCCGGCACTGGCAGCTGCGGTAAGCTGTAACCAGCGTAAACATCGGGTAACCAAGGGAAGACCTTTCCCTGGTTACCCGATGTTTACGCTGGTTACCAGCCTCCGCTCTTGCTGCTAGTGCCGGCTCCTGCACTGTGACATGTGGCTGCAGTACACATCAGGTAATTAACCCAATGTATACTGTAGCAAGGAGAGCAAGGAGCCAGCGCTAAGCAGTGCGCGCGGCTCCCTGCTCTCTGCACTGTGACATGTAGCTGCAGCACACATCGGGTTAATTAACCCGATGTGTACTGTAGGAGAGCAAGGAGCCAGCACTAAGCGCGGCTCCCTGCTCTCTGAACATGTAGCAAAGCGACGTTATGATCGCTGCTTCTGCTGTGTTTGACAGCTAAGCAGCGATCATAACAGCGACTTACAAGGTCGCTGTTACGTCACCGAAAATGGTGACGTAACAGCGACGTCGTTGTCGCTGTCGTTTAGTGTGAACCCAGCTTAACCTCATAACGACGGCCGTACGACTTAAAGCGGCGGCAAAACAGGGTACTTATTCTGTTCCGCCGCTTTAAAGCGGCGGCCCGAAAAAACCCTGTAGCGCCCCCCAGCGACCGAAAATCTCGGGGGTTTCAGCTACCGGGGGTAGCTGAGACCCCCCCAGATTATGAATCGGGGTGTTTTTTTTGGACCCCGATCATGTGATCGGCGGTATACACTGTATACCGACGAACACATGAAAAAAAAAGAAATGGCCGGTAAAACTGATTTCTTTTTCATCTGACATGATCAAACATGTCAGATGAGAAAGAAATCTAACCCCCTAGTGCCCCCAAAGCCCCCGGTACCGGAGAGTCCCCCCACCCCCACCCCTACCCCCACCGGACATCCAAAATGGCGCCGAAGTGCACAGAAAACTGCCGCCGGCGCCGGCTCTGCAGTCATTTCCCTCCGATCTGAAATGATCAAACATTTCAGATCGGAGGGAAATGTCCTCCCCCTGACCCCTCCTCCGGTCCACTGGAGCCCTCTGGTCACTGGAGCCCCCTCCGGTTCTCCAGAGCCACCACCCCCCCTCCCCCCTCCGGAAGATGGCGGCGCACAGCGCGCGGCCGCATTCATTCTGCTCTTTCTGCCGCATGTGACACGTCACATGCGGCAGAAAGGTGTCCCCAGGTCCCACTAGGTCACCCCCCGTCACCCCCCCCCCCCCCCAAGCCCCCGGTTATACGTTACCGGTCTGCCGCTCCGTCCCGCGATCACGCCGCCTCCTTCTTCAATGCTGGCGGCGCATGCGCAGACAGCGGCTGTCAGCTGGATCCCTGCAAGCAGGGATCCTGCTGACGTCGCAACTGCACAGGCTACTCCACTGTGGACCGGGGGAGGGTGAGTGCGGTAATCTGCAGTCACACTCCTCACATGGAGAGACTGCTGTTCCAGAAAATGGGGGGTACGTTCTGTGAGCGCGCCCCTCATATTCTGGAATGAGGTTACTGCAGGTCACTCTGCCCTAGGTTGGACCGGGGCAGTGTGAGTGCAGTATTCTCAGATTACTGCACCCACACTGCTCATGGAGAGCTTGCTCTTCCAGAAAATGGGGGATACGTTCCCTGAACGTGCCCCCCATATTCTAGAAGATCCAGAGCCGGCGTGGGACCTCCAAAATGGATTACAGCGACCGGAATTTCTTTATTTTCAATAAATTGGTAAAAGAGGAATGTTTCGGGGAGTGTTTTTTCAAATAAATTTTTTTTTTGTCTTTTTTTTTTCTATTACTGACTGGGTTAGTGATGTCGGGTATCTGTTCAGATGCCGTGACATCACTAACCCCAGGGCTTGATGCCAGGTGACATTACAGCTGGTATCAACCCCATATATTACCCCGTCTGCCACCGCACCAGGGCGCGGGATGAGCTGGGGCGAAGCGCCAGGATTGGCGCATCTAATGGATGCGCCACTTCTGGGGCGGCTGCGGCCTGCTATTTTTAGGCTGGGAAGAGTCCATAACCATGGCTCTTCCCACCCTGAGAATACCAGACCCAGCTGTCCGCTTCACCTTGGCTGGTGATCTAATTTGGGGGGGACCCCAGGTTTTTTTTTTTTTTTTAAAAAAACGCCTGGGGAGCCCTCCAAATTGATCACCAGACAAGGTGAAGCTGTCAGCTGTGGTTTGCAGGCTACAGCTGTCTGCTTTACCCTAGCTGGCTATCAAAAATAGGGGGGACCCCACGTCGTTTATTTTAATTATTAATTTTTTGGGGGGCTAAATACAAGGCTAGGCACCCTTTAGTGCCACATGAAAGGCACTAAAGGGCGCCAGCTTAGAATATGCAGGGGGTGGGACATTATATTGGTTTGACATCTATCCATTCATCCATTGTAGCATTTTAGGCTGTGCGCCCACAATCGGGATTTGCAGCGTTTTGGGCGCAGAGTGTTTTCCCTGCGTCCATAGCGCTGCGTTGTGCAGTAGAAGCACAGTGGAAGGATTTTTAGAAATCCCATGCCCACTGTGCTTCTCTTCTCCGCAGCATAAACCGACCTGTGGCGCAGCTTCCCGAGCCTCAGCATGTCAATTTATGCTGTGGAGATGAGTGTTCTCTGCAGGTAGAATAGAGCTCCACAGCAGCCTGAACCCAAATCGTGGGCATGGGCAGCTGCGTTCTCCCGTGGACAACACTCACATCTCTGCAGGAGGCTGACACTGTGTACTAGACGCCGTGTCGCTGGATCATGGCCACATAGCCTAAAAGTGAGACATTTGTTGCTACAGCAACATTTTTGTGAAGTACCTGTGGATTCAAAATGCTTACTATACTCCTGAATAAAATCCAGTTTCCAAAATGGAGTCACTTGTGGGGGGTTTCTGATGTATAGGTACCCAAGGGGCCCTGCTAATGTGACATGGTGCGCGCAATTTATTTCAACTTTTCCAGAATTCAAATGGTGCTCCCTCCATTCCAAGCCCTCCCATTTATCCAAACAGAGGTTTTTGGCCACATGTGGGGTATCCCTGTGCTCATAAGACATTGGATAACAACCTGTGGGGTCCACGGTTTGTTGTTGTCTCTTGAAAAAGTGAGAAATTTGATGCTAAAGCAACAGTTTTGTGAAAAAAATGAAAATTTTCAATATGGCAACCTAAGCTTATCAAATTCTGTGAAGTACTCGTGGATTCAAACTGCTCACTATACACCTAGATAAACGCCTTGAAGTGTCTTGTTTCCAGAATGAAGTCACTTGTGGGGGACCGCCACTGTTTAGGCACCTCAGGGGCTCTCCAAATGCAACCTGGCGTCCGCTATTGATTCCAGCCAATTTTGCAGTCAAATGGCACTCCTTCCCTTCCGAGCCCTGCCATGCGCCCAAACAGTTGATTTCCACCACATATAAGGTATCGCCAAACTCAGGAGAAATTGCACAATAAATGTTATGCTGAATTTTTTCCTTTTACTCTTGTAAAAAAAAAAGCTACCTGGTTGAAATAACAATTTTGTGGTAAAATTTTTTTTTTTTTTTTCATGGCTCAACGTTATAAAATTCTGTGAAGCACCTGAGGGTTCAGGGTACTCACCAAACATCTAGATAAATTCCTTGAGGGGCCTAGTTTCCAAAATGGGGTCACTTGTGCGGGGTTTCTGCTGTTTAGGTACCTTAGGGGACCTCCAAATGCGACATGGTGCCCGCAATCTTTTTCAGGCAAATTTCCTTTCTAAAATTCAAATATTGCTCCTTTCGTTCCAAGCCCTCCCATTTGTCCAAACAAAGGTTTCAGACCACATGTGAGGTATCACCGCGCTCATAAAAAAGTGGTTAACAAACCTTGAGGTCACATTTTTGGAATTACCTCTTGAAAAAGTGAGAAAATTGATGCTAAAGCAACATTTTTGAGAAAATTATTAAAATTTTCAATATGACAACGTAACGTTAACAAAATCTGTGAAGTACCTGTGGATCTAAAATGCTCACTATACCCCTAGATAGAAGCCTTGAGGGGTCTAGTTTCCAAAATGGTGTCACTTGTGAGGGATTTCTTCTGTTTAGGTACCTTAGCGGACCTGTAAATGCAACATGGTGCCCGCAATCTATTTCAGCCAAATTTGCTTTCCAAAATTCAAATATTGCTCCTTCTGTTCCGAGCCCTCCCATTTGTCCAAACAGAGGTTTCTGACCACATGTGGGGTATCGGCGTGCTCATAAGAAAGTGGGGAACAAGTTTTGGGGTCCATTTTGTTGTGTTATTTCTTCTAAAAGTGAATAAATTTGGGTTAGAGCAACATTTTTAGGTAAAATTTAATTTTTGCTTTTTTTCATTCCACATTGCTTTTGTTCATGTGAAGCACCTGAAGGGTTAATAAACTTCTTGAATGTGGTTTTGAGTACTTTGGGGGGTGCAGTTTTTAGAATGGTGTCACTTTTGGGTATTTTCTGTCATCTAGGCCTATTGAAGTCACTTCAAATGTGATGTGGTCCCTAAAAAACTGGTTTTGTAAATTTTGATGTAAAAATGAGAAATTGCTGATAAACTTTGAACCCCTCTAACGTCCTAACAAAAAAAAATTTTGTTTCCAAAATTGTGCTGATGTAAAGTAGACATGTGGGAAATGTTATTTATTAACTATTTTGTGTCACAGAAATCTCTGGTTTAACGGTATAAAAATTCAAAAGTTGAAAATTGCTAAATTTTCAAAATTTTTGCCAATATTCAATTTTTTTCATAAATAAACACAAAAAATATTGTCCTAAATTTGGTACTAACATGAAGTCCAATATGTGACGAAAAAACAATCTCAGAATCACCGGGATCCGTTGAAGCGTTCCAGAGTTATAACCTCATGAAGTGACACTGGTCAGAATTGCAAAATTTGGTCTGGTCATTAAGGTGAAAATTAGCTCCGTCACTAAAGGGTTAAGTGACTGGTTTCTGGTTACACATTTTCTACAAGACAATGTATTGTTGAAACATATCCATGTAAAATATTACAAAGTCGTCCCCCCCCCCCCCCCACCTATAATACACATTAGATTGTGAGCCAAACCCATTGATTATAATGGGATTGGCTGATTATCTTATCTGTGTGTTGGTGTCCTAAAGGCCACGTCACACTAAGTAACATCACTAGCAACATCGCTGCTAAGGAACGACTTTTGTGACGTAACAGCGATGTTGCTAGTGATGTTGCTGTGTGTGACATCCAGCAACAACCTGGCCCCTGCTGTGAGGTCGCTGGTTGTTGCTGAATGTCCTGGGCCATTTTTTAGTTGTTGCTCTCTCGCTGTGAAGCACAGATCGCTGTGTGTGACAGCGACAGAGCAACAACTGAATGTGCAGGCAGCAGGAGCCGGCTTCTGCGGACGCTGGTAACCAATGTAAATATCGGGTAACCAAGAAGCCCTGTCCTTGGTTACCCGATATTTACCTTCGTTACCAGCATCCGCCGCTCTCAGCTGTCAGTGCCGGCTCCTGCTCCCTGCACACATAGCCAGACTACACATCGGGTAATTAACCCCATGTGTGCAGGGAGCAGGAGCCGGCACTGACAGCTGAGAGTGGCGGATGCTGGTAACGAAGGTAAATATCGGGTAACCAAGGAAAGGGCTTCTTGGTTACCCGATATTTAGCTTAGTTACCAAGCGCAGCATGCTTCCACGCGTCGCTGGGGGCTGGTCACTGGTTGCTGGTGAGATCTGCCTGTTTGACAGCTCACCAGCAACCCGTGTAGCGACGCTCCAGCGATCCCTGCCAGGTCAGGTTGCTGGTGGGATTGCTGGAGCGTCGCTTAGTGTGACGGTGCCTTAAATCTCTCCTGTCCGCATATGACAGATTTCAGCATCCTGGATCCTTTCATTTTCACAGGCGAAAAGCCGCCATTATAAGACTATGTGCGCACGCTGCGTTTTTTGGCGTGTTTTGCGTGTTTTTTGGGTGCAGCTTTGGTTTCAAAACTGCATGAATTTTCTTCCCCAGCAGAGTCTGAGATTTCAGTTTTGCTGTCCGCACATTGCAATTTTTTTGCTGTGTCTTTGTGGTAACCACAAAGGTGCAGAATGTCAATTCTTTTGGTGTTTTTCACTGCGTTTTTCACCCTTTGATTTCATTGAGGTGTGGAAAACTGCAATGAAAAACGCAAGTTGTTATTTTACATGCATTTTTTGGTTCGTTTTTATGACTAGACTCCAGGTCTGCGGGCATTGATCGCTGGTGTTTGTCCAGATACAACTCCCCATATAAAGTCTATGGGGACCAGAATCGGGCGCAAAGGAGTAGGAGCAAGCGCTAAATACTCACCGATCACCAGGCGGCTGTCACACTACTCCCGCGGCCGCTCTTGCATTTTCCAGAGCCGCCACTCATTAGGCTCAGAACATATTCACACCTTCCCTCCTGACCGGTAGCTGTGACTGGTTGCAAGCAGACACGTCCCCACGCTGAGTGACAGCTGTTTCACTGCAACCAATTACAGCCACCGGTGGACGGGTCTTCATCGTGCGGTAAAATAAATAAATAAAAAAACCCGACATGCAGTCCGCCCCCCCCCCCCCAATTTTGATACCAGCCAAGGTTAAGCCACATGGCTGAAGGCTGGTATTCTCAGGATGGGGAGCTCCACGTTACGGGGAGCCCCCCAGCCTAAAAATATCAGCCAGCAGCCGCCCGGAATTGCCGCATCCATTAGATGCGACAGTCCCGGGACTCTACCCGGCTCATCCCGATTGTCCTGATGCGGTGGCAATCGGGGTAATAAGGAGTTAATGGCAGCAGCCTATAGCTGCCACTAAGTCCTAGCTTAGTGATGGCAGGCGTCTATGAGACACCCCCTCATCACTAAGCTGTAAGTGAAAGTAAATAAACACAATCACCCAAAAAATCCTTTATTTGAAATAAAACACAAAAAAAGCCCCGTCTTTCACCACTTTATTAACCCTTAAAACAACCCTCCAGTTCCAACATAATCCACACGAGGTCCCACGACGCATCCATCTCTGCTACATCTGACAATCACAGCGAGCAGCCATAGAACATGACTGCTCGCTGTGAGGGTCAGGCCGCAAGTGAACTGAGCCGTGCGGGATCAGCGGTGACTTCAGCTGTCACCGCACATCACCTGACTGAAGTCACCACTGATCTCGCGCTCACTTCAGTCAGGGCTGGATTTGCGGTAACAGCTGGAGGACTCCAGGTATCATCGCACATCACCTGACTGAGTCCTCCACCTGTTATCGGAAATCAGGCCGCGGTTGAAGTGTGCCGTGAGATCAGCGGTGACTTTAGTCAGGTGATGTACGGTGACAGTGGGAGTCCTCCATTTGTGACCGCATATCAGGCTGCGGCTGAAATGAGCCGCGAGATCACCTGAGGGACGTCAGCGCTAATCCCGCTGCTCACTTCAGTAAAGGCCTGACAGGTGGAAGACTCCTGCGTTTTTCTTTGGCCAAAAACGCTGCTCTTTGTAGTCACCACAAAGATAAAAACACTGCATCTTTGTGGTAAAAAAAAGATGCAGCATGCGCACATAGCCTAAATGTCTGCAAACAGCTTACTCCGTTTTCCATTCCCAACATATGTGTATGGGCAAGTTGGACGAGATATGGAAAAACTGTGATTCAGATATAACCCCTGTTGGAAAGACTCAATATAATGTGACAGATGCAGTCCCTTTGGACTCAGTCTGGTCTCTGCAGTGTCCCATTATGTTAGGAGTCTGTTTAGCGCACAAGTGTAGACAACCACAGTTCTATGCACACCTAAAAAGATGGACACCAAGCGAAACGGACACTAAGATGGAGTCTGAAGTACCTCCATCTGAGTAATTAGAGTGAGGGATTATGTCGGGTTTTGTCTGAATCGCATTTTTGATGGATTTACACAGAAACCCCAAGCGCAGAACACAAGAATGTGATCCCGGCTTTATACTGAAAGCCATCAAAAAATGTATTGTACCTCAAGGTTACTAATAACCCCTAACTTATCCTGGACAAACCAGCCCCCACTCAGGTCTGTCATCTGTCACTGAAAATATCGGATGCTCCCACGTTCCTGGAAAAGCAATGGCTCCCACCCCAGAAATACGATCCAGTGACGTCTGTGCTCTCAAATCTAAATGCCCCCTTCCTTCTAAGCCCCCTGTGCCTAAACCGCAGTAAGTGGCCATGTGTGGGACATTATTATATTGTGGAGAATGCACTTACGGGGTGCTTGTCTACAGAAGCATAAGCTGGTTACCATTCATGGGCACTAAGCTGGCATGTTTGCAGTTATCCAGAAAGAAATCATGGTGTGGATGTTACGAAATAGTTACTGCAGATGAATTAATTATGAGGTGTAATTTCTACAATACATTCACTTTTGAGGTTTTTCTGGCACTTAGTTGCTTTGCAAATGTTGGCCCCAAACTATTCTAGCAAAATCTGTGCTCCAAAAGCCAAATAGCTCCTTTCCTTCTCAACCCTCTGTGTGGCCAAACAGTTTCTGACAACATCTAAGGCATCACTGCATTCTGGAGATTAAATTGTGTTGCTCAGTTTCACCGTTTAACTGACAAATTAAAAAAATTATATTTTTGCCTCTAAAATGTTAAATTTCCGCATTTGAGTGTTATAAAATTCAGTGAAGCATCTGTGGGTTCAAAATATTTACTACACCCCTAGATGAATTCATTATGCAGCGACATTTCCAATATGGGGTCAGTTTTGTGGGTTTCTGCTGATTTGGCACCTCATGGCTCGGTATGTTAAGAATTCTCAATATACCCCTAGTTGAATTCCTTGAGGGGTCTAGTTTAAAAAATGGGGTCACTTGTGCGGGTTTCTGCTGTTTTGGCATCTCAGGAGCTCTGCAAATGCAACATGGCATCCACAATCCTAATCTAGACAAATTTACACTACAAACATCAAGGGGCACTTCTTCCTTTCTGAGCCCTGCCATGTACCACACAGAAGTTTTTGACCACATATGGGGTATCATCCTGTTCTGGAGAAATTACGTAACAAAACATGGGGTCTCTTTTTTCCTATTATCAATTGTAGAAAGTACACATTTGGGGCAAAAGCAACATTTTCATGAAAAAATGAAAATTTCCAATATAACTAATGTTATCAAATTCTGTGTAGTACCCATGGGTTCAAAATGCTTACTAAGCGGCTGGATAAAATCCTTGAGGAGGGTACATTCCAAAATGGGGTCACTTGAGGGAGTTTCTGCTATTTAAGCATCATAGGGGCCCTTCAAATGCGCGACATGGTGCCTGCAATCTCTTTCAGCTAAATTTGTGTTCTGAAATTCAATAGGTGCTCCTTCTCTTCCAAGCCCTCCTGTTTGTTCAAACAGAGGTTTCTGACCACATGTGGGCTATCAGGGCGGTCAGAAAAAAACAGTTACAAATTGGGGGATTCATATTCTCATGCAGAGAAGAGTTAAAAATGTTCCTGAAGGCCGTTTTGAAGTATTTGAGGGGTGAGGTTTTTAAAATGGTATCTCTTTTGGGAAATTTTCAGTATATGAGCCCCCTCAAAATCCATGAAATCTGAATAGGTCTCTGAAGAAACAGGTTTTGTAAATTTCTTAAAAAAATTGCTGCTAAACTTTTTTTTTTTTTTAAATCAGGTTAATTTTTATTATTATTATTATTATTATTATTATTTATTATTATTATTATTAATCAACAAAAACATAGTATATGTAACAGTCCCTTCCCCTGGGAAGACCGTTCAGGAAAAGGGATAAGACCGTCTCCAGAATAACATTGGTTATATACAATAAAATGGAATAACATAAACAGTGCACCTGTAACCCACATCCACCATCAATACACGTCACAGAATAAATGAATCACTTTAGCATACTCCTCACTACCGAACCATGTCACATGGACCCCACCCACCATATGTAAATCAGCGTTATATAGAAGAACACCCTAGATCAAAAATTGATAAGTGATAAGAAGAAGAAGGACCTGATCTCCCATGGTATCCTGCAACAATGTTGGGGAGGAAAGACCCGGTGTAGTTTTGGATTTCAAACCTATACATCTGAGCTGACCATTACATGTATGTATAGAATCAGCCTGATAGTGCCAGTATAGCCCTGGCTTTAGGTTATATACGAAAATCCTGGTGATTAGTTCCCTTTAAAGGGGTTGTTCACTACCCCTTCGCATTCCCAGTGTTTGGCCCCATTAAAATAAAAAAAAAAAATACCTTATACTCCCCTTTCCAGCGGAGCTCTTCCGTCAGTACCGGCACTCGTGCTCCCAGACGTATGAGTAATCAACAATAGATGAGCGCTGCGGCAGCCCTGACTTCTTATTAATTACTAGAAGGTGGCCCGATTCTACGCACCGGATATTCTAGAATTTACGTATTGTGTAGTTCATGTATGATTTTTGATATATATATATATATATATATATATATATATAGATGTTGTTGTGTGTAGTTACCAAGTGTTTGTGTAGGGCGCTGTACATGTTCTGGGTGTTGTCTGGGTGTGGCGGGGGGTGAGAGCGGTGTTGTATGTGTGTTGCGTTGTTTGTGGAGCGCTGTGTGTCTGTCGCGTTGTGTGTGTGTGTGTGTGTGTGTGTTGCGCGGTTTGTGTGGGTGTGGTGTGTTTTGGGGGGAGGTATGTTTTGTGCAATGTGTGTGTCGTGCGGTATGTGCGTATATTTATGTATGCCGCGGTGTTTGTGTGTTGGGTGTTGTCTGTGTGTGTGGGTGTCTGTGTATGGCGGTGTTTGTGGTTCCCTGTGTGTGTGTGTGTGTTGGGGGGAGGTGTGCACCTCCCATCGTGCTCCATCCCCCATGCTGCATACCCCCCATCGTGCTCCATTCCCCATGCTGCGCACTCCCCATCGTGCTCCATCCTCCATGCTGCGCACTCCCCATCGTGCTACATCCCCCATGCTGCGCACTCCCCATCGTGCTACATCCCCCATGCTGCGCACTCCCCATCGTGCTACATCCCCCATGCTGCGCACTCCCCATCGTGCTACATCCCCCATGCTGCGCACTCCCCATCGTGCTACATCCCCCATGCTGCGCACTCCCCATCGTGCTACATCCCCCATGCTGCGCACTCCCCATCGTGCTACATCCCCCATGCTGCGCACTCCCCATCGTGCTACATCCCCCATGCTGCGCACTCCCCATCGTGCTACATCCCCCATGCTGCGCACTCCCCATCGTGCTACATCCCCCATGCTGCGCACTCCCCATCGTGCTACATCCCCCATGCTGCGCACTCCCCATCGTGCTACATCCCCCATGCTGCGCACTCCCCATCGTGCTACATCCCCCATGCTGCGCACTCCCCATCGTGCTACATCCCCCATGCTGCGCACTCCCCATCGTGCTACATCCCCCATGCTGCGCACTCCCCATCGTGCTACATCCCCCATGCTGCGCACTCCCCATCGTGCTACATCCCCCATGCTGCGCACTCCCCATCGTGCTACATCCCCCATGCTGCGCACTCCCCATCGTGCTACATCCCCCATGCTGCGCACTCCCCATCGTGCTACATCCCCCATGCTGCGCACCCCCCATCGTGCTACATCCCCCATGCTGCGCACCCCCCATCGTGCTACATCCCCCATGCTGCGCACCCCCCATCGTGCTACATCCCCCATGCTGCGCACCCCCCATCGTGCTACATCCCTCATGCTGCGCACCCCCCATCGTGCTACATCCCCCATGCTGCGCACCCCCCATCGTGCTACATCCCCCATGCTGCGCACCCCCATCGTGCTACATCCCCCATGCTGCGCACCCCCCATCGTGCTACATCCCCCATGCTGCGCACCCCCCATCGTGCTACATCCCCCATGCTGCGCACCCCCCATCGTGCTACATCCCCCATGCTGCGCACTCCCCATCGTGCTACATCCCCCATGCTGCGCACTCCCCATCGTGCTACATCCCCCATGCTGCGCACTCCCCATCGTGCTACATCCCCCATGCTGCGCACTCCCCATCGTGCTACATCCCCCATGTTGCGCACCCCCCATCGTGCTACATCCCCCATGCTATAATAGTTCTCCTATTATACTCAGAGAGGAGTATAATAGGAGGACTGTAATAGGAGGAGTAGTCCTGGGGGGAGAGGAGTATAATGCCGGCTCCCTGCACATGTGTACCGGGAGCCGGTGTACGCTGGTAACTATGATACACATCGGGTAACTAAGGGACCTTAGTTACCCGATGTGTATAATGGTTACCAGCGTTCACGGCCTCCGTCAAGATCCCAGCATCGCAAGGTTATGTCTGGCGCTGCTGGGATCCTGACGGAGCCGGTGTACACTGGTAACTATGATACACATCGGGTAACCAAGGGACCTTAGTTACCCGATGTGTATAATGGTTACCAGCGTTCACGGCCTCCGTCAAGATCCCAGCATCGCAAGGTTATGTCTGGCGCTGCTGGGATCGTGACGGAGCCGGTGTAGAAGCAAGCGATATCCCAGGATGTTGTGAGTGTGTGGATGTAATGTGTGAGGTGTGTGTGAGAGTGAGTGTGATCTGATGTGTGTGTGTGTGTGTGTACTCACCTGGGAGTCGGAGCTCCGTGTCAGTTGGGCCAGAGCGAGCTTGCATTGCGTGAGGGGGGCGGGGCCTGCAGAGAGCCGGGGCGAGAGGCCAATCCGTGTGGGGGGGGCGGAGCCATGGCGAGCCCAGCGGCCAATCAGCTTTGTGTCACCGTAAGGACACAATTTTGGAGCATGACAGACAGACAGAATAAGGCAATTATATATATAGATATGTCCAAAGGTGAGGCGAGTGAAGCAGGCGGTGATGGGGCGCGGGGCTCGCATTATGTAACAAGCTCACGTGAGCCCCAGGAATGTCAACACCACCACCGCTTCGCCGGCATGGGATGGGAGGGGAGTATAAGCTTTTTTTTATTTTAATGGGGCCACATTTGGGGACTAAGAAGGGGTTGTCCTAGGAGTGGACAACTTTTTTAAGCTAAAACAATACATATATACTATAGGTGCAAATATATAGATATGAGCAATATTCCCAAACATACATTGTACACTTATATTTACACACACACACTTGTGTGCACACAAGGAGCATATACACAAGGCAACAAAGTGACATTCAATAGGAACAAAAATAGTATAGAACCAGAATGCTACCTCAATTTAAATCTTGTAAAAACACCATTTATTGAAATTCATTTAAAATTCAAAAAGTTCCACCTGTGAAAAAATGACACACAGAACACATATACCAGGACCATGGAACAGCTCCACGATATCTGCCCACAGGAACAAAACCAATTATTCCATATATTGATGTCAATAATAATCCTGCCAAGGGATCAGATCTAAATGACCCTCACTCTCTCTTTCCTCTACCTGCCAATGGAGGTGCGACGTAAAGTCACAAATCACCCTAAAGGTAATGAGGTGCCCCCATTCCTCGGCGGCTTTCCCTTCTAGAGGTATCCCTAGTCTCCCTCAAGTTATAATATAGGCTAGGGATACTAACTTTTTTACCAGGGAAGATGGAAAATTGAACTTATCTGAAAGATGAGTCAAAAATTAGTAGTCCCTCAGCAGTCCGTTTTTTCATAATGTACAGGCGTCTGGGCTTTCCATGGTCCTCAACCCAATAACATAAATGCACATAGTCTCAGTCTCAACGCGTTTCTCCCCATATGATTAGTCAGGGTTCATCAGGAGACAAAATGAAAGATAACTGGCCCAATCGCCTGTGGAACAAACAAATATCAGAACCCCACATCTAAACCACAAAAACAGAGAGTCCTAGAAGCACATGGAAGACATACCTGATAGCTGTTAAGGGGGCTACTCATTTAGCAGCACACACCTCTCCTTGTGGATATGTATAATGGCCGCCTTACCATGTGCCTCACTCTCCTTAAATATCATCAAATAGGGGCTGACCTGTTCGGTGACCGCCCCCAGGAACGCCCCATTAGGGTGGGAAACCCTCGATGTATGCACCACATGCAGTTAATCAGCTACCATCATCCTAGGCAGCCACCCCCACAGACACCCCGTCCCCTAGGAAACCGGATGTATACTACACGTGCAGTCACCATTTTGACAGACCGGAAGTGACGTATAATCTAAATCATCACATATCCCAACTCACGTAACCCAGGTGGGCGTCGCCACACTGTCACCTGAAGGCACGGACCGTCCCCAGTCAGAACAGCAATTACCCTCCGTAACGCCCCGTTATTCGGGGACCCCGGAGGTATAAAACACGTGCATTCGCCATATAGACGAAACCGGAACCCAAACCGGAAGTAAACAGACCCACGTGACCCGTCCGGGTCACGTGACCCGAACATACCTCGTCATCGGATCATCACATCCTCCTCCCAGCACAGGATGGGGAAACCCGGAAGTGACGTATGATCTAAGACGTCACACATCCCATACCGGAAGTGAATAAACCAACGTGACCCGTCCGAGTCACGCGACTCAACACACCACGTCATCGGGTCCCTACATCCTCCTCCCAGCACAAGATGGGGAAAACACGGAAGTGACGTACAATCTAAAACGTCACACGTCCCAGCTCATGCCGCCCAAGTGGGTGTCGCCACCGATAACCTGACAGCGCGGGCCGTCCCCCATCCTCTCTCCCCACCTCGCCAACCCCCTCCAATCCTAAACATAATATTGGTCACATTGGTCAAATTCAAGTCCAGACCCAAGCCACAGCCTATCAGTACTATACAGGGGAAAATAAAGATAGACAATAAGCAATTCAATTATCCCAATGCATCATCATTTCACAGAGAGCTGAGGTCACACCGGGAATGGACAGACCCACATGTTCCCTCCGGATCATATAACAGGACCGGCCATGATACCGGACAATATATATTCAAAGTCATATGTCGACCATGTGTTCAAGAAGAAGTGGAAGGTGGGAGGGGGGAGGGGGGGGGGGGAGGGGGGAAGAAGGAGAGGGAAGGGGGGGGGGGGAAGGAGGTTGAAAAGACCACCAAAGATAATCACTGCAACAATGTTAACATCCATAAAGATGTTTCCAATACGTTGGTTCCCATATATCAGCATCCCACATGGGTTCAGAGAATGGGGTAATATAGATAAACACAAATTAATCAAAAATGGGATGGTGAAAAATAATTCCACTCATCCAAACACGACTTCTTCCTTTACGGAAGGATATTAGCCTGGCGGGTATAGATAAGAACTTATTCTGATGTAGCCTAGGGTGCTTATCTCCTCAAGATAGACACCTCCTATAAGAAACAACCGAAGGTCAGCTGTTCATTCAGACCTTTTGGATGTACACAATCAAAGCGATATATCCATTTGGTCTCCTTTTGTAGCAAAAGTTTATTCCAATTGCCTTTCCTAATTGGCTCCGGGACCACTTCGATGATTTTAAAGCTTATGGAGTTCAGATTTCCCCCATGTACTTGTCTGACATGTCGTGAGATCGAGGCATCCCTTTCATTTCGTACATCCCCCAGATGTTCCCCGATCCGCTTTCTTAGTTCTCTTTTCGTTTTCCCAATGTAGTCCAAGGGGCAAGTGCATTTGGCCACATAGATAACCCCCTCGGTACTACAATTGGCAAAATCACGAATATCATATTCACGATGCGTACATGCCGACACTACCTTCTTCCCTGGTGAAATCCAATTGCAAAATTTACATCGTCCGCATCTATAAACTCCATTCACCTTCCTGTCCAGCCATGTCCCTTCTTTTTGTGGGGCCTGATACAGACTGTGTACTAGCCTGTCTTTTAAAGACCTCCCCTTACGGAAGGTGATCATGGGCCGTACTCCAATGAAATCCTTCAGATTCGGGTCCGCCCTCAAAATTCCCCAATGTTTGTCCAAAATTTTGAAAACCTCCCGGTTAAGATTATCAAATGTACCGATCACCCTTGTGATGTTCTCAGATTCCTCCCTTTCTCTGGCTACTAATAGCTCCTCCCTGTCTCTCAATACCGCGTGTTTGTATGCCTCTTTAAGGGGACCAGCCGGATACCCTCTTTCAGTGAACCTCTGACAAAGATCCCCCGCCTGTCTATGAAAGGCTTCACTTGTGGAACAATTACGTTTCAGTCTTAGGTATTGGCCCTTTGGTATCCCTCTTTTTAACGGTTCAGGATGGTGACTGGTCCAATGCAAAAAACTATTGGTTGCAGTCTTTTTTCGAAAAACCTGGGTTTCTATCTGCCCCCCAGTTCCCCTCATCAGAAGGACATCTAAAAAGGCCATTTGGTCAATGCCTATATCATAGGTAAATGACAGACCTACATCGTTTCTGTTCAGGTGTTTCACAAAGTTCTGAAAGGAGCCGACTGTCCCGGTCCATTAGGACCAGGACATCGTCAATATAACTGCCCCAATAGATGATGTGTTTTACCCATTCCGAGTGCGGTTCCTGGAACACACATGGTGTCCTCCCACCAGCCCAGGTAGAGATTGGCGTACGATGGGGCGCATGAGCACCCCATCGCAGTACCCTGAGCTGGTGGTAATATTTCCCATTAAAGATGAAAAAATTATGGGTCAAGATGTGTTCCAACAGTTTTAAGGTGAACCTACTATGTTTCTCGTAATGGGTGCCTCTGCTATCCAAGAAATATTTAACCGCCTTCAGACCTGTATCATGCGGGATGGAGCTATATAGAGCCCTCTACATCTATTGAGGCAAAAATAGTATCTTTATTGATCATTACTCCATTGATCTTTCTCAAGAGATCACTTGTGTCCCTGAGGTAAGATGACAAAGAAACCACGAATGGTCTGAGAATGGAGTCCAGGTATACACCAACGTTCTGAGTAAGGGAATTAATCCCTGCTACAATAGGTCTCCCTTTTAAGGGAGTGGTCCCCTTGTGAACTTTAGGTAACGTATAGAACGTTGGTGTAACCGGAAACCTCTCGTGCATGAAATCAAATTCATTTTTGTGAAATAAGGCGATCTCCAAGCCCCTCGGACAAAATATCCACTAATACTTTACCTGAATCCTATAGTTGGATCCCGTTCCAGGGTCGCATAGCCGTCATGATCACGTAAGATGGAATAGCACATTTTCTGGTAAATGTTGTGATTCATGACGACTATGTTCCCTCCTTTGTCCGAAGGCTTGAAGATCAACTCCTTTTTTTTTGGCAAGTAATGACAAGGCATCCAATTCGGATTTGTTCATATTAGGGGGGAAAACCAGTTCTCACATCAGACAGTGCTTTAAAATCCTCAGCAACCACTTTGAGAAAAATGTCTACACTGTCCAGGTCCCCCTCTAGGAGGTTGTTTTTCACTCTTTCTTTTGAGGGTAGTGAAAAGGCTTTCACTACCCTCAAAAGAAAGAGTGAAAAACAACCTCCTAGAGGGGACCTGGACAGTGTAGACATTTTTCTCAAAGTGGTTGCTGAGGATTTTAAAGCACTGTCTGATGTGAGAACTGGTTTTCCCCCTAATATGAACAAATCCGAATTGGATGCCTTGTCATTACTTGCCAAAAAAAAGGAGTTGATCTTCAAGCCTTCGGACAAAGGAGGGAACATAGTCGTCATGAATCACAACATTTACCAGAAAATGTGCTATTCCATCTTACGTGATCATGACGGCTATGCGACCCTGGAACGGGATCCAACTATAGGATTCAGTAAAGTATTAGTGGATATTTTGTCCGAGGGGCTTGGAGATCGCCTTATTTCACAAAATGAATTTGATTTCATGCACGAGAGGTTTCCGGTTACACCAACGTTCTATACGTTACCTAAAGTTCACAAGGGGACCACTCCCTTAAAAGGGAGACCTATTGTAGCAGGGATTAATTCCCTTACTCAGAACGTTGGTGTATACCTGGACTCCATTCTCAGACCATTCGTGGTTTCTTTGTCATCTTACCTCAGGGACACAAGTGATCTCTTGAGAAAGATCAATGGAGTAATGATCAATAAAGATACTATTTTTGCCTCAATAGATGTAGAGGCTCTATATAGCTCCATCCCGCATGATACAGGTCTGAAGGCGGTTAAATATTTCTTGGATAGCAGAGGCACCCATTACGAGAAACATAGTAGGTTCACCTTAAAACTGTTGGAACACATCTTGACCCATAATTTTTTCATCTTTAATGGGAAATATTACCACCAGCTCAGGGGTACTGCGATGGGGTGCTCATGCGCCCCATCGTACGCCAATCTCTACCTGGGCTGGTGGGAGGACACCATGGTGTTCCAGGAACCGCACTCGGAATGGGTAAAACACATCATCTATTGGGGCAGTTATATTGACGATGTCCTGGTCCTATGGACCGGGACAGTCGGCTCCTTTCAGAACTTTGTGAAACACCTGAACAGAAACGATGTAGGTCTGTCATTTACCTATGATATAGGCATTGACCAAATGGCCTTTTTAGATGTCCTTCTGATGAGGGGAACTGGGGGGCAGATAGAAACCCAGGTTTTTCGAAAAAAGACTGCAACCAATAGTTTTTTGCATTGGACCAGTCACCATCCTGAACCGTTAAAAAGAGGGATACCAAAGGGCCAATACCTAAGACTGAAACGTAATTGTTCCACAAGTGAAGCCTTTCATAGACAGGCGGGGGATCTTTGTCAGAGGTTCACTGAAAGAGGGTATCCGGCTGGTCCCCTTAAAGAGGCATACAAACACGCGGTATTGAGAGACAGGGAGGAGCTATTAGTAGCCAGAGAAAGGGAGGAATCTGAGAACATCACAAGGGTGATCGGTACATTTGATAATCTTAACCGGGAGGTTTTCAAAATTTTGGACAAACATTGGGGAATTTTGAGGGCGGACCCGAATCTGAAGGATTTCATTGGAGTACGGCCCATGATCACCTTCCGTAAGGGGAGGTCTTTAAAAGACAGGCTAGTACACAGTCTGTATCAGGCCCCACAAAAAGAAGGGACATGGCTGGACAGGAAGGTGAATGGAGTTTATAGATGCGGACGATGTAAATTTTGCAATTGGATTTCACCAGGGAAGAAGGTAGTGTCGGCATGTACGCATCGTGAATATGATATTCGTGATTTTGCCAATTGTAGTACCGAGGGGGTTATCTATGTGGCCAAATGCACTTGCCCCTTGGACTACATTGGGAAAACGAAAAGAGAACTAAGAAAGCGGATCGGGGAACATCTGGGGGATGTACGAAATGAAAGGGATGCCTCGATCTCACGACATGTCAGACAAGTACATGGGGGAAATCTGAACTCCATAAGCTTTAAAATCATCGAAGTGGTCCCGGAGCCAATTAGGAAAGGCAATTGGAATAAACTTTTGCTACAAAAGGAGACCAAATGGATATATCGCTTTGATTGTGTACATCCAAAAGGTCTGAATGAACAGCTGACCTTCGGTTGTTTCTTATAGGAGGTGTCTATCTTGAGGAGATAAGCACCCTAGGCTACATCAGAATAAGTTCTTATCTATACCCGCCAGGCTAATATCCTTCCGTAAAGGAAGAAGTCGTGTTTGGATGAGTGGAATTATTTTTCACCATCCCATTTTTGATTAATTTGTGTTTATCTATATTACCCCATTCTCTGAACCCATGTGGGATGCTGATATATGGGAACCAACGTATTGGAAACATCTTTATGGATGTTAACATTGTTGCAGTGATTATCTTTGGTGGTCTTTTCAACCTCCTTCCCCCCCCCCCCTTCCCTCTCCTTCTTCCCCCCTCCCCCCCCCCCCCCTCCCCCCTCCCACCTTCCACTTCTTCTTGAACACATGGTCGACATATGACTTTGAATATATATTGTCCGGTATCATGGCCGGTCCTGTTATATGATCCGGAGGGAACATGTGGGTCTGTCCATTCCCGGTGTGACCTCAGCTCTCTGTGAAATGATGATGCATTGGGATAATTGAATTGCTTATTGTCTATCTTTATTTTCCCCTGTATAGTACTGATAGGCTGTGGCTTGGGTCTGGACTTGAATTTGACCAATGTGACCAATATTATGTTTAGGATTGGAGGGGGTTGGCGAGGTGGGGAGAGAGGATGGGGACGGCCCGCGCTGTCAGGTTATCGGTGGCGACACCCACTTGGGCGGCATGAGCTGGGACGTGTGACGTTTTAGATTGTACGTCACTTCCGTGTTTTCCCCATCTTGTGCTGGGAGGAGGATGTAGGGACCCGATGACGTGGTGTGTTGAGTCGCGTGACTCGGACGGGTCACGTTGGTTTATTCACTTCCGGTATGGGATGTGTGACGTCTTAGATCATACGTCACTTCCGGGTTTCCCCATCCTGTGCTGGGAGGAGGATGTGATGATCCGATGACGAGGTATGTTCGGGTCACGTGACCCGGACGGGTCACGTGGGTCTGTTTACTTCCGGTTTGGGTTCCGGTTTCGTCTATATGGCGAATGCACGTGTTTTATACCTCCGGGGTCCCCGAATAACGGGGCGTTACGGAGGGTAATTGCTGTTCTGACTGGGGACGGTCCGTGCCTTCAGGTGACAGTGTGGCGACGCCCACCTGGGTTACGTGAGTTGGGATATGTGATGATTTAGATTATACGTCACTTCCGGTCTGTCAAAATGGTGACTGCACGTGTAGTATACATCCGGTTTCCTAGGGGACGGGGTGTCTGTGGGGGTGGCTGCCTAGGATGATGGTAGCTGATTAACTGCATGTGGTGCATACATCGAGGGTTTCCCACCCTAATGGGGCGTTCCTGGGGGCGGTCACCGAACAGGTCAGCCCCTATTTGATGATATTTAAGGAGAGTGAGGCACATGGTAAGGCGGCCATTATACATATCCACAAGGAGAGGTGTGTGCTGCTAAATGAGTAGCCCCCTTAACAGCTATCAGGTATGTCTTCCATGTGCTTCTAGGACTCTCTGTTTTTGTGGTTTAGATGTGGGGTTCTGATATTTGTTTGTTCCACAGGCGATTGGGCCAGTTATCTTTCATTTTGTCTCCTGATGAACCCTGACTAATCATATGGGGAGAAACGCGTTGAGACTGAGACTATGTGCATTTATGTTATTGGGTTGAGGACCATGGAAAGCCCAGACGCCTGTACATTATGAAAAAACGGACTGCTGAGGGACTACTAATTTTTGACTCATCTTTCAGATAAGTTCAATTTTCCATCTTCCCTGGTAAAAAAGTTAGTATCCCTAGCCTATATTATAACTTGAGGGAGACTAGGGATACCTCTAGAAGGGAAAGCCGCCGAGGAATGGGGGCACCTCATTACCTTTAGGGTGATTTGTGACTTTACGTCGCACCTCCATTGGCAGGTAGAGGAAAGAGAGAGTGAGGGTCATTTAGATCTGATCCCTTGGCAGGATTATTATTGACATCAATATATGGAATAATTGGTTTTGTTCCTGTGGGCAGATATCGTGGAGCTGTTCCATGGTCCTGGTATATGTGTTCTGTGTGTCATTTTTTCACAGGTGGAACTTTTTGAATTTTAAATGAATTTCAATAAATGGTGTTTTTACAAGATTTAAATTGAGGTAGCATTCTGGTTCTATATTTGATTTTCTACCTACGCAAATAGGTTTCTAAGTGTTTAAAAAACAAAAATAGTAGTAAGAATGTTTAGGGGTGTGTTTTTAAATTGCATTTCTGCACAGATTAGATTTTGAGTTTCGGTGTTGGACAACCCTTTGAAGCTCTTAGCTCAAACTGTATAATAAAGAAAATTGTGGCATTTGCTTAGTAGAACTTAACAAAGAACACAGCAGACTACTGACTTGTGCCACATATCTAAATGTAGACCTTGCAGCTATCGTTAAGTGGTGAGGTGAGTGAAGGGGTCCAGGGTTGGGCACCTTTGTTAGCCAAATAGCACCACTTGGTCTAGACTCTTGGTCTACAGCAGTGGCCCAGTCACTAACTCGGCATAACTCAGTCCTGCTGCATAATACAATGGCAGACTCTTTGTAAAAGGAACCTGACCTGTCCCCAATTGCTATTAACCTGCAGATATTGAGTTAATCTGCAGGTTACTAGCGCTCTAAAATGCCCCGTCTGCTGCACTGAAAGCTCAACCACCAGGAGGAAATGAACTTTTTTTTTTTTCCTCCTGGCAGCCTCCAGCTTTCAGTCATAGAGGTACCACAGTCGCTGTTTATTAAAGTGTGCGGTGGCTGTAACCATGTCCTGCCACTGATTGACAGCTGGCTCGGAGTTGATACACTGCAGATCCGACTATCATTGTAGGGACCTGGTTACAGACACCACATACTACTGTACTGCACAGGGACTGAAGCCGTGCCTCTACGGCTGCCAGCAAGAATAACATTAACTTCCACATGGTATTTATGTGCAGGTTAATAGTGTTTAGGGACATAAGTTCCCTATAAGTGTAATATTTATGACTACTTTAAAAACATACTACTACATTTTTGAAGATGTCAGGCTTGCTGCATGAATTAAGTGCATTTAGCAACTTCACATTTATTTTTTTAATACAGTGTATTATTTTAACTATTGGTCTTGGTCTTTGTATTTGACTAAAAAAAATGTCTCTTAGGTATTGCGACATATGAAACCTGTCTGAAACGTACGAACAATATGCCCTAGTGTAGATAGTCTGATTCCTGTCGTAGAAAATGTAACATTATATAATAAAGGCCCTGTCACACACAGAGATAAATCTGTGATAGATCTGTGGTTGCAGTGAAATTGTGGACAATCAGTGCCAGGTTTGTGTCTGTGTACAAATGGAACAATATGTCCATGATTTCACTGCAACCACAGATCTGCCAAAGATTTACCTCTGTGTGTGACAGGGCCTTTACTCTCGTAAACTTGGAGCCTATTTGTGACCAAAACTATTGAACAAAGATGAAATATGTGCAAAATTGCATCTATTGCATTGTTTTAGTCTAAGGGGCACTTTGCACACTACGACATCGCAAACCGGTGATAGCTGGCGTAGCGAACATTATCGCTACGGCAGCTTCACACGCACTTACCTGCCCTGCGACGTCGCTCCAGCAGGCGACCCGCCTCCTGATTAAGGGGACGGGTCGTGCAGCGTCATAGCAACGTCACACGGCAGGCGGCCAATAGAAGCGGAGGGGCGGAGATGAGCGGCACGTAAACATCCCGCCCACCTCCTTCCTTCCTCATAGCTGGCGTGAGCCGCAGGACGCAGGTAGGAGATGTTCCTCGCTCCTGCGGCTTCACACACAGTGATGTGTGCTGAGGAACAACATCGGAACATCAGTCATTTCCATATTATGGAAATGACAGACGCTACACCGATGATACGATTACGACGATTTTGCGCTCGTTAATCGTATCAAAAACGCTTTACACACTACGATATCGACTGCGACGCCGGATGTGCGTCACTTTCAATTTGACCCCACCGACATCGCAGCTGCCAGATACTAGTGGAGCTAGGATCAAACACGTGTTTAATACCTTATTGTGTTAAATTGCCTTTTCACCATTGGAAAATGGGTATCTTTTGTTAATTGCATTTTAATTCCATCATTTCAGCCTAAAAAGAAGCCACAAAGGAAGAAGTATGGGCTTCTCTCAGACTATGATGACACCATGGAATTGGGATCCATGGACAGTGATGAAGAAAAAATATTTGAGTCGAGAAGCATAAGAAGGTAAGCACTTTTTGGGGGTCCACTGATCTGCGACTTGTGTATCTTGTAAACAAAAAATAAATAATAACTAGATAATTTGTATATATATTCTTTTTCTTCCATTGACAGGTGATCACTAACCACAAACAAGCCCTGTCCTTGTGATGACACAGCAGATGGTTTCCTTCTGTGTTCTGAGGGGTGTGAGATCTGACCAAATTCATTGGTAACGTTATCTACTGATCCTGGAAAGCCTGACTGACCTGAGCCTCGGATGGTTTTACTCTGTGCACTTCCATACTAAAGACTAAGGCGTGGCACTTGTGATTCTCTGGCCTTTACACAATACGTACATTCCATTTTCAGTGTGGACTATGCTTCTAATGTTGACTGGAACTAATGGTTGAATAACAAGTGCTTTCCTTTTTTACCTTTTTCAGCAAAAAGTATTTGTTGACTTCTCTTAACAAGACCAGATATTTGTATGGGTCTCCTGTCAGGGAATGTGGCAACATGCAAGCTCTTACTTGCTCTGTGCTTCTAATTTTGTATGTTGTGCAGGATATTTTGTAACACATTTATTTTTCCACTGTTCCTTTTTATATATGAATAAAACCTTGATTTAATCTGGATGTAGCTTTGATTCCTATTTCAGACCTCTTTCACACATCCGTGTAAAACACTAACGTTTTTCACCATCCATGGTGAAGGTGCGTATGTTTGTGTGTGTCCGTGTGTTTTCCGTGTGGCATCCGGATAGCACACACAGTATGAGCTGGCATACTTATTGGTCTCTAGCACTGCTGTTACTTCCGGGTCTGCGCTGAGTGCAGTGAATATGCATGAGCTTAATGAGCGGGCCTGGAAGTAACAGCAGAGGCAGAGACAGCAATACAGAAGACTGATATGTATAAAAATTCTTTATTATGTGACGTGTTTTCTCCGGTATGTGTCACACGTATGTCACACACATCACATCAGTCGCACAGTCCGTCTGACACCTGTGCTGCTGTCCGAAAAACGGACATGTCAACGGTGTCAAACACGGAAACCACGAACGTGTGCACAAAGACCATTGATTTTAAGAGGATCTACGGGAGTCCGTGTCTCCGGTACGTAGGAAAATAAACGTCGCACGTACCAGAGACACGGAGGTGTGAAGGAGGCTTCAGGCACATCATTGTATGATTGCCGAGCAAGCCATTTAACCCCTTCCTAACTGGGCGATTTGTACGAATTTTTTATTTCTCCATTCACATAGTCGTATAAGGGCTTGGTTTTTTTTTTCTGGAGTTGTAGTTTTTAATTACACCATTTATTTAAATATATTTAATTTTACAATGTACTGGAAAACGACAAAATTATAAGGAGTGAAATTGCACAAAAAAGGCTGTTCACTAATTGTTTTAATTTTTATTTTTATGGCAATGCGAAACTTGTATATTTAAGTGGCAAAAATTTTGGAAGGAATTTCATAGAAATTTTTTTTTCTCTTATGTCACAATTTTCCAAGACCCTTTTTTTTACGTTTTCAGTCGGTGGGGAGATCTGAAGGCTTGTGTTTTTTTTTTTTTTTTGTTTTTTTTTTGCATGCTAAGCTCACATTTTTGTTAACATCATTTTGTGTTAGATCGATTCTTATTGCATTTTTTTGTGTTACAGTGACCGAAAAACCGCAGTTCTGGTATTATGCCATTTACCAATAGGGTTAATTTGTTTATATTTTGATAAACCAGACTTTTACTGACATGAAGATATGAAATGGTTATTTATATATTTTTTTCATCTCCTTATTTTTAATGGGGAAAAGGGGTTGATGATTTTTTTTTTTTCTTCAACTTAAAAAACAAAAAAATATATATAATATACAGTGGGTACGGAAAGTATTTAGACCCCTTTAAATTTTTCACTCTATCATTGCAGCCATTTGGTAAATTCAAAAAAGTTCATCTTTTTTCTCTCATTAATGTACACTCTGCACCCAATCTTGACAGAAAAAAACAGAAATGTAGAATTTTTTTCAAGTTTATTAAACAAGAAAAACTGAAATATCACATGGTCATAAGTATTCAGACCCTTTGCTCAGACACTCATATTTAAGTAACATGCTGTCCATTTCCTTGTGATCCTCCTTGAGATGGTTCTACTCCTTCATTGGAGTCCAGCTGTGTTTAATTAAACTGATAGGACTTGATTTGGAAAGGCACACACCTGTCTATATAGGACCTCACAGCTCACAGTGCATGTCAGACCAAATGAGAATCATGAGGTCAAAGGAACTGCTCAAGGAACTCAGAGACAGAATTTTGGCAAGGCACAGATCTGGCCAAAGTTACAAAAGAATTTCTGCAGTACTCAAGGTCCCTAAGAACACAGTGGCCTCCATAATCCTTAAATGGAAGAAGATTGGGACTACCAGAACTCTTCCTAGATCTGACTATTCAGCCAAACTGAGCAATCATGGGAGAAGAGCCTTGGTGAGAGAGGTAAAGAAAAACTCTAAGATCACTGTGGCTGAGCTCCAGAGATACAGTAGGGAGATGGGATAAAGTTTCACAAAGTCAGCTATCACTGCAGCCCTCCACCAGTCGGGCATTTATGGCAGAGTGGCCTGATGTAAGCCTCTCCTCTCAGTGCAAGACAAACGAAAGTCCACATAGAGTTTGCAAAAACACATGAAGGACTTCCAGACTATGAGAAATAAGATTCTCTGATCTGATGAGACAGAGAACTTTTTGGTCATAATTCTAAGCAGTATCTGGAGAAAACCAGGCACTGCTCATCACCTGACCAATACAATCCCAACAGTGAAACATGATAGTGGCATCATTCAGCTGCAGGAACAGGACAACTGGTTGCAATTGAAGGAAAGATGAATGCGGCCAAATTCAGAGCTATCCAGGAACAAAACCTCTTCCAGAGTGCTCTGGACTTAAGACTTGGCCGAAGGTTCACCTTCCAACAAGACAATAACCCTAAGCACACAGCTAAAATAACAAAGGAGGGGCTTCAGAACAACTCTGTGACCATTCTGGACTGGCACAGCCAGAGCCCTTACCTAACCCCAATTGAGCATCTCTGGAGAGACCTGAAAATGGCTGTCCAGCAACGTTCACCATCCATCCTGACGGAACTGGAGAGGACCTGCCAGGAAGAATGGCAGAGGATACCCAAATCCAAGTGTGAAAAACTTGTTGCATCATTCCCAAGAAGACTCATGGCTGTGCTAGCTCAAAAGGGTGCTTCTACTCAATACTTAGCAAAGGGTCTGAATACTTATGACCATGTGATATTTCAGTTTTTCTCTCTTAATAAGTTTGCAAAAATTTCTACATTTGTTTTTTTCCAATCAAGATGGGGTGCAGAGTGTACATTAATGAGAAAATAATGAACTTTTTGAATTTACCAAATGGCTGCAATGACAGTGAAAAAGGGGGCTTTCCATACCCACTGTACATAATATACTGTGTTTTTCAGCCTTTTCGGAGCAATCATAAAAGGTAACCGTAGCACTCGAGACAACAATGGGTCAAATAGAATTTTGAATTTTTGATTTTCTGCAAAATGGGGTGCACCTCAACCTATGCAAAACGACGAAACGACGTCCATGCTTCTAAGAAGCATTCATCAGTGTTTTGCCTAAACAGAAAAAGAAAAATCTAAGTATACAAGTATGGGAATCAGATACACACCTCATATTGACTATTTAGACCAAGGGCTTCGAGAGTCTGGAGGGTATATATCCAGAAGGCCTCTTGTTCCTTAAGCATCTTGATGCGGTTCCCATCCCTCCTAGGTAAGGATGTACAGTGGGTATGGAAAGTATTCAGCCCCCTTTTTCACTGTCATTGCAGCCATTTGGTAAATTCAAAAAGTTCATTATTTTCTCATTAATGTACACTCTGCACCCCATATTGACTGGGAAAAAAAACAAATGTAGAAATTTTTGCAAATGTATTAAACGAGAAAAACTGAAATATCACATGGTCATAAGTATTCAGACAGAGTTGATACGTGTTCAAGGACCTGGAACCATAATTGGACGATGGAGTAACCATGGGAGATGAAGTGTGCCAGAATGGGGAGCATTTTGTGTCCACAGCGTATGGTAGATTTGTGCTTGCTAATGCAGTCTCGGACATGCTGGGTAGTCTCCCCAACATATCCGAGACCGCAAGGGCTTTTAATTAGATAAACTACATAGCTTGAATCGCAAGTAAAGTCACATATGGGAAACTTTTTGCTGGTCCGTGGATGAATAAAGAATTCCCCTTTGGTTACATTGGAGCATTGTATGCAATGCAAGCAGGGGAATGTCCCTCTGTGGGTTGTGGAAAGGAGGCTGTGACGGAGGGGTTGTTTAGAAAGACTAATATCTGCATGTACAAGGTGGTCTTTGAGTTTACGGGGACGTGTATTACAAATTAGTGGTGGATGTTCAAATTCAGTAATTTGAGGGTATGCGCTATAAAATAGTGGTCAGTATTTCAGTATGACCTGTTTGATCAGAATGGAAAAGGGATGGTAAGTATTGACAATTAAATATGTGAAGCCCGCAGTGTGTTGTGTGTGCAGTTGATGGGAAGCTTCTCGATGGTATGAGGAGAGTAGTCCCTAGCAAAACATTTTTCATCCATTTCATCCATGCCACGGTTGCTTTGTGTCAGGATCAGAAACAATCCTGTCTATCCTACAGTGTTGAGATTTTGGAAGTGCCTTTTTCATATGCCTAGGATGACAACTGCTGAAAAGGAGTTGACTATTCCTCTTCTTGGGTTTGACGTACAGGTATGTGGTAATTAAACAGTCTCCCCTGATGTTCATCATTGTGTTCAAGAAGCTAATTTAGTGATTGTCGTGATGCAGAGTAAACGATATGTTTGGAGTGGCAGAGTTGAGATACTGATGGAATGCGTCTAATGATGGTAGATCACCTGACCAAATACAGATGATATCCTCAATAAATTATTTCCAAAGCTTGATGTGTGTGTCATACTTGGGGTGGGGATAGACAAAATCATTCTCAAATTTTGTCATGTATATATTTGCATAAGGGGGGCTACATTGAACCCCATTGTGGTCCCCCTGCACTGCCAATAAAAGGTATCTTCAAAAAGTAAAAAGTTCTTGGTAAGGACAATCTAAAGTAGGTCTAGACAAGAATTTTTGTGAGTTTCGTCAAGGTCTGTGTATGTTTTGAAAAATAATCTAACTGCCTCTAGACCACTCTTGTGGTCAATGCTTGTGTAGAGACTAGTCATGTCTAGGGTGACCAGGATGCAGTTAGTTGGGGCAGGAGCGATTAGATTTCAATATGGCCCAAAAATGGTAGGTGTCCTTTAGGTGTGATGGGGTTGTAGGGATGAATGGCATGAGGATTTTTTCAAGTGTTTTGGCTAGAGGGGAGAGGACAGAGTCGGTGGATGCCACGAACAGCCGACCCTGTGGGTGGGTGAGATTCTTGTTTACCTTAAGTAAGGTATAAAAGACTGGTACGATGGGATGGTTGTTAACGAGGAACGTGGCCAGTTGATTGATTACATTGTTCGAGAGATAGAAGTATACTTTGTCCCGTATGACGATGGCTATATTCGATGTTGGGTCCCTTGGAGTAGGGGGGTATGTGCTCCTGTCTCCCAGTTGACTTCTGATTTCCTCAAAGTAATATGTTGTGTCTAGGACAACAACCGAGCTCCATTGTCTGCTTTTTTATGACCAGATATTTGTTGTTTTTCAGTGATGTTGGAGCCCTGGACTCATCCTTAGTTAAGCTGGCTAATATTTTTTCATCATCCTTAGTTAAGTTGTGCTTTAGGTGTATCGTGCCCCTGTCAATGTCTGATGACACATCCAATATCATCGGTATCTAGAGAGACATAGGTCTCAATAGGGTGATGACATTTGGTTGGCTGGAACATACTGGGTACACTTAAATTAAGTTCAGACAAGGAGAGGGCAGGCGACGGAGTGTTCGATGGAATAGGGAGAATGGTACTAATATGATCAGGTTTACTCGAGAAATACAATTTAAGACTCAGATTTCTGAAAAAAAAAATCACTAAGCTCTTGTTCAAGACCAAATGTGTTAAAGGCAGGGGTGGGGCATCAGGAAAGGCCTTTCTGTAGATCATTTGTTTCAGTGGGTGTCAATACCTGTGAAGATGTTGTCCCTATCTGCGACCGTGTAGTCATCCTATTGGTAGAACCACTGGGTTTTGCAGCTCCTCGTCTGCTTTTTATAGGGGGGGGGGCTTGGTCCTAAAAAATGGGATGGACCTGACATTCTCTGGTCTGTGTATGAGCAGTAAGAATGGTTATAGTTGCCGCGGCAGTTGAATCTTCTTTCTGATGAAGGGGAGGAGGTGTGCCATCTATATACACGATTTTTTTGATATGATATCCTGGTCTAGTAGAAATTTATTGAGCCGGACCCTATCTTTTATATTGGCCTTTTCGTATCAAGGCTTAAATATAAGCCCTAGTTGTGGGTCAATAATGAAGTGTCCATGCAGCTAAAAGAGTTAAAGAATACTGCAGGACACTTCATTATAGAAAGCAGATACCCCAAAAGAAAGAACACTACATTCATAGTCACCTGACGCCGAGCGGGAGGACCTGCAGTCATGGCTGACTTTGGCTATGTACAACAGGTGCGGTGTATTATATCTACATTTGTTATGTATAAGATGTATGTGTGTCCTGTGTAGTGTGCATTGCAATATCTATCTAGCTGTCTGTTAGATGACAGATGGACTGTCTATAGATCCATCCTATCGGTCTGTCTATCCATTTATATATCTCTCATATATCTGTCTACCATCTCTCTATTATATATCTGCCTACCATATGTATCGGTCTGTCTATCCATCCGTCTTTCTATCCATCTATCTGTCTATATCGCTCTATTATATGTCTATCTATCCATCTATGTTTTATATATCTGCCTAGCTCTCTATTGTATATTTATCTATCTGTCTATCTTTCGATTATAAACAGTTGTGCTCAAAAGTTACATACACCGGCAGATTCTTGGCCTTTTTCAGAGAATATGAATAACACAATTCCCCCCCTAATCCCCCTCATGGTAAGTGGTTGGGTGAAGCCATTTATTGCCAACCTCCTGTGTTTTTTCTTTTTAAATCAACAGCAACCAAAAAGATTCCAAATGACCCTGATCAAAAGTTCACATACCCTGGTGATTTTGGCCTGATAACATGCCCAGAATTTGACACACATGGGTTTGAATGGCTAATAAAGGTAACATCTTCACCTGTGACCTTTTGCTTGTAATCAGTGTGTGTGTGCATAAAAGCTGAGTGAGTTTTTGGGAACCAGACAGACTCTTGCATCTTTCATCCAGCCACTGACATTTCTGCATTGTGAGTTATGGGGAAAGCAAAAGAATTGTCAACAATCTACGGGAAAAAAAAGTTGAACTGTATAAAACAGGAAAAGAATACAAAAAGACATCCAAGGAAAGATAATGCCAGTCAGCAGTATTCAAATTGTGAATAACAAATGGAAAAGCAGGGGCTCTGTAAAAAAACAAACCATTATCAGGTAGACCAACAAAAATTTCGGCCACAACTGCAGGGAAAATTGTTCGGGATGCAAAGAAACCCCCCCCAAATAACATCAGCTGAAATACAGGACTCACTGAATACTAGCGGTGTGGCTGTTTGAAGATACACAATAAGGAGGCATTTCAAGAAAAATGTGCTGCATGGTTGAGTCTCCAGAAGAAAGCCATTGCTGCGCAAATGCCACAACGTATGTTGTCTACAATATGCAAAACTGCACAGAAACAAGCCTCCAAACTTCTGGAATAAGGTAATTTGATGAGACCAAAATCAACTTTTTGGTCATAAACATTACATTTTGGAGAGTTGTAAACAAGGCCTATCCTGAAAAGAACACCATTTCTACTGTAAAGCATGGAGGTGGATCGCTGATGATGTAGGGTTGTATGACCTAAAAAGGCACAGGAAATTTGGTCAAAGTTGAAGGAAAGATGAATGCAGCACGTTATCAGCATATACTGGAGGCAAATTTGCACTCATCAGCTCAGAAGCTGCACATGGGACGTACTTGGACGTTCAAACATGACAATGATCCAAAACACAAGTCCACATCGACCTGTCATTGGCTACAAGAGAATAAAGTGAAGGTTCTGGAGTGGCTGTCTCAGCCTCCTGACCTCACTATCATTGAGCTACTCTAGGCAGAACTCAAGTGCACAGTTCATGCAAGAAAACCCAGGAATTTACAGGAACTGGAGGCTTCTTGCCAAGAAGAATGGGCAGCTTTACCATCTGAGAAAGTAAAGAGCCTCATCCACGATTACCACAAAAGACTTAAAGCAGTCATTTATGTTAGAGGGGGCAATACACTGTATTAAGAATTTGGATATATGAATTTTTGATCAGGGTGATTTGGATGTTTTTGGTTGTCATTAACATTTAATTAGAAAAAACACAGTAGTTTGACAATAAATGGCTTCACCAAACCACTAACCATTAGTGGAAAAAAGTTTGTGTTATCATTCATATTCTCTGAAAAAGGTCAAAAAAGCAAAAAAATCTGTCAGGGTATGTAAACTTTTGAGCACAACTGTATCTGTCTGTCCATCTGTTGGATATCTATTTGTCTACCAATCATCTAGTCAGTGTCGGTCTGGCACAATGAGACACCGGTAAATTCCCCGGTGGACCCTCGAACCGGACATAGAGGGGACCTGCCGTCAGGGGTACTGCTGGCATCAAAGATCTGGGGCTCCGGCCCCGAAGTCTTGCCAGAAGCCCCGAATCTTACATTGGGGTTACCATCTACATCTCAGAAATACTTCATTCACGTGAAACCTGCGATGGATCCAGTCAGTAATGAGTCAGAAAAGTTACTCCCAATTCCATTTTGTCTCTGTCCAGTGGTGTCCCGTCTTTACATAGGTGAACAAAACTGTTGATGACCGCACTTTTGTGCATGCCTCAAAAGAGGCGTTAAAAGATAGATACCACCAGACCACAGGCCAGACGTAAGGTCAAAGTGACTCCCTTACTACAGTGAATTTACCATTACTAATTTTGGCTATGTGCCCACAATCCGCAGACGCGGTGTCCTGCACGCAGTGTCTTCCCTTGTGGAGATGCAAGTGTTCTCCGCAGCAGAACGCAGCTGCCTGCGCCCACTATTGGGGTTTAGGGCGCTGTGGAATTTTGCTCGATTTTTCCCAGCTGAAGACACTCGCATCTCCGCAGCATAAATTGACAACATGGGAAGCTGTGCCGCATGTCAGTTTATGCTGCGGAGAAAAGAAGTATAGTGGGCATGGGATTTCTATAAATCCATCCACTGTGCTTGTACTGCAGAATGCAGCAGTGTGGACGCAACAAAAACACAGTGTCCAAAATGCTGCTATTCCTGGTTTTGGCACAGACCCTTACACGTAATCCCCAGTGTAAGCGCTCAGCGTAGAGCGCAGTGTCATGAAAAGGGGGGTAGGAAGTAGAAGAAACAGCCCCCCTTCCACCTCCTGACAGAGCAAGCACGTGACTCGCTCTCTAGCGCCCCTGTTATAGCCAGGTCAATTATGGAATTGCCCGACAATAAGCCAGGAGGCCGTTATTCTACTGTGCCAATGATTGAAGGGTTCCCGGTGAGAGTAAGGTATATATTCCCCCCGACTCCTGCAGCGGAATATATCTAATCCTCCCCTGATCTCACTGGTTACCCCACAATGATCCTTGGAATAAACTTGCTGCCACCAATCGATTATGATAACCATTACGCCGAGCCCACAGACGTGGAATTCAGGATCGAGATAACAGAACAGCCCAAAATTAAATTACATATTTTTAATCGCCGTAAGGGCTCACTAGAAACTACAATATATACAATATGGAATTTACAGATATATATAAAATGTCAGAGTACATTTACAGGTAAGTTATGGATCACAAGCAGGCATACAGATGTATCAATTACCTTAGGGTTGAGGGTTTGGCCCATGCAGGGGGGTACTGTGTGGAGCCAGGGACGTTTCAGGTATCCTCCACTACATGAATGAAGCACGTGACCCCAGAAGAAATACAATGTGCAGATCCCTACACCTACTTTTATCTGTTCTGTCTCGGGCTCGTACGGCCCCCCTTGTGCCATCATCCTGGCTGGGAATTCCCTCCCCCTGCTGCTGGCTGAGAATAATCTAACGTTATATTTCCCAGCATAACTTGGCCCCTGAGCTACTCACATGGACGATATGACCCTAAATTTTGTCGTTGTGAATTTATCTCCGTTTTGATTGGAAATATGACAGTCCTGCGGGCTTCCTGTGGCCAGTTATTAATTATGGAGGGCTACGCACATCATACGGTTTTGCCGTAATATGTGTTACGTGCGTCTGGTCCTCAGGAATATGAAAATATGCCTGTCTTGTATGTGGGGGCGATGTACCCCCTAATATCGAAACTCTACTGACGGTTCTGAATCGTCTGGGGGAGACCTTTTGAAGTTAGGTTATAAACCTGGAGGTCCCTTCCCACCTCCCGTGTAGGACAATTCACTCCGCAGGAGGTGTGCTGGATCAAGGCCTGGCCTAATTGGATTTTGATACCTTGAGTTTTACATTTGCTGGGTCTCCAAGCACCAGGAAGGGAGGGGGGGGTGACATCATGGAGTAGCTGACTAACAGGAATAGCTGTCATAACTCTCATCGTCATCTAGCATAATCCTCACATGCAGCATAAATAGAAGCTGCACTGTACTGCGATCTTTTAGAGGCAGAATGAACAAATCAATAGCGGTTGAAGAATTGGCTTTATTTACTAGCTGTAGTACCTGGGCGTTGCCCGGGATAGTAACTGTCTCTCTGTCTCTCTCACAGTCTCTGTCTGTCTGTATCAGTCTGTCTCTGTATCAGTCTCTCTGTCTCTGTATCAGTCTCTCTGTCTGTCTCTATGTCTGTCTCTATCTCTGTGTCTGTCTGTCAGTCTCTTTCCCCGTCTGTCTTGTTCCAGGTCTATGTCTTTCCCCGTCTGTCTCGTTCCAGGTCCGTCTCTTTCCCTGTCCGTCTCTGTCTCTTTCCTTGTTTCTGTCTCTTTCCCCGTTTGTCTCTGTATCTTTCTCCATCTCTTTACTTGTCTCTTTCCCTGTCTGCCTGGCTCTGTCTGTCTCTTTGACTGTCTCTCTCTGTCTCTTTCCCTGTCTGTCTCTGTCTGTCTCTTTCTGTCTCTCTCTATCCGTCTCCCCAACGACATCTTATAACCTCACACATAAGCTCTTATACTAACAATTTTTGTTCCTATAGCAACCAATTACAGCTCCTATTAATAACCTAATAGCTTGCAGCTCCATTGACTTTAATGGCAGTTTTTTTGGAGAGTAACTGTAAAGCGCGGGGTTAAATTTTCCTGTCAAAACATAGTCTATGACATTCCCTGAGTCACTTGGGGTGTCTGTGCAAAGTTTTGTGATTGTAAATGCGACGGTGTGAATTCCTTTAGCGGACATACACACATACATACATACATACATACACTCAGCTTTATATATGATATATATATATATATATATATATATATATATATATATATATATATATATATACATATACACACACACACATATACTAGCTGTAGTACCCGGCCGTTGCCCGGGACAGTAACTGTCTCTCTGTCTCTCACCCAGTCTCTGTCTGTGTGTCGCTGTCTGTCTGTCTCTCTGTCTCTTTCCTTGTGTTTGTATCTCTCTGTCTTTGTATCAGTCTATCTGTCTCTATCTCTGTGTCTGTCTGTCTATCTCTGTGTCTGTCTTTCCAGGTTGATCTTTGTCCATCTCTTTGTCTGTGTCTTTTCTAGTCTTTCTCCTTCCTTGTCTGCCTGTCTCTGTCTGTCTCTTTCCTTGTCTGTCTCTATTTATGTCTCTTTCCCAGTCTGTCTCTATCAAGGTCTGTCTCTTTCCCCATCTGTCTTTGTCTGTCTCTCTGTCTGTCTCGTTCCCTCTCTGCCTGTCTCAGTCCCTCTCTGCCTGTCTCTGTCTGTCTCTTTCCATGTCTGTCTTTCCCCGTCTGTCTCTGTCTCTTTCACCGTCTGTCTCTATCTCTCTGTCTCTTTCCCTGTCTGTCTGTCTCTTTCTGTCTCTCTAGCCGTGTCTCCCCACTGACATCTTATTACCTCACACCTTAGCTTCTTATACTAACAATGTCCTTTTTTCCTATAGCAACCAATCACTGCTATTAATAACCTTTAGTTCCAGGCTCAATTCACTGTAATGGAGACATGTTTTTCGGAGCGTAACTGTAAAGCGCGGGTTTAAATTTTCTTGTCAAAACATAGTCTACGACGTTCCCTGGGTCACATGAAGCGTCTGTGCAAGATTTCGTGATTGTAGCTGCGACGGTGCGGATTCCTTTAGCGGACACACACACACACACACACACACACACACACTCACACACACTCAGCTTTATATATTAGATTTTTTACACCGTTAACTGTGCAATATAAGTGATTAAGCGGCTTTATTCCTCTGGTCAGTACGATTACAGCGATACCAAATTGATAGGGTTTTTTTTAGGTTTAGAGACTATCACTTCTAAAAATGCATTTTTTTTTTTTTACAAAATAAAGGTTTTTTGCATCACTGAATTTGAAGGCTATAGTTTTTTTATTTTTCAGATGACAGAGCCATGTGAGGGCCTGTTTTTTGGGAGATTAGTTGGAGTTTTTATTGGTACTATTTTGGGCCACATAATATTTTTTGATCGCTTTCTATTCCACTTTTTATGAGGCAGAATCATGAAGAAACAGAAATTCAGGAATAGTTTTTTGGTTTTTGTTTACACCGTTTACATTGCTATAAAAGTGACAAGACAGCTTTATTCTCTGGTCATTACAATTACAGCAATATCTTATCTATGTAGTTTTTTTATGTTTTGCCAATTTTACACCATAAATATAATTTTATAGAAAAATAAACAGTTTTTGCATTGCTGTAGTCTAAGAGCTATTATTTTTTTATTTTTTCACTGATGGAGCTGTACGGCAGCTTGTTTTTTGCAGGACAAGATGTTTTCAGTGCTACCATTTTTATCTGTACAGGACTTTTTGATTACATTTTATTCCACTTTTGTTATCAGCTATATGATAAAAAATATAGTTTTTGCAACTTTTTTCATTTTTTTACCGTGTTCACTGAAGTGGTTAACCAGTGTGACAGCTTCATAGATCGGGTTGTTACTGACGCGGCAATATGAAATGTGTACTTTTTTGGGTTGGGGTTTATTTTGTACATGCAATAACAGTAATTTATTGGAATATTTGTGTTCTTTATTTCAGACTTAAAAAAAAATATTTTTACTAATTTTTTAAACTTTTTTTAACATTTGTTACTTACTAACTTTCAGTGATCTGATCACTGATACAATTCCCTGCAGTGCTCGATCACTGCAGAGGATTATGTGTCAGCGCTGCTCTCACAGCATTGACACTTCACCTCACACAGCATGCATCCGGTATAGTCTGTGAGGCTGTCCATAGCTGAGTGACCCGGGGTCGTCATGGTGATGACCCGGGGTTACCATGACAGCGATTGGGTCCCCGTGATCGCATTACAGGACCTGAGTGCCAGGGAGAGGTAAACGATTCCTCTCCCTGCCTCCTGAATGCTGCGATGTCACTGATCGCAGCATTTAGGGGGTTAAACAGCCTGGAGCGGCACGGGGACCACTCCTGGCAGTGAGAGCCAGGTCCCAGCTGCAAGATCAGCCGGTGATCTGGCAGCGATCGCGGGGGTACAGCACTGGAACCCCTGCGATCGCCATGACGTAAATGTACAGTGCCTACAAGTAATTTAACACCAGGTTTGAGTAGGATACATCAAACCAATAAAGCTACAGAAATAAATTATTAAAAAATATCAATTTTTATTCAACAATTTTAATATAAAAGCTGTATAAAATTCATTTCAGGAAATACCACATTATAACAACCAGAGACGCTGACTGAAGTAATTTGAATACAATTTTATAAAATGTGGTGGTTAAAGGCAACAGTGATCCATAATAGGGCAAGAAAAAATAAAATAAATTAAATTAAATTAGTGAATTATAACTGCATAAGAACATATATGTATTTAATACCATGTAAAAATTGCTAATTGCAAATAAAAATAGATAGTAACATATATGCATATATACAAGTCATAAAGTGCACAATGCTAATAGATCACAGCATAATCGGTAATAAAGTGAATAGTGCTTAAAGTACCAGCAATGTGCTCTAGCAGAGTGCATCCAAAAAAGTGCTATGTGCCATATGTGGACCACCAGATTCAAACCACCACATTTAACTACTAAGATATGCCGATAATCATGCTCAACCCTGCTCCAGGTAAAAATACCATTATATTTAATCAGACAGCATAGGAAAAGCAAAGAGGAGGGAATACCTGTTCAGTATTAAATTCAATCAACGTCCCGTCACCCCAACATGTTTCGCCACTGCTTCTTCGGGACGCCTCCCGAAGAAGCAGTGGCGAAACATGTTGGGGTGACGGGACGTTGATTGAATTTAATACTGAACAGGTATTCCCTCCTCTTTGCTTTTCCTATGCTGTCTGATTAAATATAATGGTATTTTTACCTGGAGCAGGGTTGAGCATGATTATCGGCATATCTTAGTAGTTAAATGTGGTGGTTTGAATCTGGTGGTCCACATATGGCACATAGCACTTTTTTGGATGCACTCTGCTAGAGCACATTGCTGGTACTTTAAGCACTATTCACTTTATTACCGATTATGCTGTGATCTATTAGCATTGTGCACTTTATGACTTGTATATATGCATATATGTTACTATCTATTTTTATTTGCAATTAGCAATTTTTACATGGTATTAAATACATATATGTTCTTATGCAGTTATAATTCACTAATTTAATTTAATTTATTTTATTTTTTCTTGCCCTATTATGGATCACTGTTGCCTTTAACCACCACATTTTATAAAATTGTATTCAAATTACTTCAGTCAGCGTCTCTGGTTGTTATAATGTGGTATTTCCTGAAATGAATTTTATACAGCTTTTATATTAAAATTGTTGAATAAAAATTGATATTTTTTAATAATTTATTTCTGTAGCTTTATTGGTTTGATGTATCCTACTCAAACCTGGTGTTAAATTATGACTTTGAAGCTCTACCACTAATGTGGGGAAATTATACATTTTTTGGGCACTTTGTATATAGTGCCTACAAGTAGTATTCAACCCCCTGCAGATTTAGCAGGTTTGATAAGATGCAAATAAGTTAGAGCCTGCAAACTTCAAACAAGAGCAGGATTTATTAACAGATGCATAAATCTTACAAACCAACAAGTTATGTTGCTCAGTTAAATTTTAATAAATTTTCAACATAAAAGTGAGTCAATTATTATTCAACCCCTAGGTTTAATATTTTGTGGAATAACCCTTGTTTGCAATAACAGCTAATAATCGTCTTTTATAAGACCTGATCAGGCCGGCACAGGTCTCTGGAGTTATCTTGGCCCACTCCTCCATGCAGATCTTCTCCAAGTTATCTAGGTTCTTTGGGTGTCTCATGTGGACTTTAATCTTGAGCTCCTTCCACAAGTTTTCAATTGGGTTAAGGTCAGGAGACTGACTAGGCCACTGCAACACCTTGATTTTTTCCCTCTTGAACCAGGCCTTGGTTTTCTTGGCTGTGTGCTTTGGGTCGTTGTCTTGTTGGAAGATGAAATGACGACCCATCTTAAGATCCTTGATGGAGGAGCGGAGGTTCTTGGCCAAAATCTTCAGGTAGGCCGTGCTCTCCATCTTCCCATGGATGCGGACCAGATGGCCAGGCCCCTTGGTTGAGAAACAGCCCCACAGCATGATGCTGCCACCACCATGCTTGACTGTAGCGATGGTATTCTTGGGGTCGTATGCAGTGCCATCCAGTCTCCAAACGTCACGTGTGTGGTTGGCACGAAAGATCTCGATCTTGGTCTCATCAGACCAGAGAACCTTGAACCAGTCTGTCTCAGAGTCCTCCAAGTGATCATGAGCAAACTGTAGACGAGCCTTGACATGACGCTTTGAAAGTAAAGGTACCTTACGGGCTCATCTGGAACGGAGACCATTGCGGTGGAGTACGTTACTTATGGTATTGACTGAAACCAATGTCCCCACTGCCATGAGATCTTCCTGGAGCTCCTTCATTGTTGTCCTTGGGTTAGCCTTGACTCTTTGGACAAGCCTGGCCTCGGCACGGGTGGAAACTTTCAAAGGCTGTCCAGGCCGTGGAAGGCTAACAGTAGTTCCATAAGCCTTCCACTTCCGGATAATGCTCCCAACAGCGGAGACAGGTAGGCCCAACTCCTTGGAAAGGGTTTTGTACCCCTTGCCAGCCTTGTGACCCTCCACGATCTTGTCTCTGATGGCCTTGGAATGCTCCTTTGTCTTTCCCATGTTGACCAAGTATGAGTGCTGTTCACAAGTTTGGGGAGGGTCTTAATTAGTCAGAAAAGGCTGGAAAAAGAGATAATTAATCCAAACATGTGAAGCTCATTGTTCTTTGTGCCTTAAATACTTCTTAATACTTTAGGGAAACCAAACAGAATTCTTGTGGTTTGAGGGGTTGAATAATAAATGACCCTCTGAATAAACTTTTCACAATTTAAAAAAAAAAAAAAAATAATAAAAGAAATAACATTCTTTTTTGCTGCAGTGCATTTCACACTTCCAGGCTGATCTACAGTCCAAATGTCACAATGCCAAGTTAATTCCGAATGTGTAAACCTGCTAAATCTGCAGGGGGTTGAATACTACTTGTAGGCACTGTATGTCATAGGTCAGGAACGCACCGACTTCTACAGTTACGTCAAGGGTCGTGAATGGGTTAAATAAAATATAACAGATCTGTGAAAGCTAGTATTCTTGCTTTGTGGTAGGTGATCAAATTTTTATTTTATGCAAAAAATAGCTAATTATTTAAAAATCATACAATGTGACTTTCCGGATTTTTTTCGGGGGAGGGGAGATTCTGTCGCAGTTGAAATGTACCCTTAATAAAAATTATAGACCTCTCCATTCTTTGTAGGTTGAAAAACTTGCAAAATTCGCAATGTATCAAATACTTATGTTCCTCACTATATGTATTTATGTACAGTTAAGGAAATAAGTATTTGATCCCTTGCTGATTTTGTAAGTTTGCCCACTGACAAAGACATGAACAGTCTATAATTTTAAAGGGAAGGTGTCGTCAAAAAAATAAAAAATTTCAATAACTGAAAAAATGTAAAGTAATAATGTTTTAATGTTTTGTTTAAATATTATTTGTTTTAAATTGAGCAAAATATAAAAACAAAAATTAAAAAGTTTGATATTTTTCCTTGTTAAACACTAGGGGGAGCAGCTGCTGAAATCCTTCAGAAATCCCACTGTAGAAATAGCTCACATTACAGCTGCAGTTAAGTGGGCGGAGTCTACTCCCCTGTGTGTCACGTCACACCTCCCCCTCCCAACCTGGGTGTTTACAAAGGATAGAAAAGAATGAAATGTAGGGACACAGTGTGGAGCCATTTTTGTTTGGTGACCACAAATGTCTAAAGGGTCACCAAGGACAGCAGGAGTATCACACAGGACAGGATTAGATACACAGCCCTGCATACAGTATCACACAGGATAGGATAAGATACACAGCCCTGCATACAGTATCACACAGGATAGGATTAGATACACAGCCCTGCATACAGTATCACACAGGATAGGATTACAGTGCTGGCCAAAAGTATTGGCACCCCTGCAATTCTGTCAGATAATGCTCAGTTTCTTCTTGAAAATGATTGCAATCACAAATTCTTTGGTATTATTAACCATTTATTTTGCTTGCAATGAAAAAACACAAAAGAAAATGAAACAAAAATCAAATCATTGATCATTTCACACAAAACTCCAAAAATGCGCTAGAGAAAAGTATTGGCACCCTTAGCCTAATACTTGGTTGCACAACCTTTAGCCAAAATAACTGCGAACAACCGCTTCCAGTAACCATCAGTTTCTTACAATGCTCTGCTGGAATTTTAGACCATTCTTCTTTGGCAAACTGCTCCAGGTCCCTGAGATTTGAAGGGTGCCTTCTCCAAACTGCCATTTTGAGATCTCTCCTCAGGTGTTCTGTGGGATTCAGGTCTGGACTCATTGCTGGCCACTTTAGTAGTCTCCCAGACCCAGCTTTCTCACACTGGGCCCTACATTATGGCGCAAAATTTGTTGGTAGTCTTCAGACTTCATAATGCCATGCACACGGTCAAGCAGTCCAGTGCCAGAGGCAGCAAAGCAACCCCAAAACATCAGGGAACCTCCGCCATGTTTGACTGTAGGGACCATGTTCTTTTCTTTGAATGCCTCTTTTTTTTCCTGTAAACTTTATGTTGATGGCTTTTCCTAAAAAGCTTTACTTTTGTCTCATCTGACCAGAGAACATTCTTCCAAAATGTTTTAGGCTTTCTCAGGTAAGATTTGGCAAACTCCAGCCTGGCTTTTTTATTTCTCGGGGTAAGAAGTGGGGTCTTCCTGGGTATCCTACCATACAGTCCCTTTTCATTCAGACACCGACGGATAGCACGGGTTAACACTGTTGTACCCTCGGACTGCAGGGCAGCTTTAACTTGTTTGGATGTTAGTCGAGGTTCTTTATCCACCATCGGCACAATCTTGCGTTGCAATCTCTCGTCAATTTTTCTTTTCCTTCCACATCTAGGGAGGTTAGCCACAGTGCCATGGGCTTTAAACTTCTTGATGACACTGCACACCGTAGACACAGGAACTTTCAGGTCTTTGGAGATGGACTTGTAGCCTTGAGATTGCTCAGGCTTCCTCACAATTTGGATTCTCAAGTCCTCAGACAGTTCTTTGGTCTTCTTTCTTTTCTCCATGCTCAATGTGGTACACACAAGGACACAGGACAGAGGTTGAGTCAACTTTAATCCATGTCAACTGGCTGAAAGTGTGATTTAGTTATTGCCAACACGTGTTAGGTGCTACAGGTAAGTTACAGGTGCTGTTAATTACACAAATTAAAGAAGCATCACAGGATTTTTCAAACAGTGCCAATACTTTTGTCCACCCCCTTTTTTATGTTTGGTGTGGAATTATATCCAACTTGGCTTTATGACAATTTTTTTTATTTTTTTTTCATTGAAGACAAATTAAATGAAGATAATAATATCAAAGAATTTGTGATTGCAATCATTTTCAAGAAGAAACTGAGTATTACCTGACAGAATTGCAGGGGTGCCAATACTTTTTGCCAGCACTGTAGATACACAGCTGTGCAGACAGTATCACACAGGATAGGATTAGATACACGGCTCTGCAGACAGTATCACACAGGATAGGATAAGATACACAGCCCTGCATACAATATCACACAGGATAGGATTAGATACACAGCCCTGCATACAGTATCACACAAGACAGGATTAGATACACAGCCCTGCATACAGTATCACACAGGACATGATTAGATACACGGCTCAGCAGACAGTATCACACAGGATAGGATTAGATACACGGCTCAGCAGACAGTATCACACAGGATAGGATTAGATACACGGCTCAGCAGACAGTATCACACAGGATGGGATTAGATACATGGCTCAGCAGACAGTATCACACAGGATAGGATTAGATACACAGCCCTGCAGACCGTATGACACAATATAGGATTAGATACACGGCTCAGCAGACAGTATCACACAGGATAGAATTAGATACATGGCTCAGCAGACAGTATCACACAGGATAGGATTAGATACACAGCCCTGCAGACAGTATCACACAGGATAGGATTAGATACACAGCTGTGCAGACAGTATCACACAGGATAGGATTAGATATACGGCTCAGAAGACAGTATCACACAGGATAGGATTAAATACACAGCCCTGCAGACAGTATCATACAGGATAGGATTAGATACACAGCCCTGCATACAGTATCACACAGGACAGGATTAGATACACGGCTCAGCAGACAGTATCACACAGGACAGGATTAGATACACAGCTGTGCAGACAGTATCACACAGGATAGGATTAGATACACGGCTCAGCAGACAGTATCACACAGGATAGGATTAGATACACAGCCCTGCATACAGTATCACACAGGACAGGATTAGATACACAGCACAGCAGACAGTATCACACAGGATGGGATTAGATACACGGCTCAGCAGACAGTATCACACAGGATAGGATTAGATACACGGCTCAGCAGACAGTATCACACAGGATAGGATTAGATACACGGCTCAGCAGACAGTATTACACAGGATAGGATTAGATACATGGCTCAGCAGACAGTATCACACAGGAGAGGATTACATACACAGCTGTACAGAAAGTATCACACAGGAGAGGATTAGATACACGGCTCAGCAGACAGTATCACACAAGAGAGGATTAGATACACAGCTGTACAGAAAGTATCACACAGGAGAGGATTAGATACAGGGCTCAGCAGACAGTATCACACAGGAGAGGATTAGATACACGTCTCAGCAGACAGTATCACACAGGATAGGATTAAATACACAGCCCTGCATACAGTATCACCGGTTCACGCACAGGCCGAAAGGTGAAGGAGGGGGGGTGAGCGGGGGGTGTTTTTGGTGACGGTAGCAGCGGCGGTACCAACATGAGGCACATCACACATACACGGCGCAGCGGCGGCGGGCAGAGCGGGTGCTGGGTAGAGCGGATGGAGTGTCATTGGAGACGGTAACAACATCGGGGGAGGGGGGGCAGCAGCAGTAGCGGGGGTTGGGTAGAGCAGAGGGAGGGGGGTGTCATTGGAGACTGTAACGGCGGGGGTCGGGGTGGCAGCAGTAGCGGGGGGCTGGGTAGAATGGAGGGAGGGGGTGTCATTGGAGATGGTAACGATGGGGTGGGGGGAGGGTAGGCGGCCCGTACTCCCACATCCCGGCGGTTGACAGGGGTAGACTGGAGCAAACAGCATAGCTGTGAGCTCCACAATGATGGCGTGGCGCCGATCTCCTCCCTCTGCTGTGATCTGGACAGCCCAGGGAACGCGTCCAGGTCACAGCAGACGCCTACTGTAACGTTACTGAAGGGGTGGGATCCCGACCACTGTTCTCTATGCACAGGGGCTGCCATGAAGGAGTGAGTTAATTCTGACCAGTGTCACTTTGACAGGTTATAACTCTGGAACGCTTCAACGGATCCTGGCGATTCTGACGTTGTTTTTTCGTGACATATTGTACTTCATGTCAGTGGTAAATTTAGGCCGATACTTTTTGTGTTTATTTGTGAAAATTTAGGAAATTGTGCGAAAATTTGGAAAATTTCGCAATTTTCAAACTTTGAAAATTTATGCCCATAAATCTGAGAGATATGTCACACAAAATAGTTACTAAATAACATTTCCCACTTGTCAACTTTACACTTTGTCAAATTATATCAGCGCAATTTTCGAAAGAAATTTTTTTTTCGTTAGGAAGTTAGAAGGGGTCAAAGTTCATCAGCAATTTCTAATTTTTCCAACAAAATTTACAAAATATTTTTTTTAGGGACCACATCACATTTGAAGTGACTTTGAGAGGCCGAGGTGACAGAAAATACCCAAAAGTGACCCCTCACACTGCTCAAAACCACATCCAAGACGTTTATTAACCCTTTAGGTGCGTCACAGGAACCAAAGCAATGTGGAAGGAAAAAATGAAAATTTTACTTTTTAACACAAAAATGTTACTTTAGTCATAAAATTTTCATTTTTACAAGGGAGAAAAGAGAAAGTGCACCCTACAATTTATTGTGCATTTTCTCCTGAGTACGCTGATACCCCATATGGGGTAAAAATCAATTGTTTGGGCGCACGGCAGAGCTCGGAAGGGAAGGAGCGCCATTTGAATTTTTGAACACAAAATTAGCTGCACTCATTAGCGGACGCCATGTCGGGTTTGAAGACCCCCTGAGGTGCCTAAACAATGGAGCTCCCCCACAAGTGACCCCATTTTGGAAACTAGAGCCCTCAAATATTTTTTCTAGATGTTTGATGAGCACTTTGAACACCTGGGGGCTTCACAGAAGTTTATAACGTTGAGCCATGAAAAGAAAAAAAAAATGTTTTACCACAAAACTGTTGCTTCAACTAGGTAGCTTTTTTTTTCACAAGGGTATCGGGAAAAAAATGCAACATAAAATGTATTGTCCATTTTCTCCTGAGTACGCAGATACCTCATATGTGGTGGAAATCAAATGTTTGGACAAACGGCAGTGCTCGGAAGGCAAGGAGCGCCATTTGAATTTTTGAACGCAAAATTAGCTGCACTCATTAGCGGACGCCATGTCAGGTTTGAAGACCCCCTGAGGTGCCTAAACAATGGAGGTCCCCCACAAGTGACCCCATTTTGGAAACTAGAGTCCTCAAATATTTTTTCTAGATGTTTGGTGAGCACTTTGAACACCTGGGGGCTTCACAGAAGTTTATAACGTTGAGCCGTGAAAAGAAAAAAATTTTTTTTTACCACAAAACTGTTGCTTCAACTAGGTAGCTTTTTTTTTCACAAGGGTATCGGGAAAAAATGCACCATAAAGCGTATTGTCCATTTTCTCCTGAGTACGCAGATACCTCACATGTGGTGCAAAGTAATTGTTGGGCGCATGGCGGGGCTCAGAAGAGAAGGGCACCATTTGACAGCAAAATTGATTGGAATCATTAGCGGACGCCATGTCACGTTTTTAGACCCCCCCCCCATGGTGCCTAAACAGTGGAGCTCCCCCACAAATTACCCCATTTTGGAACTAGACCCCTCAAGGAATTTATCTAGATGTTTAGTGAGCCCCTTGTACCCCCAGGGGCTCCACTGAAAGTTGATAACGTTGAACCGTGAAAATTATTTATTTTTTTTAAAAAATTTTTTTTTTAATTTTTGCAGCAACAAGGTAGCTTTTTTTTTTTCTTTTTACAACGGTATCAGGAAAAAATGCACCATAAAACGTATTGTGCAATTTTTCCCGAGTACGCAGATACCTCACATGTGGTGGAAATCAATTGTTTGGGCGCATGGCGGGGCTCAGAAGAGAAGGAACGCCATTTGACTTTTCAAACGCACAGACGCAGTGCACTGATCGGCCGCTGCAGGAGGCACTGTCGGATGAGATACAAAAAGCGCTGGGGATACGGAAAAAAAAAAAAAGGTCACGCCAAAAATTGAGCAGGGATGTTAATCCGCGCTCAGCGGGACGCACGGACAGATGCGATACTTTTTTTTCCGTATCCCCGACGCTTTTTATATTGCATCAGTCCGTGTGTCCCGCCGAGCGCTGATCAGGGATGCACATAACGGATCAGCATCCCTGCTCAATTTTTGGCGTGACTTTTTTTTCCGTATCCCCAATGCTTTTTGTCACGTCAAAAATTGAGCAGGGATGCCGATCCGTTATGTGCATCCCTGATCAGCGCTCGGCGGGACGCACGGACAGATGCGATACAAAAAGCGTCGGGAATACGGGAAAAAAAGTCCCTCCGAAAACTGACCACGGATGCAGATACGTTATCTGCATCCCTGATCAGCGCTCGGCGGGACGCACGGACGCATGAGGTGTAAAAATAGAAAGGGGATAGAGGAAAAAAAAGAAAAAAAAAAAGTTATACTCACAGTACCCAGAGGATTAGCAGGAGGAACAGAAGGCAAGGAACAGCTTTACAGCAGCAGCCAGCAGGCAGGAAGTTGGACAGCTCAGCAGAAGACCCAGGAAGAAGGACCCAGCGATGGAGGCAGATGTGATCGGCCGGTGAAGACAGGTAAGAGGACGTCGGGGGGACAGCAGAGGGGGACGGGGACAGCAGAGGGGGACGGGGACAGCAGAGGGGGACAGCAGAGGGGGAGGGGGAGAGCAGAGGGGGAGAGCAAGGAGGGAGATACCGGAGGAGCTGCAGAATAGAGATCACGGGGGAGGCCGGCAGATTGGGATGTCGGGGGGCAGACTGGGATGTCGGGGGGCAGACCGGGATGTCTGGGGGCAGACCGGGATGTCTGAGGGCAGATCGGGATGTCTGGTGGCAGATCGGGATGTCTGGGGGCAGACCGGGATGTCTGGGAGCAGATCGGGATGTCTGGGGGCAGATTGGGATGTCGGGGGGGCAGATTGGGATGTCGGGGGGGCAGATCGGGATGTCGGGGGGGGCAGATCGGGATGTGGGGGGGCAGATCGGGGAGACAGGTGGCAGATCGCGGAGGGCAGCGGCGGCGGCGGATCGTGACACTTTTCGCCGGTTTCATACAGTGCAATGGCAGCGCGGCAACTTCCGGGTCCCATGCTCCGGTCTCATAACAGCATGGGACCGGAGCTTGTCGCCCTGCCATTGCACTGTGTACATTCACTGTGCTGGCGTGCTGCAGGGACGACAAGGGAAGCTGATGGGGGCGGTCACCGGCAACAGGTCCACTGTGATTGGAGAAATCGGTCACAAGGCCGATCTCTCCAATCAGAGCTACTGGAGCTGGGGGAGGGTGATCCAGTGAGGTCATCCAGCTCCAGCCAATGGCCAGTGCTACAGCTGCACTGGCCAGGGCTGGATTTCAATGTTTCAGTCATTTTAAATGGCTGGAACATTACAGTGGCTGTGATTGGTTGAGCGGCGTTCGTCAGCCAATCACAGCCTCCGTAGGTCCGGGGAGGAGGCACCACCCCTCCTAAGGTCAGGAACAGGTCCCCTCCTCCCCGAATCTGCGGTTTATGTTAACATATTGCAGTCACCGTAGGCTCCGGTGCCGCGATTCCGCCATGACGGAAAGATCCGTCCTTGGTCGTTAAGGCCCAGGGCACAAGGACGGATCTTTCCGTCCATGGTCGTGAAGGGGTTAAAGACAGCTGTCTTAAATTCTCACCTGTATAAAAGACTCCTGTCCACAGAATTAATTAATCAGTCAGACTCTAACCTCTATAACATGGGCCAGACCAAAGAGCTTTCTAAGGATGTCAGGGACAAGATCATAGACCTGCACAAGGCTTGAATGGGCTACAAAACCATAAATAAGACACTGGGTGAGAAGGAGACAACTGTTGGTGAAATAGTAAGAAAATGGAAGAAATGCAAAATGAGTGTCAATCGACATCAATCTGGGGCACCATGCAAAATTTCACCTCTTGGGGTATCCAGGATCATGAGGAAGGTGAGAGCCTAAAACTACACTGGGGGAACTTGTTAATGATCTCAAGGCAGCTGGGACCACTGTCACCAAGAAAACCATTAGTAATGTTTTACGCCGTAATAGTTTAAAATCCTGCAATGTCTGCAAAGTCCCACTGCTCAAGACACATGTGCAGCTGGCCCATATGAAGTTTGCCAAAAACACCTGGATGATTCTGAGAGTGATTGGGAGAAGGTACTATTGTCAGATGAGATAAAAAATTGAGCTCTTTGGCCTTAACCCAAATCGGCGTGTTTGGAGGAAGAGAAATGCTGCCTATGACCCAAAGAACGTCATCCCCACTATCAAGCATGGAGGTGGAAACATTATGTTTTGGGGGTGTTTCTCTGCTAAGGGCACAGGACTACTTCACCGCATCAATGGGACAATGGATGGAGCCATGTACCGTAAAATCCTGAGTGACAACCTCTTTCCCTCAGCCAGGACATTAAAAATGGGTCGTGGCTGGGTCTTCCAGCATGACAATGACCCAAAACATACAGCCAAGGCAACAAAGAATTAGCACAAAGAGAAGCACGATAAGGTCTTGGAGTGGCCTAGCCAGTCTCCAAAACTTATGGAGGGAGCTGAAGCTCCGAGATGCCAAGCGACAACCTCAAAATCTTAATGATTTAGAGATGATCTGCAAAGAGGAGTGGAGCAAAATTCCTCCTGACGTGCGCAAACCTTGTCATCAATTACAAAAAATGCCTGACTGCTGTGCTTGCCAACAAGGGTTTTTCAAAGAAGTATTAAGTCTTGTTTGCCAGAGGGGTCAAATACATATTTCTCTCTGCAAAATGCAAATAAATGTATATAATTTATACAATGTGATTTTCTGGATTTTATTTCGTATACTCTATCTCACATATATATATATATATATATATATATATATATATATATATATATATATATATATAATATTACTTTTAGTCCCTTTGGTAAGATGAAGCTGTGATTGTTCGATGGCTAGTCTTTTTAGGAGCACTGTACTGGCAAGTATGTGTGTCTTCAGCAGCATGGTGTGGGCCATGCGCTGTAAATGCCACTGTCAAAGATTGACATCAACAGTTAAAGACTTTGCAGCAAGTGGAGCTCTGATCCACCTGCTGTTGTTAGACGATGGTGATGGCTGAATAATACAGCCATCATTTGCCAGGAATAATGTAGGCTTAGTTTCTAAGCCTGCTTCTAAGATGGGGACACAACATATAATGTAATAGTACGTCATATATTGGGACAGGGTTAAAAGAAAAAATCTTTAAGTTCTTCTCGTCACAAGTAGTACGAGAGGCTGCTGATAAGTCTTTGGCTTTACCCAGAAAGAAATGAGATAGGATGATGAAACTTTACATTTATTCTTCATACTCTCCACTGATGTCAACACACTTCTTACATCGGTATTCCAAGTTCTGTAAGCCTAGCAAAAGGATAGATTTCGGTTTTGCCTCAAACCAGGCATCCGTAGCAGCCATGGCATCAGAAATGGTGTGAAATTTGGTACCCTTGAGGTGTTTCTTCAGGTTTGGAAACATGATAGTCGGAGGGAGCTAGATCTGGTAAATAAGATGGGTAGTCAACCAGCTGGAAGCCCAGCTCTGCCAGTTTTGCCGTGGTCGCTTGTGCTGTGTGAGCGGAGGTGTTGTCTTGCAGTTACAAGATTCCTTTGGACAGCTTGCCGTACCTTTTGGCCTTCAGAGCTGCCTTCAATTGGTTCAAAAGTTCAATGTAATACCTTGCATTGATTGTGGAACCCTTTTGAAGGTAGTCCACTAGGAGCATGCTCTTCTTATCCTAGAAAACAGATGCCATCACCTTAGTGGCTAATTTTTGCAACTTGAACAAGGAAAACCACTGTACCTCTACTCTTTTGACTGCTCCTTGTTTTCAGGGTCATACAAATGAATCCAGGTCTCATCCATAGTGACCAGTTGATCCAGAAAATTCTTATCAGTCCGGAAACGCTAACAAATGGACTGGGAAGTTGTCACTCGCATGGTTCTCTGATTTGTTGTCAAACATTTGGGGACTCACTTTGCAGATAGCTTCCTCATGTCCAAATGTTCATGGATAATGACACAAACATGTTCGCTGGAAATCCCCATGATGTCTGCTATTGCTTTAGCTGAAATTATCTCCGGAACAACAACCACTCTCGGTCGTCCAGGACGTTCCTCATCACTGGTGCTGAAGTGGCCCATTTTAAATTTGGCAACCCAGTTCTTAACTGTGAAAAATGAAGGGCATTGATCCTCCAATGTCTTCGCGGGCTTTCCTTGCAGATACAAGAATTTTATCACTCCTCTGCTCTCAGTTGCTGTGAATATCACATTAGACGCCACCATTTTGTTTGTATGTAGAACACTGTTGCCATAAGCAACAAACACAAAATGTTGAAAACATATATTAGACACATAAGGCTTTCATGTGATGTAACATTCGTTACCATAGGAACAAAAAAAAAACACAAAGCCAAAGACTTAGCAGCCTCTCGTATTTGTCCTACAAGAAATGTCTTATTGCTTTTCATGGGCTCTGCAATAATAATTGACTATAAATATACTTTTTGCACACTAAAGGATTTGTCCACTACTCAGATAACCTCCTTCTGTATCCCTATGGTCCCCCCCCCCAACACAATTACAACACCTATACTCGCCACCAGTCCTATTCCAACGGTATTGGCACTGCCTCTCCCAGGGATCTTATGACATTATGTCACACGATGCCTGCAGCCAATCAGCACTGGCTTTGCTTCCCCCTCCTCTGGACAAATCAAGACATTCGGCAGAGCTCTCACTTCACTTCCTTTGGATGTCCGAGTTGTCCGAATAACAATGTCATGCGATCCCTGGAACACCACAGACTCTGGAGGGAAGTATGTGTTATTTTATTGAGGGGAAACATAGCGATGGAGAAGGGGCTGTCCAAGTACTGAAAATCTCCTTTATTTGTCAATCACTGCGAATCGAGCAGTCGGCCTCATGTACATGGCTGCAGAATGTGCACAAACAATGTTTGTCCATATGATGGTATAGTAGCCAATGATGGTTATATGGGGGTCCTCATATGGAATTTGGAAAAAAAAAATCCCATGTGCATCTGTATGTAAATGGAGCCATACAGCAGCCCAATAAAGTAACTTTGTAGCCATAATATACTTTATCAACACAAATTCAAATATCCAGGCAGCACTCACAATCAACATTGCCAGAATCCAGGGAGGACATCCACAGTATGCAGCAAATAAAGGATTGGCACTCCAAACTGCATAAACGATTATAAGGCATTCATTCCATAAGTATTCAGGATACAAGCAAAGAAGACCGCGTTCTCGGCTAATGAGCTTCTCTCAAACACATCTAGCCTGAAACTATCTCCACATATACTGTATATACAAAAATTAGTAGCCACCGAAGTAGTGATTGGACGACCCATTCAATCTGCATATTCAACCAAAGGCCGCTTTACACGCAGCGACATCGCTAAAGCGATGTCGTTGGGGTCACGGAATTCGTGATGCACATCCGGCCGCGTTGCGTGTGACACCTACGTGCGATCAAAAATGGTCGCAAAATCGTGCAAAATCATTAATCGTTGACATGCTCCCATGTTCCCAAAAATCGTTGCTGCTGCAGGTACGATGTTGTTCGTCGTTCCCTTCGGCAGCACACATCGCTATGTGTGACACCACAGGAATGAGGAACATCTCCTTACCTGCGGCCGCCGGCAATGAGGAAGGAAGGAGGTGGGCGGAATGTTACGGCCGCTCATCTCCGCCCCTCTGCTTCTATTGGGCGGCCGCTTAGTGATGTCGCTGTGACGCCGAACGAACCGCCCCCTTAGAAAGGAGGCAGTTCGCTGGTCACAGCAACGTCGCTAGGCAGGTAAGTAGTGTGACAGGTCCGAGCGATTTTGTGCGCCACGGGCAGCGATTTGCCCGTGACGCACAAACGATGGGGCAGGTACGCACGCTAGCGATCTTGATAGCGATATCGCAGCGTGTAAAGTGCCATTTAGTATCAAGTGCAAATGCATGTATTTGGAAAACATTTTTTTAGAGGAAAATAACCAAGTTAATAATTCAATGCAACATACAGATTGATAGGGTGGTAGAATCATATAAGGAAAAGGTACATAATGACATATTAAACTATAGCTATGAAAAATCTATGCTTTACCAACAGTTAGGCTATGTGCGCACGTGTGCGCTCTGCACCGCACACAAAAGGTCCGCTTCAGAGCGCAGCTGAAAAGCTCCGTTCTGAAGCGCCTGGTGCCTGCAGAATTCGTGCGCTCTGCATGCTGCCTCTCCCTACAGACAGCATGCAAAGCGCACGAAAGAAGTGACATGTCACTTCTTAGAACGCACGCTTCGGGCAGCAGCCGAATCGCTGCGTTCTAATATGCCACGTGGGCACGGCTCATGCATAATCTTCATAGATTGTGCTGGGGACGCAGGACGCATGCAGTTACGCTGCGGTGTAGAACGCAGCGTAACTGCATGCAATACGCACACGTGCGCACATAGCCTTAGGGTATGTGCACACATGGACTTTGTTTTTAACTGGCTCATTGAAAAAGTTTCTTTCCTAATGGAAACTGCGTCAGGAAACTCAATTTTTAGGGCGGTTTTGGAGGCCTTTGTTTCAAGAAGCATTTTTGCACTTTTGGGAAAATAACACTCTGATTAGGAAAACAAGTTTGTTTTTGTTAGCAATTTTTTTTTCAGATGTGATTTGGCGCACACCCACACAATCATCCCACTTCAAAATTCACTCCCCAAAACTGACAGGTAATTTTCTCAAAATGGCTGCTTTCGGATTTAACCTCTGGCCCGGTTTCACTCTATTAATCAGGCCATTTTTTTGCAATTCTAACTACTGTCACTTTGACAGATTATAACACTGGAACGCTTCAACGGATCCCAGCAATTTTGAGACTATTTTTTCATGACATATTGTACTTCACGATAGTGGTAAAATTAGGACAATATTTATTGCATTTATTTGTGAAAATATTGGCAAATTTTGAAAATTTTGAAAATGTTGCAATTTTCAAACTTTGAAATTTTATGCCCATAAATCCGATAGATATGTCACACAAAATAGTTACTAAATAACATTTCCCACATGTCTACTTTATACTAGCACAATTTTTGAAACATAATTTTTCTTGTTAAGAAGTTAGAAGGGGTCAAAATTCATGAGCAATTTTTTCCAACAAAATTTGCAAAACCTTTTTTTTATGACCACATCACATTAGAAGTAACTTTGAAAGGCCTAGGTGAGAGAAAATAACCCAAAGTGACACAATTCTAAAAACTGTCCCATTCAAACTGCTGAAAATCACATCCAAAAAGTTTATTAACTCTTTAAGTGCTGCACAAAAACGAAAGCAATGTGGAAGGAAAAAATGAAAATTTTACTTTTTTTCCCCACAAAAATGTTACTATAGCCATAAAATTTTGCATTTTCACAAGGGTATCAGGAAAAATGCACTATAAAATGTATTGTGCAATTTCTTCTGAGTAAGCTGATACCTAATATGTGGTGGAAATGAACTGTTTGAGTTCACGGTAGTGCTCGGAAGGGAAGGAGCGCCATTTGACTCTTTGACCCCAAAATTAGCTGGAATCATTAGCGGACACCATGTTGCGTTTGGAGACTCCTTGAGGTGCCTAAACAGTGAATCTACCCCACAAGTGACCCCATTTGGAAACTAGACCAGTTAAGGAATTTAGATGTTTTGTGAGCACCTTGAACCCCCAAGGACTTCACCGAAGTAACCTAGAGCTGTGAAAATAAAAAAAATATTTTTTACCACAAAATTGTTACTTCAACCAGATTTCTTTTTTTCACGAGTGTATCCGGATAAAATGCACCATGAAATTTATTGTGGCATTTTTTATCAGTACACTGATAAATGTGGTGGAAATCAGCTGTTTAGGTGAACGACAGGGCTCGGAAGGGAAGGAGCGCCATTTGAATGCAAAATTGGCTGGAATAATTGCAGACGCCATGTCGCATTTGGAGATCCCCCCCTTTTTTTTTTTTTTTTTACAAAGTCACTATGGTATCAAGAGGTAATGAATCATACAATCTGTTGTGCAATTTCTCCTGAGTGTGCCAGTACCCCAAACTAATTTTGAGGCACAGTACAAAGTGAAGAAGAGAAGGAGCGCAATATTGGAGTGCATATTTAATGGGAATGGTGTGCAGGTGTCATATAACATTGACAGAGCCACTGAGGTGCCAGAACAGCAGAAACCCCCCACAATTTACCCCATTTACAAACTGAATCCCTCAATGAATTCATCTAGGGGTGCAGTGAGCATGTTGTCACCACAGGTATGTCACAAAATTTTATACTATTTGGTGGTGAACAAAAAATGATTACATTTTTACCACTAAAATGTTGTTTTAACCCCAAATTTCCAATTTTCACAGGAGTAATAGGTAAAAAGGCTCCATAATGTGACTGTACATTACTGTATGGCTGCATCACAGGGCTTGGGAGAGAAGGAGCGTCATTTAATTTTTGGAACACAGATTTTCCTAGAATAGTTTGTGGACTCCATTTGCAGAGCCCCTAGGTGCCAGAACAAAAGAAATCCCCCTCAAGTGACAACATTTTGGAAAATACACCCCTCTGAAAATTAATCTATGGGTGTAGTGACAATTTAGTCTCTAGAAAACATCCATGGTGAAAAATACAGTGAATGTTGCAGAATTAAAAATTGCAAATACGTCCTTGTTGTGCCCAGTACCTTGTAGTGCCCATACACTACAGTTCAAAAGATTAGGGTCATCTAGATATTTCCTTATTTTTTAAAGAAAAGCACATTTTTTTCAATGAAGCTAACATTAAATTAAACAACAATACATTCTATACATTGTTAATGTGGTAAATGACTATTCTAGCTTCAAACATCTGGTTTTTAATGCAATATCTACATAGGTGTATAGAGGCCCATTTCCAACAACCACCACTCCAGTATTCTAATGGTACATTGTGTTTGCTAACTGTGTTAAAGGGCTAATGGATGTTTAGAAAACCCTTGTGCAAGTATGTTAGCACAGCTGAAAACAGTTTTGCTGATTAGAGAAGCTATATAACTTAGCTTCCTTTGAGCTAGTTGAGAATCTGGAGCATTACATTTGTTGGTTCCATTAGACTCTCAAAATGGCCAGAAAAAGAGAACTTTTATGTGAAACTCGACAGTCTATTCTTGTTCTTAGATATGAAGGATATTCCATATGAGAAATTGCAAAGTAACTGAAGATTTCCTACAATGGTGTGTACTACTCCTTTCAGAGGAGAGCAAAACAGGCTCTAACCAGAGTAGAAAGAGAAGTGGGAGGCCCCGCTGCACAACTGAGCAACAAGACAAGTACATTAGAGTTTCTAGTTTGAGAAATCGAGTAAAGAAAAAATCCCTTTCGGCGCTTCCGGAGGATAAATGGGATATCAGTGCAAGTTTGCAAAAACTTCAAGAACAAGGGTTTATTAATAGGTTCAATCAAAAACTGACAATTACGGACAACGCGTTTCAGCTAACAAAAGCCTTCATCAGGTATAGTCTATAAGATAGTTTGTTTATAGATGAGAGATAAGCCTCTCATTGTTTCTACAAGACTCTCAGGAGTCTAGAGTGTTACAGTTCTTGTTGACTCATGTAATTGCCTTGGCCAGTGAAGGTCAGACACCCAGACATTTCAATTATGTGAACTTCCCATTGTATTACTATGTGAATTGCTAGATGTGATGTAACTTAGCTGTCTCTCCCTCATCTCTGGATATTTTGTATATGGCTTGAAATCTAGCCAATAAGAGACCAGTCTTATCCATCAATCGTGAAGACCCCAATGGTTTGAATGGAGAGCTAAGGGGTATAAGGAGGAGGACTGTCCATTGCCTGGGTAGACTCTTGCTACATGCTACCAATCTAAGACCTCTGGATCCGATTGGTAAGCCATAACCGAACCTTGATTATAATACTATATGGACTTCAGCATCTAATGCAAGGATTCGGCTGAGATATCAAAGACTACCTAAGAAAGGAATCCAGCTTGGGACAATCCAGTCACCTGACTACAGGCTTTGTGGTCCTCAGACAGCTTCCTAAATCTGGCGTTATTCCAATCTCGGTGGGTGCCCACCGAAAGCGGGGTGCTGCTGGTTTGGAGTAAGTAGCCCTGGAAGCTCTGAGGCATTGACATTCTAATCCCTGGTGAGCCAGTGGAAGGGTGAGAAACTGTTGCCAGTTGCATTTTGTGGTTTTGCTGGTTATGTGCTATTTGCCATTAATTGTTTGGGGATCCAATAAAGTCTTAATATTGTGATTCCCTCACCCTGTGTTGTCTGAGTAGTGTTCCGCCCATGGTTAAGGAGGTCGGGCGTTCAGTTGGGATGAGCCCTGGGCCATGCTGTCTTTCTAAAGGTGGCCAGGCTAGTGGACAAGAGCACCCACTGGCCCCTGTGTCTCCACATCCAGATTTTAGCATTTCCCCTTTGAAATGTTCTATTGAATATTACTTTGAAGCTTACCATATTATGATCGCTGTCACGCTCAGGGAATCCCGGCGCTGCCCGTCACTCACTGATCCGGTTCCCAGGCGCTCTGGCCACGGCTGCTGCTCCTGCTCCCCCTCCTGTGCATGCTCCGTGCTCCCTGCCCGTCGGTCCCGGCGTCCCGCTGCGGTCCGGGACTCTGCTTCTGGCTCCCTTGCATCTCCTCCCCCTCCTCCTCTGCATCCTGCACTGGTCTCTGGTGCTCGGGCCTCGCGCATGCGCACTAGGGTGCGGGCGCGCTCACTCACCTCTTCTTAAAGGGCCAGCGTCGCTGAAACAGGATATGGCTGATTACAGGTATAGGGTATATAAGACTTCCTTTTTCTTGTGGACGGTGCCTGTTCAACGTGTTCTTGTAGTTTGCCTCTTGCGCTCAGTGTTCAGGTCCCTCTGTGCTTTGTACCCAGGTTAACCCTGTCTCTGCCCACAGTGTCCATTTGCCAACTTGACAACGGTGCAAAGTGTTCCTAGGATTTTGACTGGCTAAGCTGTTAGCAACACCAAAGAACCAGGATCCGTAACCAAGGAGGAGTAGATACTGTGCAGAAGGGCAGATTGCACAATACCCTGTGACGACCTGATAGGCCAGGGCGTCACAGTAGTGCCACTACTCAAGTGACCAGCAATACCCTTTTTTGGGGTAGTGCCTCTTCTATTTCCCTAAAGGCAGTATGGTTGTCAAAGTCTTCACGGTCTCTATGGAATTTCTTCTTTTTTCCCTCAATAATTTCTCATTTAGACTTGTCCAAATCTGAGCTCAGCCTATTCTGAAATGGGTGTACTTGTTGTTCTAAATCAAAATCCGAAAGTTTAGCTTCTAGGGATTTTATGTTAGATCTAATTTTCTCTAGCAGTGCTTTGTCATAGCCATGATAATTTTAGAGTATTGTATAAGGCCCTTTTCCCAGGTCTCCTTAAAGCTCCCCTCTGGCTCCCAGGCGGGAAAAATCTGAACTCTAAGACCTCTTGGTACTAGTCCCAGTTTGAGGTATTCCTCCAAACTTCTGATGTTCCACCATAGGCGTATCCCCTGGTTCTGGGTTGAGGCAATATCCTTTGTGAGTTGTGTGAAGTTGGTATCTATAGGGGCCTTAGACACAGTAAAAAAATGTTTACAGACTCATCATTCCAGAACGCCACCCGTGCATCCCAACCTGAAGCCATATCCAATAGAATACAATACACACCTATATTTCAAAGATTATATAACAGATAAATCACTCTAATTTTATCAAAAACGCAATGCGTGCGTGCTGATTCCAAGAAGCCCGATAATTCAAGGCATACAATAGATAATTGAACAAAGAAGAGCGGAATGCACAGCTATATAATTGACCAAAATAGACTGTGATGGTGTTAGTCAATAAAGGACACAACTATAAGGAAGAGAAAGATATGGACCAAAGAAGCACTCAGCTCACTGAACATACAAAAAATTACAAATTTATTGATTTTTCACCATAAAAACCATTTAAAACCACAAAAGCACCATCACATCTAATATAAATAATGGATATATGACATAATTACATCCAATAATCCTCAAAATACATAAATGCAGTATTTTTATTATATCTCAATGAAAAAAGGTTAATCCATATGATCCATTTTTTCAGATATCCATATCCAAATATCCAAATATGCTATATAGGCCTTATTTGTCCAGATTCAAGGGAAATAGAAGAGGCAGTACCCCAAAAAAGGTTATCGCTGGTCACTTGAGTAGTGGCTCTACCAGTGACAGTTATTTTTTATTATCGGACAACAGCGACAGCGACGTCACACCAGACGGAGTAAGAAGAAATCCAACAAGAACAGGACAGGGGTACAGGAACCCAGTCTGGAGGAATGCCAACAAGGGGAAACGCAAGTGATTGATAATGACATGGCTCGTGGTTCTGAAGTTATGTTATGTGTCATTAATTTGTCTGATATCTCACTTACTAAGGACCAAAAATCAGCAATGAAAAAGGGATTGACATTTTCACTAACCAACTAGGTAGATAAGTTTATGCTTTTAAAGGACGTATATCTATTTTGCAGAAGGCTTTTGTTTCGAGTAATGTACAAACAATCCAAAGTAATGGACACCTTTAATGATTTGGATCGTCAGGTTCTGGAGGATCTCCTCGACCTGCTGAATGAAGCTGAGCCCTCTTCAGGTAGGACGCCCTGTCCACTCAGAAGCAAGTCTACAGCATCGCCACTCTTGTCCACAATACCATCAGTACAGTTTTTTTTAATTGATCAAGGCAGATATAATGAAAGTGCCAGATGGATCATATATGGGGCACAACCTGAGTCCTGGAGAAAGAAGGGCTATAAGAGAGCTCAGTGAAAATAAAACAATTGTTATCAAAGAAGCGGACAAGGCAGGAAATGTGGTCCTTTGGCCTATGGAAATGTATCTTGATGATGCAAAAAAACAATTGTCGAACACACGTTTTTACTGTAAACTACCTTCTGACCCTACTTTAATTTTTCAGACAAAATTCGCAAGACTACTGGATGCAGCCATAGAGGTGGGCACTATCACCAAAAAAGAAAAGGAATTTCTCTGGGTCGCTAAACCAATCGTGGCAACATTTTACCTCTTACCCAAGGTGCATAAAGATCTGCACCGCCCACCTAGACATCCAATTGTTTCAGGTATCGGTAGCTTCTGTGAAAAAGCTGGGGCTTATCTGAGTTATTTTCTACAGCCTCTTGTACAGGGGCTCCCATCACACATTAGGAACCCAACATATTTTATCCAGAATATTAAAAACATCAATCTTCTGGAGGGAGATCTGGTTGTTACATGTGATGTGGAGTCCCTGTACTCTAATATTTCACATCAAGATGGGATCAAAGCGGTGGAATATTTTTTGGATCTCCAGGTCAATTCGATTAGGCTACATGATTCCTTTCTGGTGGACCTCCTTAATTTTGTACTCCTCCACAATTATTTTGTGTTTGATGGGACTTTCTATTGGCAAGTATCGGGCGTGGCCATGGGTGCGCGTTGCGCACCTTCTGTAGTGAATTTATTTCTTGGATGGTGGGAGGCCAAAATTATATACCCTTTGACGCAATTTGCTAACAACATACTAAGATGGTTTAGATTTATCGATGACGTGGCCTTCTTCTGGCGTGGATCTGAAGAGGAATGTAGAAGGTTTTGTTATCATTAAACAGTAATCCTTACAATATCTTCCTTACCTTTACGATCTCACCAACAGGGGGAACTTTTTTGGATCTGAATTTAACCATCAATAATGGACGGCTACAAACAGATCTTTTTCGGAAGCCCACAGCAACAAATGGATTGTTTCACTTCACCAGTTTTCACCCGGAACATCTCAAGAAAGGTATACCTGTGGGGCAATACTTACTGGTTAGGCGTAACTGCACATTAGAGCAGAATTTTCATACACAGGCCCGTGAGCTTACGACTCGGTTTATTCAACGGAGCTACCCTAAAAGAACATTGTCCCGTGCATTTGAAGGAGCCAGAGGCCACTCACAAGATTCTTTCCTTACCCCTAGAACACGACGGGATGATCGAGAGCTCAGGATAATAACTAATTTCCACAATCAGTGGAAGGAGTTTGGCAAAATTATCATGGATCATTAGAAGATCCTCAAGGTGTATCCGAGTACACGGGACATCATTAGTGACCTTCCGATCACGGCGAAAAAGCCACCAAACCTTGGGGATCGACTAGTGAGGAGTCATTTTTTCAGGCCCACTCACCATTTGGGACGAGGATTCATCACAAGGGGGTCTTTTCCTTGCGGTGAGTGTAATGTCTGCCCCTATATGTCCCCTACCCGAGAAACGTTCAATCACCCAAATAATGGAAGCCAGCATAGATTGAGGTTTTTTATTAATTGTAAAACAACATGTGTAATATATGCGATCATATGTCCTTGTTGGAAAATCTATGTTGGAGAGACGACACAGAAATTGAGAAGACGTATACAAAAACACATGTCTACAATTAATTTGGCCTCGAGTGATCTTTTGAAAGGTAAGAAAATCACACCCATTGACTCACATTTTCTGTCTTGTTACCGGGGCAAACCCAATGGGTTAAGGGTGATTGGATCGGATAAAAATGGACATTAGGGGCGGGGACATAACAAAACACTTGGTCCGCTTGGAATCCCGTTGGATTTGGAACAGTGTGTCACCAAATGGCCTAAATGAAGAATTATTATTCACAGGATTTTTGGGATAAAATTAGGCTAGTCCTTTAATTGATTCCTTCGTTTTTTTTTTTTTCTTTTTTCTTATTTCCATCTGTAGTGAATGAATTCATATAGGAAAATGGATGAGGATTCAAAATTCTGGGACGGAATATCTAAAGCAAGAGATTCATACTGATCAGATGAAATTATAAGAACTTCTGCTTATGAGAATGCCTTCAGATGAATGTCCCTTTGTCTATTTGATCTATTTAATGTATTTGGTTTTTGATGCTTGGAAATATACCTGGGAGAAGGTTCAACCTTATTGGCTATACTTCAGGAATAATGGAACATCTTAGCCAGAGATACTTGTCCATGTAAAACCTTAGTATATATATCTGTGCTTTGGTAATTCTTATTATAATAATAATCAATTTGAGAATGCCTTTTCTGTTATACATAGGTTACATTTTGGGAATAACGGCTGATTATAGCCAGGAATAATCATTTATAAGAAATCTTGACATATGTAATTTGGTACTTAGATAATCTTTTACAATTGTCTTCAACTTTAAAATGGACCTATGGATATTGTGGTCCTTATTAGGGAGATCCTTCTCCTGGGTAAATTTGATTATTCATACATAGGACCTTATAAAGGAAAAACCATTGGAATTTAATTAACATGCTTCTCACAAGTCATTGTATTAGTGATAAGATATACATAAAGATCAAAATTAGTTACCATGTCATGACATAGGCAGGTCTTTCAAAAGATAATTTTTCAAATTGATCAATTGTTGATTGCTGCGCAGGGTTGTAATTACCCGGAAAATGGGACTATTTATTTATATATATAATTCTTTACTTTTTTATTTTTGTATATGCAAATATAATGGTCATCTAAATATCTGATCTATATTATATGCCCTGTATATTTGGTATAAGAATTCTTCTCTTGAGAACAACGCAATAAAATGCCAATACTGAGAGCGACATTGGGTTAATCTGAATAGGATTTTATTAAACTAGTACACTGTGTATCTCTTAATCCAAATGGGACTATTTTTGAGTAAAATACTTTATGAATCTCTCTACTAGTTAAATTGCGTATGAGGATAAATGCGCAGAGGATCGTATACTGGGTTAATCTGATTATAGCGCCACCATGTGTTCCGCTATGAGTATCTTATGGTCCCAGGGTTACAGGTCTTAGTAAGCGCTTTGGGAATTTCACTGATAGATAAATTGCGTACCAGTGCGCGTGCGCAGTAGATCAGGCTTTCGCGCATGCGCACTGATCACTTCCTGACGCCGGGGATCTGAGGGAGTGCATTACACACCGGTGTTACGAGGGGGACCCGGGGAAGCGTGCCAAGATGGGAAATGGACTGCTTCCGCCGGTCAAGGTCCACTGTGCGGTGTAAGGGACCGCCGCTATGGTGGGTGAAGAGTGAGCGGGTTGCTGCTAGCGATCGTCTGGAATGTCACAGACGATCTATGTACACCGATCTGCCCTAACCCGTGAGGGTTGTATGGCACAGATCTCACGGCTCGGTGTACCTGTTGCACGGGGAAGCACAGAGGTGCCCACGCACGTGTGCCAGTGGAAGTCACGAGAATATGGCACGAGGGTAGCACAGAGGTGCCCACGCACGTGTGCTTTCAATAACCAGGTGAGTCCAATGGAGACTTGAGGAGCTCACCTGGGACAGGAACACGGCCTGTTGACGGGGGTACTGCCGGAGCAGCAAGGCAGGAACACGGCCTGCAAACGAGGTACTGCCGGAGCAGCAAGGGCCAAGCCCACAAGAGACAGTAATGCCTGAGCAGTGGCGTGGCAGCACGCTGCCAGACATCCAAACATAGAAGGACGGTCGCGCGCCGCCATGATGGCAGGGGGAGCTTTTAAGGAGGTGCAGCTCCACCCGAGGGCGGGCGCGAGGCGGAGATGACGGACTTGACCCAATCAGGGTCCACGACGTCCCAGCCTGGCCAGTCAGGATTCACCACGTCACCAGCCTTGTCATCAAGCCGTGTGACGTCAGTGAGCGAATCAGGACCCACCACGCATTGCACATGCTCACCCTCCTGCCTCTGGGAAATAGAGGCGGGATCCTCGGTCTCACAATGTGGAGAGATAACGGGAATCTCACTGCTTCCCTGAGCAGTAAACCTCTGCACATTGCGCAGCCTCGCAGACCTTCGGGGCCGCTGAGCAGGAGAGTCTGCGGCAGGCCAGGAATGGGAGACCGCTTCACTCCTTGTAACAGGAGAACCACTAGGTGTCACCCTTCTGCTGCCTCTCTGAGAAGGTATCTCCTGCACACTGCGCAGTCTGGCAGACCTTCGGCGCTGCTGAGCAGGAGTGCTCGTGGCAGGCAAGGAATGGGAGACTGCCTCAGTCCTTGCCTCAGGAGAGCCACGAGATGTAACATTACCCCCCCGTCTAGGCCCCCCCCCCTGTCCGTGCTCGAAGGCCGCTATCAAACCCGGGGCGCGGATATGATCCTCCAACTCCCAAGATCTATGCTCCGGACCACGGCCGGCCCACTCCACGAGGTAGTACCTCTTGCCCTGTATGACTTTTGTCTCCACAAGTTTTGCCACCTCAGGGTCGTCGGACGGGGAGTCGGTTTGAGCCGGCAGGGACCCCGAGAATTTATTAAGTCGTACGGGTTTCAGGAGGGACACGTGAAAGGTGTTGGCTATAGCCCAGCGTGGAGGGAGCTGGAGTCGATATGCCACTGGGTTTACCTGCTGTAGTACTTTAAACGGACCCAGATACCTAGGGGCGAATTTGGCTGCCTGTACCCGTAGGTTAACATTCTTAGAGGACAGCCATACTAGGTCACCAGGGGCGAAGGATGGTGCAGGGCGGCGGCGAACATCAGCCGTTGTCACCATCCGGTCTTTAGCCCTTTTAAGAGCCTCTTGGGTGTCATCCCAGATCTCCCGGGCCTTGGTCGCCCAATCCTCCACTCTAGTATCGGGTGACGTAATGGGCATCGGAACCGGGATTCTGGGATGTTGTCCGTTATTGAGTAGGAACGGAGTCTGGCCAGAGGACTCATGGACCGAATTGTTAATGGCAAATTCGGCCCAAGGAAGGAGGTTAGCCCAGTTGTCGTGGTGCGCGGATATAAAATGGCGGAGGTAAGTTACCAAGGTCTGATTAGTCCTCTCCACTAGTCCATTGGTCTCGGGATGGTATGCGGAGGAGATGTTCAGCTCTATCTGCAGGAGCTTACAGAGCTCTCTCCAGAAGCGAGACGCGAACTGGGGACCCCGGTCGCTCACCACCTTGTCAGGCATGCCATGCAACCTAAATACATGCCGAATGAACAAGGTGGCGAGAGCACGTGACGTCGGGAGTCGTGGGAGAGGCACCAAGTGGACCATTTTAGAGAAGTGGTCCGTGATGACCCATACGACCCTGTGCCCTGCTGACTTGGGCAGATCTCCCAGGAAGTCCATCCCCACCACTTCCCAGGGACGATCCGGCACTGGCAGTGGGTGAAGAAGACCTGCCGGTCTCTGCCGGGACGGCTTATTCCGAGCACACGACATACAGGCTCCCACATATTCCTGTATGTCCTGGGGTAGTCTCGGCCACCAATAATGCCTGGTCACCAGGTCTCTGGTCCTTTTGACCCCGAAGTGACCCCCGACCTTGGAGGCATGGGCCCACGATAGCACCTCGTTCCGTAGTTCAGGGGGAACGAGGGTTTTGCCAGGTGGCACCTGGTCCAAAGAAGTGGGAGTGACCATCCTCAAGCTGTCCGGGGGTAGTATAAGACGAGGCTCCTCCTCGTCCTCCTCCAACACAACCATACAACGTGACAAGGCATCGGCCCGTACGTTCTTCTCACCGGCCAGGTGGCGGATAATAAAGCGGAACCGGGAGAAGAATAAAGACCAACGGGCCTGCCTTGGGTTCAGGCGTTGTGCTGTCTGGAGGTATGTGAGGTTCTTGTGGTCAGAAAAAACCTCAAATGGATGCTTCGCACCCTCCAGGAGATGCCGCCATTCCTGGAATGCTAGTTTCATCGCCAGTAACTCCCTATCCCCTATGGAGTAGTTCCTCTCGGCCGGAGAAAAGGTCTTGGAGAAAAAGAAACACGGATGTTTCCTTCCTCGTTCGTTTTTCTGGTACAGGACTGCACCTGCACCGACCGAAGAGGCGTCTACCTCCAGTAGGAAGGTTTGGAGATGTCTGGACGATGAAGGATGGGAGCTCTGGAGAAGTGAGTTTTGAGAGTGTGAAATGCCTCTACCGTTTCCCGTGTCCATGCTTTGGGATTAGCGCCCTTGCGGGTAAGGGCAATGATGGGTGCTGCCACCGTCGAGAAGTTGGGAATGAACTGGCGATAATAATTGATAAACCCCAAGAATCGCTGGATCGCCTTCAGCGAGCGGGGCTCAGGCCAGTTCATCACTGTCTCCAACTTCCCCGGATCCATTGCTAACCCCTGACTGGACACTATGTACCCCAGGAACGGCAAGGATTCCTGTTCAAAAACGCACTTTTCCAGCTTAGCATATAACGAATGGGTGCGGAGCCTCTTAAGTACTCGGATGACATCCCTCCGATGGGTGGTAAGATCGGGGGAGAAGATAAGAATGTCATCCAGGTATGCAACCACGGAAAGATACAAATCCCGGAAAATGTCATTCACAAAGTCTTGAAATACGGCGGGGGCATTGCAGAGTCCGAAGGGCATTACTAGATACTCGTAGTGACCGTCCCTGGTGTTAAAGGCGGTCTTCCACTCATCGCCCTTTCGGACTCGCACTAGATTATACGCCCCGCGTAGATCCAGCTTTGTGAAGACCTTTGCCCCGCGGAATCGATCAAATAGCTCAGTAATGAGGGGCAAAGGGTATTTGTTCTTGATTGTGATTGCATTTAATCCCCTGTAATCGATACAGGGGCGCAGATCCCCTTCCTTCTTCTGCAGAAAAAAGAACCCTGCACCAGCCGGTGAAATAGACTTGCGAATGAACCCCTTCGCCAGGCTGTCCTGAATATATTTGGACATAGCCTCCGTCTCTGGAGCAGAGAGTGGATACACTCTGCCCCTAGGGGGCTCGGAGCCTGGCTTCAGGTCTATTCGGCAATCATATGGCCGGTGGGGAGGAAGAGTATCTGCGGCCCTTTTGGAAAAGACATCCCTGTAGGCCTCATAAGGTGTCGGTAAACCCGGCCCCTCAGTATTCCCTGAGGACCCAACCGACCTAATGGTAGCGGGTGGTTCGGTAGTCACGAGGTGCTCTCTACAGGATCCTGCCCAGGATGAGATCTCCCCTGTTGCCCAGTTGAGTATAGGAGCATGCTGTCTCAACCAGGGAAGGCCCAGTAGGATCTCATCCGTCCCCCCTGGAAGCACCAGGAAGGACACCTGCTCATGGTGTCCCGGTGGTACATCCATCCTGAGAGGGATGGTGATCTGGGTGATAGGATCGAGTAGTATGGACCCGTCGACTACCCGGACCCTGAGTGGCTTGGGCAACAGAACCAGGGGAACTGAGTATCGGGTTGCCAAGGAGGTCGAGATGAAATTGCCTTCAGCGCCTGAGTCCAAGCAAGCCAGGGCAGAGAAGAGAGTAGTGCCGAACTGCAACTGGGCGCTGATAGTCAACCTAGAGGGAGAAGTAGCGTCTAGAGTCCCCCCTCTGATAGAAACTAGACGCTGTCTTTTCCCGACGGTTTGGGACATAGGGTAGCTATGTGTCCCCTCTGCCCACAGGAAAAGCAGATGACACAAGACCGAGAACCTGGGGCAGAGGAGACCACCTTGGACACCTCCATTGACTCCACGGAGTCGCCTACAGGACTGGCTGGGGGACCTGTCTGATGGAAGACGGGAGTCAGACGCTTTTTAGGCCGAGAAGACGTGGGTGCTGAAGAGACCTCGAGCCTTCGCTCCGCCTGGCGGATGTCTATGCGAGAGGCAACCTGAATCAAGGACTCTAAAGTGGCAGGCACCTCACGTGTGGCCAGTGCGTCTTTGACAAACCCTGCCAGGCCCTCCCAAAACACAGGGACAAGGACCTTATCCGGCCAGTCCAGCTCTGCGGCCAGTGTCCTAAAGTGTACAGCAAAGTCCCCGACTGAAGCAGACCCTTGCCGAAGTCGTAGGAGGCGCAGCGCGGAATCGTGGGTGACTTGAGGCCCGAGGAACACCATTCTCATGGCCCCAAGATAAGCTGCTAAGTTATTCACCACACGATCTCCGCGCTCCCACAACGGCGTGGACCACTTCAGCGCTCTCCCTGTGAGCAGGGACTGGACGAAGGCTACCTTCGCCTTCTCGGTAGCGTAAAGAGTCGCGGACAGCTCTAAGTAGGTGGTAACCTGGTTTATAAAACCACGGCACTCAGAGCTGTTGCCGCTAAAGTGCTCTGGAAGCGCAAGGCGAGGAGACCTTCCGCCCAATAGCACAGCCTGGGTAGCCGCCTGGGTGGCGACTGTCGTCAGAGTAGTCTTATCGGAGGAAGACTGCTCCACTGCTGCCAATCGTGACTCCAACTGCTGCACATAACGCAGCAACTGCTGCTGCTCTTCAGCCATAGCCAGACCTTTGGCGCGACCGTAATGTTACGAGGGGGACCCGGGGAAGCGTGCCAAGATGGGAAATGGACTGCTTCCGCCGGTCAAGGTCCACTGTGTGGTGTAAGGGACCGCCGCTATGGTGGGTGAAGAGTGAGCGGGTTGCTGCTAGCGATCGTCTGGAATGTCACAGACGATCTATGTACACCGATCTGCCCTAACCCGTGAGGGTTGTATGGCACAGATCTCACGGCTCGGTGTACCTGTTGCACGGGGAAGCACAGAGGTGCCCACGCACGTGTGCCAGTGGAAGTCACGAGAATATGGCACGAGGGTAGCACAGAGGTGCCCACGCACGTGTGCTTTCAATAACCAGGTGAGTCCAATGGAGACTTGAGGAGCTCACCTGGGACAGGAACACGGCCTGTTGACGGGGGTACTGCCGGAGCAGCAAGGCAGGAACACGGCCTGCAAACGAGGTACTGCCGGAGCAGCAAGGGCCAAGCCCACAAGAGACAGTAATGCCTGAGCAGTGGCGTGGCAGCACGCTGCCAGACATCCAAACATAGAAGGACGGTCGCGCGCCGCCATGATGGCAGGGGGAGCTTTTAAGGAGGTGCAGCTCCACCCGAGGGCGGGCGCGAGGCGGAGATGACGGACTTGACCCAATCAGGGTCCACGACGTCCCAGCCTGGCCAGTCAGGATTCACCACGTCACCAGCCTTGTCATCAAGCCGTGTGACGTCAGTGAGCGAATCAGGACCCACCACGCATTGCACATGCTCACCCTCCTGCCTCTGGGAAATAGAGGCGGGATCCTCGGTCTCACAATGTGGAGAGATAACGGGAATCTCACTGCTTCCCTGAGCAGTAAACCTCTGCACATTGCGCAGCCTCGCAGACCTTCGGGGCCGCTGAGCAGGAGAGTCTGCGGCAGGCCAGGAATGGGAGACCGCTTCACTCCTTGTAACAGGAGAACCACTAGGTGTCACCCTTCTGCTGCCTCTCTGAGAAGGTATCTCCTGCACACTGCGCAGTCTGGCAGACCTTCGGCGCTGCTGAGCAGGAGTGCTCGTGGCAGGCAAGGAATGGGAGACTGCCTCAGTCCTTGCCTCAGGAGAGCCACGAGATGTAACACACCGGTATTGTTTAACTTTTTGATTTTAGGTCTATATATATATGTAAATTTTTATCGTCCAGTACACCTTCCTTCCCTGATGAAGCTCTCTCAGAGCGACACGCGTTGGGTTAGGTGCTTTTTCCACCATTTCACATAGGTCATGATCCGTCCAGTATAGCTGTTTCTGTATGGCAGTTTCCTTATGGTCTCTCACCTCCCAGGTATATCCTTAAGTGGGGTTTTTATTGTGTTTTATATATGGTTTTGCTTCACAAATTCTTGAATTGCTTGGGATACCTTAGTATTGTATCTTATACCATATATTTGACCTGTGGATATTATCTTTCATCATATGCTGAATCTGGACAAATAAGGCCTATATAGCATATTTTGATATGGATATCTGAGAAAATGGATCATATGGATTAACCTTTTTTCATTGAGATATAATACAAATACTGCATTTATGTATTTTGGGGATTATTGGATGTAATTATGTCATATATCCTGTTACGGGGGGACCGGCAGATTAGGACCAGGGGTATATATCCCAATCGCCAGTCGGGGCCCACCATGCTCCAGATGGTAATGGAGCTGCTGGCACCCTGTGGGTTAGGCGGAGACTATAGAGCTGGATGGCTCTGAGATAACTCAAGGAACCGGTCACGTGTGTAGGGACACGTCAGACCAGACGACAACCCAGTTAGCGTTTCGGTGGAGCGGACGCTACTCCGACCACGTGTGTAACAACACGTCAGGCCGGATGGTAACCAGTTAGCGTTGACCGAGAAGACCGCTGCGACAGCGCCCTGTCGGCCACGTGTGTAACTATGGGGAGATAAGGTATGCACACCAGTGACTATCTAAGGGGAATACATGGAATAGCAGAAACTGCTGTGTGAATACTAACTTGAAAAATCCAATAGCTATATGCAAGAGTGAAAATGTGAAAAATGGAATCTGCATTACTGCCATGAACATATGAATCAAGAGAAATTTAGCTACTGAATTGATCAATGCAATAGAGCCCCAACACTACGCCAAAGTATTTCTCTACGTTGGGGTCCCTAGCTTGTGTGTGTCCTCTCATGCAGTTAAAAAACTTACCGTGTATGGGAAGCTGAGACCCAGGCTATTTATGCGTATGATATGGATTGGCAATAGGTGTGGTTGGGGAGGGTTCACAAATGAAAAACTACTAACAATAAGGAATAACGTTTGGAACACCATTCTAAGTCTGAACTGGGTGCAAAAACCTAAAAAAACATCACTATGGGGAGATAAGGTATGCACACCAGTGACTATGTAAGGGGAATACATGGAATAGCAGAAACTGCTGTGTGAATACTGACTTGAAAAATCCAATAGCTATATGCAAGAGTGAAAATGTGAAAAATGGAATCTGCATTACTGCCATGAACATATGAATCAAGAGAAATTTAGCTACTGAATTGATCAATGCAATAGAGCCCCAACACTACACCAAAGTATTTCTCTACGTTGGGGTCCCTAGCTTGTGTGTGTCCTCTCATGCAGTTAAAAAACTTACCGTGTATGGGAAGCTGAGACCCAGGCTATTTATGCGTATGATATGGATTGGCAATAGGTGTGGTTGGGGAGGGTTCACAAACGAAAAACTACTAACAATAAGGAATAACGTTTGGAACACCATTCTAAGTCTGAACTGGGTGCAAAAACCTAAAAAAACATCACTATGGGGAGATAAGGTATGCACACCAGTGACTATGTAAGGGGAATACATGGAATAGCAGAAACTGCTGTGTGAATACTGACTTGAAAAATCCAATAGCTATATGCAAGAGTGAAAATGTGAAAAATGGAATCTGCATTACTGCCATGAACATATGAATCAAGAGAAATTTAGCTACTGAATTGATCAATGCAATAGAGCCCCAATACTACGCCAAAGTATTTCTCTACCTCCCCAACCACACCTATTGCCAATCCATATCATACGCATAAATAGCCTGGGTCTCAGCTTCCCATACACGGTAAGTTTTTTAACTGCATGAGAGGACACACACAAGCTAGGGACCCCAACGTAGAGAAATACTTTGGCGTAGTGTTGGGGCTCTATTGCATTGATCAATTCAGTAGCTAAATTTCTCTTGATTCATATGTTCATGGCAGTAATGCAGATTCCATTTTTCACATTTTCACTCTTGCATATAGCTATTGGATTTTTCAAGTCAGTATTCACACAGCAGTTTCTGCTATTCCATGTATTCCCCTTACATAGTCACTGGTGTGCATACTTTATCTCCTCATAGTGATGTTTTTTTAGGTTTTTGCACCCAGTTCAGACTTAGAATGGTGTTCCAAACGTTATTCCTAATGGCCACGTGTGTAAGACACGTCAGGCCGAGTGGTCCTCCGATTAGCGTTTCTGGCCACCACTCGACTGGCCACGTGTGTAAAGGACACGTCAGACCAGGTAGTCACACCAGTAGCATTTGACTGGAAAGCCGAGGAGGATAATAGGGTTCACACACCCAATCCAGGAACACCCTGTTAACTTCACAGGGGTTCTGGGTTGCGCTGTCCGTGCGCGTAGAGGGCACAACCGGACAGGTGGCGCAGCAGGTACACTGTCCGTGTGCGTAGAGGACACTCTCGGACAGGTGACGCAACAGGTATTCTGTCCGTGTGCGTAGGAGGCACAACTGCACAGGTGACGCAGCAGCCGCAGCCCAGTTAACGCCACTGGACTGCTCTAGCACAACAGGAACGGTAGCAAGGAAGCACGGCGCCTGACCCTCATGTGCTGAGCCACGAATCTTGGCGTGACAGGCACCGTTCACCTAGCCCTACCTACCGCTTCCAACAAGGCTTATGCCACCAAGAACTCTAAATGAAGACTGCGCACCTCCATGTTGTCTCCAGCCCCTTTTATAACCTGGGTCCGCCCCAAACCCAGGGTGGAACCACCAAAGTCCAATAGTAGAGTGCCATGTCATCAGTGACGTCACATGTGACCTATCCGGAACCGCCACGTCATTGATGACATCATGGCAGCCACACCCCAAACACTTCACCAGTCATCATCTGACGACCAATGGTGAGGTGCCAGATCATAGGGGCGGGCCTCTGCGAGCCAGTCCGGAGTTGCCACGTTATCAGGACACCTGACACCCTCTGCCCTATCAGGGCCTGCCACCTAACGGACATGCTCAGGGAGGTCCTTACCAGACCTAGCCTCTGATGCACTAAGTGCCTGAGCATGCTCAGTAGCCTGTGCAAAAGGCTCAGAAAGCAGACTATCAGTTTGAGCATGCTCAGTAGGCACATCCCAGAACTTAGACACAGCACGAAGTCCAAGTACCTGTGCAAAGAGGCTGTTAGGGTTAATTGTGGGAGCATGCTCAGTAGCCTGAACTGAGGACTTAGTCTCAGACATAACACAATCAGGCTGAGCATGCTCACTAGGCAAAACACCAGGCTTAGACTCTGGTTGGGGTAAATCAGCGCACGCATGCGCACTAGCTGCCTCTCCACACTTAGACGTGGTGGAAGGAGCAGCCAACTGGACGACCCGAGGCACGGCCAAGAACGGCAGCCGGTACCTGGGCGCAACAGGAACCGCAGCAGGCTGCTTGCGGCTATGGCGGTGCCGGTTCGTAACATATCCATTATCTATATGTGGTGGTGTTTTTGTGGTTTTAAATGGTTTTTATGGTGAAAAATCAATAAATTTGTAATTTTATGTACGTTCAGTGAGCTGAGTGCTTCTTTGCTCCATATCGTTCTCTTCCTTATATTTATAATTGATTGAGGAATTTTGTCCTTCTCCACTGGCACCTACCCTTTATTTTGGTTTGAGTGCATACCATTTTTGTAAAAACGTGTATTGCACAATGCAGCGGTTTGGCAGCAGCAAGAAAAGCAGTGCATCCAAAATGCTGGTATTCCTCATTGTGGGCACGCAACCTTACACGTATTCCTGGTGCAAGCGCTCAGTGTAGAGTGCAGGATAAATAGGAGCCGTACCGTGCCGTGATATTTTAGAGGCAGAATGAACAAATTAATTGACATGTGAGGGCTTGTTTTTTGAGAGATGAGTTGGAGTTTTTATTGGTACCATTTTGAGACACAATAGTTTTTGATCGCTTTCTGTTCCACTTTTTGTTAGGCAGAATCAAAAAGAAACAGCAACTCAGGAAGTTTTTTTTTCCTTACGCCGTTCACAGTGCTGTAAAAGTGATAAAACAGCTTTATTCTTCAGGTCGGTAGGATTACAGCAATACCACATTTATGTAGTTTTTTTTTTTGCTGCTTTTACACCATAAAAGCTATTTTATTGGAAAAATAAGTTTTTGCATTGCTGTATTCTGAGAGCTCTAACCTTTTATTTTTTTTGGCTGATGGAGTTGTATTACAGCTTGTTTTTTGCAGGACAAAACGATGTTTTCAGGGGGATCATTTTTATTTATATATAAGTTTTTGATCGCGTTTTACACTTTTTTTAATTACATAGTTACTTAGGTTGAAAAAAGACCTAGGTCCATCTCGTTCAACCTTCCTCCACGAGTTCTACATTTGGTCACTAAGTCATTTATAACCAACAATGTTTTGAGTACTGAGGAAATCATCCAGCCCTTTTTTAAAAGCTGTTATAGTATCTGCCATTACTACCTCTTGTGGTAGGGCATTCCACAGTCTGACTGCTCTAACTGTAAAGAACCCTTTCCTATTTAGCTGTCGGAATCGCTTTTCTTCCACTCGCAGTGAGTGCCACCTGGTCCTTAGTATTGGCTTTGGAAGAAATAAGTCAAGTCCCGGTCCTTTATATTGACCACACATGTATTTATACATATAAATGAGATCTCCTCTGAGACGTCTTTTTTATAAGTTAAACATATCTAACTTTTTCAACCTGTCATCATATGGGGGGCCTTCCATTCCTTGTAGTAGTCTTGTTGCCCGCCTTTGAACTGACTCTAACTTCTGAATGTCCTTTTTAAAATGTGGAGCCCAAAACTGGATCCCATATTCCAGATGTGGCCTTACAAGTGATGTATAGAGGGGTAACAATACGTTGGGATCACGGGATCTAATCTCTCTTTTTATACACCCTAAAATTTTGTTTGCTTTAGCAGCTGCTGCTTGACATTGAGTGCTGCTGCTCAGCTTATTTGTAATGAGAATACCCAAGTTCTTCTCCTGTTCTGTAGTCCCGAGTTTACTTCCATTTAATGTATATGCAGTTATAGGATTACTCCATCCTAGGTGCATTACTTTACATTTATCAACATTAAATCTCATTTGCCAAGTATCTGCCCATTCTGACATCTTATCCAGATCTTTTTGTAATATTGTACTATCAAGGTCAGTTTTTAATATCCTACATAGTTTGGTGTCATCAGAAAAGACTGACACTTTATTAATGACCTTGTGAATGGGATTGATAGTAAAGAGATTAAAAAGAATCGCTCCTGGTACAGATCCCTGCGGCACACCACTGTTGACTGTAGCCCATTTAGAGAATGTACCATTTATGACTACTCTTTGTTTCCTATCTTTTAGCCAATTCCTTACCCAGTTGCATATAGTTTCCCCTAGTCCTTGCTTCTGGAGCTTTAGTATAAGGCTATTATGTGGTACAGTATCAAATGCTTTTGCAAAGTCCAAATAAATCACATCAGCTGCATTACCAATATCCAGGTTTGCACTTACCCACTCATAGAACCCCAACAGGTTGGTTAGACACAACTTATCTTTCATGAATCCATGCTGTCTGTCAGTTATTATATTATTTTCTGCAATATATTTTTGCATGTCATCTCTTAAAATGCCCTCAAAAACTTTGCATACTACTGATGTCAGGCTTACTGGACGGTAGTTGCTTGGATCTACCCTCTTACCTTTCTTAAATATCGGTACCACATCAGCAATCCTCCAATCCTGAGTCACCAACCCTGTTACAAGCGAGTCTAAAAAGATGAGATACAGCGGTCTGTCGATTATGGAGCTCAATTCCCTCAATATTCGTGGATGAATGCCATCTGGCCCTGGGGATTTGTCAATGTTTAATTTACTCAGACGTAGGCATACTTCTTCTTGGGTTAAATTAATTATATCGGGTGGTGAACTTTGATTTTTCACTTGTTGAATCATCCCTGGTACAGTCAGTTCCTTGGTGAACACAGATGAGAAATGCCTATTTAATATCTCAGTTTTTTGTTTGTCCTCTATAACTAACTTGTTATTATATTTTAAGGAGCCAATACTATCCTTTGTTTTCCTTTTGGCATTAATGTATTTATAAAAGATTTTGGGATTTATTTATTTATTCCGAGCTGCACCAACCCTCTGGAACGCTCTACCCCAAGAAGTGAGGACAAATCACAACTTACTCAGCTTCAGACGCACCCTAAAGACGCATCTTTTTAGGGCGGCCTATCACACTCCCTAATCAGATTCGATTCACATAGTCCCTCTACAACCTCTCACAACATAACTCCACATCAAACTCCATGGCACCCAAAGGCATCTCAAGGCTCGGGCCCACTGGTCCAGGAAACCATTATCCAGCCCCATTTCCGTGAGATGGTTGGATTGTCATTGTAAATAAGCATTTGAACCTTGCCTCTCCCCCATCTCATTGTAGATTGTAAGCTCTCACGAGCAGGGTTGTATTTTTTTTTTCCCTCTAAATATTGTATTTCTATAACTGTTACTTGTTTGTATATGATCCTCCTGAATTGTAAAGCGCTACGGAATATGTTGGCGCTATAGAAATAAAGATTATTATTATTATTATTAATGTCATTGGTGATTTTTGTTTTAGTAGCTAGTTTTGCTTGTTTGATTTCTTTTTTGCATTGATATCTTTATACTTCTGAAATGCTATTTCTGTATTCTCAGCCTTTAAGATTTTAAACGCCCTTTGTTTTTGTTTTATTATACTTTGTACAGTCTTATTTATCCATAGTGGTTTCTTTTTATTCCTGGACATTTTATGACCAGAGGGTATAAGTTTTTTACAGGACTCTAGCAGTATATCCTTAAATTTTCACTATTTATGTTCAATATCCCCAGTTACCATGACTTTGTCCCAATCTACACATTTAAGCTCTTCCCTTAATTTGCTGAAATCAGCTTTCCTAAAATTCCAGGTTTTAGCATTTCCCCTTTGAAATGTTCTGTTGAATATTACTTTGAAGCTTACCATATTATGATCGCTGGTGCCCAAGTGCTCCTGGACCTGTAAATCTGAAATTGTATCCGGTCTATGTGACAGGACCAAATCTAGCAAATTATCTCCCTTCGTCGGTTCATCTACCATCTGAGAGAGGAAATTGTCTTGAATAGTAGATAAGAATTTACAGCTTTTAGAACCAGAAGATTCTATTTCCCACTGTATGTCTGGATAGTTGAAATCCCCCATAATAAGAACTCGATTATTATTATTAGCTGCCTTTTCAATTTGTTCCAGCATTTCACCCTCTATTTGATCAGGTATGTTAGGAGGCTTATACCAAACTCCAATTAGCATTTTTCCATTATTCCCCTCCCCATGTACATTTATCCATAAGGACTCTACATTGTTGCAGTTCCCCCCAATGTCATCATTCAACACAGGTTTTAGGTTAGATTTGATAAATATACATACCCCACCACCTTTTTTGTCTTTCCTGTCCTTCCTAAATGTACTATAACCCTGTATGTTTGTCACCCAGTCATGGCTTTTATCCAGCCAGGTTTCCGTAATGCCCACCACATCATAATCCATGGTTGACATTAGAGTCCCCAATTTATTCATTTTGTTTGCAAGACTTCTTGCATTTGCCAGTAGACATTTAATACTATTAACACCTTTATTACTCCTAGCCTCCATACGTTCCTTGCATGTCCCATCCACCCCTAATCCTTCATTTACCCCTACCATCTCACTGTCTCTATCTGCTCTATCTATCCCCTTTTTTGCTCCACTACCTTCCCTCCCCCCAGATCCTAGTTTAAAAGCTCCTCCATCCATCTGACCATTTTCTCCCCCAGCACAGCTGCACCCTCCCCATTGAAGTGCAGCCTGTCCCTACCGTAGAGCCTGTAGCCGACTGAGAAGTCGGCCCAGTTCTCCATGAAGCCGAACTCTTCCTTCCTGCACCAGTTTCTAAGCCACGTATTTATCTCCCTAAGCTCCCGCTGTCTTTCTAGTGACGCTCGTGGCACCGGTAGTATTTCTGAAAACACCACCTTGGAGGTCCTGGACTTCAGCTTCTCTCCTAGTTCCCTGTAATCATTTTTAAGGACCTTCCACCAGCACCATGACCAGCAATTTTTCCCCAATTTTTCCCCAAGTTTTCCCCAGCCCCACCCAGCAATCTGTCTATCCGATCCGCAATATGCCGAACCCAAGCACCCGGCAGACAACACACTGTTCGGCATTCACGGTCTCGGCGACAGATGACCCTGTGTGTCCGCCTAATTATAGAGTCCCCTACCACCAACATCCTGGCCCTGCATTTCTAATATCAGCCAAACAGGCATATTTACAAGGTTGTGCCAGGTCAGGACTAGGCTCCCTGACACTTTTCCCCCTACCTCTTCTTCTAACTGTTACCCAGCTACCTACCTCTGATCTTCCCCACCTCCACCCTCCTCCATATCACTGGCCCCAGCCAGAGAAAGCTTAGTGAGCTCTAAACTCCTCTCCAGGTTTGCAATGCCCCTGAGTGTTGCAAGCTGCTTATTTAGATCAGTTACCTGGGCTTCCAAATACGAAACATGCTTGCATCGAGTGCAGACATATTCACCCTCAAATGGCTGCTCAAGGCATGCATACATCTGACAAGATACACATCTGGTAGCATTGTCCATGGAGCACCTATTAAATAGGGATAAACAATAAAGTAGAAAAACAAAGAAAAAAAAAAGAAGCTGTATGATGAAGACAGTTTTTACAACTTTTTTGTTTTTTTATGGTGTTCACTGAAGAGTTTAACTACTGTGAGCGTTTTATAGCTTGGGTTGTTACAGACTAGATGGTACCAAATATGTGTACTTTTTTTTACACAAATTTAACTATTGGAATATTTTTTTGTTTTTATTTTTATTTATTTTTCATTTAGTTCCTTTTTGGAACATTGCCCCACAGGATTCTGATCACAGCTGCAATGTTCTGCAGTGCTCGTTCAATGCAGAACATCGCAACTGTCAGAGCTGCACTGAGAAAGCCTGTGTAATCATGCCGCAGGTCCACAGTCAGGTGACCCGGTGGTCTTCATGACAACGATTGGGCCCTCGATTACGTCGTGGGGGTCTCTAAGTACCATGATCAGTATTGATCGTGGCATTTAGGGGGTTAAACTGCTAGGGACAGTGCAGGTACCATTCCTGGCTGTGCGGGTCGGGACTCAGCTGTCGGGTAAGCCGCGTCCCCGACGGCGGGCGCTGGTACACAGTGCCATGTGACCTCACGATTGCAAGGACGTACCAGTCTGTGATTGGGCATTAAGTCATGTAAAAATACGATGTACAGGTATGTCCTTGATCGAAAAGGGGTTTAAGGGAATCTGTCAGCTAGTTTTTGCTATGTAATCTGAGCACATGATGAGATAGGGGATGAGACACTTATTTCAGTGATATCACTTATTAGACTGTGTACTATTGTTTCAAATCAATGAGTCTTTTATCAGCAGCAGATTATCACTGCCCAGATTAGGTACCTTTGTGCATCCTGGACCAGCCACACTCCCAGCATTGGTTGGCATCTCACTGTCAATGTACAATTTACACAAAAATCTGTGGTGGGGGGACAAAGTTAGCTTTCTGTGTTCTGCTACATTTAAAGGCAATCTGTCAGCTGGCTGTTGTTATGTAATCTAAGGGCCCCATAAACTAGGTGTGAAAACACTTCATTCAGCCTTGTCAATTCAGCCTTTTTTTATGTCACCTCACTTATCAAGGTGTTTGCTGTTTACTAATAATGAAGGTTTTATTACTTGGACCTTAACACTCCTGTGACTAGCCTCCTCCTGATACGTTTTACGACCCTGCTCCCCTCCTCTGATCAGTAGCTCACTGTCAATATGCAATGTATACAGAGAGCTGTCTTGTAGGCTGGCTCAGATTTCTGAGCACTTCTACATCAAAGAACTCTGTGTGACAGCTGCTGTACCCCATAAACTAAGTGATACAATGTTAGAATCAGGGTCTCTTACTCTATATTAAGCTGCTCTCAGATGAGGTGGCAAAAACCTGATGACAGATTACCTTTAATTATTGTAGCATAATATGTTACTTATTTGTCAGAGCTGGGTAAAACAGCTGGGTATAATCACACCAATAAACAGAAGATGGCAGCAGCGTGCTATTTACTTTCCTAAAAGCCAATGATTGACGTAGAAAATTTAAAGTCAGAGTAGAAAGATCGTGAAGCTAAATGTTGGCGTAATTTCTCTCACACAAGAAGTATTACAAGGACCATCAACTTATGTTCCTTAATATCTTACCGGTGACATAATGAAAATGAATTGAACCGAGCTGCAGAACATATTTAGGATGAAAACAAGAGTTCTGATGGTCAGGACTGCCACTTTTCCTCACAAAAGGTTTGCTGGTTTTCGAAGCTTTTTTTCTTTTCAGTTAAACTTTTAAGGATTACTATTCCTATAATTTGTAAGCACCCGCCAAGGTTAATGCACCATTAGCAAACCTCTGAAAGGGAACTGTGCAGACAGGTTGTCAAAGACTTCTGAGATTAAAGAGCCAAATTCACAGAGGGATATCTCCTGTGCCTTGTGGGGGGAAGGGGTGCAAAATGTGGCATGGTTTTGTAAGAGGGCTCTTACTCGTTAGCGCAGCTTCAATCTAATAAGGAGGTCACGTCAGAGTTTCAAGGGCACAGAACCCTTTACTGATGTGCGAATTCGTATGTAGCCTGAGCACGTGCTGTTAACTCTTGTGGAGTAAGCGGCATCCAAACCTAATACTTTGCTCCTGGATTTAGATACCACAGATAGATTAGTCAGTCACCCAGCACCCGATTAATTGGATGAAATGTTTATCAAGATCTGATTCTATTCAAATCTAAACGCATAAATGAACACTGGAGGCCAGTTGCACCCATGTGACAATTTAGGATTAATTAGCTAAACAGAATGTGGTGGGTATTTTCTTTTATATAGTTCAAATTTATTTTGTGTCTGCCTGGTAAAGTCCATGCAATGTGTAGACAGTATTTGTTATATCAGAACTGAAGAAAAAAAGCGATCAAACTTCCTATGTGAATAAGATGTTTATTGGTGCAAGATATGACAAACATACAAGAGGGTGTACAATCCAGTGCGGACCACAAGCATAAAACAGATGGAACCCGAATGTGTGGATCTCAAACCAAATAGAGTTTGTAGCCAATAGCCATAACACATGTGCATAGCAATATCAGTATATAAATGAGATCCATAAGAGCCCACTGCGGGAGACAATTAGTGAAAAAATACAGACATGCCTAACTACATATTGACATTGCTTACCAGATTGTCTCACCGCACACACTGGACGCCACCCCACCCGACGGACGTGCGTTTCGGCGGATGCCTACGTCAGGGGTGGTGTCATGCCAGAAAGTGTGCCGGTATAAAAAGAATCCTGGAGCCAATCAGCCGATGGTAATCCTGATGACGCATGAGCGTCCATAGCGACGGTCCACTGCATCCACCGCCGCGTCACGAGCCAAGCGACGCCCACCAGGTCACGCGGTGATCACATGACCGGGGCGAACGGCGCCGCCCACAAGATACAGCGGATGGATGCAAGGAACACGTCATCACTGGGTGCGCATGCGTACAACTACCAAAACGGCACTTAGAGATTTTATGAGCCTCCACACCACAAGGATACATAAATCCAATGCTACAAAGCCCAATCCATATGAAATCACATGAAGGCTAAGTGCAAAAAAGTATATGCTATAAGAATACCTCACCCATTCTCCCTCAACTATAATAATATATATATATTCATATCCTCCGGGGGATAATGATATAGATTACAGCAATATTCATAAGCATATACACAAACAGTATCATTATATTAACATCGTGGGTGGTGGTAAGAAGAATTTCATCCGTAAATGGTAGCGATTGCTTGGATGTTTCAACATGGCAGATGTAGATACCAGGCAACAACACTGTGAAGATAATTTAAAATGGAATTAAAAACAAGTAAAAACACATGACTTAGAAAGTGCTTATAAAAAGGCAGAAAAACCGATATTTTCGTTTAAGCCCAGAGGTTGTACTGTTTTTAGTGTCCAAATCCACTTGGCTTCCAACCGTGCCAAATTGGTCCCAATTCTTCCTCCCCTGATATTGGTTTCAATGGAATCAATGCCGCGGAATCTCAACAATGCCCCATCCGAATTATGGTGCATTCTAAAGTGCTTAGGCAAGGTTTTTAAGCTAGAAATATCCGTCTCATCAACCGCGGCATTGATTCCATTCACATGTTCCCTAATGCGTATCTTCAGTGGACGTGTGGTCAACCCAACATAAATCTTAGTGCACGGGCAAACCGCGTAGTATACAACCGCACAGGTGGTACAAGTGATGGATTTCCTGATTTTAAAGTTTTTTGTCCCTGTTGAATCCAGGAAATGATCACAACGATCCATATTCGTGCATGCTATGCAGTGTCCACATGGCCTGGAACCAACCAATCGTTTGCCCAAGTCAAGGAAAGATGGAATTGATTCTTTCACCTCATAGTGACTAGCAACCAATAGATCACGTAAATTTTGGGACCTCCGTATAGAAATGAGTGGTCGTTCCGGAAGGATTTTGGATAAGACAGGGTCAGTCAACAAAATAGGCCATGCTTTTTCAAGGCATCTCCTCATACGTGGAAACCTGGAATGGTAATTAGTCACAAACCTCAATGGTTCTGAACCACAAGTTTTCTTCGGGGTATACAGCAGATCATCCCTAGAGGCATGTTTAGCTCTATTATAAGCACGCTTTATTGCCCGCCTGCTATATCCCCGTTCCAAAAATCTGTTTTTAAGTTCTTGTGCACGATGTTCAAAGCCGGACTCGACTGAACAGATCCTGCGTAACCGCAGGAACTGTCCAGTCTGGACCGAGCCCACCATATACCCAGGATGCGCTGAGGCCGCATGAAGCAGCATGTTACAAGATGTTTCTTTCCTAAATATATCAGTCTGAATATTATTCAGACTGTCCCTCCTCACTGTGACGTCCAAAAAGTCCACAGTACTCGTGCTACATTGGTGAATAATCTTAATGTTCTTATCATTGTTGTTAAGTATCACCATGAACTCCTCCAGTTCCCCCTCAGTACCCCGCCAGATCAAAAACATGTCGTCAATGTACCGTGTCCATAAAAGGACACGGCCCATTGACGACTCCAGATCCGGCAGGGAGAGGTCCCTCTCCCACAGCCCCAGGAACAGGTTGGCATAGGAGGGGGCAAAAGATGCCCCCATCGCTGTTCCCTGGAGCTGCAGATAGAAGGACCCCTTGAACACAAAATAATTGTGAGTCAGTGAAAATTCGAGGAGTTCCATGACCAATGAGACGAAGACCGCGGACAGGTTGGAGCCACGGAGGAAAAATTGAACCGCTGAGAGACCGTCGGCGTGGCGAATGTTCGTATATAATGATTCAATATCACCAGTGACCATCATTGTACCGTCCTCCATGTATAATCCGTCCATTTTTCTCAAGAAGTCACCAGTATCTTTGATGTAAGAGGGCAATTCCTCCACAAACGGGTGCAATATAGACTCTATCCACCTGTTGATATTCTCCAAAAAGCTCCCTCGACCCGACACAATGGGTCTGCCCGGTGGTGACTGTATATTTTTGTGGACCTTCGGTAAAAGGTATAAAGTAGGAGCTACGGGTTCCGCTACCCACAGTGCCGAAGCCAGTTCTTTTGTGATGATATCATTGGACAGAGCATTATCTATAATTGTTCTCAACTGCGCCGAGAATGTGCTGAGAGGGTTGAAAGTTAATTTTTTATAACAAATCTTGTTATTAAGCTGTTTAAAAGCCTCCCTCTCATACATCATCCTCGGCCAGATAACAACATTTCCGCCCTTATCTGCTGGCTTCAGCACTATGTCAGGCAGAGACCGCAATTCCTGTAATCGTTTCCGCTCATCCTTGGTCAAATTATCATTCATGATGGAAGTGGGAATTTTTTCAAATTCACCACTGACCACCTTTACAAACAGGTCCACACTCGTACAGGCCGATAATGGAGGAAACTTTTTGGATTTCGGGCGAATGGAGAGAGGGATCTTACCTCCGTCTGTGGAGTTATGCTCAATGGCTAATTCCTCTAATTCCCGTAATGCTGTTTGTTCCTCTTCTGTGGGGAAGAGGATATCAATGTTAGCGTCATAAAAGTGTCTCCTAAAAATCATGGAACGGGCAAACAAATTAAGATCTTTAATTGCTGAAAATAAATCAAATCTGGCAGCCGGGGAGAAGGTAAATCCCTTCTCCAACAAGGCCAGATCTACTGAGGACAATTAATGGTCACTCAAATTGATTACCTTATGGCTACCGCCACGCGGACGGTCAAACAGTTTGTAATTCCGGTTCTTATTGGAATAAGATGTGGTCTCCCTTGGAATCTGACGTCCAGATCTCATGGACAAAGATGATACATTCGAGTCAGACACATCACTGACTGACGACCCAGAAGTAATGGATGCTGCTGGATTATCCATCACAGGTTTCCTCCAGAAGTATACTGTTCCATGTTGATAATCCCGCTGATCACGGCCAAATTTATGTGTCTGGGTTTCCTGAATTTTCTTAACCACAGAATCCAAGGTCTTCTCCAATTGACCCTCATAAGAGGATAATTTCTCAATGGGGCATTCAGACTTAAATTTAGCCTGTATCACATCCAATTCCTTGTCTAATTCCATAATAGTGTTGGAGTTCAGACCCATCAGTAATTCCAAAAATATTTTGGAGCAACTACCACATGCATCCTCCCATTTCCTGATAAATTCATCATCAACCACAGGGAATGTGGGAATGACACGTACCCTTAGACCTCTGGGTATAAGATTTTTGGAAAGGTATTTACTAAGAAATGCCCTATTCCACCACAGCTTGGTGCGTTTCACGGTACATTGACGACATGTTTTTGATCTGGCGGGGTACTGAGGGGGAACTGGAGGAGTTCATGGTGATACTTAACAACAATGATAAGAACATTAAGATTATTCACCAATGTAGCACGAGTACTGTGGACTTTTTGGACGTCACAGTGAGGAGGGACAGTCTGAATAATATTCAGACTGATATATTTAGGAAAGAAACATCTTGTAACATGCTGCTTCATGCGGCCTCAGCGCATCCTGGGTATATGGTGGGCTCGGTCCCGACTGGACAGTTCCTGCGGTTACGCAGGATCTGTTCAGTCGAGTCCGGCTTTGAACATCGTGCACAAGAACTTAAAAACAGATTTTTGGAACGGGGATATAGCAGGCGGGCAATAAAGCGTGCTTATAATAGAGCTAAACATGCCTCTAGGGATGATCTGCTGTATACCCCGAAGAAAACTTGTGGTTCAGAACCATTGAGGTTTGTGACTAATTACCATTCCAGGTTTCCACGTATGAGGAGATGCCTTGAAAAAGCATGGCCTATTTTGTTGACTGACCCTGTCTTATCCAAAATCCTTCCGGAACGACCACTCATTTCTATACGGAGGTCCCAAAATTTACGTGATCTATTGGTTGCTAGTCACTATGAGGTGAAAGAATCAATTCCATCTTTCCTTGACTTGGGCAAACGATTGGTTGGTTCCAGGCCATGTGGACACTGCATAGCATGCACGAATATGGATCGTTGTGATCATTTCCTGGATTCAACAGGGACAAAAAACTTTAAAATCAGGAAATCCATCACTTGTACCACCTGTGCGGTTGTATACTACGCGGTTTGCCCGTGCACTAAGATTTATGTTGGGTTGACCACACGTCCACTGAAGATACGCATTAGGGAACATGTGAATGGAATCAATGCCGCGGTTGATGAGACGGATATTTCTAGCTTAAAAACCTTGCCTAAGCACTTTAGAATGCACCATAATTCGGATGGGGCATTGTTGAGATTCCGCGGCATTGATTCCATTGAAACCAATATCAGGGGAGGAAGAATTGGGACCAATTTGGCACGGTTGGAAGCCAAGTGGATTTGGACACTAAAAACAGTACAACCTCTGGGCTTAAACGAAAATATCGGTTTTTCTGCCTTTTTATAAGCATTTTCTAAGTCATGTGTTTTTACTTGTTTTTAATTCCATTTTAAATTATCTTCACAGTGTTGTTGCCTGGTATCTACATCTGCCATGTTGAAACATCCAAGCAATCGCTACCATTTACGGATGAAATTCTTCTTACCACCACCCACGATGTTAATATAATGATACTGTTTGTGTATATGCTTATGAATATTGCTGTAATCTATATCATTATCCCCCGGAGGATATGAATATATATATATTATTATAGTTGAGGGAGAATGGGTGAGGTATTCTTATAGCATATACTTTTTTGCACTTAGCCTTCATGTGATTTCATATGGATTGGGCTTTGTAGCATTGGATTTATGTATCCTTGTGGTGTGGAGGCTCATAAAATCTCTAAGTGCCGTTTTGGTAGTTGTACGCATGCGCACCCAGTGATGACGTGTTCCTTGCATCCATCCGCTGTATCTTGTGGGCGGCGCCGTTCGCCCGGTCATGTGATCACCGCGTGACCTGGTGGGCGTCGCTTGGCTCGTGACGCGGCGGTGGATGCAGTGGACCGTCGCTATGGACGCTCATGCGTCATCAGGATTACCATCGGCTGATTGGCTCCAGGATTCTTTTTATACCGGCACACTTTCTGGCATGACACCACCCCTGACGTAGGCATCCGCCGAAACGCACGTCCGTCGGGTGGGGTGGCGTCCAGTGTGTGCGGTGAGACAATCTGGTAAGCAATGTCAATATGTAGTTAGGCATGTCTGTATTTTTTCACTAATTGTCTCCCGCAGTGGGCTCTTATGGATCTCATTTATATACTGATATTGCTATGCACATGTGTTATGGCTATTGGCTACAAACTCTATTTGGTTTGAGATCCACACATTCGGGTTCCATCTGTTTTATGCTTGTGGTCCGCACTGGATTGTACACCCTCTTGTATGTTTGTCATATCTTGCACCAATAAACATCTTATTCACATAGGAAGTTTGATCGCTTTTTTTCTTCATTTCTGGTGTTGCTATAGCGATTTTTCCATGGTCCTTATATACCACACTGTAGATTAATGATATATTGGAGTAATTATTATTATTATTAGAATGGTGTGGATGTTGAAAAGTAACTTTATTACTATTTTTGCTGTGTTCTGCACAGGTACTCTCCTCTTTTTAACGGACATGGACTATCGGGCCAAGGAACAAGCTTGGCTCGGTCAAATTGAGCAAGTATTTGGTACAGTTGAGACGAGCATACCACTTGAAAGTGACTTAAAAATTGAGGATATTTTTAAAAATATGCAGCGGCTTTTGGTGAAACGCACCAAGCTGTGGTGGAATAGGGCATTTCTTAGTAAATACCTTTCCAAAAATCTTATACCCAGAGGTCTAAGGGTACGTGTCATTCCCACATTCCCTGTGGTTGATGATGAATTTATCAGGAAATGGGATGATGCATGTGGTAGTTGCTCCAAAATATTTTTGGAATTACTGATGGGTCTGAACTCCAACACTATTATGGAATTAGACAAGGAATTGGATGTGATACAGGCTAAATTTAAGTCTGAATGCCCCATTGAGAAATTATCCTCTTATGAGGGTCAATTGGAGAAGACCTTGGATTCTGTGGTTAAGAAAATTCAGGAAACCCAGACACATAAATTTGGCCGTGATCAGCGGGATTATCAACATGGAACAGTATACTTCTGGAGGAAACCTGTGATGGATAATCCAGCAGCATCCATTACTTCTGGGTCGTCAGTCAGTGATGTGTCTGACTCGAATGTATCATCTTTGTCCATGAGATCTGGACGTCAGATTCCAAGGGAGACCACATCTTATTCCAATAAGAACCGGAATTACAAACTGTTTGACCGTCCGCGTGGCGGTAGCCATAAGGTAATCAATTTGAGTGACCATCAATTGTCCTCAGTAGATCTGGCCTTGTTGGAGAAGGGATTTACCTTCTCCCCGGCTGCCAGATTTGATTTATTTTCAGCAATTAAAGATCTTAATTTGTTTGCCCGTTCCATGATTTTTAGGAGACACTTTTATGACGCTAACATTGATATCCTCTTCCCCACAGAAGAGGAACAAACAGCATTACGGGAATTAGAGGAATTAGTCATTGAGCATAACTCCACAGACGGAGGTAAGATCCCTCTCTCCATTCGCCCGAAATCCAAAAAGTTTCCTCCATTATCGGCCTGTACGAGTGTGGACCTGTTTGTAAAGGTGGTCAGTGGTGAATTTGAAAAAATTCCCACTTCCATCATGAATGATAATTTGACCAAGGATGAGCGGAAACGATTACAGGAATTGCGGTCTCTGCCTGACATAGTGCTGAAGCCAGCAGATAAGGGCGGAAATGTTGTTATCTGGCCGAGGATGATGTATGAGAGGGAGGCTTTTAAACAGCTTAATAACAAGATTTGTTATAAAAAATTAACTTTCAACCCTCTCAGCACATTCTCGGCGCAGTTGAGAACAATTATAGATAATGCTCTGTCCAATGATATCATCACAAAAGAACTGGCTTCGGCACTGTGGGTAGCGGAACCCGTAGCTCCTACTTTATACCTTTTACCGAAGGTCCACAAAAATATACAGTCACCACCGGGCAGACCCATTGTGTCGGGTCAAGGGAGCTTTTTGGAGAATATCAACAGGTGGATAGAGTCTATATTGCACCCGTTTGTGGAGGAATTGCCCTCTTACATCAAAGATACTGGTGACTTCTTGAGAAAAATGGACGGATTATACATGGAGGACGGTACAATGATGGTCACTGGTGATATTGAATCATTATATACGAACATTCGCCACGCCGACGGTCTCTCAGCGGTTCAATTTTTCCTCCGTGGCTCCAACCTGTCCGCGGTCTTCGTCTCATTGGTCATGGAACTCCTCGAATTTTCACTGACTCACAATTATTTTGTGTTCAAGGGGTCCTTCTATCTGCAGCTCCAGGGAACAGCGATGGGGGCATCTTTTGCCCCCTCCTATGCCAACCTGTTCCTGGGGCTGTGGGAGAGGGACCTCTCCCTGCCGGATCTGGAGTCGTCAATGGGCCGTGTCCTTTTATGGACACGGTACATTGACGACATGTTTTTGATCTGGCGGGGTACTGAGGGGGAACTGGAGGAGTTCATGGTGATACTTAACAACAATGATAAGAACATTAAGATTATTCACCAATGTAGCACGAGTACTGTGGACTTTTTGGACGTCACAGTGAGGAGGGACAGTCTGAATAATATTCAGACTGATATATTTAGGAAAGAAACATCTTGTAACATGCTGCTTCATGCGGCCTCAGCGCATCCTGGGTATATGGTGGGCTCGGTCCCGACTGGACAGTTCCTGCGGTTACGCAGGATCTGTTCAGTCGAGTCCGGCTTTGAACATCGTGCACAAGAACTTAAAAACAGATTTTTGGAACGGGGATATAGCAGGCGGGCAATAAAGCGTGCTTATAATAGAGCTAAACATGCCTCTAGGGATGATCTGCTGTATACCCCGAAGAAAACTTGTGGTTCAGAACCATTGAGGTTTGTGACTAATTACCATTCCAGGTTTCCACGTATGAGGAGATGCCTTGAAAAAGCATGGCCTATTTTGTTGACTGACCCTGTCTTATCCAAAATCCTTCCGGAACGACCACTCATTTCTATACGGAGGTCCCAAAATTTACGTGATCTATTGGTTGCTAGTCACTATGAGGTGAAAGAATCAATTCCATCTTTCCTTGACTTGGGCAAACGATTGGTTGGTTCCAGGCCATGTGGACACTGCATAGCATGCACGAATATGGATCGTTGTGATCATTTCCTGGATTCAACAGGGACAAAAAACTTTAAAATCAGGAAATCCATCACTTGTACCACCTGTGCGGTTGTATACTACGCGGTTTGCCCGTGCACTAAGATTTATGTTGGGTTGACCACACGTCCACTGAAGATACGCATTAGGGAACATGTGAATGGAATCAATGCCGCGGTTGATGAGACGGATATTTCTAGCTTAAAAACCTTGCCTAAGCACTTTAGAATGCACCATAATTCGGATGGGGCATTGTTGAGATTCCGCGGCATTGATTCCATTGAAACCAATATCAGGGGAGGAAGAATTGGGACCAATTTGGCACGGTTGGAAGCCAAGTGGATTTGGACACTAAAAACAGTACAACCTCTGGGCTTAAACGAAAATATCGGTTTTTCTGCCTTTTTATAAGCACTTTCTAAGTCATGTGTTTTTACTTGTTTTTAATTCCATTTTAAATTATCTTCACAGTGTTGTTGCCTGGTATCTACATCTGCCATGTTGAAACATCCAAGCAATCGCTACCATTTACGGATGAAATTCTTCTTACCACCACCCACGATGTTAATATAATGATACTGTTTGTGTATATGCTTATGAATATTGCTGTAATCTATATCATTATCCCCCGGAGGATATGAATATATATATATTATTATAGTTGAGGAAGAATGGGTGAGGTATTCTTATAGCATATACTTTTTTGCACTTAGCCTTCATGTGATTTCATATGGATTGGGCTTTGTAGCATTGGATTTATGTATCCTTGTGGTGTGGAGGCTCATAAAATCTCTAAGTGCCGTTTTGGTAGTTGTACGCATGTGCACCCAGTGATGACGTGTTCCTTGCATCCATCCGCTGTATCTTGTGGGCGGCGCCGTTCGCCCGGTCATGTGATCACCGCGTGACCTGGTGGGCGTCGCTTGGCTCGTGACGCGGCGGTGGATGCAGTGGACCGTCGCTATGGACGCTCATGCGTCATCAGGATTACCATCGGCTGATTGGCTCCAGGATTCTTTTTATACCGGCACACTTTCTGGCATGACACCACCCCTGACGTAGGCATCCGCCGAAACGCACGTCCGTCGGGTGGGGTGGCGTCCAGTGTGTGCGGTGAGACAATCTGGTAAGCAATGTCAATATGTAGTTAGGCATGTCTGTATTTTTTCACTAATTGTCTCCCGCAGTGGGCTCTTATGGATCTCATTTATATACTGATATTGCTATGCACATGTGTTATGGCTATTGGCTACAAACTCTATTTGGTTTGAGATCCACACATTCGGGTTCCATCTGTTTTATGCTTGTGGTCCGCACTGGATTGTACACCCTCTTGTATGTTTGTCATATCTTGCACCAATAAACATCTTATTCACATAGGAAGTTTGATCGCTTTTTTTCTTCAGTTCTGGTGTTGCTATAGCGATTTTTCCATGGTCCAGTTCTCTTTGAAAAGAGCTTGCCCTCGGTTAACATGGAGTTTACTGTTCTGTTGCCCTACTTCCTGTCCAGCTGCTTAAAAGGCCGCCTCTAAGCCTAGTCCAGTGCCTGAGTATACTGCTTGCTGTGTGCTGCTGCCTTGCTGCTTCTACTTCCTGATTACCTTTGGATCCTCCTGAAAGACTACCGACCGACTCTGGACCATACCCGGTTTCTTCAAGCTGTGCCCGGACTCCGTCTGCCGTCTTCGGTCAGCACTTCTGCCCGGTTCCTTCCGGTTCATAACCACTCTGGACTATCATCCCGTACGGACACTTCTGGACCTTACCGTTTGCCCCTTGTGTCCCGGCTGCTGCGCATTTAGGCCTTCCGGGGTGATTGCCGGACAGTCCCTGTATAGGGGTTCGCTCTGGTGGTCTCCCTGTGGGAGTCCGGTGCGTGGCCCCGGGAATTCCCTCCGCTCCGTTTCGGGAAGGTATTTCGTGTGTTTGTTCTGCTGTGTTTGTTCCGTTGTGTATCTACCGTGGTTACATATTATAAACATCTTGTACCAAGAACTCGTCTCTGGTTGTCATTGCCCTAACGCTATCGAAATCCTCAGAACATACAATAGTATTACATTATACTCAGGCCATAAGAGGATTTCGCTGGGGCAATGACTGAGACACGAGTAGACCAGCTCTTTTCCATGATTAACTCCTTACAGCAGGAGATGGAGGCGGTACAAACTAAACTTAGAGATGTGGAGGCACAGCTGGGCCATGATCACCAGGTACTGGGTCCGGCTATTCAGGATTTGCGAGTCAGAGTGGAGGCTCAGGAAGCCGTCCCCACTACGTCCGTATCAGCTGCCGGTATGCCTAGGTTACCCCCATTCCGTTTCAATGGTGATCGTAGTCAGTTTCGTGGATTTGTTAACCAATGTATACTGTTTTTTGATGTACATGCTGATTATTACCGTTCTGACCGGTCAAAAGTGTTATGTATAATCATGTTATTAACCTCACGAGCACTGGCTTGGGCTAATCCGATGATAGAGAATCGGGACATCCGTTTAAATCACCTGGATGACTTTCTGACCGCAATGGCGCAAATGTTTGATGATCCGAATCGCCGTGCTACCGCTGAATCGGCTCTCCTTTCCTTACGTCAAGGAAAGCGTTCTGTTGTTGAATACGCCACTGAGTTCCAGAGGTTAGTGGTAGACACCGACTGGGGAAACAATGCATTATTGTCTGTTTTCAGAAAAGGTTTGTCCGGTATCATCAAGGACGAGTTAGCTCGTTCCGAATCTCCAGGGGAATTTGAAATGTTTCTCCAGCACTGTGTGCGTATTGATACCCGCTTGACGGAACGTAGACAGGAAAAATGGGCAGCTATAAACCGTGTAAACAACTTTGCGTTTCCTTCCAGAGAACCCGCTCTCAGGACGCCACGGGAGGCCGAGGACGTTCCTATGCAAGTGGACTCTCTGCAAAAGCGAGAGACCAACGAACGTCGTGAACACCGGCTCCGTGAGCGTTTGTGTTTCTATTGCGGTCAATCGGACCATTTCTTGATCGACTGCCCGAAACGTCCAAATCGCCCAAATAAGGTATTGGCAGCCATGGCAGAGTGTGACAACACGGATGCAGAGTCCGATATCTCTGAGGCAAGTGGACACTTGGATGCGGTATTTCCCTTGACTGTAATGTCAACCTCACCGAAGGACTCAGAAGGGAAACATACCCATTGCTCGCTCCCCATTCAGATCCGTTGGGAGGGACAGCTAATACCTACCTCTGCAATGATAGACTCTGGGGCTGGGGGAAATTTCATGGACTCTTCTTTTGCCAGGAAACACGGTATCCGGACTCAGCAAAGATCCTCACCGGTTACCATGGAGACGGTAGACGGATCTCCGTTAATCTCTGGACCAGTTGATCGGGAAACAGTACCGCTAGAATGCGTGATGAAGCCAGGTCAGCAGGAGACCCTTGTTTTCATGGTAATTTCTTCTCCTCATTTTCCGATTATTTTAGGTATTCCGTGGCTACGGTCTACAAATCCGGTTATCGATTGGGAGACTAAGGAAATATCCTTCCCACCGCAGAGTGGTCCGACCATTAGTCCAACTGTTCCGGTTCCCGTAACACCGAATGCGGAGGGCACTGTACAGGTACCTGTTTTACCCCCGGTTTATCAAGACTTCGCTGATATATGCGACAAAAGAAAAGCCGATCGGCTTCCCCCGCATAGACCGTATGATTGCCCCATAGACTTACTCCCAGGGGCGGAAATCCCGTTTGGTCATGTCTACCCGTTGGCGGCACCTGAGCTAGAAGCACTCAAAGAGTACATTGATGAAAGTCTAGCCAAGGGATTTATTCGCCCGTCTACCTCACCAGCAGGGGCACCCATCTTTTTCGTGAAAAAGAAAGAGGGGACTCTGAGACCCTGTATTGACTACCGGGAACTGAATAAAATAACCATCCGGAACCGGTATCCGTTACCGTTGATTCCTGAGCTATTGGAGAGGGTCCAACAGGCAAAAATATTCACTAAATTGGATCTCCGTGGGGCATATAATCTACTTCGCATACGTCCCGGAGACGAGTGGAAGACCGCGTTCCGATGTCGGTATGGACATTTTGAGTACCTAGTGATGCCTTTTGGACTTTGTAACGCTCCCGCGGCTTTCCAACATCTGGTTAACGATATTTTTAGGGATATAATGGACCAATTCATGGTGATTTATCTGGACGATATCCTAAGCTTTTCTGATTCCCTACAGGAACACCAGGAGCACGTCAAGACCGTACTAACCCGGCTGAGGGACAACCACCTGTACATTAAACTGGAGAAATGCGAATTCCATTGCTCACAAATACAATTCTTAGGGTATGTCATCTCTCCTCAGGGGCTGAACATGGAGTCTGGCAAGATACAAGCAATTCTAGACTGGCCGGAACCGGGAAACATCAAAGAGGTACAACGCTTTGTCGGTTTTGCCAACTTTTACCGACGCTTTATCCGTAACTTTTCAGAGATCGTTCGTCCCATCACGCTGTTAACCAAGAAAGGACAGAAGTTTGTGTGGTCCGCTCAGGCCCAGGAAGCTTTCCATCGTCTCAAGGTTTGTTTTACCTCAGCGCCAATATTAGTACATCCGAATCCCGCACTTCCCTTTATCGTGGAAGTCGACGCTTCCGACTACGCATTAGGGGCCATCCTTTCTCAAAGAACTGGGGACAAGAGTCTCTTGCATCCGTGTGCTTTCTTTTCCCGCCGGTTGTCCCCTGCAGAGAGGAACTATGACATTGCGGACAAGGAATTGTTGGCGATTATTTCTGCTTTTAAGGAATGGAGACACCACTTACAGGGAGCTGCGCAGCAAGTGATAGTACTCACGGATCATCGTAACCTGGAATTTCTTAAGTCTGCCAGGTGCCTGTCTCCACGGCAAGCCCGTTGGAGCTTATTCCTTAATCAATTCAATTTTATCGTTACATACCGTCCAGGTTCACGTAATGGGAAAGCCGATGCCTTGTCCCGAATCCACGCCGTGGACTCCGTGCCTGGAACCCCGTCTCAGACCGTGTTATCGGATGCCAATTTCGTTGGAGTAATCCAGGACCAGGACTTGTGGAAGGACATCAAGCTGGCCTATGATGGTGACGTATTTCTTGCTGCCCCCCCGAATGATGTAACTCTTGTTCTTCGGAATGGTGTGTGGTTGAGAGAGCGACGCATTTATGTCCCGGAGGCCGTAAGACTTCGAGTTCTCAAGTTGGTCCATGACTCCGTGTTGGCTGGTCATAGGGGGGTACAGAAGACGCAGGAGTTTCTGAGCCGTTTCTTCTGGTGGCCTACCTGTGTAAAGGATGTAAAGGACTATGTCCACTCATGTGTGGTTTGTGCCCGGTGCAAGGTCCCTCGTGTGGCTCCTACGGGACTCCTCCAACCGTTACCCGTTCCATCTCGCCCTTGGGGATCCATCTCAATGGATTTTATTGTGGAGTTGCCAGTCTCCGGCGGTCACAATACCATTTTAGTGGTGGTGGATCGCTTGACAAAAGCTGCTCACTTTATTCCGTGTACCGGTCTTCCCTCAGCCGCAGAGACAGTGGATTTGGTTATCCAGAACGTATTCCGATTGCATGGGGTACCAGACGAGATCATCTCTGACCGGGGCGTGCAGTTCACGTCTAGGTTCTGGAAGGGGTTTTGTACGGCACTCCAGATTGATGTCTGTTTGTCTTCTGCATACCATCCTCAGACAAATGGGCAAACAGAACGGACTAATCAAACCCTGGAACAATACCTTCGATGTTATGTCAGCCATCTACAGGACGATTGGTTGAAGATGCTTCCGTTGGCGGAGTTCTCGTATAACAACACTCAGAGCAGCTCCACTAAGGTAACGCCCTTTTTTGCTAACTTGGGTTACCATCCGCATGTTTTGCCTAGGTCACCGGTTGCGGTTTCAGTACCAGAAGTGGAGGACAGATTGACGGAACTACGACAAAATCTGGAGATTCTAAAGGACACTGTGGCTACGGCTCAGGAGCGTTACAAGAGGTCGGCAGACACTCACCGGAAACCGGCCCCCATGTATAAGGTAGGGGACTCTGTATGGTTGTCCACCAAAAACCTGAGATTGGGTGTTCCTTCGCAGAAGCTGGGACAAAAATTCATCGGTCCGTTTAGAATCACCGGGATCGTGAGCCCTGTGGCCTGTCGGCTGCGGTTACCGCACCATCTGAAGGTACACCCGGTCTTTCATGTTTCTCTCCTCAAGCCCGTTTCTCCTAATACGTTTCGTGGTCGTGTCGTGCCTCCTCCTCCGCCTGTGATGGTCGATGGCGAGGAGCAGTTCGTGGTTGAGGACATTATTGACTCCCGGCTCCATCGTCGTCGGCTTCAGTATCTGGTACGTTGGCAGGGGTACGCCCCCGAGGACGATTCCTGGGAACCGGTGGGTAACATTCGGGCACCCCGGAAGATTGCTCAGTTTCATCGACGGTACCCGGACAAGCCTGGCCCTGATCCGTCCTGAGGCCGTTTCTGGGGGGGGAGTAATGTCAGGTTTCCAGGTTTTCCAGTTCTCTTTGAAAAGAGCTTGCCCTCGGTTAACATGGAGTTTACTGTTCTGTTGCCCTACTTCCTGTCCAGCTGCTTAAAAGGCCGCCTCTAAGCCTAGTCCAGTGCCTGAGTATACTGCTTGCTGTGTGCTCCTGCCTTGCTGCTTCTACTTCCTGATTACCTTTGGATCCTCCTGAAAGACTACCGACCGACTCTGGACCATACCCGGTTTCTTCAATTCTTCAACCTGTGCCCGGACTCCGTCTGCCGTCTTCGGTCAGCACTTCTGCCCGGTTCCTTCCGGTTCATAACCACTCTGGACTATCATCCCGTACGGACACTTCTGGACCTTACCGTTTGCCCCTTGTGTCCCGGCTGCTGCGCATTTAGGCCTTCCGGGGTGATTGCCGGACAGTCCCTGTATAGGGGTTCACTCTGGTGGTCTCCCTGGGGGAGTCCGGTGCGTGGCCCCGGGAATTCCCTCCGCTCCGTTTCGGGAAGGTATTTCGTGTGTTTGTTCTGCTGTGTTTGTTCCGTTGTGTATCTACCGTGGTTACATATTATAAACATCTTGTACCAAGAACTCGTCTCTGGTTGTCATTGCCCTAACGCTATCGAAATCCTCAGAACATACAATAGTATTACAATATGATATATTTGCACTATTATATGTTCTAGAGTTGAGGCCTGCATCATCAAAGTGTCAAAATCCGAGTAAGGTGCGCAAAATCTTCTGGTCGGGCAGAGCGTCTGGATGAACGAACTCAGTTGCAAGTGTGAGAACCAAGGGATTGGGCAATTTGATTCAAGAAGTTTAAGGTCCTGCATGGATGGCATCGTAGAGGAGCTTAGGAAGACCTGCTGTAGTCTGGTCTTACGATTAAAGGGCCAGATTAGAAATTCATCTACTCCTATGGCTGGGGAGAATTCCGGATTATCGAACAAAGGTGTCATAGGGCCGACAGGGACAGATAGGGCATATTTGGAGCACACCCTGTCCTAAACCCGAAGGAGGTCTCATGTAAAAAATGAGAGGCCATCTTTGCTTGGACGTACTTTTTTCAGGATCCATGGCAGGGATGTTAGATGTAGTTTAGAGATAGAGGCTTCAACCGATACCAAGCACTTCTGTGTGTCATTATAAAACCAGTCCGCTATTCGGGCCAAGATGGCAGAGACATAGTATAGATGGAAATTAGGTAAGCCCATGCCCCCCCCTTTTGTTTGAGTCTAGTCAAGAATTTAGACGCTAATCACGGTTTGCTCATTTTCCAAATTAATTTGTTACAGGCTTTGTTGAGTTGGTTGAAGAACATTCGGGATAGAGTCACCGGGGCCTCTTGGAATAAGTAAAGTAGCTTCGGGAAAATGTCCATTTTCAGGACATTGATTCTACCGAACCAGGATAGTCTAACTCTATTGTAGGAGGTGAGGTCTGAGATGATACGGGCCGAAAGGGGTTTCTAATTCAAGTTGTAGATCTGGGATAGATCCGAGGATATATTAATCCTCAGGTATTTTAGCGATGAGGTACACCATTTAAAAGGGAAGGAGTTCTGTAGAGCCTGCCGCTTCCCCTATGATATGTTAATGTTCAATATCTCCAATTTGGCAAGGTTAGCCTTACAGTTGCTAACCCGGCTGTATAGTTCAAACTCCTTGAGAATAGGCAGGAGAGAAATTTCGGGGATATGAATAGATCATCAGCATAAAGTGTGATCTTATGCACAGTGGTGCCGATCCTGATGCCATGGATATCAGGATTCCTTCTCAGTGCCACTGCTAGATGCTCCATCACAATTGCATATAACAGTGGAGACCCCTGTGTGGTCCCGTTTTTTATTTCAAAGGAGTCTGAATAGGTGCCATTGCATCGGACCTTGGCAGAAGGGTTTTGGTATAGGACTAGAATTCTGTCAATCAGTTGCGGACCCAGATTAATCTGTTCCACCGCGCCATTAAGAAAGGCCCAGCTCAACCAATCAAAGGCCTTTTTGGCGTCGACCGACAGGACCAGAGACTGAGTGTTTGTTTTTTGGGCTTGGGAAATGAGCAGTATGGTCTTGAGTGTATTGTCCCTTGCGTCTCTATGTGGGACAAATCCCACCTGGTCACTCCCAATCAGTCGACGCAGAAAAGGTGCTAATCTGGTGGCAATAAGTTTAGAAAAGAACTTCACATCTAAATTGATCAGGGAGATTGGCCTGTAGCTCTGACAGAGCTCCGGGTTTTTCCCTTCTTTCGGGATAACAGAAATGTGGGCTTCAAGGGTTTGTTTGGAAAGGGGTTGTCAGTTGATACCTCATTCAGGACTCTGATCAGGAATGGTACCAGGTGGGTCGTAAAAGTTTTATAAAATGTAGCCGTCGGGTCCGGGGCTTTTGTTTACTGGGGCTTTTTTAATTACTTGGGACACCTCCCCCTCTGAAAATGGTTGATCTAATGATTTAGATACCTCATCCGTTAGGGCAAGCAAGGCGGTATCGTGTATGTATGAGTTAGGCCGGGGCCACATGGGGATCTACTGCGATCCCAGCATCACACTCGGCTCACGCTGGCAGCACAGCAGGAGCCGAGTGTTATGCGAGTATCACTGAGACTGAGGTCTGATCATGCGATCGGAACTCAGCTGCTGGGGGCAGGCTGGCTCTGAGGAGGGGCGGGCCGGCTTTGCGGAAGGGCGGGCAGGCGCTGCAGAGGGGAGGAAGGGATTTATCTCCCTCTCTCCTCCATTGTCAGCTATTGCCATTCTTGCCCTGCACTCGCGGTACACCGGTGTACTGCGAGTGTAGTTCGATTTTTCTCTCGCCCCATAGACTTGCATGAGTGCGAAAGAAACAAGACTCGCATTACAATCGCAGCATGCTGCAATTGTTTTCTCGGTCCGATTAGGGCTGAGAAAATAATCGCTCATGGGTGCTGGGACATAGGGTAATATTGGTCCGAGTGGAATGCAATAAAACATCGCATTCCCCTCGCTCCCATTTTCATGCCGTGTGGCTTAGGTCTTAATTTTAGTCTGGAGTGTAGAGAGAGGTGCATCGGCATACTGACTGTTAATGTTATATAGGGAATAATAGTACTCTTTGAAAGCGTTGGAGATCTGTCCAGAGTCATGGACCAATTGACCCGCCGCTGAGCAGATCGATGGGATAAATGAGGTAAGTGCTCTAGGATGTATGCCTCTAGACAGAGCACCCCCGCACTTATCAGCAAACTCATAAAAAAATTGTTGTTACCTCTCTCTATGATGTAGGTAAGCCTGATCTAGACAGTTATTAAGGTCGTCCCTCTGTTTGTTTAGTTCTATAAGGACCTCAGGGGTCAGATTTGTTTTATGTTTTATGCTCAAGGGAGTGGATCTGTTGCAAGAGGTGATCAACCTGAGATGCCCTCACCTTCTTCATCCTAGAGCCCTCCCTGATGAACGTCCCCCTAATTACACATTTTAAGGCTTCCTATTGTACTGGAAGTGGCGTTCTATCTTCTTGGTGAGCCTGCATAAAGCCAGTGATCGTGGATTCAACAGCATGTTTTACGGTATTATCTGTGAGCAGGTTGGTTTTCAATCTCCACTGCCAGACTCTTGATGGAGAGTCCAAGGGTTGGAAGGTGAGAAAGATGGGGACGTGATCTGCCCATGTCTTAGTACCGATAGAAGCCGTAGGGCTCCAACTCAGTATGCTATGGTGCGCCAAAAAGTAATCGATCCGACTAGTTTGTCCTTCTCCCTAGGATGTAATATGCGCCAGATGTCTACCACCTGTGATTGAAACAGGGAGCGCTTGAACACAGCCAGCTTTTTAGGGGAGATAGATGACTTACCCATCGAGGAGTCTAGCATCCTTTCCATTACCAGATTCATGTCACCTCCAATGATCAGTATACCTTGTTTGAAACCGTCCAGTTTTCTCATAAAGCCCATGCCCGCTTCGGTTTGACCTTTATTTGGAAAATATAGGTTAGCCAATGTATAGATCTGCTTAAAGATAGAAAGTTGTAGCAAACACAAACCGACCATTGTCGTCTATCTCAGACTCTAGTAGAGTGCCCAAACACTGTTTTTTGTGTAAAGCAATGCTAACTCCTTTGGATTTGGCATTTGGATTGGAAGTATGGTACCAGTTTGAAAAATGCTTATTTTTGATCTCCGGAAAATGACTAGTTTTAAAGTGCGTTTCCTGCAGGAATAGGATTTGTACTCCCATGTTATGAATTCCATAAAGAGTCTGGGAGCGTTTCTGAGGGACATTGAAGCCTCTAACATTAAGGGATGCTATCTTTAGAGAAGCCATTGTGGAGATAAGCACCGAGTGAGGAAGAGGCCAAGGAGGGGAAAAGCGGGGGAAAAGAAAGGTTAGGAAAGAGAAACCAGTTAAGTTGAAGAAGAAGAAAAAGGTCCTCCAAAGGGGAAGACCAAGTTCTCACTCCTAGGTCGAGAACAATACCAGAGAAATACCCTCCAACAAAGAGTAGTCAGAGGGGACTTTCCTGGGCAGCTTAGGACCTGCGTGAGGCAAGTCAACCTACGTGGGGGGAGTCTTTCAAGGCAACCTCAAAGAGCTCAGAGAGTATAAGCAACACCAAGCATCTAGATAAGAAAGAATAAATTGTCCTCCGGAACAGTATAGGGGAGGAAGTCAGGCAAAATATAACAGTTATAAACGTTATAATAACAATGGCAAGTCTGCTTCGCTATGAAAAAAACCCTTTCTCTGGTTATGACAAAATACCAGGTGTACCATATCAAGGCTCACTGAACCTGCTGCATCTTGTCTTAGAATTTTCTAATAGCTGGGCTTTAAGACAAGCAAAGAGGGTCTCATTATAATAACATAACAACATTGTTCAGCCATATGTGGTTGGTCACAAACGCCATGGTTCTCCTCCAGAGGAGGAGAGGGACGTCTACGATCAGGAACAGCGCCCATGGAGATGAACGGTTTCGTTGGCCAGTCCTTGATAGACACCTCTGGTAGATTCAGACCCTCTAGGAAGGCTGGCAGGCCCTGAGGGCTCCTGAGGAAGAAGAACCACTGCTGAGTGCGGACCTGGAGTTTAAAAGGAAACCCCCAGGTGTAGGAGATATTTCTCTCTCTCAAGACAGCCAACACCAGTCTCATCGCTCTCCGTTTGGTCAGCGTTGCCTTGGATAAGTCCGCTAGGAGTTGCTTCCGTGCCCCATCAAAATCCATAGGGCCCTTGGCCCAGGCTTGTTACACTAATTCTCCCTGAAAGAAGAAATCATGAATGTGGCAGATAAGGTCCCTGTGGTTATTTGAGGTGTTGAAGTGAGGACACAGTGCCCAGTGTGCTCTGTTGATCAGAATCTCCTCATCTGGAGGTCTCCCCAGAAAGGTGTTGAACAGGCCTCGGATCGTGGCCATCAGTTCCGACCGTCCCGTCGCTTCTGGCAGACCCCGTATTCTAATATTGTTTCAGCGGTTTCTGTTTTTTAAGTCCTCTACTATGTCGAATAGGGAGGAGATGTGGTCAGAGCGTTGGTTGAGCAGTTGCTGCTGCAAATTATTGCTTTCCTCAGTGGCCAAGGCGGAGGACTCCAGCTGATCCACCCTATCCGACACCTGCACCACCGTGTCCCTGAGACCCTGGATGTCCACTCTACAAAGAATTTCCAGCCTTGTGATGTAACCCTCCATGTCGAATTTCGTGGGAATCTTTTGCATCTGAGCACGTAGATCACGTATCTGCAAAGACACTGAGGCAGAATCGTGCATTGACGGTGATCTCTGTAGCAAAGGGGCCAGGCCCACCACAGGCATCAGAGCCTCAGAAGACCCAGCCGGGTCCCCCCACCCCAACCGATGTATAGTAGCATCCTCTGATTGTGAGATGGTCTGGACGGTTGGAGGAGAAGGGGAGCCCCTGGTATCGGAGACCTGAAGATGAGAGGCAGCAGTATCCGTCAGGAACAACTGGATGTCACCATCTTTGGAAGTAGAAGACGAGCTGAATGGCGAAGGGGAAGGGTTCTGACTTATTCGTCCCATCTCACGTGGGTCTGGTTGATGGGTCAGTTACCCCTGACCAGCAACTTGTTCTGAAATGTCTAGTGATCAAATATGATGGTGAAAGGCAGACTGTTGAGTAAATGAATATGCAGATCTTGCTGTAACTAGAGTGTAGCTCTGTGGGGCCACTGCGGTAGATAATACTCAGGGCAAGAGGGGGGGATATCTCATTAGACACCCGGCCACAGATATCACTCAATATCTCGGCTTAGGTCACCGAAACACCAATAGGCGCCAGTAGATGACCCCCAAAGAACGAGGGGGCAGACGGAGCACAGCAGGGCTTCAGGGTATCTCCCAGCTTCAACAACTCCCAGCACGGCCTGGGCCCTCCGCACACCCAAGGCGACATGTCCCCCATGGCCTCGAGGCGTTGGTTTTTGAGTCAGTTGCTATCACCTGTGTCCGCCAGGGTTGCTTCAGCCTCTAGGACCATTGCGTTTCCAGTCCGGGCCTCTGCAACCACTATCTGTGGCGCATACAGGCTCAGCCCTTCCCTCCTCGCTGCCTCGCCAGTCTCCCAGGGCTAGACGCCATCACCTTGGCAGGAGATCTCATACCGCTGATACCTCCTTGGCCTCAGGTGGCACCACAGGTCTCCACAGGTCCTCTGTGCTTTGTGACCTGTAGGGACACAGACATCATCCCAGTGTCAGCGCGGCCTGGGACCTTTTCAGATGCGGGGAGCCGCGCCATCAGCCATCTTGACTCCTCAACTTCCCAGGCTGTCTCCGTCTGTTGCCACTCCTGCAGCATCCTCTGCCTTCAAAACCGATCCGCAGTGATCCCGCTACAGTATCTCAGACCATCACCTCCCCCAGAAATGTCCCGGGAATGGATATGAGGACCCGGCAGTCGCCTACACCCCCGAGAGCTGCAGGACTTCAGCACATGCGACTGCTCGGTGCCATTGCCAGGCCACGCCCCCATGTTTTGTTTTTTCTAAATAGATGTTATCCATGTATCATAATCAATATAAAACTGTACCAAGGGGCTATTGGACTCTACAGGTGTATCATTATTGTTCCTTGTAGTGTTCTAATCCTATATATATATATATATATATATATATATATATATATATAGTACAGACCAAAAGTTTGGATACACCTTCTCATTCAAAGAGTCTTCTTTATTTTCATGACTCTGACAATTGTAGATTCACATCGAAGGCATCAAAACTATGAATTAACACATGTGGAATAAAATACTTAACAAAGAAGTGTGAAACAACTGAAAACATGTCTTATATTCTAGGTTCTTCAAAGTAGCCACCTTTTGCTTTGATTACTGCTTTGCACACTCTTGGCATTCTCTAGATGAGCTTCAAGAGGTAGTCACCGGAAATGGTTTTCACTTCCCAGGTGTGCCCTGTCAGTTTAATAAGTGATATTTCTTCCCTTATAAATGGGTTTTGGGACCATCAGTTGTGTGGTGCAGAAGTCTGGTGGATACACAGCTGATAGTCCTACTGAATAGACTGTTAGCTGCTTTTTTCTTGCCATAATACAAATTCTAAGTAAAGAAAAACGAGTGGCCAGCATTACTTTAAGAAATGAAGATCAGTCAGTCCGAAAAATTGGGAAAACTTTGAAAGTGTCCCCAAGCACAGTGACAACAACTATCAAATGCTACAAAGAAACTGGTTCACATGAAGACCGCCCCAGGAAAGGAAGACCAAGAGTGACCTCTGCTGCGGAGGATAGGTTTATCCGAGTCACCAGCCTCAGAAATCGCAGGTTAACAGCAGCACAGATTAGAGACCAGGTCAATGCCACACAGCGTTCTAGCAGCAGACACATCTCTAGAACAACTGTGAAGAGGAGACTTTGTGCAGCAGGCCTTCATGGTAACATAGCTGCTAGAAAACCACTGCTAAGGATAGGTAACAAACAGAAGAGACTTGTTTGGGCTAAAAATCACAAGGAATGGACATTAGACCAGTGGAAATCTGTGCTTTGGTCTGATGAGTCCAAATTTGAAATCTTTGGATCCAACCACCGTGTCTTCGTGCGACGCAGAAAAGGTGAACGGATGGACTCCAAATGCCTGGTTCCCACCGTGAAGCATGGAGGAGGAGGTGTGATGGTGTGGGGGTGCTTTGCTGGTGACATTGTTGGGGATTTATTCAAAATTGAAGGCATACTGAACTAGCATGGCTACCACAGCATCTTGCAGTGGCATACTATTCCATCCGGTTTGCGTTTAGTTGGACCATAATTTATTTTTCAATAGGACAATGACCCCAAACACACCTCCAGGCTGTGTAAAGGCTATTTGACTAAGAAGAAGAGTGATGGGGTGCTACGTCAGACCTGAACCCAAACGAGATGGTTTGGGGTGAGCTAGGCAAAAGGGCCAACAAGTGCTAAGCATCTCTGGGAACTCCTTCAAGACTGTTGGAAGACCATTTCCGGTGACTACCTCTTGAAGCTCATCAAGAGAATGCCAAGAGTGTGCAAAGCAGTAATTAAAGCAAAAGGTGGCTACTTTGAAGAACTTAGAATATAAGACATATTTTCAGTTGTTTCACACTTCACACAGGATTTATTAACAGATGCATAAATCTTACAAACCAACAAGTTATGTTGCTCAGTTAAATTTTAATAAATTTTCAACATAAAAGTGTGGGTCAATTATTATTCAACCCCTAGGTTTAATATTTTGTGGAATAACCCTCGTTTGCAATAACAGCTAATAATCGTCTTTTATAAGACCTGATCAGGCCGGCACAGGTCTCTGGAGTTATCTTGGCCCACTCCTCCATGCAGATCTTCTCCAAGTTATCTAGGTTCTTTGGGTGTCTCATGTGGACTTTAATCTTGAGCTCCTTCCACAAGTTTTCAATTGGGTTAAGGTCAGGAGACTGACTAGGCCACTGCAACACCTTCATTTTTTCCCTCTTGAACCAGGCCTTGGTTTTCTTGGCTGTGTGGTTTGGGTCGTTGTCTTGTTGGAAGATGAAATGACGACCCATCTTAAGATCCTTGATGGAGGAGCGGAGGTTCTTGGCCAAAATCTCCAGGTAGGTCGTGCTATCCATCTTCCCATGGATGCGGACCAGATGGCCAGGCCCCTTGGCTGAGAAACAGCCCCACAGCATGATGCTGCCACCACCATGCTTGACTGTAGGGATGGTATTCTTGGGGTTGTATGCAGTGCCATCCAGTCTCCAAACGTCATGTGTGTGGTTGGCACCAAAGATCTCGATCTTGGTCTCATCAGACCAGAGAACCTTGAACCAGTCTGTCTCAGAGTCCTCCAAGTGATCATGAGCAAACTGTAGACGAGCCTTGACATGACGCTTTGAAAGTAAAGGTACCTTACGTGCTCGTCTGGAACGGAGACCATTGCAGTGGAGTACGTTACTTATGGTATTGACTGAAACTAATGTCCCCACTGCCATGAGATCTTCCCGGAGCTCCTTCCTTGTTGTCCTTGGGTTAGCCTTGACTCTTCGGACAAGCCTGGCCTCGGCACGGGTGGAAACTTTCAAAGGCTGTCCAGGCTGTGGAAGGCTAACAGTAGTTCAATAAGCCTTCCACTTCCGGATGATGCTCCCAACAGTGGAGACAGGTAGGCCTAACTCCTTGGAAAGGGTTTTGTACCCCTTGCCAGCCTTGTGACCCTCCACGATCTTGTCTCTGATGGCCTTGGAATGCTCCTTTGTCTTTCCCATGTTGACCATGTATGAGTGCTGTTCACAAGTTTGGGGAGGGTCTTAATTAGTCAGAAAAGGCTGGAAAAAGAGATAATTAATCCAAACATGTGAAGCTCATTGTTCTTTGTGCCTGAAATACTTCTTAATACTTTAGGGGAACCAAACAGAATTCTGGTGATTTGAGGGGTTGAATAATAAATGACCCTCTGAATAAACTTTTCACAATTTAAAAAAAAAAAACAAAAAACAAATAACATTCTTTTTTGCTGCAGTGCATTTCACACTTCCAGGCTGATCTACAGTCCAAATGTCACAATGCCAAGTTAATTCCGAATGTGTAAACCTGCTAAATCTGCAGGGGGTTGAATACTACTTGTAGGCACTGTATAATGTCACCCATCCTGGTCACTTCTTGGTATAATGGCCTATTGCAATAATAATGTCCAACACCCTTGGCCCCTTCCTCGTATAATGTGCGTGCAAAATCCTTGGCCCCTTCCTGGTATAATGTTCCTATCCTGGCCCTTTCCAGTAAGCTGTCCCCATCCTGGATCCCTTCTTTTTTATAATGTCCCTCATCCTTGTCCTCTTCGAGTAATAATGTTCCCCATTCTGTACCCCTTCCTGGTATAATGTTTCCCAACCTGGGCCACATAATGTCCTCTATCCTGGGCCACTTTCTGGTATACACTGACGAGAAAAAAAGGTAACAAGGTTTTGAACTTTTGACTGATGTCTGCAGCTGTGACGTGCATTAATGTTGCGAGCACTCATGATACTTAGTGTGAGAACGGCTGCGGTCATTGAAGTCATTGAAGCATGCTGACGTTATGGGTTAAGCTGAATTTATTGCCGTTGGCAGTCAACTCTTCTGAACTCTTGACGTCACTACTGTTGCCACTCACACACTACTGTGTGAGCCACTGCTAGGACCTGGGGCGATCTCCTGAGGTCATCTCCGGTCACTCCAGTGGATGTCACACAGCAGGGTGTGAGCCAGCATTGAGTGCTCTCACAGTCAATGGGGACATTCTGTTCTTAATTGACTGTGACAGCGAGTATGGGATCGTCGTGGGACCCCCTTATTATTGGTTTACGTCAGACGTGGATTAGAGATTTGATAGGGAAATGAGTTGGTGAAAGAGGGTGTCTCGTGTTTATTTCTTTACTAATTTTCTCTCTTTATGTCTTTCAGGTTCACTTTTGGGGAACTTCATGGGACATCGCTATGGATTACGCCAGAATTTTTTTGGATTTGTTTTTAATAAATTGGTCAATTAGGGCTTGATTCTGGAGGGGGGGATTGTCCAAATATTTTTTTTTTCTTTTAACTACAACTGGAATTAGTAATGGGGTGTCTGCTAGACGCCCACAAATTACTAATACCAAGGCTTGATGCCAGCTGGCAATTCACAGCTGCTTCAACCCCATATATTACTCCGTTTGCCACCCCACCAGGGCACCGGAAGAGCCGATAACAGTGCCAGAGTAACTATGGCCCTTGCCACCCTAATAAGATCAGCCCCCAGTTGTCTGCTGTCCCTTGGCTGATTTTTGAAAAATGGGGGGGACCCCATTCCATTTTTTTTAAATTATTTATTTGTATAATTAAAAAATAAGCATCTATCTATTGACTTTGGGTAACCAGCCAAAGGACAGGTGACAGCTGAGGATTGCAGCCTGCAGCTGCTGCTGTACCTGTACTGGATATAAAAATTTGGGGGGACCCCACGTCATTTTTTTTCTAAAATGTAATTTTTAATTCAGCTAAACAGCTGTCCAAGCTATATCTATCTATCTATTTATCTGTCTGTCTATCTATTAATCTATCTATATCTATCTATTTAGTTTGCTAGCTAGCTATCTATTTTATTCATCAAGCAATCTCTAGCTAGCGATATAAGACAATAATGGATCTGTTAATGGAACCATTGACTATAATTATAATCGATCTGTCAATGGATCGGTTATAAAAGTGATCTGTTTGTGCAATCCATTAATGGATGGGTTATAAAAAGATCAGTTTTTACATTTTCCAAATGGATCCAAAAATGGAATGATTACAGGACGTGGGACCAAAGCCTAAGAGAAACACAGATTTTTTTTGGAGTAAACATTGGATTACAGACATCAGGGTGTCATTTTGTTCAGCTTCCTATAATTTACCACTACTGACGATTTCCCTTTAAGCAAATTTCTCACAGTGTTAGGTTGTTCCTCCAACAGGACAGCATGAAATGTATTGGTCTACTCTATGTCTACGATTGAAGACCTCACAAAATTATTGCAAAGCCAAACTCTATTTAGTACATCTTAATCCCATCTGTGTGCCTATTAAAAAGTTCTGGAGATACTATGTACACTACAGTTCAAAAGTTTAAGGTCACTTAGATATTTCCTTACTTTTGAAAGGAAAGCACATTTTTTTTCAATGAAGCTAACATTATATTAAACACAAATACTCTCTATACATTATTAATGTGGTAAATGAGTATTCTACAGTGCCTTGCAAAAGTATTCGGCCCCTTTGAATTTTTCAACCTTTTCCCACATTTCAGGCTTCAAACATAAAGACAAAAAAATTTAAATTTTACGGTGAAGAATCAACAAGTGGGACACAATTGTTAAGTTGAACGAAATTTATTGCTTATTTTAAACTTTTATAAAAAATAATAAACTGAAAATTGGGTGTGCAATATTATTCATCCCTTTTAAATTAATACTTTGTAGTGCCACCTTTTGCTGCGATTACAGCTGCAAGTCATTTGGGGTATGTCTCTATCAGTTTTACACATCGAGAGACTGAAATTCTTGTCCATTCTTCCTTTGCAAACAGCTCGAGCTGAGTGAGGTTGGATGGAGGTCTTTTGCAGACTCTAACAGGTTTTCTTCAAGAATGGTCCTGTATTTGGCCCCATCCATCTTCCCATCAATTTTAACCATCATCCCTGTCCCTGCTGATGAAAAGCAGGCCCAAACCATGATGCTGCCACCACCATGTTTGACAGTGGGGATGGTGTGTTCAGGGTGATGAGCTGTATTGCTTTTACGCCAAACATATCGTTTGGCATTGTGCCCAAATAGTTAGATTTTGATTTCATCTGACCAGAGCATCTTTTTCCACATGTTTGGTGTGTCTTCAAGGTGGCTTGTGGCAAACTTTAAACAACACTTTTTATGGATATCTTTGAGAAATGGATTTCTTCTTGCCACTCTTCCATAAAGGCAGATTTGTGAAGTGCATGACTGATTGTTGTCCTATGGACAGACTCTCCCACCTCAGCTGTAGATCTCTGCAGTTCTTCCAGAGTGATAATGGGCCTCTTGGTGTTACGAACCGGCGCCACCATAGCCGCAAGCAGCCTGCTGCGGTTCCTGTTGCGCCCAGGCGCCGGCTGCCGTTCTTGGCCGTGCCTCGGGTCGTCCAGTTGGCTGTTCCTTCCACCACGTCTAAGTGTGGAGAGGCGGCTAGTGCGCATGCGTGCGCCGATTTACCCCAGCCAGACTCTAAGCCCGGTGTTTTGCCTTGTGAGCATGCTCAGCCTGTTTGTGTTATGTCTGAGACTAAGTCCTCAGTTCAGGCTACTGAGCATGCTCCCACAATTAACCCTAACAGCCTCTTTGCACAGGTACTTGGACTTCGTGCTGTGTCTAAGTTCTGGGATGTGCCTACTGAGCATGCTCAAACTGATAGTCTGCTTTCTAAGCCTGTGGCTCAGGCTACTGAGCATGCTCAGGCACTTAGTGCATCAGAGGCTAGGTCCGGTAATGACCTAACTGAGCATGTCCGTGAGGTGGCAGGCCCTGATAGGGCAGAGGGTGTCAGGTGTCCTGATGACGTGGCAACTCCGGACTGGCTCGCAGAGGCCCGCCCCTATGATCTGGCACCTCAGTATTGGTCGTCAGACGATGACTGGTGAAGTGTTTGGGGCGTGGCTGCCATGAGGTCATCAATGACGTGGCGGTTCCGGATAGGTTGCATGTGACGTCACTGATGACATGGCACTCTGCTATTGGACCTTGGTGGTTCCACCCTGGGTTTGGGGCGGACCCAGGTTATAAAAGGGGCTGGAGACAACATGGAGGTGCGCAGTCTTCACTTTTGCTCAGTCAGAGCACACCTCCATGTTAGAGCCTCATTGCGGCATAAGCCTATGTTGGGAAGCGGTAGGTAGGGTTAGGCGAACGGTGCCTGTCACGCCAAGATTCGTGGCTCGGCACATCAGGGTCAGGCGCCGTGCTTCCCTCCTGCCGTTCCAGTCTTGCTATAGCAGCCCAGTGGCGTTAACTGGGCTGCGGCTGCTGTGCTTCCTGTCCGATTGTGCCCCCTACGTACACGGACAACGCACCTGCTGCGCCACCTGTCCGATTGTGCCCCCTACGCACAAGGACAACGCACCTGCTGCGCCACCTGTCCGGTTGTGCCCCCTACGCGCACGGACAGCGTACTCCAGGACCCCTGTGGAGTTAACAGGGTGTTCCTTATTTTCCTCGGCTTCCCGGTCAACGCTACTGGTGTACCCATCTGGCCTGACGTGTCCTACACACACGTGGCCAGTCGAGAGGTGGCCAGAAACGCTAATTGGAGGACCGCTCGGCCTGACGTGTCCTACACACGTGGCCAACAGGGCGCTTTCGTGGCGGTCTTCCGGTCAACGCTACCTGGTTACCACCCGGCCTGACGTGTTTCCTGCACACGTGGTTGGTGTAGCGCTAGGTGCACCAAAACGCTAATCGGGTTGTCGTCCGGTCTGACGTGTCCCAACACACGTGACCGGTTCCTGGGTTATCTCAGAGCCATCCAGCTCTATAGTCTCCGCCTAACCCTCAGGTGCCAGCAGCTCCATTGTCATCTGGAGCACGGTGGGCCCCGACTGGCGATTAGGATATATACCCCCTGGTCCTAATCTGCCGGTTCCCCCGTAAGACTTGGCTGCATCTCTGATCAACTGGGTCTTGGTAGATTTGCAGTGGTATGCAATATGATCGCTTGCACGGTGCTTCTTGGGATGTTTAAAGTTATGGAATTTTTTTGTAACCAAATCTGGCTTTAAACTTCTCCACAACATTATCACGGACCTGCCTGTTGTGTTCCTTGGTCTTCATGATGCTCTCTGTGCTTTAAACAGAACACTGAGACTATCACAGAGCAGGTGCATTTATACGGAGACTAGATTACACACAGGTGGCTTTAATTTAACATCATCAGTCATTTAGTACAACATTTTATCATTCAGAGATCCTCAATGAACTTCTGGAGTGAGTTTGCTGCACTGAAAGTAAAGGGTCCAAATAATATTGCACGCCCCAATTTTCAGTTTATTCTTTTTTACAAAAGTTTAAAATAAGCAATAAATTTCGTTCAACTTCACAATTGTGTCCCACTAGTTGTTGATTCTTCACCATAACATTAAAATTTTTATTTTTATGTTTGAAGCCTGAAATGTGGGAAAAGGTTGAAAAATTCAAGAGGGCCGAATACTTTTGCAAGGCACTGTAACATCAAACGTCTGGTTTTTAATGCAATATCTACATAGGTGTATAGAGGAGCATTTTTTCAACAACCACCACTCCAGTGTTGGAACGCTAACGGATGTTTAGAAATCCCTTGAAAACCCTTGTGCAAGTATGTTAGCACAGATGAAAACAGTTTTGCTGATTAGAGAAAGTATATACCTGACCTTCCTTTGAGCTAGGTGAGAATCTGGAGCATTACATTTGATGGTTCCATTAAACTCTCAAAATGGCCAGAGAAAAAGAACTTTCATGTGAAACTCAACAGTCTATTCTTGTTCTTAGAAATGAAGAATATTCCATGCGAGAAATTGCCAAGAAACTGAAGATTTCCTACAATGGTGTGTACTACTGTCTTCAGGGGAGAGCATTAAAAGGCTTTAACCAGAGTAGAAAGAGAAGTGGGAGGCCGCGCTGCACAACTGAGCAACAAGACAAGTACATTAGAGTCTCTAGTTTGAAAAATCAATGCCTCACAAGTCCTCAACTGGCATCTTCATTAAATAGTACCCACAAAACGCGAGCGTCAACATCTACAGTGAAGAGACGACTCCGGGATGCTGTCCTTCAGGGCAGAGTGGCAAAGAAAAATTCATATCTGAGACTGGCTAATAAAATGAAAAGATTAATACGAGCAAAAGAACACAGACATTGGACAGAGGAAGATTGGAAAAAAGTGTTATGGACAGACGAATCGAAGTTTGAGATGTTTGGATCACATTGAAGAACATTTGTGAGACACAGAACAACTGAAAAGATGCTGGAAAAGTGCCTGACGCCATCTGTCAAGCATGGTGGAGGTAATGTGATGGTCTGGGATTGCTTTGGTGCTGGTAAAGTGGGAGATTTCTACAATGTAAAAGGCTTTTGAATAAGAAAGGCTATCACTCCATTTTTCAATGCCATGCCATACACTGTGGACAGCGCTTGATTGGAGCCAATTTCATACTACAATAGGACAATGACCCAAAGCACACCTCCAAATTATGCATGAACTATTTAGAGAAGGAGTATGCAGCTGGTATTCTATCTGTAATGGAGTGGCCAGCCCAGTCACCAGATCTCAACCCTATTGAGCTGTTGTGGGAGCAGCTTGACCGTATGGTATGCGAAAAGTGCCCATCAAGCCAATCCAACTTGTGGGAAGGGCTTCTGGAAGCATGGGGTGAAATATATCCAGATTACCTCAGCAAATTAACAGCTAGAATGCCAAAGGTCTGCAAAGCTGGAATTGCTTCAAAGAGAGCATTCTGTGACGAAAGCAAAGTTTGAAGAATAAAATTATTATTTCAAGTAAAAATCATTATTTCTAACCTAGTCAATGTCTGGACTATATTTTCTATTCATTATGCAACTCATTTGATAAATAAAAGTATGATATTTCATGGAAAAAGACAAAATTGTCTGGGTGACCCCAAACCTTTGAACTGTAGTATACGTCAGGGCAAATTGCTGGTCATTTCAAGGGGAAAAGGGGAATTTGTAAATATCACAAGCTTCAAGTTTGTTGAAGCCTGTGGATGCTTTTCTTTGGCGGCATTTTTCCATTGGTTCCACAAACTGACAAGACTCCTAGGAAAGTTTGAGATATCAGTAGTGGATATCATAAACTAGAAAATATATTCCTATCCCCATTTGAATAAATTTAACATAGGTCATTTTACCAATACTACAAGTTTGACGTCATCACAAACTGAGCCCAAAGTTCAGTTTAGAATTTTTTGTTTTGTAATGTAGAAATTCAATCCAGAAATTCATATGCTCATTTGCACCTACCAGCAACCAGTAGCTGCAGAGGCTGTGTTCGCATGTTTAGGCCACTTGGCATTTTTTCGCCGTAATCATAACAGCATGGCAATGATTTTAGCACAGTTTTTAAAAATCGCAGCAAAAAAAGGCAACGATTGGCCACAGGTCATAAAGTGGCGATTCCTGGCTGCTCTCTGCTGTGTAATAGTATATTCTAATGTCTGCTTTTTACCTCTGATTGGGTAAAAGTGCTCAACCCCCTGCAGTCACACTGCAAGTTTTTTTGTTCTCTGTTTGGTTATTAGATCCCAGTAGAAATGTCTTGGTCATTTGAAAATATCATTTCCCTGTTCTTTTTCTTAATAGCTGTTTCTTTGGCTGCTATCTGACGCCCAGGAGAGAGATCAAGTTCTATAGATTAGGTCAGCCTCATGGCACATGCTTGATTGTGGGGCTCAGCCTACATTTTAGGAAGTGTTTGTAGCAGTGAGTGATATTAAACACAGATGCGTGTAATATAATGAAGGCCTCAGAGACTGGCAGCTGCTCGGAGAAACAAAGCTGTGTTATTTGTGGCAGGTAGCACATCCCCTGAGGACAATGTGCTAATCATTGCATGAGTTGCTCTCTGTAATGAAGACCTGAGGGACACAGTAGGCTTATATGCCCCTGGTCCAGGTGAAAGGGCAACCTTTGATGCTATTGCTACGATGCCATGTCTGACATCTTATAGACAAAAACTTAGGAGCAGTTTCTACTTTCTTTTATTCAATTCACCCCCCCTTCCTTGAAGTATAACTTATTAGATGACGTTTTTACCAGTACGAGTCTCTCCCATGGTAAAACAGATTGGCAATTTTTAGATAACTGGTGCGCAGGACACAGGTGTGGCTAAGGTAACACAGAGGGATTTTGAATAGTTTTACTAAATCCTCACATCACAAGTCAGTAATCCATTAATGCGTTCAGTCAAGCGTTGTTTTATAGTGAAGTAGAAATTTGGTGCCAGGAAAGCAAGAACTGTTCAAAAGTCTACCACTAGTTTGTTATGTTGTGCTATTGTTACTCATACACAGAGATCTTAGCCAAGTTGTGGAAGACAATGCTATAAACACCGTCAACTATATGTTACAAAGAACAACAAAAACTGATCTTTGAAATAAATTTCATACATATAAAGTAAATGTAAAAGAAGGAAATGTGCTGATAAATTTGTCACCAGTAAGTATTTTCTTGACGTGTAGTATTCAATAGGTTTCATATTTGGACATTACAAGTAGGATCTGACTTCAGCAATAGACTCAGGGAATAAAGCACAACTGCTAAATAAAACAATAAAATGATGAGAATTGGAGAGGGACCAGAATTGAGGTGCCCACAAATAGCCTAATCGCACAATTGTATTATAAGTCCATTTTGTACAGAGCTTTAATTTGTGTTCATTAGAGGTACAAGACTCCTTTTCGTATGTAATGTCCTAATCCAACAAGAAAATAGCAGCATATGTGGCGCCCCTGACCCGGTCAGGCACCACTGAGTACTGCGCCCACGCTGGGACAGTACTTCCAGGTAATCCTAAGAGCCAGAACGAGGTGTGTACGCACAGACACATAGCAACCAGTTCTCCCACACCATTAGATGGGACCCTTGGGCAGTCTCCGGAGGGGTATGGCCTTCAAATCTTGTCAAGGGGTGAAACAGAGAGGCTGGGAGCTAGAAAGTGCAGAGGTTGTCAGGAAGAGAGGAGAGCCAGTCTGGTAGTGGTGAGCGGCGGTCGCGAGGCGCATACGCGCACTCCCACTAGTCAGACCCGGCACCGGGTAGTAGCCGTTAGCGGGGGAGAATGGTCACTTGGTAGTAAGAGTACAGAGCTCCTGGTGACTAGGCATGTATGGGGTACAGGTCCCTAGAGCAGACTCCAGTTTAACGACCTGCTAAACCTGCTGGTGAGGGGAACTACAGGTACCTCACCAACCTTACAGAGTCCGAGCCTCAGCAGCAGCACAGGGATCCATAAGGGGACAGAGCTTGAAGCCATCTCACTTGGTCCACGCTGCCCGCAAACGGGCCGAACACAGGGGAGAAAAGGCAGTGGCGACTCCCTGGATAGACCCCCATGGTTCTTCACGTCAGGGGGTTATCCGAACACAGAGTGCTAGGAAAGCAAGCTAACAGGTTACCCTCAGACTGGCCCGAAGGACCCCTGGTCTTACCTGGTTAATCACAGCAACGCCCTGGTAAGCTCACAACAACACCTGAGTGAGTAAAAACCAGTTGAAAGACTTTTGGACTCAGCCTGTGTTATTCCTGGACCCACTGTCCTACTCACCCGAGCCCATGGGGCCTGCCTCACTCACGGGAGGCTACATCACATGGCTACAGACCCCATCAGCCCCAGACGCTCATAAAACCTGCAGCGGCAGTCATCCACATCCCTGACCGCAAGCCGTGAGTGGCGTCACGACATATAAAATAAAAATTGACTTTACCTGTTGCCATATCAAACAAGTCCTGTGGCGTCCCTGAAAAGGATCATCACCCTGGGGCGTCACACATACTGTTCCCTTAACATTGAAACATTACAATACTCCCATGACCTCCTTCTTGTTTAATACCTGAAAGTTTGAAAAATAGTCTGCCTAGACCGTGCTTTAGCAAACAACTTTTTTGCTTTGCGGACATAGTTGACATACAATCTATGATTCTATTTCCTTTTGATATGCTACAATCTCGCTATAATTTACCCTCAAATTCTCATAACCGATATCTGAAAATTAGACATCATACAGTATGTACTCGCTCTTCTCCTCCTTCAAGGTCTCTCATCCCACTCCCTGTGAAAAATTATGCAGAGCAGGGGTTTCAACTAAGGGACTTACTGTATATGAAATAAATACCAGATATTACTTAACACCCATATATGAGTAAATGGGAAAGTTTTCTGAGGGAACTTCTTTTGCCTGACACTTGGCAAGAAAAATGGAGACAAGCAGCTCAGACCTTTAAATGCTTCACTTATAGGAGGAATCAATTTAAGCTACTTTATGTTTTGGTGTCCTACCCCTTCCCTAGTACACAAATTTAATCCAAATATTCCCAATTTTTCTTTGAGGTGTGGAAATAATGAAGGCAATCTATGTGTTGGTCCTGTACAGGTATTCATGGGTTCTGGGAAATTGTTAAGACTCTTAAAAGTCGTTGGGTTTCTGATACTTCCCAAATTTTACCTACTTAACATTCCATCATTTCAGATGTGGTGTAAATACTAGTAGCTTTTACATATTACCACTGATTAAGACCTATAAAGAAAAAACTGAAACACATAATGTAAAGCAATAATTTTTATTATTGTAGAAAAAGGTTTTTAAAAGAAGAACATGAAAATAGAGAGGGTAGAGAGAATGCACAGTGAATAAAAAACCCTGAATTGGTCACCTGTCAGTATAGAGGCAAGTAAACCAGAGATATACCAGTAGTCAATACATAAGACACAATCGAAGATGTAAATAATGGAGAGATCACGTGGAGTAGGTCAGGTTCATATAATATAGACTATCCATTCCTAACATATCAGTCTTAAAGACATGCATAAAGTGCCAAGTGGTTAAGAGGAATAAATAAGTAATTAATAATTATGTACAAAATAGAACCTGGACTAGTCCACATAATCCTCTCCATGCACAAAAGGGTACACTATATGGTACACCAGCATTAAAACTGACATAATAGTCAATGGATGAATGTAATAACGCACTCAGTATAGTAAATTCATCAAAAGAGGCATATATGGCATAAATTAATATGTATTTTAGATGAGATAACGTTTTAAATAGTAATAGATAAATATAAAGTGCACAGTGCACTGTATACCAGATAGAACTATGTTCAATTATAGGCCATTTTGCATTATACAGCATGTTATATAGCATATATGCTGAGCGCATTACTTCTAAAAGAACCATATAAAGGAGGCACAACTAAGAGGTATTAAGCGACACCTCTAGTATTATATTAGGCATTAGTACATCACCAATTAGTATCATATTATGCATTGGTACATCACAAAAACATTCAATGTAAACATTACATACCAGGGACCACAGGGAAGCTCTCCTTGGCTTCTTTGAGGTGTGGAAATAATGAAGGCAATCTATGTGTTGGTCCTGTACAGGTATTCATGGGTTCTGGGAAATTGTTAAGACTCTTAAAAGTCGTGGGGTTTCTGATACTTCCCAAATTTTACCTACTTAACATTCCACCATTTCAGATGTGATGTAAATACTAGTAGCTTTTACATATTACCACTGATGATAGATGTGTACTACAGTAGCAAGTAAATGGAAGTCAGTGCAACCTCCATCAAATAATGAATGACACCCGTGAATACAAGATGTACGAAGCATGGAACACCTTATAGCCTTATTAAATAATGCAGATGACCACTCTGACAACCTCGAATCTTTGGGACACTTACTGGGTACAGAGACACTGTCCATAGTCATAAGTGCGAAAAGTAATTTATACAATGGATGCTGAGCTACAAGTACTGCCAATGCTCCACCTTCCCTTCTTGTGTCATTGTCCTGTAATTGTCTTTTGTTTAAAAGTCTAAAGGCCCAGTTACACTAAACAACTTACCAGCGATCCCAACAACGATCCAATCTGATAGGCATCGCTGGTAAGTTGCTAGGAGGTTGCTGGTGAGATGTCACACTGCGACACTCCAGCGATCCCACCAGCAACCTGACCTGGCAGGGATCGCTGGAGCGTGGCTACACGAGTTGCTGGTGATCTCACCAGCAACCAGTGACCAGCCCCCAGCCAACAGCGCCGCGTGTAAGCGATGCTGCGCTTGGTAACTAAGGTAAATATCGGGTAACCAACCCGATATTTACCTTGGTTACCAGCGCACACCGCTTAGCGCTGGCTCCCTGCTCTCCTAGCTACAGTACATATGGGGTTAATTACCCAATGTGTACTGCAGCTACATGTGCAGAGAGCAGGGAGCCGCGCACACTGCTTAGCGCTGGCTCCCTGCTCTCCTAGCTACAGTACACATGGGGTTAATTACCCGATGTGTACTGCAGCTACATGTGCAGAGAGCAGGGAGCCGCGCACACTGCTTAGTGCTGGCTCCCTGCTCTCCTAGCTACAGTACACATGGGGTTAATTACCCGATGTGTACTGCAGCTACATGTGCAGAGAGCAGGAGCCGGCACTGACAGCGTGAGAGCTGCGGAGGCTGGTAACGATGGTAAATATCGGGTAACCAAGGTAAGGGCTTCTTGGTTACCCGATGTTTACTGTGGTTTCCAGAGTCCGCAGAAGCCGGCTCCTGCTGCCTGCACATTTAGTTGTTGCTCTCTCGCGGTCACACACAGCGATGTGTGCTTCACAGCGGGACAGCAACAACTAAAAAATGGCCCAGGACATTCAACAACAACCAGCGACCTCACAGCAAGGCCAGGTTGTTGCTGGATGTCACACACAGCAACATCACTAGCAACATCGCTGCTACGTCACAAAAGTTGTTCCTTAGCAGCGATGTTGCTAGCGATGTTGTTTTGTGTGACTGGGCCTTAAATGTACCTTCAGTGTTGAGTCCATTCCATACTGATGGTAAATTTTCAACCTATACTCTTTTATAATGTATGCGCTTAAGTTTTTAAGTTTTATAATTTCTAATTTTCTGTTATTCTGAAAATTCAATACAAACTCAGTTAAACAAAAAAGAAACTAAGGAGCCCCAGGCAGAAAGGTGCAAAGTTAAAACATTTTTTTCATGGGATATATTTTTATTCAATTTATAATTTTTTTTCTCAAGCAGAATTGCATTTTTAAACACTATGGATGTGATATTCAATTTAATGAATAGTAATTGTTGTTTTCATGTGGGTTTTGGAGCACTATCTACTCCAAAGTCCACTTTAAAAAGAGTTTTTGTGAAACTTGAGTTGCCTTTCTTTTTTATTTTTTTGTTATATAATTTGCTATCTTTTCTTTTTTTTGGCAGACATAAAAAAAACTGCTGAAAAGAGGCCTAAGGCTGGGCTCCCACTGAGTTTTTTTAGCTGGATCTTGAAGGGCATCTGCTCCAAAATCCAAATCAACAACAGCTTCAAATACTCTTTGAAATTTCTTCCTACTTATTCCACTGGAATATCCACTTAGCTGATTATATGGCGATTTATAGGTTTTTCTTTTCTAATGAGGTTCTTTTGCGTGAATTACTTATGGAACCTGCTACAATCTTAATACTACCAAGTGAAAAGGCTGAATGGAAAACACTGCGTAGAATCAATCATCTAAAAAAAACCTTTAAAAACATTTCAAATTCTTTGGAAGTAAATATGTGTAAATTTGTATGTGTGAACATACCCTTATACAGTAAATATCGCACTTTGACTATGTGAGAAGAAATTCTGCTACGTATTGCAGTACATGCATTCTGAATGAGATTTTAAGGAAACACAATCTCCCGCAGAACTTGACCTGCGTTTTGGTTTTCAAATCCACAGAATGTGAATTTATGCTACGAATTTCTCCCTTTGAAAATAAATCTGTGATGTTTTCCCCCATTCGGTTATTATTTTGCCACTGCCATTGTCCAGTGTAGACATACTTTTACAATTACATCTGACAAATATATTCCTGTAATTTCTGTGCCTAGTTCAATTCACCTGAATAAGATTTTTTTGGCAGCGTGCACATGAATTTCTACAAGCCTCATTCATATGACACAGTCGCAATAAGTCTGCAGTAGGTGAATATTTCATAATCCTTTTAAGTGAATAGCTTACTTTAAGGTCGGACTCACATGAGCGTATAATAAAATCAGTCAGCGTTTCATACAAAGAACTGATTTTTTTTTCCACTTTTCGTCAGTGTGCAATCCATTGACAGTCTTTTTTTACAGCAGCAGTTACTATTAAATTACAAGACCATTAACAGTTTCCAATGTTATGTGTCTATAAAAACTTATGCTATATGGATGTTCTGTATGGGATCCATTTTTTCCTGCGCTCCTGTAGACTTTCATAGGAGATTCAAACGCGACATAAGGAAGAAACTAGTGCATGCTGTCATATTTTTTTCTCATACAGATTTGGTCAATAGTTTTTGCTTTTAAATATCGGAAATTTGGCGAAAACTTTAAAACTTTCAAATTTTATACCCATAAATTTGAGTTATGTCACACAAAATTATTAATAAATAACATTCCCCACGTTTACTTTATAACATATTATCATATTATAGCAATTTTCAAAACATTTTTTTTGTTAGGAAGTTAAAAGGGTTCAAAGTTCATCAGCAAATTCTCATTTTTCCAACAAGATTTACAAAACTATTTTTTTAAGGGACCACGTTACATTTGAAGTGACAGAGAGGTCTAGAAGACAGAAAATACCCAAAAGTGACACCATTCTAAAAACTGCCCTAGTCACACTGCTCAAAACCACATCCAAAAAAGTAATTAACCCTTTAGATGCTTCGCAGGAACCAAAGCAATGTGGAAGCAAAAAATAAAAATTTTACTTTTTTACACAAAAATGTTAATTTAGCCATAAAATTTAGCATTTTCACAAGGGTATCGGGAAAAATTCACCTTATAATTTATTGTGCAATTTCTCCTAAGTACGCTGATACCTAATATGTGGTGGAAATCAATTGTTTGGGTACATGGCAGGGCTTGTAAGTCAAGCAGTGCCATTTGAAATTTTGAAAGCGAAATTAGTTGAAATCATTAGCGGACACCATGTTGTGTTTAAAGACCCTGTGAGGTGCCTAAACAGTAGAGCTCCTCCACAAGTGACCCCATTTTGGAAACTAGACGCCTCAAGGAATTTATTTACATGTTTGGTGAGCACCTTGAACCCTTATAATGTTGAGCTGTGAAAATAAAAAAATAAATTTTTACCACAAAATTGTTACTTCAACCAGATACCTTTATTTGCACAAGTGTATCAGGAAAAATGCACCATAAAATGCATGGTACAATTTCTCCTGAGTATGCTGATATCTCATATGTGGTGGAAGTCAACTGTTTGGGCTCTGAAGGGAAGGAGTGCCATTTGACTGCAAAATGCTGGAATCATTAGTGGGCACCATGTTGCGTTTGAAGAGCACCTGATGTGCCTAAACAGTGGAGCTCCCCCACAAGTGACCTCATTTTGGAAACTAGACACTAGAGATGAGCGATGTTCGAGTCGAACGATTCGCCAATTTCATGTTCGAGTGATTTTGGGGGGTGTTCGAGTCGTTTGACGAACTCGAATGATTTGCTTAAAGTTCGGCAGTTCGAGTTACGTTCGAAAACGGTTTGATCACCAAAAGCGTGGCTTTTCACAGTAAGTATGTGCGCACTTTGCGTATCTGCATGCATCCTGCGTCCCCAGCACAATCCCTCTCTTTCCTACTCACCGATCACGGGCGCCTCGCTGCACGGCTGTCTCAAATCTCCATGCTCCGGCTTTTCCTCTTTTGAAAATGTCTGCCGCTTCATTATTCAATCAGGTATTCCGTGCCTTCCCTGCCCACTGGCGCCCATGATTGGTTGCAGTCAGACACGCCCCCACGATGAGTGACAGCTGTCTCACTGCAACCAATCACAGGCGCCGGCAGGCGGTTCTATATCGTGCAGTAAAATAAATAAATAAATAAAAAAAAAAGTAGTCCCCCCAATTTTGATACCAGCCAGGATAAAGCCACACGTCTTGAGGCTGGTATTGTCAGGATGGGGAGCACCACGTTATGGGGAGCCCACTACCCTAACAATATCACCCAGCAGCCACCCGAAATTGCCGCATCCATTAGATGCGACAGTCCCGGGACTCTACCCAGCTCATCCCGAATTGCCCTAGTGCGGTGGCAATCGAGGTAATAACGGGGTTAATCATGACAAGCGTTTTCCCGCGGCACCTTCCATGATTAACCTGTAAGTGAAAGTAAAGAAACACACACACAGCGAAAAATCCTTTATTTGGAATAAAAGACAAAAAAACACCTCATTTACCTCTTTATTAATCCTCAAACAACAATCCAGGTCCAAAGTAATCCACACAAGACTGTCAGCTCTGCTACATGAAGATGACAGGGAGCCCCGTAGAACATGAGCGATCTGTGTCCTCTCCATGCAGCACCTGAAGTGAGCCGCGGAAGCATTAGTTCACGAGTTCAAGTCCCGGCCGCCCCGGTAAAGAATTTAATTTATTTTTAATTATAAATTATAATTATTATTTATTTATAATTTAATTTAATTTAATTATGCACTGAGCTGGACATCAGCTGTGAGCTGCGGGACACACCTCTAAAATCGGAGCAGTTCATGGAATGAGGCTGCATTGCTCTCTCCTCTCTCTCTCTCTCTCTCCTCTCTCTCTTCTCTCTCTTTCTCTCTCTTGTTCTCTCTCTTGTTCTCTCTCTTGTTTTCTCTCTCTTTCTCTTTCTCTCTCTTTTTCTCTATTTTTTTCTCTCTCCTCTCTCTCTTCTCTCTCTCTTCTCTCTCTCCCTCTCTCTTCTCTCTCCTCTCTCTCTTCTCTCCTCTTCTCTCTCTCTCTTTCTCTTTCTTCTCTCTCTCTCTATCCCTCGCTCTTCTCTTTTCTCACTCTTTTCACTCTCTTTTCTCTCTTCCTCTCTCTCTTCTCTCTCCTCTCTCTTTTCTCTCTCTTTTCCCTCTCTTTTCTCTCTCTCAGACCTGGCGATGATCAGCTGATGCGGTCACCTGACGGAATCAGCTGACACTATAAGTCGAGCGGTGAGGTCGGCTTTTTACCGCCCAGCCGGCTAAACTATCAGCTGCTGCTGTCAGACAGGAGTCTGCACAGAAGTGTGTAGTTTGTTTTGTTTTTTTCCACTGATGCATCAGCTGATTGTATAAAAGCCGTTTGTACAATCAGCTGCTGTGTCATGTGATTCAGGCCCTTGAACCTGACACATCATTTAATCGCTTTGCCTTCCAGCAAACCGATCAGATGATATTGGATCTGGATTGGATGGCGCGGGACCCTTGACCCAGGATTACTGTGGAGGGGAGTTCTTTATTTCAATAAAGATGGAGTCACTAATTGTGTTGTGTTTTATTTCTAATAAAAATATTTTTCTGTGTGTTGTGTTTTTTTTATCTGTACTAGAAATTCATGGTGGCCATGTCTAATATTGGTGTGACACCATGAATTTCGGTCTTAGGGCCAGTTGATAATATACAGCTAGCCCTAACCCCATTATTACCCAGCGAGCCACCTGTCACCAGAGCAGCTGAAAGAGTTGGATACAGCGCCAGAAGATGACGCTTCTATGAAAGCGCCATTTTCTAGGCCGGCTGCGGACTGCAATTCGCAACACTGGTGCCCAGAAAGCTTGGGTACCCTGCTCTGCGGATTCCAATCCCCAGCTGCCTAGTTGTACCTGGCTGGACACAAAAATTGGGCGAAGCGCACGTCATTTTTTTTTTTAATTATTTCATGAAATTCATGAAATAATTAAAAAAAAAAAGGGCTTCCCTATATTTTTGGTTCCCAGATGGGTACAAATAGGCAGCTGGGGGTTGGGGACAACCCGTAACTGCCTGCTGTACCTGGCTAGCATACAAAAACATGGCGAAGCCCACGTAATTTTTTTGGGGGGCAAAAATCTCCTGCATACAGTCCTGGATGGAGTATGCTGAGCCTTGTAGTTCTGCAGCTGCTGTCTGCTGTCTGTCTGTATGGAGGAGAGCAGACAGCAGCTGCAAAACTACAAGGCTCAGCATGCTCAATTCACTAGTGCATGCAGGAGAGCAGACAGCAGCTGCAGAACTACAAGGCTCAGCATGCTCCAATCACTAGTGTATGCAGGAGAGCAGACAGCAGCTGCAGAACTACAAGGCTCAGCATACTCCATCCAGGACTGTATGCAGCAGTTTGTTTTCCCCCCAAAAAAATGACGTGGGCTTCGCCATATTTTTGTATACTAGCCAGGTACAACAGGCAGGTATGGCTGCCCTCAACCCCCAGCTGCCTATTTGTACCCGGCTGGGAACTAAAAAAATAGGGAAGCCTTTTTTCTAATTATTTCATGAAATAATTAAAAAAAAAATTGACATGGGCTTTGCCCCATTTTTGTGTCCAGCCAGGTACAACTAGGCAGCTGGAGATTGGAATCCGCAGCACCCAGCTTTCTGGGTCCCTCTGCTGCGAATTGCAGTCCGCAGCCGCCCCAGAAAATGGGGCTTTCATAGAAGTGCCATCATCTGGCACTGTGTACCAACTCTTCCAGCAGCCCTGAAGCCGGGTGGCTTGCTGGGTAATAATGGGTTAATACTAGCTTTGTTTTACTAGCTAGTATTAAGCCAGAGATTCTTAATGTCAGGCAAGTTTGACCCGGCCATTAAGAATCTACAATAAAGGGTTAAAAAAAAGACACCACACAGAGAAAAAATACTTTAATAGAAATAAATACACAGACACACTTAGAGACTCCATGGTTATTACTCCCTCTCATCCCTCCACGATCCTGGTCTTCTGTCTTCTTTCTCTTTCAACCCATGCAGCTCTGCTACATGAAACAGCACTGCATGGGAGGAAGACGCTGCTGCTCCCCATGCAGTCTAATCACTCAGTGAGAGTAAGCAGAGGCTGCAGGCTGTAAGCGGTGATGTTGTGAAGCCCCACAAGTATTGTGTCGGTGCATTACCTTCAGGGACTCCACCCAGCTGGATCCTGTCACAGGTAGGAAATCTTCTATCTAGGATTGTCGTGACGCCACTCTCAGAATTGCGGTCAGTGGGGACCGCCACTGCAGATTAAGGGACGCCTGGGGCTGATGGTGGGTGCAGTCAGTTGTAATAGCCTCCTGAGAGTGAGGCATGCCCCAGGGTCCCGTGTAGATGTGTAGAACCACAAGGCGCAGAATAACTCAACACAAGCAGGATGTCTTTCAGGGGTTTTACTCACGGAAGGTGGCAGGGTGAGTAACCCGGGCGTAGCTGGGATGAACCAGGCTGGAACCAGGTGTCCTTCAGGCTGACTGATGAGGGTGGCTACCGACTCGCCTTCCTTAGCCCTTTACGTTTTGGGGTAACCCCGACTTTTAGTCCCTATGGGGGTCACCCAGGGAAGTTGCTGGCGCCTCTCTCCCCTTCTTTTTGGCCCGTTTGCTTGTAGCCTGGACCAGGACACTCCGGCTGCATGCCTCCTGTGAACTATGGGCCCTAACTGTGGCTACGTGGCTGCGGACTCTGTAGTGTGGTCTTGGGGGTGTGAAGTGCCCCCTCAAGCAGGTTTGGCAAAGGAAAGGTGAATCTATCCCTGCACTGGGACCTGCTACCCGTTTGGGCCTGGTAACTCCCTGGCAGTCTCCTTACTTCCCACTCCGTTGCTCTCTCTTTAGCTGAAGATGGATTTCGGGTAGCACTACTAGGTGACCGTTCTCCCCCGTCGGTAGTCACTGCGCGGACGCTGTTAGACTGCCACAGCCCCAGGGGTCTGCTCCTGACGTCTGCTCTCCCTGGACTGCACACTAAACCGGCTCACTCGTGGGACCTGCACTGCTGCTCCTGTCTGAGCTCCACTTCCATGCTCCTCACTCCTCCACACTCTGCTTCAGACTGCTCTTCTCCTCCTCCTTCCTCTTTTCCCTTTTGTGCCTGCCTACGCCACCTAGCAACCAGGCTCTCTACCACACCCCTTGAGTGGAGATGGAGGCTTCGCCCCCTCCACCCCTCGGGTGGAGGTGGAGGCTTCGCCCCCTCCTGGGATCCCCAGGGGTCCTCTCAAAGGTACATGTGTGAGACCTGATCACTATGCGCCTGTGTAGTCACACCTCGGTCAGCCTTCTGGATTACCTGTTTGTACTGTCCCCAGCATGGGTGCAGTACTCAGTGGTGCCTGACCAGGTCAGGGGCGCCACATTCCCCCTTAGTTATCACCAGCACGTCCTCGGGCTGCAAGACAACATTTTAAAATGCATAAAACATTAAAACATGGTAAAACGTTTAAAAACCACCAGGTACCATACATCACCACCCTCCACCCACAAGTCCGTTAACCCACCCTAAACCCTCTCACGTTGGCCGCGCCTTCAGCCACTTCTGGCAGGATGTAGAGGCGGCTTTCATGGTCTGGTGGTTTCAGGGTATACCTGGCCTGGTGGAGCCGCGCCTTCAGCCTCTTCTGGCAGGATGTAGAGGCGGCCTCCACAGTTGGTGCTGACCAAGTACCCTGTTTGTGGTGGAGAGCCAGGCCCCATAAACAGGCATGCTCCCTGGTTGCAGGCGAGCCAGGCCCCTAAACAGGCTGGCTCTGGTGGTGGTACCTCTGGGGTAACTATTTACACTGCGAGAGTTTGTGGCTATAGCCAGTTCATAGCCTTAAGGTTCATAGGTTTCTCACATTAGTTCATGTGGGCACATTTCTTGAACATTAACGTTGCAAAACTTCAAACTTTAACTTCTGTACTTTACTTTACATGCTTGCAGGCTCCCAGGTGAGGTTTCTGGACAAATCTTCCTCTTCATCCCAGCGGGAGTATGGCAACATCTCTGGCTCTGGGCATGGATCCCCTGCTGATGGCTCCGGGGTCAGCTCCTCAGCCTTCTGTCCTCCTCTCCCCCTTAGTTCTTCTGAGCACTCCTGTTGTGGCAGCGCTGGGGATGGGTGTTCATCAGCCGGCCAGGGCAGTGGACTTTTTGGCGTGGATATTGCCGGAGTCTTCCTGGGGGTGTGCGGAGGGAGCAGATACCGGTCCACCATCTCCTGTGGGAACTGGGCCTCTAGGTCAGCCTTCAGCTTCCAGTATTCGGGGTCCTCCCCCAGCAGGGACTTCCTAGACTGGGGAGCGGTGTCTGCTCTGGCCTTGCAGGCCGGGGTAAACAGTGGTACAGTCTTGTCTTGGCGGGCCGCGCCTGACATGGCGGCGGCCTGGTCTTGGCGGGCCGCGCCTGACATGGCGGCGGCCTGATCTTGGCGGGCCGCGCCTGACATGGCGGCGGCCTGGTCTTGGCGGCCCGCGCCGGGCATGGTGGCGGCCTGGATCAGCGTCACACCTGCGGCGTGGATGAGGGTCGCGGCGGCAGCCGGATCTTTGCGGGCCGGGCAGGGCATCGTTGCGGCGGCCTGAATTGGCGTCGCAGCCGCGATGGGATGTGTGCAGGCTGGGCTGGGCGTCGCTGCAGCGATCTGGGCTTGGCGGGCCGCACCTGACGTGGCTGCGGCCTGGTTCAGCAGCTCACTTGCGGCGCGGACGAGCGTCGCTGCTGCGGTGGGGTTTTGGCGGGCCGGGCCTAGCATGGCGGCGGCCTGGGTCAGCGTCGCACCTGCGGCGTGGAGGAGGGTTGCGGTGGCAGCCGGATCTTTGCGGGCCGGGCAGGGCATCGCTGCGGCGGCCTGGGCTTGGCGGGCCGCACCTGGCGTGGCTGCGGCCTGATTCAGCGTCGCCGCGCCGGGCGCCTCTTCAGGGACCGCGGGCGTGGCAGCAGGGGTCGGGGCACTCGCGCTGGCAGGGGCAACACTGGACTCACCCATCGGTGGCATCATCGGGGTCTGAGTCGTCGCCGCTCGATCTGGCACTCGTCGCGCAGCTTTTTCCTCATAGGCCTGCACCGCGGCAGCCATCTCCAGAAGCGCCGTGCGTTCCTCGCTGATCTGTCGTATGACCCTGGCCTCCAGTTGGTCGCAGAACTGGGCAAGTTCCTGATACCACCAGGCAGCGGAGCCTGGCTCTGGGTCTCTGCGTTCAGACGCCATTTCCTCTGCGCCTTCTTCTGCACGATTTCCCAGCAGCGGACTCGTCGCTGCCTCCAGTAGCAGGCTCTTCAGTTTCTGCTCTGCCTCTTCCAGCAGCAGGCTTCTGGCTCCCTTTCTGTCCCGACGTCTCTGAACGCCTCCGCTCTCATCACTTGCGAGGTCAGGACTCTGCAGGGGATCTCTGGGTAGCCACACCTCTTCGTGGGCGGTAACTTCTCCCAGCGCGGGCTGCTGTTGTTTTTCAGCGCGCTTTTCATGGTGGCAATATGGCGGCGCTTCCAATTTTCCAAGTGGACCGCCCAGGCACATGGTCACCTGTCTGGACAGGTCTAGTCCTTATCCTGTTCGTGACGCCAGATGTGAAGCCCCACAAGTATTGTGTCGGTGCATTACCTTCAGGGACTCCACGCAGCTGGATCCTGTCACAGGTAGGAAATCTTCTATCTAGGATTGTCGTGACGCCACTCTCAGAATTGCGGTCAGTGGGGACCGCCACTGCAGATTAAGGGACGCCTGGGGCTGATGGTGGGTGCAGTCAGTTGTAATAGCCTCCTGAGAGTGAGGCATGCCCCAGGGTCCCGTGTAGGTGTGTAGAACCACAAGGCGCAGAATAACTCAACACAAGCAGGATGTCTTTCAGGGGTTTTACTCACGGAAGGTGGCAGGGTGAGTAACCCGGGCGTAGCTGGGATGAACCAGGCTGGAACCAGGTGTCCTGCAGGCTGACTGATGAGGGTGGCTACCGACTCGCCTTCCTTAGCCCTTTACGTTTTGGGGTAACCCCGACTTTTAGTCCCTATGGGGGTCACCCAGGGAAGTTGCTGGCGCCTCTCTCCCCTTCTTTTTGGCCCGTTTGCTTGTAGCCTGGACCAGGACACTCCGGCTGCTTGCCTCCTGTGAACTATGGGCCCTAACTGTGGCTACGTGGCTGCGGACTCTGTAGTGTGGTCTTGGGGGTGTGAAGTGCCCCCTCAAGCAGGTTTGGCAAAGGAAAGGTGAATCTATCCCTGCACTGGGACCTGCTACCCGTTTGGGCCTGGTAACTCCCTGGCAGTCTCCTTACTTCCCACTCCGTTGCTCTCTCTTTAGCTGAAGATGGATTTCGGGTAGCACTACTAGGTGACCGTTCTCCCCCGTCGGTAGTCACTGCGCGGACGCTGTTAGACTGCCACAGCCCCAGGGGTCTGCTCCTGACGTCTGCTCTCCCTGGACTGCACACTAAACCGGCTCACTCGTGGGACCTGCACTGCTGCTCCTGTCTGAGCTCCACTTCCATGCTCCTCACTCCTCCACACTCTGCTTCAGACTGCTCTTCTCCTCCTCCTTCCTCTTTTCCCTTTTGTGCCTGCCTACGCCACCTAGCAACCAGGCTCTCTACCACACCCCTTGAGTGGAGATGGAGGCTTCGCCCCCTCCACCCCTCGGGTGAAGGTGGAGGCTTCGCCCCCTCCTGGGATCCCCAGGGGTCCTCTCAAAGGTACATGTGTGAGACCTGATCACTATGCGCCTGTGTAGTCACACCTCGGTCAGCCTTCTGGATTACCTGTTTGTACTGTCCCCAGCATGGGTGCAGTACTCAGTTGTGCCTGACCAGGTCAGGGGCGCCACAATGTCACCGCTACCACCGTTACTATAACAACGGCAATCTCTGATCACATGATTCCTGCTGCCGCTGTTTACCGGCTATGGCAGCCAGTCCCTGCATGTGTATATGGGGAGATAAGGTATGCACACCAGTGACTATGGAAGGGGAATACATGGAATAGCAGAAACTGCTGTGTGAATACTGACATGAAAAATTCAATAGCTATTTGTAAGAATGAAATGTGAAAAATGGAACCTGCATTACTGCCATGAATATATGAATAAAGAGAAATTTAGCTACTGAATTGATCAATGCAGAAGAGCCCCAACACTACGCCAAAGTATTTCTCTACGTTGGGGTCCCTAGCTTGTGTGTGTCCTCTCATGCAGTTAAAAAACTTACCGTGTATGGGACGCTGAGACCCAGGCTATATATGCGTATAATGTGGATTGGCAATAGGTGTGTATGGGGAGGGTTCACAAACGAAAAACTACTAACATTAAGGAATAACGTTTGGAACTCCATTCTATGTCTGAACTGGGTGCAAAAAACCTAAAAAACATCACTATGGGGAGATAAGGTATGCACACCAGTGACTATGGAAGGGGAATACATGGAATAGCAGAAACTGCTGTGTGAATACTGACATGAAAAATTCAATAGCTATTTGTAAGAATGAAATGTGAAAAATGGAACCTGCATTACTGCCATGAATATATGAATAAAGAGAAATTTAGCTACTGAATTGATCAATGCAGAAGAGCCCCAACACTACGCCAAAGTATTTCTCTACGTTGGGGTCCCTAGCTTGTGTGTGTCCTCTCATGCAGTTAAAAAACTTACCGTGTATGGGACGCTGAGACCCAGGCTATATATGCGTATAATGTGGATTGGCAATAGGTGTGTATGGGGAGGGTTCACAAACGAAAAACTACTAACATTAAGGAATAACGTTTGGAACTCCATTCTATGTCTGAACTGGGTGCAAAAAACCTAAAAAACATCACTATGGGGAGATAAGGTATGCACACCAGTGACTATGGAAGGGGAATACATGGAATAGCAGAAACTGCTGTGTGAATACTGACATGAAAAATTCAATAGCTATTTGTAAGAATGAAATGTGAAAAATGGAACCTGCATTACTGCCATGAATATATGAATAAAGAGAAATTTAGCTACTGAATTGATCAATGCAGAAGAGCCCCAACACTACGCCAAAGTATTTCTCTACGTTGGGGTCCCTAGCTTGTGTGTGTCCTCTCATGCAGTTAAAAAACTTACCGTGTATGGGACGCTGAGACCCAGGCTATATATGCGTATAATGTGGATTGGCAATAGGTGTGTATGGGGAGGGTACTTTGGCGTAGTGTTGGGGCTCTTCTGCATTGATCAATTCAGTAGCTAAATTTCTCTTTATTCATATATTCATGGCAGTAATGCAGGTTCCATTTTTCACATTTCATTCTTACAAATAGCTATTGAATTTTTCATGTCAGTATTCACACAGCAGTTTCTGCTATTCCATGTATTCCCCTTCCATAGTCACTGGTGTGCATACCTTATCTCCCCATAGTGATGTTTTTTAGGTTTTTTGCACCCAGTTCAGACATAGAATGGAGTTCCAAACGTTATTCCTTAATGTTAGTAGTTTTTCGTTTGTGAACCCTCCCCATACACACCTATTGCCAATCCACATTATACGCATATATAGCCTGGGTCTCAGCGTCCCATACACGGTAAGTTTTTTAACTGCATGAGAGGACACACACAAGCTAGGGACCCCAACGTAGAGAAATACTTTGGCGTAGTGTTGGGGCTCTTCTGCATTGATCAATTCAGTAGCTAAATTTCTCTTTATTCATATATTCATGGCAGTAATGCAGGTTCCATTTTTCACATTTCATTCTTACAAATAGCTATTGAATTTTTCATGTCAGTATTCACACAGCAGTTTCTGCTATTCCATGTATTCCCCTTCCATAGTCACTGGTGTGCATACCTTATCTCCCCATAGTGATGTTTTTTAGGTTTTTTGCACCCAGTTCAGACATAGAATGGAGTTCCAAACGTTATTCCTTAAAGTCCCTGCATGTGGGCTGATTATGTAAAGAGCGCCCACATACAGGAACAGGGAAGCCTACCATGTGCCACAGCATCTCGCCGGTACACGGAGATGCAGAAATGAGCACCGCGTACCGGAGAGATGCACTGACAGGACCTAGCATGACGTCTAGCCATGTGACCAGTCTGTAGCCAATGAGATAATACACACGTGACTGGTCACATGCTATTTTGACGTCACGGAAGGTCCTATCATCAGTGCTGGTTACCGGCAGGACGCAGCGATTATAGGAAGGAAAAGCGGTGGGAGACAGAGTGCAGGACGCGTCGCGGGGACCTGTAAGTGTTATGGCAATGTTTATTAACTGTTTGTGTTTGCCTGCCATTGTTTTCAATGGGGTTCGAAGGGGTTCGTCGAACGTTCGACGAACGTTCGCTGAACCGAACCGAACTCGAACTCTAGGGGGGTGGCTCATCTCTACTAGACACATAAAGGAATTTATCTAGATGATTGGTGAGCACCTGGAACTCCCGGGGGCTTCACGGAATTTTAGAACGTTGAGCTGTGAAAGTGAGAAAATACATTTTTAACCAAATTTTTAAAATTCACTAGGGTAACAGGAGATAAGGAACCATACAATTTGTTGTGCAATTTCTCCTGAGTACGCAAGTACCCCATATGTGGTCAAAAACTACTTTTGAGGCGCAGTGCAAAGTGAAGAAGGGAAGGAGCGCCATATTGGAGTGCAGATTTAATGGGCATGGTTTTCGCACATTGGCAGAGCCCCTGAAGTGCCAGAACAGCATAAATCCCTAACAAGTGACCCCTCAATGAATTCAACCAGAGTTGCAGTGAGCATTTTGACAAACTGCACCCCTCAATGAATTCCTCCAGGGTTGCAGTGAGCATATTGACATTACAGGTGTGTGTCATAAAATTTTATACTATTGAGCGGTAAACAAAAAATAATTACATTTTTACCACTAAAATGTTGTTTTAACCCCAAATTTCCAATTCTCACAAGGGTATTAGGAAAAAAAGTCCCTATAATGTGTTACACAATTTCTCCTGAACATGGCAATACCCCACATGTAACTGTACGGTACTGTTTGGCTGCAGCACAGGGCTCAGGAGGGAAGGAGCGCCTTTTGATTTTTGGAGCACAGATTTTCCTAGAATAATTTGCGAACTCCAATTACAGAGCTTCTAAGTGCCAGAACAGAAGAAATCCCCCTCATGTGGCCACATTTTGGAAATTACACCTATCTGGGAATTCATGTAAGGGTGTAGTGACTATTTAGTCTCTGGAAAACACCCATGGTGTCAAACAGTTAAAGTTGCAAATTTAAAAATTGCAAATAAGTCCTTATTGTGCCCAATACATTGTAGTGCCTATACATTGTGCCCAGCTCCTGCTTTTGTAAACCTGCATCCCAGCAGCCTTTCCTCACTACAAGGCTAGGTTCGCACACTGCGTCTTTTTGACGCTGCGTTTTTGTGCGTTTTTGCCGCGATTTGGTGCGTTTTTGGCTGCGTTTTGCTGCGTTTTTGATCTCTGCATTTTGCTGCTTTTTTCCAATGCATTGCATGGGGGGAAAATGCAGAAAAACGCAGGAAAGAACTGACATGTCCATTTTTTTTTTTTAACTCAAAAACGCAGGTAAAAAAAACAGATGTGTGTGGACAGCAAAAATGAAAACTCATAGACTTTGCTGGGGAAGCAAAGTCCTGCAGTTTTGAGGCCAAAACCGCACCCGAAATACGCGCAAAAACGCCGCGAAAAACGCACTGTGCGCACATAGCCTAACCTGCTTTTTTGCTGCTTTTTCAACTGCAGCGTTTAATGGCAAAATAGATGTGTTCTGCTTTTCAAGCAAAGTCTATGGGAATTTGGTTTTCTTGTCCGCACTTTGCAGTTCAAACTGCAGCCTTTTTCTAGCAGAACTTTGGACAAAAACTCAGCTTTGCAGTGCAAAACCCAAATAGCAAAAACAATTGACATGTCAATTGTTTTTGCCATTTGCGTTTTGAACTGCAAAGCAGAGTTTTTGACCAAATTTCTGCTAGAAAAAGGCTGCAGTTTGAACTGCATAGTGGGCACAAGAAACCCAAATTCCCATAGACTTTGCTTGAAAAGCAGAACACATCCATTTTGCCATTAAACGCTGCAGTTGAAAAAGCAGCAAAAAAGCAGGTAAAAAGCAGGTAAAAAGCAACGTGGACACATAGCCTTAGGCACATTGTGGGGCTCAGAAGAGAGAGGCGCATTTGGATTTGGGAGTTCAGATTTTGCTGGATTTCTTTTTTGAGGGAGGGAGCCATAGTGTTTTTTTGAGAGCCTTTGTGCTACGAGTAATGTGGAAGCCCCCTATACTGTATTTACATTACCCAATGACGGGCCTGAGTGAGGACTTGTTTTTTGTGGGTTGAGTTGAATGCTATTTGGTGAAGTACAGAACATTTTGGATCAGTTTAATGTTATCTTGTGCTCTATCCTGAGCACTTACAATGGGGTTTCCATCTACATCTCCCAAATACGTAATTTAGGTGAAACCCACGACAGATCCATTCACTAATGAGGCAGCAGAGTTACTCTGGACTCCGTTTGGCCTATCTTGAGCTGTATCCGTCTTTTCAAACCTGAAAAAAACTGTTGATGACCGCAACCACACTTTTGTGTACGCTTAAAAAGAGGTGTAAAAAGATAGACACCGCCAGATCACAGGCCAGATGTGAGGTCAAAGTGACTCCCTTATTCCAGTGAACTTTCTGTTGGGAATTTTGTCCAAATCACGTTTTTCAGAGATTTAGGGTATTTGCCCATGATACACACATACTGTGTCCAAGACGCAGTGTGGCTTCCCCTGCATCCTGGATGCAGCATGTCTTCCCCTGCGGAGATGCAAGTGTTCTTTGCAGAATAATGCAGCTGCTCATGCCCACTATCAAGGTTTGGGGTGCTGTGGACTTTCCCTCTGTTTTCCCATACGAAGACACTCAAGTCTCCGCAGCATAAATTGAAATGCTGCATCTAGGGAAGTTGTCCTAAGGTCAGTTTAGGCTCCTGTGAAAAGAAGCCAGTGGGCATGTGATTTCTATAAATCCATGCACTGTGCTTGTACTGTACAATGCAGCAGTTTGGACGCAGCAAAATCACGCTGCATCAAAAATAGTGCTGTTCCTGATAGTGAGCATGTACCCTTATACATAATCCTAATGGAAGCGCTCTATGTAGAGCGCAGGATAAAAAGGAGCCACGCCGTATCACAAGCTCTTAAAGGCAGAATGAACAAATCAATAGCGCTTGAAAAATTGGCTTTATTTACTTATTTTTTACGTTGTTCACCATGCAGTATAAGTCATTTGGCATCTTTATTCCTTGGGTCAGAACGATTACATCGATACCAGATTTATATAGTTTTTTTAGGTTTGGTGATTATCACACTAAAAACGCTTTTTACAAAATAAAGGTTTTTTGCCTCACCGAATTGTGAAGGCTATACTTTTTTCGTTTCTACCGATAGAGTCATGTGAGGACCTGATTTTTGCAGTTTTTATTGGTACCATTTTGGGCCACATAATATTTTTTGATCACTTTCTCTTCCACTTTTTGTTAGTCAGAATAAAAAAGAAACAGCAACAAAGGAACAGTTTTTTTCTTCTTTTGTAGTTCACCTTGCCATATATGTGATAAGACAGTTTTTTTTCTTCAGGTCAGTACGATTATAGTGCTAAAAAATGTATATAGCTTTTTTTGTTTTGATACTGATACACCATATAAACTAATTCATTGGAAAAAAACATTTTGCATTGCTGTGTTCTGAGAGCTTTAACTTTTTTTATTTTTCTGCTAATGGAGCTCTATGGCAGCTTGTTTTTTGCGAGAAAACATTACATTTTTAGTGGTACCATTTTTATTTATATGACTTCTGATCGTGTTTTATTTCACTTTTTTTTGTCAGCTGTATGATAGAATGACATCTTTTTGGCTACTTTTTTTATTTTTGTTTTTTACCATGTTCACTGCAGGGGTTAACTAGCATGACAGTTTTATAGGTCGGGTTGTTATGGACGCGGCAATATCAAATCCGTGTACTTTTCTGATTTTTTTTACATAAATTTACAGATTTATAGAAATTTTTTTTGTTCTTTATGTTCAGGTTTTTTTTTTAATATTTTTATTAATTTTTAAAACTTTTTTTTTAGTTTTTTACTTAGTCTCTTTATGGGACACTAACTTGCAGTGATCTGCTAACTGATATAATCCACTGCGGTGCTCGATCACTGCAGTGGATTATAAGTGTCAGCATCTCTAGCACTTTGCCTTACACACCATACACCATGGTTTGTGAGGCGATCTGTAGCTGGGTGACGATCCTGGGTCCCCATGACCGCATTACAGGGACGCGATCTCCAGGGGGAGGTAAGCAATTCCTCTCCCTGCCTCCTGAATGCAGCAATTGCATTCATTGCAGCATTTAGGGGGTTAATCTGCCGGGAACAGCGCAGGCACTGCTCCTGGCAATGAGAGCCGGGTCCCATCTGTAAGATCAGTCGGTGACCCGGCAGCGATCGCGGGGGTACAGCTCAGGAACCCCCCGCGATTGCCATGACGTATAGGTACATCATTGATCATTAAGTGACCTAAAAATATCATGTACCAGTACGTCATAGGTCGTAAAGGGGTTAATAACAAATGCTCATTTGAACAGCTCAGTTGAATAACATTGGCTCTAGTGCTGTACATGTGCTGTTGTTTTTTCATGGATAGTCCTCAGACTGAAACTAGGCTTGTATGGACCTACCCTAAAACACATTTATGGCCTATATGGTAGGCCACTTACTTTCATAGGGACAAGTGCTATTGTTATGCAGGAGGACAGTGAGAGCAAAACTAATAACAGCTCTAACATCTCCCAAGTTCCTCTGGGCAGATGGCACAGCCACAGATGGACAAGTGGCCGGATGGCACAACTTCAGAAGAAGAGGAAAATAAAAAACACAATCAGCAGCACACCACCGAGTACCGAACCTCTCCTGTTAACAGCACATGGAGGCCTACGGGACACTGTCCATGTGTGTGGGGGGCACACCGGGACAGTAGGCACAGCCCAGTTAGCTTCACTGAGCTGCCACAGTACGACTGGAGTGGTAGGGCAGGAATGGGATAACTGACCCTGACTGTGCCTCACCGCGAATCTTGGTGTGACGGGCACCGGACGCGTAACCCTGCCTACCGCTCTCAGTATCACATGCAGCCCTGTCACAGATACTACAGGGCTGTATTGGTGCAATGACCGCTATATGGCTGCACTGCACTGTGAGTGCCACATAACCAGAATGACGCTCGTGCAAGCCAAGCATCAGATGGCAATGGCGCCGGTCACGGCCACTCAGGAGCTGCTATTCCACCAATGACGTCATCGACGGCTAATCAGCAACTGCCACATCACCGCTGATGTCATCGATGGCCAATCAGCAGCTGTTGCATCATCGGTGACGTCTGCGGCGGCCAATCAGGAGCCGCCACGTCACTGGTGATGTCCCGCACATGCGCAGTAGTGGGAATCCCGCACTTAGAGCCTGTAGTTGCATGCGCGGTAGGGCAAAACAGGGACTTAGCCTCAGAATGAACAAAGACCCTGGACACCTGACGCCTAGCAGCCAAACGCCTGGAGCATCGGAGAGGTGGAGCAGGACAGTCAGCTGACAACACTGCAGGGGATGAGGACAAGGCAGGGGCAGTTCAAGGCTCAGGAGAACCCCGAACCATAACAGCTATGCTTGAAAAATATAGATAGCACATGTTAGAGAAATCTGACGGCTTAATAAGCCCTCTGTGAAAAAATTGGATGGCCCTCGGATACCATCTGTATGTTCTCATGGACTGTTTTAGATAGGCCTAGAAACCTTAGAAATGTTTAGGGGGGTCTTTAAACCAAGTACACCTCAAAAAAATCAAACCCCACCATAAAATTCAATACTTTATTCTATAAACCAACAAAGTGCAAATTTAAAAACAGAGTGGGTTTGATACATTAAATTACGGTTACAGGGAGGATTCCGGGCAAATTCCCTATTTTAACCCTTCCTGACCGCAGGGGTCGGCACCCTACACAATTAAACGTAGTGGCGCCCCTGCTCAACGTGGTCTGACCCTTCTAGCCCTGTACTGACAATCTTATTTGTGCTGCTGATCTCTGTGAGGGCCTTATGTAGTATTTCGTGAGGTTCTCATGCACCCACACAGGCATTCAAAAAATTATATATTTGATATAACATCTATAATTTTTTTTCCTTTTTTGGATATACTTTGTAGATAACGTTGTCAGTTTATCAAGTAGACACAGTCCATGTTTTAAGTATCAAACTCTGAATGTCACCAGTAGATGATGTAGCACAATCGCCACTGCTTCGCCATTAGGCATAGCTCACTGCCCGACGCGTTTCTCCTCCTGGACCAACAATTGAACAGAGGTTCATCAGGGGCTGTTCAGGGCTCAGTCGCGCAGATGACAGAATTATATTAGTGCCACAATTAGTGATTCAGTCCTTCAATAAGGTAATTTTGTTCTCATCAAAATAGACCATTGCCTGGGACTGCATGTTCTTATTTAGGCCATGACACATAATTCCTCAGTGAGGTATTATTGTCAGTCAGATATCCCACTGCATAGGTCTAGAGGCCGGCCGCACGTCAATGGTGCAAGGGTAATGGCGCCTAGCTCATTTCTGAACGCTGGCAAGATTACTACATAAGGCCCTCACAGAGATCAGCAGCACGAATAAGATTGTCAGTACAGGGCTAGAAGGGTCAGTCCACGTTGAGCAGGGGCGCCACTACGTTTAATTGTGTAGGGTGCCGACCCCTGCGGTCAGGAAGGGTTAAAATAGGGAATTTGCTCGGAATCCTCCCTGTAACCGTAATTTAAAGTATCAAACCACCTTTGTTTTTAAATTTGCCCTCTTTTAGATAGGAGAACTTTGTTAAACAATTTTTTTTTCCTGTTCAAGAAAAATTGATGATAGTCTGACCAAATGTTGATAGTAAAACTGACACATTGACTAATCTCTGATGACACACAAAAACACGGATGAACCTTGGACTGTTTTTCTCGTATGAGAAAAATCACTGATGTCTACATGAGTCGTATGTAAAACTGTTATCCTAGGAATGGAGAATACCGAGTGAATGGCGAAAAGGGAGGGAAGGGTAGAGGGAAACTCTGTGTCTAGGGGAGGGGGAGATGACCCCTGATAAAACCTTCCACTGGCATCTGACTCTCCTGATGTCCCTAGATAGGTTCTACACCTATGCACCGAGCAGAATACCTGGGTCTGCCTCACCCTGAACTGGGCCCTAGGTAACGAATGGGCTGGATGAGAGCACGTCAACCTCACTAAAAGGTACTGTCACACTAAGCGATGCTCCAGCGATCCCACCAGCAACCTGACCTGGCAGGGATCGCTGGAGCCTTAAGGTCCAGTCACACTAAGCAACTTACCAGCGATCCCAACAACGATAGGGATCGCTGGTAAGTTGCTAGGAGGTTGCTGGTGAGATGTCACACTGCGACGCTCCAGCGATCCCACCAGCAACCTGACCTGGCAGGGATCGCTGGAGCGTGGCTACACGAGTTGCTGGTGAGCTCACCAGCAACCAGTGACCAGCCCCCAGCGCCGCGTGGAAGATGCTGCGCTTGGTAACTAAGGTAAATATCGGGTAACCAACCCGATATTTACCTTGGTTACCAGCGCACGGAACTACACGTGAAGAGAACAGGGAGCAGCGCACACTGAGCGCTGGCTCCCTGCTCTCCTAGTTACAGCACACATCGGGTTAATTACCCGATGTGTACTGCAGCTAAATGTGCACAGAGCAGGGAGCAGCGCACACTGCTTAGCGCTGGCTCCCTGCTCTCCTAGCTACAGCACACATTGGGTTAATTAACCCGATGTGTCCTGCAGCTACATGTGCACAGAGCAGGAGCCGGCAGCACAGGCAGTGAGAGCGGCGGAGGCTGGTAACAAAGGTAAATATCGGGTAACCAAGGACAGGGCTTCTTGGTTACCCGATGTTTACATTGGTTACCAGCCTCCGCAGAAGCCGGCTCCTGCTGCCTGCACATTTAGTTGTTGCTCTGTCGCTGTCACACACAGCGATCTGTGCTTCACAGCGGGACAGCAACAACTAAAAAATGGCCCAGGACATTCAGCAACAACCAACGACCTCACAGCAGGGGCCAGGTTGTTGCTGGATGTCACACACAGCAACATCGCTAGCAACGTCACAAAAGTTGTTCGTTAGCAGCGATGTTGCTAGCGATGTTGCTTAGTGTGACGGGGCCTTTTAGTCCTAAAGAACACACAGGGAAAACAAACAGGGAAAAGCAAACAACTTATCTCCAAGATGACTTAAGGCCCCGTCACACTAAGCAACATCGCTAGCAACATCGCTGCTAACGAACAACTTTTGTGACGTTGCTAGCGATGTTGGTGTGTGTGACATCCAGCAACAACCTGGCCCCTGCTGTGAGGTCGTTGGTTGTTGCTGAATGTCCTGGGCCATTTTTTAGTTGTTACTGTCCCGCTGTGAAGCACAGATCGCTGTGTGTGACAGCGAGACAGCAACAACTAAATGTGCAGGCAGCAGGAGCCGGCTTCTGCGGAGGCTGGTAACCAATGTAAGCATCGGGTAACCAAGAAGCCCTGTCCTTGGTTACCCGATATTTACCTTTGTTACCAGCCTCCGTTGCTCTCACTGCCTGTGCTGCCGGCTCCTGCTCTGTGCACATGTAGCTGCAGGACACATCGGGTTAATTAACCCGATGTGTGCTGTAGCTAGGAGAGCAAGGAGCCAGCGCTAAGCGGTGTGCGCTGCTCCCTGCTCTGTGCACATTTAGCTGCAGCACGCATCGGGTAATTAACCCGATGTGTGCTGTAACTAGGAGAGCAGGGAGCCAGCGCTAAGCGGTGTGTGCTGCTCCCTGCTCTGTGCACATGTAGCTGCAGCACACATCGGGTAATTAACCCGATGTGTGCTGTAACTAGGAGAGCAGGGAGCCAGCGCTCAGTGTGCGCTGCTCACTGCTCTCTGCACGTGTAGCTCCGTGCACTGGTAACCAAGGTAAATATCGGGTTGGTTACCCGATATTTACCTTAGTTACCAAGCGCAGCATCTTCCACGCGGCGCTGGGGGCTGGTCACTGGTTGCTGGTGAGCTCACCAGCAACTCGTGTAGCGACGCTCCAGCAATCCCTGCCAGGTCAGGTTGCTGGTGGGATCGCTGGAGCGTCGCAGTGTGACATCTCCCCAGCAACCTCCTAGCAACTTACCAGCGATCCCTATCGTTGTTGGGATCGCTGGTAAGTTGTTTAGTGTGACTGGACCTTAAGGGTACCTTCACATTTTAGCGATGCAGCAGGGATCCGACCAGCGATCTGACCTGGTTAGGATCGCTGCTGCATCGCTACATGGTCGCTGGTGAGCTGTCAAACAGGCAGATCTCACCAGCGGCCCGTGACCAGCCCCCAGCCAGCAGCGACGTGCAAGCGACGCTGCGCTTGCACGGAGCCGGCATCTGGAAGCTGCGGACACTGGTAACTAAGGTAAACATCGGGTATGGTTACCCGATGTTTACATTAGTTACCAGCGCACACCGCTTAGCTTTGCTCTCCTAGCTACAGTACACATCGGGTTAATTAACCCGATGTGTAATGCAGCTACATGTGCAGAGAGCAGGGAGCCGCACACACTGCTTAGCGCTGGCTCCTTGGTCTCCTAGCTACAGTACACATCGGGTTAATTAACCCGATGTGTAATGCAGCTACATGTGCAGAGAGCCGGAGCCGGCAGCACAGGCAGCGTGAGAGCTGCGGAGGCTGGTAACTAAGGTAAATATCGGGTAACAACCTTGGTTACCCGATGTTTATCTTGGTTACAGCTTACCGCAGCTGCCAGATGCCGGCTCCTGCTCCCTGCTCGCTTCATTTCGTCGCTCTCTCGCTGTCGCACACAGCGATCTGTGTGTCACAGCGGGAGAGCGCCTTTGAAGAAAACGAACCAGGGCTGTGTGTAACGAGCAGCGATCTCGCAGCAGGGGCCAGATCGCTGCTCAGTGTCACACACAGCGAGATCGCTAATGAGGTCACTGCTGCGTCACAAAAAACGTGACTCAGCAGCGATCTCGGCAGCGAGCTCGCTGTGTGTGAAGCACCCCTTAGGGAGAGGAACAGTAACATTAACAGTAACAGTAACAACATTTCTCCAGATGATTAAAAGCAGACTGCTTGCAATCAGGACCGTACAGAACCTTAACTCTATCACCAGCAATATACCAAGGGGAAATGCAGGTATAAAAAGAAACAGGGAGTGAGGGGTAATGATTAGACGCTGAAAGGAAAAAAGTCTCTGCATGGTCCTAAAGAGGAAAGAGTAAACCCTAACAGAGAAGACACACATAACTCCATTCACACCACAGAGGAAAGGATGGAAGTTTGTGCAGCAAAACGCAGAGACCTTCTGCAGCCAGACACCACAGGGTTGTCTGTCAACCATGACGAATGGCCTCCGGACACTGAGGACCAGGTTTATCTGTATGGGAAGCATGAAATGACCGAAACAACCTGTTGTCACAGCAGGGGAGAGAGGCTATACTAGCTGCATAGGACAACACAAAGGAGAGGGGAAGTAATGCCTTATAGCTAGGGAAAGGGGTAAGTGGTGACCCATGACAACAACCTACACATCAAACAAAGCTTATGAGTGGGCAAGGCTGCAATTTATATGTGGCTGCAAGGTAAGTGAATAGCATAGTTGGACATAATATCACAGTTGTTATAACTGTGTAGCTATTTACAATGTTTAGGGTATTATCTAATTGTGCTATCTCTTACTGGGATAAAAAAAGAGAATAAAAGGGGAGGTCTTGGGATTTGTGTCAGGTGATTCATTGTGTTTGCTTTGCTAGCTGGGTAGTGAATTTTAAATTCCAGTCACACCAAGCGAGACTTCTGAGCGGGCGAGGCTGCAATTTAAGTGTGGGTGCAAGTTAAGTGTATAGCATAGTTGGACATAATATAGTTGTTATAACTGTAGCTGTTTGCATTGTTTATGGTATTACCTATCTGTGCTATCTCAGATACTGGGAAAAAAGTGGGAGGCCTTGTGATTTGTGTCAGGTGATTCATTATTTTTGCTTTGCTAGCTGGGTAGTGAATTATAAATTCCAGTCACACCAAGTGAGGCTTCTGAGCGGGCAAGCCTGCAATTTAAGTGTGACTGCAAGGTAAGTGTGTAGCATAGCTGGACATAATATCATAGTTTGACAGAAGAGCATAGTTTGGTGTCACTTTTCTAATTTTCCAATGTTTTTATCTGTACTGTTTATCCCCATTTAGTATGTGCTTTATGGACAACGCTACCAAGTGTGCATCTTGTGAGATGTATGCATGCCTTGAAGAATCATTTGAGTGTGAATATATCTGCACTCAATGTCAGCATGTTACATATTTGAAAGCCCAGGTAATGGACGTAATGGACCCATATATGCAGCTCACAGCACTCAGAAGCATTGCAAACCTGGAGAGGAGTTTAGAGCTCACTGAGCATGCTCAGGCTGGGGTCAGTAGTATTTAGGAGGGTGGAGGTGGGGAACTTCAAGACCCAGAAGTAGGTAGCTGGGTAACAGTTAGAAAAAGAGGTAAAGAGAAAAGTGTCAGGAAGCCTAGTCCTGACCTGGCACAACCTTGTAAATATGCCTATTTGGCTAATATTGGGGATGCAGGGCTAGGACTAGGATCACTATGGTAAAATCTTGCTCCTAGCAACCAGAAAAACGACTGCTGTAGGAAAGAAGGAAATAGGAGAGCAGGAAAGGCCAGACAGATGATGGTGGTAGGGGACTCTATAATTAGGTGGACAGACAGTGTCTTCTGTCACAGAGACCATGAATGCCAAACAGTGTGTTGTTTGCCAGGTACTCGGGTTTGGCATACTTTGGATAGGATAAACAGATTGCTGGGTGGGGCTAGGGAAAACCCAGCAGTCATGGTGCCCATTGTTACTAATGACAAAGTTAGAAGGAGGTGGAAGGTCCTTAAAAATGATTACAGGGAATTAGGAGAGCAGCTGAAGTGCAGGACCTCCTAGGTGGTGTTTTCAAAAATACTAATGGTGCCACGAGCATCACTGGAAAGACAGCAGGAACTTAGGGAGATAAATATGTGGCTTAGAAATTGGTGCAGGAAGGAGGGGTTTGAGTTCATGGAAAACTGGGCTAATTTCTTTGTCAGCTACAGGCTCTATGGTAGGGTCGGGCTGCACCTCAATGGGGAGGGTGCAACTGTGCTAGGGGTAAAAATGGTCAGACAGATGGAGGAGCTTTTAACCCCTTCACGACCATGGACGGATCTTTCCGTCATGGATCGTGTCCCGGTAAGCCCCGGCGGCGTGGATCGGCACACATATCAGCTGTTTTCAACAGCTGACATGTGTGCCTACATGTTCCGAGTGGAATCGCATTCCACCCGGAACATTAACCCCTTAGATCTCGCTGCCAAAGTCTGGCAGCGAGATCTATATGCACGCGGCCATGTTTTTTACTTACCGCCGCCCCCTCCGGACGTCACGTGAGTGATCACGTGACGTTCGGTGGTTGCCATCGTAGCACAGGGTCATGTGATGACGCCTGCTGCTATGAAGTTTCACTTTCATTCTTCCTCGGCACGGAGCAGAGGAAGAAAGAAAGTGACTATTTCTGCTGTTTACAGCGGTATAGCTGTGATCAGCAGATAGCGATCAGCAATCGGATTGCTGATCGCTATAGCCCCCTAGGGGGACTAGTAAAATAAAATAAAAAAGTAAAAAAAAGTTTTAAAAAATTAAAATAAAAACAAAAAACCTAAAAGTTCAAATCAACCCCCTTTCCCCCCATTGAAAATTAAAGGGTTAAAAAATAAATAAATATACACATATTTGGTATCGCCGCGTTCAGAAATGCCCGATCTATCAAAATACAAAATCAATTAATCTGATTGATAAACGGCGTAGTGGCAAAAAAATTCCAAACGCCAAAATTACGTTTTTTGGTCGCCGCAAGTTTTACGCAAAATGCAATAACAGGCGATCAAAATGTAGCATCTGCGCAAAAATGCTACCATTAGAAACATCAGCTCGAGACGCAAAAAACAAGCCATCACTGAGCCATAGATCCCAAAAAATAAGAACGCTACGTGTTTCGGAAAATGGCGCAAAACGTGCACCACTTTTATTGGACAAACTTCACACTTTTTTTGCAATTTTTCCACACTTGGATTTTTTTTGCTGCTTTCCAGTACACCATATGGTAAAACTTATGGTTTCATTTAAAAGTACAACTTGTCCCGCAAAAAACAAGCCCTCATATGGCAAGATTGACGGAAAAATAAAAAAGTTACGGCTCTCGGAAGAAGGGGAGCAAAAAACAAAAACGCAAAAACGGAAAGTGCCCCGGGGTTGAAGGGGTTAAACTAGGATCTGGGGGGAGGGAGGGTAGTTGTGCAAAAAAGGAATAGATAGAGTAAACAGAGAGAGTGAGACAATAGTGGTCAAGGTAGGTTTAGAGGGGCAAGAACAGGCAAGGAAAGTAGGGAGATGATTAATTAATGCATATATCCAGATTTTTCATTATCATTTATTATATGCTAACGACACTACTGAATATTTTAAACAAAGAGAATACCGGAGCACTTGCGCATTTCAAATAAATAATTTTATTACACACATATACTGACTTGAATAATAAAAAACATACATGACACTTAAAATTGAAGTGTGACGTTGAAGTTGGAGACTCTTATATCAACCATGGATTACAATGTGGTGGGCATTACGGAAACCTGGCTGGATGAGAGTCATGACTGGATTACAAATATAGACAGTTACACCACGTTCAGAAAGGACCGGAAAGACAAAAAAGGTGGATGGGTGTGTATATTTATCAAATCTAACTTTAAACCTGTGCTCAGTGATGACATTGGGTGGAGCTACAACAATGTAGAGTCAGTATGGGTAAATGTACACAGGGATGGCAATAATGGAAAGCTGCTAATTAGAGTTTGCTATAAACCTCTTAACATAGCAGAATAGGGAGAGGATGAAATTCTGCAACAAATTGAAAAGACAGCAAGTAATAATAATAATTGGGTCCTTATTATAGGGGATTTCAACTATCCAGACATTTAAGGTCCAGTCACACTAAGCAACTTACCAGCGATCCCAACAACGATAGGGATCGCTGGTAAGTTGCTAGGAGGTTGCTGGTGAGATGTCACACTGCGACGCTCCAGCGATCCCACCAGCAACCTGACCTGGCAGGGATCGCTGGAGCGTCGCTACACGAGTTGCTGGTGAGCTCACCAGCAACCAGTGACCAGCCCCCAGCGCCGCGTGGAAGATGCTGCGCTTGGTAACTAAGGTAAATATCGGGCAACCAACCCGATATTTACCTTGGTTACCAGCGCACGCAGCTACACGTGCAGAGAGCAGGGAGCAGCGCACACTGAGCGCTGGCTCCCTGCTCTCCTAGTTACAGCACACATCGGGTTAATTACCCGATGTGTGCTGCAGCTACATGTGCACAGAGCAGGGAGCAGCGCACACCGCTTAGTGCTGGCTCCCTGCTCTCCTAGTTACAGCACACATCGGGTTAATTAACCCGATGTGTCCTGCAGCTACATGTGCACAGAGCAGGAGCCGGCACTGACACTGAGAGCGGCGGAGGCTGGTAACAAAGGTAAATATCGGGTAACCAAGGACAGGGCTTCTTGGTTACCCGATGTTTACATTGGTTAGCAGCCTCCGCAGAAGCCGGCTCCTGCTGCCTGCACATTTAGTTGTTGCTGTCTCGCTGTCACACACAGCGATCTGTGCTTCACAGCGGGACAGCAACAACTAAAAAATGGCCCAGGACATTCAGCAACAACCAACGACCTCACAGCAGGGGCCAGGTTGTTGCTGGATGTCACACACAGCAACATCGCTAGCAACGTCACAAAAGTTGTTCGTTAGCAGCGATGTTGCTAGCGATGTTGCTTAGTGTGACGGGGCCTTAAGTGGGACATGGAATCTTTGGGTTGTGCTAAAAGCTGCAAGTTCTTATCTACAATTCAAGACAATTACCTCTCTCAGATGGTAAGGGTACCTTCACACTTAGCGATGCAGCAGCGATCCGACCAGCGATCTGACCTGGTCAGGATCGCTGCTGCATCGCTACATGGTCGCTGGTGAGCTGTCAAACAGGCAGATCTCACCAGCGACCAGTGAACAGCCCCCAGCCATCAGCGACGTGCAAGCGACGCTGCGCTTGCACGGAGCTGCCGTCTGGAAGCTGCGGAGACTGGTAACTAAGGTAAACATCGGGTATGGTTACCCGATGTTTACATTAGTTACCAGCGCACAGCTGTGTGCAGAGAGCAGGGAGCCGCGCACACTGAGCGCTGGCTCCTTGCTCTCCTACCATAGCTACAGTACACATCGGGTTAATTAACCCGATGTGTACAGCAGCTACATGTGCAGAGAGCCGGAGCCGGCAGCACAGGCAGCGTGAGAGCTGCAGATGTTGGTAACTAAGGTAAATATCGGGTAACCACCTTGGTTACCCGATGTTTATCTTGGATACAGCTTACCTCAGCTGTCAGACGCCGGCTCCTGCTCCCTGCTCGCTTCATTTGTCGCTCTCTTGCTGTCACACACAGCGATCTGTGTGTCACAGCAGGAGAGCGCCTTTGAAGAAAACGAACCAGGGCTGTGTGTAACGAGCAGCGATCTCGCAGCAGGGGCCAGATCGCTGCTCAGTGTCACACACAGCGAGATCGCTAATGAGGTCACTGCTGCGTCACAAAAAGCGTGACTCAGCAGCGATCTCGGCAGCGAGCTCGCTGTGTGTGAAGCACCCCTAAATGAACTGACCAGGGGAGATAATTTGCTGGATTTAGTCCTGTCAAATAGACCAGATATAATTTCAGATATACAGGTCTGGGAGTAATATGGCAGCAGTGACCATAATATGGTAACTTTCAGTGTACGCTAATATTCAATAAAATATTGAAAGGGGAATTTTAGGAAAGCTGATTTCAACAAATTAATGGAAGAGCTTAATCGTTTTGATTGGAACAATGTTATGGTAACTGGGGAAACTGAACATAAATGGGGCAAGTTGAAGGATATACAACTGAAGTCCTGTAAAACCTATGCCCTCTGGCAATAAAATGTCCAGGAATAAAAGTAAATCACTATGGATAAATAAGATAGTACAATGTATAATAAAACAAAGTGCATTTAAAACCTTTAAGGCTGAGAATACAGAAATAAAATTCTCAATAGGAAATGTAAAAAAGAAATCAAGCTAGCAAAGTTAGCTACTGAAATAAAAATCGCCAAAGACATTAAAATAAACCACCAATTTTTTTTTATAAATACATCAATACCAAAAGGAAAAAAAAGGATGGTATCGGCTCTATAAAAGGTTATATTAGAATAATTATAGAGGATAAAGAAAAGGCTGAGATAGTAAACTATTAAACAGGCACTTTTCACCGTGTTCAGCAACCAACTGACTGGTCCAAGGATCATTCAACAAGTCAAAAATCAAAGTCCTTCCCCCCCAATATAACTAATGCTGGTTCTGAGTAATTTAATATTGACAAATCTCCTGGGCCAGATGGCATATTGAGGGAACTGAGCTCAGTAATTGACAGACCGCTGTATCTTATCTTCTTAGACGCTTTTGTAAGAGGGCTGGTACCTCAGGATTGGAGAATAACTGACGTGGTAATGATATTTAAGAAAGGTAAGAGGGTGGATCCAGGCAACTACCGTCCGGTAAGTCTGACATCAGTGGTGTGCAAGGTTTTTGAGAGCATTTTAAGAGATGACATGCAACACTATATTAGAGAGAATAATATAAATGGTATATTCTCTAAATGGGCAGCAGTGGGTACTGCAGGGATCTGTGCTAGGACTGATTATTTTTAATCTTATTAATGACCTTGTGGATGGGATTGATAGTAAAGTGTCAATCTTTGCTGACGACATCAAACTATGTAAGATATTAAAAATGGACCTTAATAGTACAATATTACAAAACAACCTAGATAAGATGTCTGAATGGGCAGATACTTGGCAAATGAGATGTTCATAAATGTAAAGTAATGCAACTAGGATGGAGTAATCCTATTGCTGCCTATACATTAAATGGAAGTAAACTCGGGACTACAGAACAGGAGAAGGACTTGGGTATTCTGAGCAGCAGCACTCAATGTCAAGCACCAGCTGCAAAAGCAAACAAGATTTTAGGGTGTATAAAAAGAAAGATTAGATCCTGTGATCCCAACATATTACTACCCCTCTATAAATCACTTGTAAGGCCACATCTGGCATATGGGATCCAGCTTTGGGCTCCACATTTTCAAAATGATATTAAGAACTTAAAAGGTGGCTAACTAGATTATTGCAAGGAATGGATGGCTTCCCATATGATGAGAGGTTGAAAAAGTTGGCTTTGTTTAGCTTAGAAAAAAGACATCTTAGGTTCTATTCACATGACCGTCTCATTTTTGTGGACCGCAAAAAACTCATCTGTGTGGACGCTATTGCATCCGTGTGGCTACCAAATCCGTTCCGTTCCGCATACGGTCTGTTTTCCATCCATGTGCCTTTCATTTTTTGCGGACCGCAAAAAAATGGAAGGGGGGTTTGGGCCATAGATTTTCCCAGGATCCATGTTTGAATGTTTTACATCAAGCCCTGGTATTAGTCATGGGTTTGCATCTATCAGATACCCCCATTACTAATCCAGTCGTTGAACAAAGAAAAATAAATGTTATTTGCACAAACACCTCCCAACCTACATACCCCATTCACCAATTTATTCCAATTTTTTAAAAAAACGTCCGACTTAATCCATAGCATCCCACAACTTTTCCCAAATGCGAACCTGAAATACATCAAAAGAGAAAATTATTAAAGCAATAAAGACAACAGACAACCTCATTCACCAATTTATTCCCCTGCAAAATCCGTAATCCAGGTCTGACGTAATCCAATAAGGGGGTCCCACAACAATCCATACTCACTGTCCCAGTCAATGAAGAACAGAATGTTTCCCTATTGGCTGGAAAGCAGTGCAGTGACCTGAGGTGACTTCATGAAGTCAGCCCAGGTCACAGCGGGGGCTCACACAGCAGTGTGTGAGCAGCCGCGGGCCTGATGTTACGAGGTTAGCTCACTTCATTACCTGTGGCGATGAACTCCTCTGAACTTGTGACATCAGCGTTCGTCACTGAGTTCCATGAGTGCTGTGTTCCTACATCAAATATCGCAAGCAGCCATCGGCTGTGATGAGTGGTTACATTGCGGGCTCTTGCGATACTTCGTGTGAGAACACCTCGGTCATTGAACTCAGTGACGAACGCTGACATCACGGGGCGCCCGTGATGCTTGATTTAAGAACACCACGGTCATGGAACTCACTGACGAGCACTGATGTCACAAGTTCAGCGGAGTTCATCACCGCAGGTAATGAACTGAGCTAACCTCATGATGTCGGTGCTTGTCATCGCCACGGCTGGTCACACACTGCTGTGTGAGCCCCTGCGGTGACCTGGGCTGGGCAGGGGATTGGGACATTATATGATTATACTGCAGGGGCTCCCAAATATGGAAGCTTCCGTATTTTTTTTGCAGGCCCATTGACTTCTATTGATCCACGGTTCGCAATTTGCGGAACAGAATAGGACATGTTCCAAAAAAACGGATTGGGCACACGGACACAGATGACACAAGGAAACACTTCCATGTGTCATCCATTTTTATACAAAGCACATAGAAAAACACGGTCTTGTAATTTGGTCCACAAAAAAACGAAACAGATTGAACTATCTGAAAAAGTGGGTTTTGGGGCTCTTTTGTGTTGATCAATACATTGGCTAAACATCTCTTATATTCCTATTATTCATAGCAGTTATGCATAGTCCATTTTCATGTTTTCACTTTTTCAGATAGTTCATTGTATTTTTCAGTCTAGTATTCCCATAGCAGTTTTGCTATTCATCATTCCCATGTACATTGTGACTTGTGTACAACTCTTTATCCTATTGTATAGTTATGTTTTTGAGTCTTGCACCATGTTCACACCATTGGTGTTCCAGACATACATTGTTTAGTTAGTATGCACTTTTTGTCTGAGAACCCTGCCCCACCCATAGCCATTTGTTTTACTTCACATATATAGCTTGGTCCTTTGCTTCCCATACAGAGCAAGGTTTTTTTTAACATCAGGTGAGGTTACATGTAGGTTAGGAACCCCAAAAATAGAGATTACCTTGACGTTGGTTTTGGGGCTATTTTGCATTGATCAATACAATGGCTAAACATCTCTTATATTCCTATTATTCATAAAAGTTATTCATATTCCATTTTCATGTTTTTCACTTTTTCAGATAGTTCATTGTATTTTTCAGTCTAGTATTCCCATAGCAGTTTTGCTTTTCATCATTCCCATATACATTGTGACTTGTGTGCAACTCTTTATCCTATTGTATAGTTATGTTTTTGAATCTTGCACCATGTTCACACCATTGGTGTTCCAGAAATATATTCTTTAGTTAAAGGTAAAAATGATGCCCAATCCTCCTGATTCTCAGAGACAAAACATCTGAGATAAGTCTACAGATTCTGATTAGTGCGCTGAGCATGACCATTCGACTGGAGGTGGAAAGCCGAAGAGAAACACAACCATACCCCCAGACGAGTACAGAACACCTTCCAGAATTTTGAGACAAACTGTGAGATCACAATCCCCACCCGCTGCTCCTCATTTCCGGAGGAATAAGGCCAAAGCTTAAAGTGCAATTTACAGACCTTGCTGAAAGCCAAAAATTTGTCTCTACCCCCCTCAAAAAATGTCTAGCAGAGCAATTTTGGACTCAGGCTGGACCTGTCTACTAGCAGAATCTCCAAAGCCTCACATGTGATTTGATCAGCAGACATGTGGGGCTAACAGATGCGGATTGATCTACGATCCACCAGTGCCTACTTGCCACTTAGATTACGCTGTGAAAATGTGACAGCGAGATTTAAATGGCCATGGTGGAGATTGCATGTCCCCGTGATGTGATCACAATGATTGTCATGGTAGCTTGGGGTCATGTGATGACTAGAGTTGAGCGCGGTTCGTGGTTCGCGGTTCTCCAGTTCGCGGTTCGAGTGATTTTGGGGGGTGTTCTAGATTGAACTAGAACTTGAGCTTTTTGCTAAAAGCTCGACAGTTCGAGTTACGTTCGAGAATAGTTCTATCAGCAAAAGCGTGGCTTTTTACAGCTACAGTGTGCAAGAAGACATCGCTGGCAGCTTGCCAGAAGCTGGTAACCAAGATAAACATCGGGTATCCAAGCAAAGCGCTTTGGTTAGTAACCCGATGTTTATCCTAGTTACGTGTGCAGGTAGCAGACACTTCCCTGCTCAGCTCGCTCCGCCCCCTCCTGCACGCGGCATTTACACACACACACACACACACACACTCACTTGTCCCCAGCCATGCAGTCCACGACACTGACGTCCTCAGCGCCACATGGCCCCGCTAGGCTCCACCCACTTCGCACTCCGCTGCCAGCACACATAGCCCCGCTAGGCTCCGCCCACCTGTCACTCTGCACACATGGTCCCGCTAGGCTCCACCCACCTGGCAATCTGCACACATTACCCTGCTAGGCTCCGCCCACCTGGCACTCTGCACACATGGTCCCGCTAGGCTCCGCCCACCTGGCACTCTGCACACATGGTCCCGCTAGGCTCCGCCCACCTGTCACTCTGCACACATGGTCCCGCTAGGCTCCGCCCACCTGGCACTCTGCACACATTACCCCGCTAGGCTCAGCCCACCTGGCACTCTGCACACATTACCCCGCTAGGCTCCACCCACCTGGCACTCTGCACACATGGCCTCGCTAGGCTCCGCCCACCTGGCTTTCTGCACACATTACCACGCTAGGCTCCGCCCACCTGGCACTCTGCACACATGGTCCCGCTAGGCTCCGCCCACCTGTCACTCTGCACACATAGTCCCGCTAGGCTCTGCCCACCTGGCATTCTGCACACATTACCCCGCTAGGCTCCGCCCACCTGGCACTCTGCACACTTGAGGTGCCCTCAGTTTTGGATTACCAGCCAAGGTGAAGCTGCCAGCTGTGGTCTGCAGGCTGCAGCCGTCTGCTTTACCCTAGCTGGCTACAAAAATAGGGGGAAAACCACGTCATTTTTTTTGGCTAAACACAAAGCTAAGCACCCCTTAGTGCCACATGAAAGGCACCAAAGGGTGCAAAATTACAAAATGCAGGAGAGTGGGACATTATGTGTCTTTCTGCCATTATAATGACAGAAAAGACTGATATGAAGTGTACAAGCACAAAAAAAAAATCACCAGAGTGCTCTACGCTGTGAAAAGCAGTAGAAAATGGCACTGGAGTGAACATGTGACCGCCTCATGTAGATTGAAGCTATGGATCTGTACCGCCCTGGGGGCTCGGCTACTCTCCGCCGCGCCACTCGGATCCGGGCTCGGGTTGTCGGTGGCTCGAGCGCCTCCGGACCGGGGGCCATGTCGCTCTGGAAAGGGTGGGGGGGGTTTGATTGTTTGGTTTGGGGTGAACCGGTTTCACGGCCGGAGCCGCGATGACTGGTAACAGTTCGTCATGCCACCCACGGGTCGTGGTGAGGTGATGGGCACCACCGCTGCGGTGAGGGTGCGGGGGCTCGTCCAGGATCGGTGGTGGGTCGCAGCTAGGTGTTGACCCCTCCGTAGGTAGGGGGTTTGTTGGTCCCGGGGCCAGGTGGCAGGAGCGGGGGGTTGCAGGACACAGGGGCTCGCTTGCAGCGCGGTGCCTGATGGCACTGGTGTACTCACGATTAAACCACACAGAGTCAATGGTAAACCAAGTTCGGTGTAGATCGGTGCCCGCAGCCGGCTGCGTGTGTCCCCAGTGAGGTTGGTGATGTCGCCTTTCTCCTGCACCTTTAAATTTGCTATAGTGACTCCTATGCTTCAGCAACGGTAGTCCGCTCCCCGGCTTTTGGGTACCGGAGGAGCCCTTTTGCCCGCAGGCGCTCGCCCTTTGGATCTCTGGCCCTAAGCGGTGGCTCTTATCCGGAATCGGTGGGCTGTTGCCGTCTATCGGGACTTTGGGTTGGAATGAACCCCTGAGGTCCAGACCGCAATTAGTAGATTTGTCTGAGCCCGGTTGCTTCTGGGCTAGAACGGGGTCTGAGTACCCTGCCTGGTGCTCCGGTTGACTTGTTAGCTCCCCAGTTCGGGTCCGAAGGGTCACCACCCTCTTCTCGATCCCTACGGTTCCGCAGTTCAGTCCCTGACCGGACTCCTGCAGACGGCCACCACCGTCTGCCTGCCTGACCGTTCCAAGGGGTCCTAGGCTCCGTCCTAGGCCCCTGACTCTCAGCTCGCCACTTTTACTCCTCTCACTACTCCTCTCCCCACTCGACTCACTTGTCCTTTCCCTGCCTCAGGCCAGCAGACTCCTCGGAGGGCGTGCCTATCTGCCTGGCTCCGCCCACCTGGTGTGCCTTGCTAGACCTGAGGGAGGACTTGTTGGCTGCTGGTGCCTGACTGGGGTGGGGGTGTGTGTGCTGTTGTGTGTTATTACCTGTGACCCCTGGGGGTCCAGGGCATCACAGATCCTGGGTAAATTTATGTATTTTCCCTCCTTCAGTTTTTTTGCAGTACGCAAACAAACGGAAGGCACACGGATGACAAACGGATGACATATGGACCATATATGGAACAGAAATGGATGCCACACGGATGCACCCATAAAAAAAACTGTTTTTTGTGGACCGCAAAAACGGATCGGTCGTGTGAATGTAGCCTTATTCTGATCTGCCGTTTCTAAACAGCAGGCAGAAATAAGTAAATAGCGACCCCAGCGTCAGAAAATCTCCGGGTTTCAGGGGGTAGCTGAGACCCTGGAGATCATGATTTAGGCCGTTTTTTCCGGTCCCCGCTCACGTGATCACCAGTATACACCGTATACCGATGATCACGTTACAGTAAATGACAGCGTCGGTAACAAAATATTTATCTCCCATCTGGCATGAACAAACATGATAAATCTCCTCCCTGGTCCCCTCCGGTCCCCCGGTGTCGCCAAAGTGCCCCCCCTGACCCTCTCCCGGAAATCCAAGATGGCCGCGCGCACAGCAGCTCGCCGGCCGCATTCACCCTACTCCTCTGATTTCTGTCGCATGTGCCATGACACATGCGACAGAAAACTCCTCCCCAGGCCCTGCCAGGTCACCCCCTATAACCCTACCGGTGTTCCCCGGTGTCCCACGGTACCTGTGCAGCGTTGATCCCCCGCGGCCCTCTCCTTCACAATAGACGCTGCCGCATGCACAGAGCGGCTGTCAGCTCAGCTTCCTGTGTTCAGACACAGTGAGTGGTGGTTATGCATCTGTAGGCTAAATGGGCGGCATGGTGGCTCAGTGGTTAGCACTGCAGTCTTGCAGCACTGAGGTCCTGGGTTCAATTCCCACCAATTACACCATCTGCAAGGAGTTTGTATGTTCTCCTCGTGTTTGCGTGGGTTTCCTCCGGGTACTCTGGTTTACTCCCACACTCCAAAGACATACAGATAGGGAATTTAGATTGTGAGCCCCAATGGGGACAGTGTTCCCAATGTATGCAAAGCGCTATGGAATTAATAGCGCTATATAAATGAATAAATTATTATTATTACTGCCATGCCCTGCTCATGAGGTAAGAAACATAGTTGATCAGGAGAGCTATATATTACATTTCCAAATGGAGGTATTTGATTTTATAGTTGCCCTGCTGAACGACTACCAAACATGAGAGTCCGTTATACGCCACAAGAAAACACATCTAAATAGCGAGCTCTGTTTAGTATTCATTCAGCTGGATAACTGGACTTAAAGGGGTATTCCATCTCCAAGATCCTATCCCCAATATATAGTAGGGGGAATAGCAATAATACCAGCAAATACCAATATTTGGAAATGTAGAATAGTTCTCCTGATTAGGCATGCCCTTACCTCATGAGCAGGGATTGCAGCTTTGGTAGCAACCGTTACGACATGGACTCTGCTGCTGTGGACCCGGGGAGAGTGAGTGCAGATTCATTGCACCCACACTCCTCACATGGAGGGTCTGCACTCCTAGAAAATGGGGGATACGTTCTCTGAGTGTCTCCCCCCATATTCTAGACGGTCCAGAGTCGTCGTGGGACCCCCTTATTTTTTTTCTTACAATAAATTGGTGAAAGAGGAATTGTTTTGGGGATTGTTTTTTCAAATAATTTTTTTTTGTTGATTTTTTTTGTTAGTACTGACAGTTTATGATGTCGGGTACCTGATAGACTCCATGACATCACAAACTGCTGGGCTTGATGTCAGGTGACTTTACAGCTAGTATTAACCCCATTTATTACCCTGTTTGCCACTGCACCAGGGCACGGGATGAGCTGGGGTGAAGCGCCAGAATTGGCGCATCTAGTGGATGCGCCACGTCTGGGGTGCCTGCGGCCTGCTATTTTAGGCTGAGAAGTATACAAGGCACTCCCAAGATGATTTGAAGAAATATTTATTGATGTGCGTGACAAAAACGTTTTCGGTCCTATGTGGGTCTTCCTCAGTAGCACATGTGTGAGGGAACACGCTGTGTGGGCTGTCAGACACAGAATCCACCGCTGTATGGCTTTGGAACCTGAAGTGCACCCTAATATCTCCTAGACGCATATATAGGAAGTGCCATTCTCTTCTTGCTATTTTTAGGCTGTGAAGGCCCAATAACTATGGACCTTCCCACCCTGAGAATACCAGACCACAGCTGTCCGCTTTACCTTGGCTGGTGATCCAATTTAGGGGGACCCTACTTTTTTTTTGTAATTATTAATATTTATAAAATAATTATAAAAAAAGAGCCTGGGGTGACCTCCACATTGGATCCCCAACCACGGTAAAGCTGCCAGCTGTGGTTTTCAGGCTACAGCCGTCTGCTTTACCCTAGCTGGCTATCAAAAATGGGGGGAAACAATGTCATTTTTTTTAACTATTTTTTAAATAGAAAAATTAATGGGCTTCCCTGTATTTTGATTGCCAGCCAAGGTAACGCCAGGCAGATGGGGGTGGCAACACATAGCTCTCTGCTTTATCTGCACTGAGAATCAAAAATATCGCGGAGCGCTACGTCATTTTTTTTAAAGATTTATTTTTACAGCACTGTCATGTGAGGCAATCAAAATACAGGGAAGCCCTTTTTGTTTTTAGTTATTTAAATATGGGCTCCCACTGCATTTTTTGTATTGCTAGCTAAGTGTATTCCAAGCAGCTACTGGCTGCTAACCCCCACTGCTTGGTGTTACCTTCACTGGCAATGGAAAATCCACGGAAGCATTTTTTATTTTTTTTGCCAAAAAACTACAAAAAAAAAATGACGTGCGCTTCGCCATATTTTTGTATGCTAGCCAGGTACAGCAGGCAGCTACGGGCTGCCCCCAACCCCCAGCTGCCTATTTGTACCTGCCTGGGAACTACAAATATAGGGAAGCCCTTTTTTTTACTTAATTCATGAATTCTATGAAATAATTTAAAAAAAAAACAAAACGACGTGGGCTTCGCCCCATTTTTGTGTCCAGCCGGGTACAACTAGGCAGCTGGGGATTGGAATCCACAGCACAGGTTAGCCCGAGGTTTCTGGGCCCCACTGCTGCGAATTGCAGTCCGCAGCCGCCCAAGAAAATGGCGCTCTCATAGAAGCGCCATCATCTGGCGCTGTATCCAACTCTTCCAACAGCCCTGAAGCCGGGTGGCTTGTTGGGTAATCATGAGTTAATACTGGCTTTATTTTACTAGCTAGTATTAAGTCAGAGATTCTTAATGTCAGGCAAGTTTGACCCGGCCATTAAGAATCTCCAAGAAAGGGTTAAAAAAAAAACACCACACAGAAAAAAAATACTTTAATAGAAATAAATACACAGACACACGTAGAGACCATGTGTGTTACCATGATGGTAACCCGGACATTTTACGATTCGCAGGCCTCAAGAGGGTCACAATCCCTCCTCAGGGGGGTGATTTACAGAAATTATTATTACAGATAGAGGCAAAACTAATAATAAACTATGGAGTGCAGGGTGACCTAGGTTTGAATGACCGTGTCGATCTTGCAATATTTTTGTGATAATTGAACTCCCATTTTCTTCTTTCCTGTACCTCGTGTCTTGGTTTTTTAATGTAAATATCATGATGTTTTGTATTTGCATGCATGGTTCATGTAGTTTTAATGTCATGTCATTCCCCATTGTTTTTAACGTGGTTGTGACGTAACCTGTATGCACTCCTATAAAAGGGGTAGTGTTCTACTACCACATGTGGACCCGTGGAAGCCTAATTAATAGGCGAAACGGCCGTCGTCCATAGCAGGAGCTGGCATACAGCTTGCCTCCAGCTTTTTACCTTGCACCTGTCTGAATAAAGTTTCCAGCACAGCGAAGGAGTGCGGTCCTCTTTCTTACCTTATCATCATTCTTGGATCTTGTTTTGTGACGCGCACGCCGTTCAGGACTGAATCACCGGCAAGTAAATACCCTGGGCATATGTGGTACCGCAGGTGACAGGCAGTGGTGCACGACCATTCTTCATTTGTGCATATTTCCCACATGTCTACTTTACATCAGCACAATTTTGAGATAAAAAAAATTATAAGGAAGTTATAGGGGTTCAAAGTTTATGAGCAATTTCTCATTTTTACAACAAAATTTACTAAGCCACTTTTTTTAGGGACCACATCATATTTGAAGTGACACCATTCCAAAAATGGCTCCCCTCAGGCCACTCAAAACCATATTCAAGAAGGTTATCAACCCTTCAGGTGCTTTACAGGAACTAAAGCAATGTGGAAGGAAAAAAATGAACATTTTACTTTTTGCAATACAAATGTTAATTTAGCATTAAATATTGCATTTTCACAAGGGTAGCAGGATTAAATGGACCCCAAAATTTGTTGGACAATTTCTTCTGAGCACACAGATACCTCATATGTGGCGAAAAACTACTGATTGGGCGCACGGCAGGACTAGGAAGGGAAGGAGCGTTATTTGACATTTTGAACAGAAAATTTGCTGGAATCGTTGGCCACACCATGTTGCGTTTGGAGAGCTCCTGCTGTGCAGAAACAATGGAGCTTCCCCACATGTAACCCCATTTTGGAAACTAAACCCCCCATGGCATAAATCTAGTTGGGTAATGAGCACTTTGAACCCTCACGTGCTACATACATTGAGCCATAAAAACAAAAATGTTATTTTAGGCTCAATTTTTAATTTTTTACAGGGGTAACAGGATAAAATGGACTGCAAAATGTGTTGGGAAATTTGTCCTGAGCACGCTGATACCTCATATGTTACAGAACACCCCTGTTTGGGCGCACGGCAGGGCTCATTTGATTTTTTAAACCGAAAATTAGCTGGATTCGTTAGCCACACCATGTTGCGTTTGGAGAGCCCCTGATGTGAAGAAACAGTGGAGCTCCCCCACATGTGACCCCATTTTGGAAACTAGACCCCCCGTGGCATAAAAATAAATCAGGACGCACGCACGGATGTGCTGCAAAAAGGTGGGGGGACTAGGTGGGATGGAAAAGAAGTCCTGTCTAAAGTCGAGTACGGCTGCAGGACACTTGCTGATCAGGTACCTAATTGTTCAAGTTTTGTCTTTTTTTTTATTTGGGGTGCACAAAAAAAGCAAAAACTCGAGCAATTATGTAACTGACCAGCCAATCAAGTAGTTGATCAGCTCTTGGCAGCAAGCAGGTGGGGGGGTGCAGAGGGAGTGGGAGGTGGGATTGGGGATAGTTAGAAAAGGGCCACAAACAATACTTGCGGGATGAATCAGAACAGCAGCAGGATCACAGGAAAGATGGAGGCATATTGATGAGGCAGCAGATGGGGGGCAGCGGCAAATGAAGGAGCAGCAGATAGGTGGAGCAGCAGTGGATGTGAGAGGGCGGCGGCGGCACACAGAGACAGACACACAAAGACAGAGACACACTGAGAAAGACACAGAGACACACAGAAACTGACACACACAAATACATAAAGACATGGTACTGCATTACTGCTGTATGAAAAAATGTGATTTTTAGTTTATGTATTGGCTAATGCATGTAAGCCTGGCACCAACGGCAAGGTAATCGCTATAATCCGGGCACCTAACTTAAATGTCACTATCTAGGTTAAAAACATCCGTGTCTGGGCAGCTAGACTAAAAAATTTAACTTGAAATGCCACAATTTGAACTAACCTTGGACTACCTTGCCGTTGGTTCCGGACTTACATGCATTGGCCAATACATAAACTAAAAATCTAATTTTTTCATATAGCAGTAATGCAGTACCAGAGTTCCCCTATACATTGTTGGCTTTTTAGTGTGCAGCTGTATGCATCTTATAGAGACACACACAGAGACACACTGAGATAGAGACACACAGAGACAGAGACACACAGACACACAGAGAAAGAGAAACATTGACACACAGAGACACAAACGGAGACACAGATACGCAGACACAGAGACAGACTCAGAAACAGACACAGAGACAGACACAAATAGACACATACAGAGAGACACACAGAGACACATACACAAAGTGTTTTGCCAAGTATTTAAAGGGATCGGATACGGCTTTAAAGAAGGCAATTAATTTTATAATGATTAAATGATTACAGAAAATAGGAAATAATATGATATTGCGTACACTTTTGCTTAATATAAATCACAAAGTTAAAGTACTTACATTACACACTACATCAAAAAGAACTTCACCAGGAGCTACACGCATCATCTGCCTGGAAATATCAGTTGTGAGAAGCAAAATAGCGAAGACAGATAAATTCCTGGGATCCATACTGTGGTGTAAATGGGAGTCCCGTCCATGGGTAAACAGGCTTCTGACTGCACTAATCTTCACCAGTCTATATCTTACTATATGTTACTCTAATAGGTTCCATTTGTCCAATATAGTATCCCTCTTCTGAGTGGCCAACTCTTCAGATGTCAGTCTAAACCAGACAAATACGTCACCGGATGAGACATGCCAAAGGCTCCTGGTTTCAGATATTTTCCCATACTATAAACACACGTACATTCTCAGTAAACATTGATAAGAAAACCATGTGGTACTGAGTGATACTATAAACATGTATTTTCTCACTAGAACTATAATTCCAGGTGTCCGGGAATATTACAGAAAAACAAGCTAATAGAAACTATAACTCTTGTAGTTTAATATCTTAAAGGGTTTCTTAAATACAGACTTCCAATATGGATTCCTGATGGCCACTATGTTAGCACTACACACAGAGACAGATACACACAAACACACACAGGAGGTACACACACTGAGACACACAAAGACACACAGACCACAGAGAAACACAGAGACACACAGACAAAAAGAGAGAGAGACACACACACCAACACACACACACCAACACAGACACACACACACACACACACACACACAGAGATCGAGACAGAGACAGATACACAGAGACAGAAGGACAAAGACACACAGAGATAGCCAAAGAGACAGAGACACACAGACACACAGAGACAGACACACAGAGACAGAGACAGAGACACACAGGCTCATAGAGACAGACACACATATATGCACATACAGACAAAGACAAAGAGGCAGAGACACAGAGACAGACAGAGCTACGGAGACACGCACATAGAGACACACACAGAGACACAGACACAGAGACACGCACAGACACAGAGACAGACATACATAGAGACAGACACACAGAGACATACACACAGAGACAAAGACAGAACTACACAGAGAGACACACACAGACACACAGAGACAGAGACCAACAGATACAGACACATAGAGAGACACACAGACACACACAGAGACACACAAAAATACACACTCACAAACAGACTCAAACAGAGACACACAGACAGACCCACACAGGAACACACAGAGACTAACTGACACAGACACAGAGACAGAGACACACATAAATAGACACACACAGACACAGAGTTAGGCCCCTTTCACACACCAGGTTTTTGCCGTCAGTCACAATCTGTCGAATTTTGAAAAAAATGAATCCGGCGACTGATGATGCTGGATCCGTTTTTTTCTCATCAACTTGTATTAGCAACAGATTGCAACAGATGGCCTCACGTTTCATCCATTGTTCTACGGATCTGTCAAAAATTGTTTGTCTGGCGGACGGAGACGATGGACAAAGTAACGTTTTTTGTCTACGTCGAAAATTAGCCAGCCAGCCCCCAATTAGGAAAGGTAAAAGCACTGTATTCAGTAGCCAATAACGTTTGGGATATGTCTAAAAACGGAAGAAACGGATGAAAAAATGGATCCGTCTCATCAGTTTTTTCACAATCTGCGACGGTTCCGTCGATCCCTCAAGCCAACGGATTGTGACTGACGGCACAAAAATTGATGTGTGAAAGGGGCCTACACACACACAGAGATACAGAGAGAGAAACACACAGAGACAGACACACACACAGAGACAGACACACACAGAGACAGACAAACACAGAGACATGCACGCACAGAGACAGACACAGACAGAGTCACACAGAGTCAGACACGCACACTTAGTGACACACAGACAGACACAAACAAACATACAGAGAGACACACACACACACACAAACGCACAGAGATAGACACACAGCAAGACACACAGAAACAGAAGAGACACACAGAGACACACACAGAGCCAGACACAGACACACAGAGACAGATACACAAATGGAGACACACAAAGACCAAAGACAGGCATGCACAGAAACTCACAGAGACAGACACAAACAGAGACACACAGAGTTGGACACACACACAAACAGACACATAGAGACAGACACATACAGAGACAGACACACACAGAGACACAGAGACAGACACATAGACAGAGAGATGGACACAGAGAGACAGGCACACAGAGACAGAAAAACACACACAGAGGCAGACACACATAGATAGAAACACACAGCGACAGACACACCCACAAAGACACACAGAAACACAGAGACAGACATACAGAGACACACAGAAACAGACTCAGGGATAGAGACAAAGAGACAGACACACAGAGACCTACGCACACAGACACACAGAGAAAGGGACACAGAGACAGAGACACACAAAGACACAGACACACATTAGAGACAGAGACAAACAGAGACAGACACATATAGAGACAGAGATACTCAGAGACAGAGACACACAGATAGAGACACAGACAGACTCAGGGACAGATACACACAGAAAGAGACACACAGACGGCACACACAGATACACACAGTGACAGACACAGAAAAGAGACACACAGAGAGAGACAAGCACAGAGACAGACAAGCACAGAGACAGACACATACAGATACACACAGAGACAGACACACACACACAGAGACAGACTCAGGAACGGAGACACACAGAGACCGACACAGACACAGACACACACACAGTGACAGACACACTCAGAGAAAGAGACACACACACACAGACACACATAGAGACAGAAACTTATAGACAGACACACGGAGACACACAGAGACGGAGACACAGAGAGAGAAACACGGAGAGACATACTGAAACAGAGATACACAAAGACACACAGAGACAGAGAAACAGAGACACAGAAACAGAGACATAGAGACACACAGAGACAGATACACACAGAGACAGAGACACATACAGAGAGACACACACAGAGACACACACACAGTCACACTGAGACACATACACACAGAGACAGACATAGACAGAGACACACACAAAGAGATAAAGACAAACAGAGACAGACACATGGACAAAGACACACAGAGACAAAGACACACAGAGACAGCCAAAGAGACAGAGACAGATACATACAGACAGACACACAAAGACAGACACACAGAGACAGAGATACACAGGCACACAGAGACAGACACACACAGTCGCACACACAGAGATAGAGACACCCAGAGAAGCAGAGACACTGTTATGGTATGGCTAGCTGATAGACTAATAGATGGAGAACTATGCCTATCAGAAGTCAGGGTCCACCGTGCAGTGATGTCATGGCTGCTGCTGGTAGATAAGGGCCTGAACTGCAACTAGGCAAATGCTACTGTGAAGCCCCGCAGGTGTTGCATCGGTGCATACCTTCAGGGACTCCACGTAGCTGGTGCTGGTCACAGGTAGGAGATCTTCTTCTTGTCGTGACGCCACTCTCAGTATTGCGGCCAGTAGGGACCGCCACTGCAGGTTGAGGGTCGCCTGGGGCTGATGGTATGTGCAGTTAGTTGGAATAGCCTCCTGAGAGTGAGGCAAGCCCCAGGGCCCGATGTAGGTGCGTAGTACCACAAGTCGCAGAATGACTCACACAGGCAGAGCTGTCTTTCAAGGGCTTTACTCACATTTGATGGCAGGGTGAGTAGCCCGGGCGTAGCTGGGATGAACCAGATGGGAACCAGGTATCCTTCAGGCTGACTTTATGAGGGTGACTACTGACTCGCCTTCCTTAGCCCTTGGTGGTTTGGGGTGACCCCGACTTTGAGTCCCTATGGGGGTCACCCAGGGAAGATGCTGCAGCCTCTCTCCCCCTTTTGTTTGCCGTTTGCTTGTTCCCCGGACCAGGCCACTCCAGCTGCTTGCCTCCTGTGACCTATGGGCCCTCACTGCGGTTACGTGGCTGCGGCTTTTGTGGTGTTGTGGTGTGGGCTTTGAGAGCCCCACACCGGCAGGTTTAGCAGAAGAAAGCTGGATCTATCTTCGCTTCGGGATCTGCCGCCCGGTTGGGCCTGGTGCTCTCTAGCAGTCTCCTTACTTCCCACTCCGTGCTTTCTCTCTAGCTGAAGCTGGCTTTCAGGTAGCACTCCTAGTTGACCGTTCTCCCCCGTCAGTAGCCACTGCGCGGGCGCTGTTAGACAGCAACAGCCCCACAGGTCTGCTCCTCACTGAGCCCTCTGGAGTTCTCTGCTCTAACTGACTCACTGCTCCTCCTCTCCTGTTCTTGCCTACGCCACCTAGCAACCAGACTCTCTTACCACACCCCTTGAGAGGAGATGGAGGCTTTTGGCCCCCTCCACTATTCCAGTGAAGGTCAAGGCTTTTCCCCCTCCTGGGATCCCCAGGGGTCCTCTCATGGGTACATGTGTGAGACCTGATCACTATGCGCCTGTGTTCCACACCCCTGTCAGCCTTCTGGATTACCTGTGTTGTACTGTCCCCAGCATGGGTGCAGTACTCAGTGGTGCCTGACCAGGTCAGGGGCGCCACATTCCCCCTTAGTTATCACCAGCACGTCCTCGGGCTGCAAGACAACATTTTAAAATGCATAAAACATTAAAACATGTAAAACATTTTTAAAAGCACCAGGTACCATACATCACCACCCTCCACCCACAAGTCCGTTAACCCACCCAAAACCCTTTCACGTTGGCCGCGACTTCAGCCACTTCTGGCAGGATGTAGAGGCGGCTTACATGGGCTGGTGGTTTTCAGGGTATACCTGGCCTGGTGGATCCGCGCCTTCAGCTTCTTCTGGCAGGATGCAGAGGCGGCCTCCACAGTTGGTGCTGACCAGGTACCCTCTTTGTGGTGGTGAGCCAAGGCCCCATAAACAGGCGTGCTCTCTGGTTGCAGGGGAGCCAAGGCCCTATATACGGATGGCTCCTCCTGGTTGCAGACGAGCCAAGCCCCTAAACAGGCTGACTCTGGTGGCGGTGGTGCCCTCTGGTGTAACTATTTACACTGCTAGAGTTTGTGGCTATAGCCAGTTCATAGCCTTAAGGTTTATGGTTTTTCTCACAATAGTTTTTGTGGGCACATGCTTAAACTTGAGAACGTTGCAAAACAAACTGGTCAAAACTTTAACTTTCTAACTGCTGTACTTCTTACTTTTCTTTACTCCTCTTTACCAGGGCTTGGGCCTGCTGGGCTGCGGCACCTGTTGCTTTCTGGCTCTTTGTCGTCGTCGGTGGTAGTTTCATCTGTAGGTTCCTTGTCTTTTCTTTCTTGATCTTCATCTGTGTCTTTATCTCTGTCTTTTCTTTCTTGTAGCATGGGGTGGCTGTAAGGTTTGCTGGTGCATAGTGCTACGTCAAGCGCATACAATCCTCTTTCGCCTTCATGCATAGTGAATTGTACTGAATCCCCCATCTTTAGGTTTCTGCCAGGGTGTCCTCTAGGCAGATTAGCTCTGACGTCCCTTCTGTTGACAAATATCCCTTCTTTGATACCAGGGGCTACAATAAAGCCGTATCCGCTTTTCAAGTTGAAATCCTCCACTACTCCTCTGCAAAGGGGTCCTCTGACCTGGGCTCTGGACCTTCTCAGTAACCTTTTCTCCTGTAGGTCTCTGGCTGCAACTTCTCTCTGCTCTGGAGACTGTGGTGCAGGGGACAACGTTGTTCTATTGCGACGCCTTGTCTTGCGGCCTGAACTCTGCGTGGTACAGCTTGCAAACTCCCAGGTGAGACTTTTAGGCAGATCTTCTTCTGCAGATGGTGTCAGGTCTTCCTCATCCCAACGGGAATAGGGTAACATCTCCGGCTCTGGGTATGGCTCTGGAGTCAGCTCCTCAGCTTCCTGGCCTCCTCTCCCCCTTAGTTCTTCTTGGCACTCCTTTGGTGGCAGTGCTGGGGATGGGCTTTCTTCAGCTGGTCTGGGCGGTGAACTCTCTGGCGCGGCTGCAGGGGTTGCCTGAATCTCCTTGGGGGTATGCGGAGGGAGCAGATACCGATCCACCATCTCTTGTGGGAACTGGGCCTCTAGGTCAGCCTTCAGCTTCCAGTATTCGGGGTCCTCTCCTATCAGGGTCTTCCTAGCAGGGACCTCTCTGGACTGGGGAGCGGTGTCTGCTCTGGCCTTGCAGGCCGGGGTAAACGATGAGGTAATCTCTTCTTGGCGGGCCGCGCCTGGCATGGCGGCGGCCTGGTCTTGGCGGGCCGCGCCCTGGATGGCGGCGGCCTGGTCTTGGCGGGCCGCGCCCTGTATGGCGGCGGCCTGGATCGGCGTCGCAGCTGCGATGGGGTCTGTGCAGGCTGGGCTGGGCATCGCTGCAGGGACCGGGTCTTGGTGGGCCGAGCAGGGCATCGCTGCGGCGGCCGGGGCTTGGCGGGCCGCACCTGGCGTGGCTGCGGCCTGGTCCAGCACCTCACTTGCGGCGCGGACGAGCGTTGCTGCGGCGGTGGGGTCTCGGCGGGCCGGGCCTAGCAGGGCGGCGGCCTGGGTCAGCGTTACGCCTGCGACGCGGATGAGGGTCGCGGTGGCAGCCGGTTCTTTGCGGGCCGGACTGGGCGTTGCTGCAGGGACCGGGTCTTGGTGGGCCGAGCAGGGCATCGCTGCGGCCGCTGGGGCTTGGAAGGCCGCACCTGGCGTGGCTGCGGCCTGCTTCAGCGTCGCCGCACCGGACGCCTCTTCGGGGACCGCGGGCGTGGCAGCAGGGGTCGGGGCATCCGGGCCGGCAGGGGCAACACTGGACTCACCCATCGGTAGCAGCATCGGGGTCTGAGTCGTCACCGCCCGGTCTGGCACTCGGTGCGCGGCTCTCTCCTCGTAGGCCCGAACCGCCGCGGTCATCCATAGAAACTCCTCGCGTCCCTCTCTGATCAGCCTTCCGACCCTGGCTTCCAGTTGATCGCAGAACTCGGCGAGCTCCCGACACCACCAGGCAGCGGAGCCTGGCTCTGGGTCTCTGCACTCAGACGCCATTTTCTCTAGCAAGCTGCTGGCTTCTCTTCTGCTCCGCCGTCTCCGGACGCTTCCGCTCTCATAGCTGGCAAGGTCAGACCTCTGCAGGGGATCTCTGGGTAGCCACACCTCTTCGTGGGCGGTAACTTCTTCCAGCGCGGGCTGCTGTTGTTTTTCAGCGCGCTTTTCATGGTGGCAATATGGCGGCGCTTCCAATTTTTCAAGCGGACCGCCCAGGCACATGGTCACCTGTCTGGACAGGTCTAGTCCTTATCCTGTTCGTGACGCCAGATGTGAAGCCCCGCAGGTGTTGCATCGGTGCATACCTTCAGGGACTCCACGTAGCTGGTGCTGGTCACAGGTAGGAGATCTTCTTCTTGTCGTGACGCCACTCTCAGTATTGCGGCCAGTAGGGACCGCCACTGCAGGTTGAGGGTCGCCTGGGGCTGATGGTATGTGCAGTTAGTTGGAATAGCCTCCTGAGAGTGAGGCAAGCCCCAGGGCCCGATGTAGGTGCGTAGTACCACAAGTCGCAGAATGACTCACACAGGCAGAGCTGTCTTTCAAGGGCTTTACTCACATTTGATGGCAGGGTGAGTAGCCCGGGCGTAGCTGGGATGAACCAGATGGGAACCAGGTATCCTTCAGGCTGACTTTATGAGGGTGACTACTGACTCGCCTTCCTTAGCCCTTGGTGGTTTGGGGTGACCCCGACTTTGAGTCCCTATGGGGGTCACCCAGGGAAGATGCTGCAGCCTCTCTCCCCCTTTTGTTTGCCGTTTGCTTGTTCCCCGGACCAGGCCACTCCAGCTGCTTGCCTCCTGTGACCTATGGGCCCTCACTGCGGTTACGTGGCTGCGGCTTTTGTGGTGTTGTGGTGTGGGCTTTGAGAGCCCCACACCGGCAGGTTTAGCAGAAGAAAGCTGGATCTATCTTCGCTTCGGGATCTGCCGCCCGGTTGGGCCTGGTGCTCTCTAGCAGTCTCCTTACTTCCCACTCCGTGCTTTCTCTCTAGCTGAAGCTGGCTTTCAGGTAGCACTCCTAGTTGACCGTTCTCCCCCGTCAGTAGCCACTGCGCGGGCGCTGTTAGACAGCAACAGCCCCACAGGTCTGCTCCTCACTGAGCCCTCTGGAGTTCTCTGCTCTAACTGACTCACTGCTCCTCCTCTCCTGTTCTTGCCTACGCCACCTAGCAACCAGACTCTCTTACCACACCCCTTGAGAGGAGATGGAGGCTTTTGGCCCCCTCCACTATTCCAGTGAAGGTCAAGGCTTTTCCCCCTCCTGGGATCCCCAGGGGTCCTCTCATGGGTACATGTGTGAGACCTGATCACTATGCGCCTGTGTTCCACACCCCTGTCAGCCTTCTGGATTACCTGTGTTGTACTGTCCCCAGCATGGGTGCAGTACTCAGTGGTGCCTGACCAGGTCAGGGGCGCCACACTACTAAATATCAGAATCCCTTGAGTTAAATAACCCACAGGGAGGAAAGTAAAGGTAAGACCATGAACTCTATTACAACACAGAGAGGTATGGGGTATAGCTATTGTAATGGCAACTCTGTTCCTGCACTGAGGGGTAGGAGGTATAGCTATAGTAATGGCAACTATGTTACTGTACAGTGCGCCATGGCCTGAGATCTCGTGTTACAGATCAGACAGATGCTCTAATATAAACTCTACCGAGCACTATTTCACAGCATCAGGTTACGACTTATCAATTCTATTACTTCACAGAAGCAAATATATATATGTGGCGTACACAGTACGAATAGGGTATATTTAGTGGACACTAACCGTATCCCACAATGGAGGAGACTCAAAGGGTGTGTAGAGGAGTCAATGAGGCCACTAGCTCCTATCAAGGACTACTGTGGAGTTCCACCAGCTAACCACCAGTGAACCCAGTACTAGCGTAGCTCAGAAGCTCTGTCTAACCGGCAACTGACCCTAAACCAGTCTGATGTGACCGCGACACCTCGCCCTACTCCTGCCCCCTAACCCTGTATCAGTCCCAGAGGACTTCGACGCCTGGCCCTGTACGAACGTGGTAAATGCTTGCTGCACCACATATGAAGACGACTGAGCGCGGCCATGTGTGTGTCCAATACTTATATAACCTAAGGACAGCCCACAAGATGAAGATCCCTATGGCCCGCCCAAACCATAACCAATGAGCGGTCTTCCATGTGACCACACGTCACTGATGACGTCACTGTGGCCAATGGGATCGTTCCACATTATCTGTGATGTCACTATGGCCAATGGGATCATGCCACGTCATCTGTGATGTCACAACGGCCAATGAGATTGCGCCACATGATCTGTGATGTCACCACGGCCAATAGGATTGTGCCCTGTCATCTGGACACCTGATGCACTAAGTACCTGAGCATGCTCAGAAGCCTGAACCACTGACTCAGAATTGAGACTATCAGGCTGAGCATGCTCAGAAGGCACAACCCAGGACTTAGGCTGAAAACACCTAGATGTCCGGGTCAGTACCAGAGACTCAAGGAAGCGAACCGAACGAGGCCGAGCATAGGGGGAAATCATCCCAGGAGGCATCCGAGAAGACGCCGCAGCTCGGTTTGTGACAGACACACAGAGACAGAGACTGAGACACACAGAGACAGAGACATAGAGTCAGACACAGAGACATACAGAGACAGACACACACAGAGACACATACAGAGACAGACACACATAGTCACACTGAGACACATACACACAGAGACACACATACTGAGATACACAGAGAGAGACTCAGAGACAGAGACACACACAGAAAGACACACACAAATACAGAGATAAAGATGTGGCGCCCTGGACTAGCCAGGTCGTCACAGATAACACACAAACACCCCCACCCCCATTAGACAGTAACATTAGCCAAACACAAAATCCTTGTTGCCTCCCTCCAGTGTCTGAAGTCCACACCAGGTGGGGCGGAGCCAAGCGGTTGGCCCCACCCACCGAGGAGTTCACAGGCCTGGAGGTAGGAAAAGTGACAGTTTAGTCCAGGAGGTGGAAGTGTGAGGAGTAAACACTTGGGTGTCTGGGTTTGTGGCCCAGGCACTGACAACAAGGTTGGCAGATGGTGGTGGCCGTCTGCAGGAGTGGTGAAGCAACGCGGAACCGTAGGACCGCGGGGTCGGGCGTTGGCCCGCCGGTATCGACCGGGGAGCGAAGTGAAGCCAGCACACACAGGCAGGGCCATCGGACCCCGACCAGGCTTGAAGCCGCCGACAATAGTCAAATCCGAGTGTGACCGGAACCCCAGGGGTTTCCTAACAGCCAAAGACCCGATAGAAGGCAACCGCCCACACCGTGAGGGTATACAGCTACCGCCTAAGGCTAGAGACCCAAGGGCCAGCGCCTGCAGGCAAACGGGCTCCTCCGGCATCCATACACCGGGGAGCGGACTACCCTTGGGGATCCATCGTAGTCAATCAAGTACATCAAGGTGCAGGGAAAGACAGCTGCCATCACCTGTCCGGGGAGTGACACTGCAGCCGGGTGCGGGACCCGTCCATCCAGCCGTTTGGTTTACCGAGGACTTTGTGCATCTCTTGCTGAGTGAGTACACCCGTGCCATCCGGCACCGCGCCGTCCCTGCAACCCTGCACCTCACCAACCCTGCCTCCCCGTCACACCACCGGACCCCGGGACCACCGACCCCTACCCACGGAGGGGGAAAACAACATCCCAGCTGCTCCCTACCATCGCTCCCGGGATCCCCGTCACCAGCAGCGGTGGTGCCCATCTTCACCACGACCCGTGGGTGGCGTCATGGACTAAATCCCCCAAACCAACCACCCCTTTCATTCACGGGCGAGGAGCGCCGCTCGAGTCCCCGGATCCGGCCCACCGCTCGAGCCACCGAGCAGCAGCGCCGGACCCGAGCTTTAGCGAGCGACCAGCAGCGGCGGCGTCCTCCCCGCCCGCGACAAAGGCACACACAGACAGTCAAAGAGACATATACACACAGACACCAAAAAATAGAGAGACAGAGATACATAGGCACACAGAGACAGACATACACAAAGACGCACACACAGAGACACACAGAGACAGAGACACACAGAGACACACACACAGAGACATACACACACACAGAGAGACACAAACACACACACACGCACACACACACACACAGACACCCATAAAAACAGAGACTGAGTCACAAAGAGACAGACACAGAGACACAGAGACAGACACACAGAGAGACAGAGAGATAGAGACAGACTGACAGAGAGGGAGACAGGCAGACAGAAAGTACTACAGCTAGTAGAAAATAAAATGTAAACACACACTACCATTATTACAGCAACTAAGAAAATGAGCCCAGACCAGATATTTAGTCCAGGGTTTCCACCATGGCTCACTCGTCAGCAATGTTGTCTTACATCGCAAGTGGTAGTTGGGTTTGAATCTGATTGAGAGCATTGCGTTTGTATGTTCATCCTACCATATTCACACAGTCGTGCTTCTTCTACAAACATCCGCCCCCAAAAATACTAAAAATAAATCAGCCTCAGTAAGCACTGTGTTGGATTAGGAATTAGATTGTGATGCCATTTGGGAGTGATGACAAAACACTATGTATGCACATTGCTGGGAAATAAAAATAAATGCAAATTCACGTGAGATAATTACACAAACAAAAAATATTCCTTCTCAGTTTGTGGCTATGGAGAATCAATTATAACTTTGCTGGGCATCTCCCACTTTACCAAACATCTTCAAACAAAACGTTTTCAGAAGTGTTCACATCGGCCATGAGTGACATTGGGTTATCCACCCCCTCAATTTTATCATCCTGTTCTCACAGAAAAAAAACATCCTGAAACAAGGCCAAGTTAGTGAAGCAAGTCCTGAGATCAGCAGAGTGATAACAAGGAGAGAAAGAGAAACTGTCCATATCGGTGGCCTCATGCTCTGAGGCCTACCCTTTATAGGAATGCTCTTTTTTCTTTGAAATAAATTAACAATGAAACCACAAAAATAGATGTGGAGGAGGGGGTGGCATTGTACTGATCTGAGGGCATCGTGCTGCTTTAAGAATCACTGAGAAGCATGTAATATACAGTTTATACCAAGATTTTTACTCAACTTACTGTTTCGATATTGCCTAGTAGCTGATAGAAGAAATACATGTTTTATTGAGCCAGGTTTTTAAAAACTTTCTTTAACCCCTTCACCCCCGGCCACTAAAACACCCTAATGACCGGGCCATTTTTTGCAATTCTGACCAGTGTCACTTTGACAGGTTATAACTCTGGAACGCTTCAACGGATCCTGGCGATTCTGACATTGTTTTTTCGTGACATATTGTACTTCATGTCAGTGGTAAATTTAGGCCGATATTTTTTGCGTTTATTTGTGAAAATTTAGGAAATTTGGCGAAAATTTTGAAAATTTCGCAAATTTCAAACTTTGAAAATTTATGCCCATAAATCTGTGAGATATGTCACACAAAATAGTTACTAAATAACATTTCCCACTTGTGTACTTTACATCAGCGCAATTTTCGAAACAAATTTTTTTTCCGTTAGGAAGTTAGAAGGGGTCAAAGGTCATCAGCAAATTCTCATTTTTCCAACAAAATTTACAAAATAATTTTTTTAGGGACCACATCACATTTGAAGTGACTTTGAGAGGCCGAGGTGACAGAAAATACCCAAAAGTGACCCCATTCTAAAAACTACACCCCTCACACTGCTCAAAACCACATCCAATAAGATTATTAACCCTTTAGGTGCTTCACAGGAACCAAAGCAATGTGGAAGGAAAAAATGAAAATTTTACTTTTTAAACACAAAAATGTTACTTTAGCCATAAAATTTTCATTTTTACAAGGGAGAAAAGAGAAAGTACACAATACAATTTATTGTGCATGTTCTCCTGAGTACGCTGATACCCCATATGTGGTAAAAATCAATTGTTTGGGCGCACGGCAGAGCTCGGAAGGGAAGGAGCGCCATTTGAATTTTTGAACGCAAAATTAGCTGCACTCATTAGCGGACGCCATGTCGGGTTTGAAGACCCCCTGAGGTGCCTAAACAATGGAGCTCCCCCATAAGTGATCCCATTTTGGAAACTAGAGACCTCAAATAATTTTTCTAGATGTTTGGTGAGCACTTTGAACCCCTGGGGGCTTCACACAAGTTTATAGCGTTGAGCCGTGAAAAGAAAAAAAAATTTTTTTACCACAAAACGGTTGCTTCAACTAGGTAGCTTTTTTTTCACAAGGGTAACAGGAAAAAATGCACCATAAAATGTATTGTGCATTTTCTCCTGAGTACGCAGATACCTCATATGTGGTGGAAATCAAATGTTTGGACACACAGCAGTGCTCGGAAGGCAAGGAGCGCCATTTGAATTTTTGAGTGCAAAATTAGCTGCACCTGTTAGCGGACGCCATGTCGGGTTTGAAGACCCCCTGAGGTGCCTAAACAATGGAGCTCCCCCACAAGTGACCCCATTTTGGAAACTAGAGGCCTCAAATAATTTTTCTAGATGTTTGGTGAGCACTTTGAACCCCTGGGGGCTTCACAAAAGTTTATAGCGTTGAGCCGTGAAAAGAAAAAAATTTTTTTTTACCACAAAACGGTTGCTTCAACTAGGTAGCTTTTTTTTTCACAAGGGTAACAGGAAAAAATGCACCATAAAATGTATTGTGCATTTTCTCCTGAGTACGCAGATACCTCATATGTGGTGGAAAGTAATTGTTTGGGCGCATGGCGGGGCTAAGAAGAGAAGGAGCGCCATTTGACAGCAAAATTGGTTGGAATCATTAGCGGACACCATGTCACGTTTGGAGACCCCCTATGGTGCCTAAACAGTGGAGCTCCCCCACAAGTGACACCATTTTGGAAACTAGAGCCCTCAAATAATTTTTCTAGATGTTTGGTGAGCACTTTGAACACCTGGGGGCTTCACAGAAGTTTATAGCGTTGAGCCGTGAAAAGAAAAAAAAATTTTTTTACCACAAAACGGTTGCTTCAACTAGGTAGCTTTTTTTTCACAAGGCTATCAGGAAAAAATGCACCATAAAATGTATTGTGCATTTTCTCCTGAGTACGCAGATACCTCATATGTGGTGGAAAGTAATTGTTTGGGCGCATGGCGGGGCTAAGAAGAGAAGGAGCGCCATTTGACAGCAAAATTGGTTGGAATCATTAGCGGACGCCATGTCACGTTTGGAGACCCCCTATGGTGCCTAAACAGTGGAGCTCCCCCACAAGTGACACCATTTTGGAAACTAGAGCCCTCAAATATTTTTTCTAGATGTTTGGTGAGCACTTTGAACACCTGGGGGCTTCACAGAAGTTTATAGCGTTGAGCCGTGAAAAGAATTTTTTTTTTTTTTTTACCACAAAATGGTTGCTTCAACTAGGTAGCTTTTTTTTTCACAAGGGTAACAGGAAAAAATGCACCATAAAACGTATTGTGCATTTTCTCCTGAGTACGCAGATACCTCACATGTGGTGGAAAGTAATTGTTTGAGCGCATGGCGGGGCTCAGAAGAGAAGGAGCGCCATTTGACTTTTCAAACGCAGTGCACTGATCGGCCGCTGCAGGACGCACGGTCGGATGCGATAAAAAAAAGCGTCGGGGATACGTAAAAAAAAAAAGTCACGCCAAAAATTGACCATGGATGCAGATACGTTATGTGCATCCCTGATCAGCGCTTGGCGGGACGCACGGACGGATGCGATACAAAAAGCGTCGCAAATACGGAAAAAAGTCACGCCGAAAATTGAGCAGGGATGCCGATCCGTTATCTGCATCCCTAATCAGCGCTCGGCGGGACGCACGGACGGATGCGATACAAAAAGCGTCGGGGATACGGAAAAAAGTCACGCCAAAAATTGAGCAGGGATGCCGATCCGTTATCTGCATCCCTGATCTGCGCTCGGCGGGACGCACGGACGGATGCGATACAAAAAGCGTCGCAAATACGGAAAAAAGTCACGCCAAAAATTGAGCAGGGATGCCGATCCGTTATCTGCATCCCTAATCAGCGCTCGGCGGGACGCACGGACGGATGCGATACAAAAAGCGTCGCGAATACGGAAAAAAGTCACGCCAAAAATTGAGCAGGGATGCCGATCCGTTATCTGCATCCCTGATCAGCGCTCGGCGGGACGCACGGACGGATGCGATACAAAAAGCGTCGTGAATACGGAAAAAAAAGTCACGCCAAAAATTGACCATGGATGCAGATACGTTATGTGCATCCCTGATCAGCGCTTGGCGGGACGCACGGACGGATGCGATACAAAAAGCGTCGGGGATACGGAAAAAAAAGTCACGCCAAAAATTGAGCAGGGATGCCGATCCGTTATCTGCATCCCTGATCAGCGCTTGGCGGGACGCACGGACGGATGAGGTGTAAAAATGGACAGGGGATACGGAAAAAAAAAAAAAAGTTATACTCACAGTACCCAGAGGACTAGCAGGAGGATCACTGACCAGAAGAGCTGCAGAGGAACAGATGGCAGAGAGATGGACAGCTTTACAGGAGCAGCAGGCAGATCAGCAGAATGCCCAGGAAGGACCCAGCGATGGACGCAGATGTGATCAGGCCGGTGAAGACAGGTAAGAGGACGTCGGGGGAGAGCAGAGGGGGAGAGGGGGGGGTGAGAGCAGAGGGGGAGGGGGGAGAGCAGAGGGGGAGAGCAGAGGGGGAGGGGGGGAGAGCAGAGGGAGAGGGGGGGAGAGCAGAGGGGGAGACCGGAGAGGGAGCTGCAGAAGCAGAATAGAAATAATGGGGGAGGCAGTCAGATCGCAGGGGGAGCGGATCGGGATGTCGGGGGGGGGGGGGGGTGGTTGGGGGGAGCAGATCGCGGGGGGGGGCACGGCAGGGGCTATCACGGCAGCGCGCAGGGGCACCACGGGAGCGCGCACGGGCTGCAAAGTGAGCACAGTACTCACTTTGCAGCAGCAGCGGTGGTAGCAGATCGGGATGCCGGGGGGGCAGATCGGGGCGTAGGGGGGCAGATCGGGGCGTAGGGGGGCAGATCGGGGGGGGCACGGGCAGGGGCCTTCACGGGAGCGCGCAGGGGCCTTCACGGGAGCGCGCAGGGAGCGGAATACTTACCATTAGAGCTGCAGCGGCGGAGACATCAGAGGCGGCGGCGGCAGCAGCAGCGGTGGCGTGGTACCAAAAGTACCAGCCACTCCACGCTGCAGCCATGTTGGGGGAGGGCTCGCAGGCCAGCACAGGCCTGGGGAGGGCGGCCATTGACAGATCAGACCGCCCCACGGCACACTGATTGGAGCGATTGCGCGTCATAGCACGATCGCTCCAATCAGTGCTGCAGGGGCTGGGGGCGGCATGTTTGAGGTCCACCTATGATATGCTGCAGCAGCTGCGGCATCTCATAGCTGGATCTCACAGGATCGCACTAATTCGGGCATTATTTTTGCCGAAATTAGTGCGATCGATGTGGTTGGCGGTTCAGATTTGAACAGCCAATCACATCGATCGTCGATAGGGGGTGGCGATGCCACCCCCCCTGGGGTCAAGCAAAGGTCCCCTGCTGTAAGAAACAGCAGGGGACATCATTTGAAAGCCGTTGCTATGGCCACGGCAATCAAATGAAGTTTAGGCCGTAAAATTACGTCCCTGGTCGTTAAGTCACGTTAAAATAGGACGTAATTTTACGGCCCGCGGTCGTGAAGGGGTTAAAGATATAAATTCTTCATTCTCCACATCTCTGCTGTTGCTACAGTAAAGGTCCAGTCACACTAAGCAACTTACCAGCGATCCCAACAACGATAGGGATCGCTGGTAAGTTGCTAGGAGGTTGCTGGTGAGATGTCACACTGCGACGCTCCAGCGATCCCACCAGCAACCTGACCTGGCAGGGATCGCTGGAGCGTCGCTACACGAGTTGCTGGTGAGCTCACCAGCAACCAGTGACCAGCCCCCAGCGCCGCGTGGAAGATGCTGCGCTTGGTAACTAAGGTAAATATCGGGTAACCAACCCGATATTTACCTTGGTTACCAGCGCACAGAGCTACACGTGCAGAGAGCAGGGAGCAGCGCACACTGAGCGCTGGCTCCCTGCTCTCCTAGTTACAGCACACATCGGGTTAATTACCCGATGTATACTGCAGCTACATGTGCAGAGAGCAGGGAGCAGCGCATACTGCTTAGCGCTGGCTCCCTGCTCTCCTAGTTACAGCACACATCGGGTTAATTACCCGATGTGTGCTGCAGCTACATGTGCAGGGAGCAGCGCACAATGCTTAGCGCTGGCTCCTTGCTCTCCTAGCTACAGCACACATCGGGTTAATTAACCCGATGTGTCCTGCAGCTACATGTGCACAGAGCAGGAGCCGGCACTGACCGTGAGAGCGGCGGAGGCTGGTAACAAAGGTAAATATCAGGTAACCAAGGACAGGGCTTCTTGGTTACCCGATGTTTACTGTGGTTACCAGCCTCTGCAGAAGCCGGCTCCTGCTGCCTGCACATTTAGTTGTTGCTGTCTCGCTGTCACACACAGCGATCTGCGCTTCACAGCGGGACAGCAACAACTAAAAAATGGCCCAGGACATTCAGCAACAACCAACGACCTCACAGCAGGGGCCAGGTTGTTGCTAGATGTCACACACAGCAACATCGCTAGCAACGTCACAAAAGTTGTTCGTTAGCAGCGATGTTGCTAGCGATGTTGCTTAGTGTGACGGGGCCTTAAGGCAACAACCCTAATCAGTTTTGAGTTTCTGGCAAACCGGGCCAATGTCTATATGCTAGGGATGGGATGCAGCTTTGTTATTGGAAAAAATGGCTAGACGGTTGGAGGAGTATTTAAATTAGGGAGGGGGGGGGGGGGTTGGGGTCCGGAGAGCATTTATTGTTCTGGAGGGGAATATAGATACAGATAGTGACCTGGGTATAAGTAATGAAATTGGGGATTACATGGTGGAGGGGTTAGGTCAGTCAATACACTGAGCAAGAATAAAGTTACAAACAATTTCATGAAGTGCATGTACTCTGATGCCAGACGCCTCACCAACAAGATGGAGTGTCACGTACACACTCCCTGGCACGTAACGTGGGCTGCACCTGCAAGGGTTAATTTATCTCCTCTCACTCAATCCAGCACTCAACCTCTGTTATAGGCTATCAAATGAGCATAAATCACACCCCAACACAGTCCACACACCTTGGCTTCACAACACGCTGCCACCGCTCATCAAACACATGGGGTGATGAGCCCCCGAAATATACAGTACTTCCGTCTGACAATCAACAGGATCATACACTCTTTGTAAGGCTATGGATCCTTTAGCGCATACAAGTGTGTCGCCCTGGACAAGCCAGGGGCCACAGAGCACAACACCTACACACCCCACACTCCCTGCAGGCACATCAAGGTCAGACACAAAACCCTTGTTGCCTTCCTCCAGGGGCTGATGTCCACATCAGGGGGTGGAGCCAGGCGGTTGGTCTCCACCCACCAAGGAGTTCACCGTCCTGGAGGAGGGAAAAGGAGCAGTTCAGTTTTGACAGTGAAAGTGGAAGGAGGAAAAGTGAGCAGTAGTGAAGTGGCAAGAGAGCAGACTGAAGTGAGTCCGGGTGTGTGGCCCGGACGGAGCAGCAAGGTTGGCAGACGGTGGTGACCGTCTGCAGGAGTGGCCTATCGGAGTTTGCCGTAAGGACCGTGGACGGGCGGTGGCCCGGCGGTAGCGGACCGGTACACAAGGAGAAACCAGCACCATTGGCAGGGGCTTTTCGGACCCCGGCAAGGCTAGGAGTCGCCATGAAGTTGCTGAATCCGTTAGTGAAGGGGACCTCCGGGTTTCCAAACAGTCAAGTCCCGACAGAAGGCAACCGTCCAACCGTGAAGGGGAGACACCGCCACCGCCAAGGGCAACCGTTTCCCAGGGCCAGCACCTGCGGGCAAAAGGGGCTCCTCCGGCCCACATTCAGGTCGGGGAGCGGGTTACCGGTGGGAACCCATCGGAATCAACATAGAACATAGGTGCAGGGAGAGACAGTCATCACTAACCTGCAGGGAACAACAACACCGCAGCCGTCCGAGGGACCCGTCCATCCAGCCGCTTGTTTTACCGTGAACTGTGTCATCATCATTGGGCTGAGTGAGTACCTCCGTGCCGTGCGGCACAGCACTGCTTCTGCGACCCTGCACCTCACCAGGCCCCGCAACCCGCCTGCCATCCACTCCTACCCAATTACCGGGCCCCGGGACAACCAACCCCCTACCCACGGAGGGGAGAAATAACAACAAAGCTGCTCCCTGTCACCGCTCCCGGGATCCCCGTCCAGAGCAGCGGTGGTGTCCACACAATCACCACAACCATGGGTGGCGTCACGGACAATATCCCCAACACCAAACCACCCCTTTTCACTCACGGGCGAGGAGCGCCGCTCGAGTTCCCGGGATCCGGCCCACCGCTCGAGCCACCACCGAGCAGCAGCAGCGGCCGCAGCAGCAGCGGCAGCCAGACCCGAGCAGTGGGAGAGCGCGGCGTCCCCTCCTCCGCCCGCGACAACTTGGCGTCATGAACAGGATCTTACCGCTATGCCGTCTGGTAGAGATGCGCCTTGTTACCGCTGGAGGTGTCCGGCCAGAAAATTTCAGAAGCCGCCATCTTTGGCGCGAAAAGTTCAGGCTCGAGCGTCTCCTCGAGTAGTGGAGGCGCGAAGGCCAAAACCCCGCCCCGATACAGGAGGAGCTGGAAAGAGGCTAAGGGGGGCGGAAACTAGATGTCTGCGCCCGACAGAGATGCTGGAGGAGCGGCTGTCGCAGCCGCAGTGGCACCCGTGGATGGGAATGGGCCCGCCCAGGGCCCGGCCGCGCTGGCGGGGTGTGCCGCGGTCCCAGCTCTCGCTCAGGTGATGCCGTTCTCCTTGCCCTATGTGCCCGGAGCTACCTGGCTGCAGCAGTATGACGGGAAACCTGATGCGTTACAGGTCTTCCGGAAGAAGCTTAGCCCGCTCCTAGAATTGTACCCCCTGACTGATAAGCAACGTGCAGCGGTAGTGCTGGGGCAGCTAACCGGCGCGGCTGAGCAGGAGGCGGAGACCTGTACCGAGGGGGACCGGTTCTCTGTAGCCACCATCTTTGAGAAACTACAGACTGCCTTTGAGACCCGTACCGAAGCCGAGCTGAGGATGCAGTTTTACCAATGTCGGCAACGGCCTGTGGACAGCATTCGGGACTACGCTTTACGTCTGCAAACCGCCCTCCGCACACTGAAGCGGGTGGACACCATCAATGAGGCGGACAGCAACAAAATGTTAGTAGAGCAATTTGTGCAGGGGATGAGGTCCTCCGAGGATCACAAACAACTCTGGCTGTGGGCCCTAGAACACCCTGATGTGGACTTTGCTGTGTTAAAGGAACGGGCCATTAAAGCTCTGCAACCCCCAGCTTCGGAAGTCTTGGATCCAGCCCCGTGGCCAGTTGAGACAGCCCCCGTCGTGGTGGCCCCTGCCCTACCAGCATCTCCAGTACCTACAGCTCCAAGCAGCACGATGGAAGAACTGGCTGCCCAGGTCCGCCGCATGGATGGAGACCTCGCCAAGATCCTCGCCGCACTCCAGCCTCAGACCAGATCCCAGCCTCCAGCAAAGATACAGCTCGCCGACCGTCTTGAGGACGTCCCCTGGATGCAGCGGAGAAGAACCAATGACTCACGGTATGGACCCCCGATTTGTTACAGGTGCAGCAAACCCGGCCACTACTCCCGACAGTGTCCGTTAAACGAGCAACCCCTGGGGCCACGGGCCAATCCTCAGGAGTAGAACCCCATGGCCCCCCAGACTGGTGGGACCGATACATCGGGGCCCGACCCATCATCCCCGTGGCTGTGGACGGCATACCGGTGATGGCTCTCCTGGACACTGGATCACAGGTAACCACCATACCATACACATTTTATCAACGGTATTGGGGGACCGACGAGCTGGTTCCCCCAGATGCTAGTATGACACTGATTGCTGCTGATGGACTCCCATTGACCCAAGTGGGATACAAACAAGTGGCCATGACTGTGGGGCGAGCTGAACTGCAACATCAGGGTATGATTGTGATAATGAATGAGCCCAGTGATCATAACCCGAAGATAGTGCTAGGAACCAATGTGATGGAGCACTGTATGAGTGATGTGTTGACCCTACTGCAGCAGCTGGCCACCACGGCGGTGGGGAGCCGACAGAGAGCTGTGCAGCGTGAGATCCGAGCCTTGATGTACCACCAGCATGTGAACTCGACGGGAGGAGAGATTGGTGGGGTGAGAGTGATGGATGTTGCCCCGTTGATTGTGCCCCCTAGGAGTGAGATGATGATTTGGTGTAGGGCAGCAGTAGGGCCTCAGGGGCGTGACTACCCTGCCATGATAGAGTCCATGCCCTCCGAGCACTGGCCCACAGTAATGGCCGCCCGAGGGATGGTAGATGTAAAGAAGGGGAGAGTGCCTGTGAGGGTGCTGAACTGTGGGGAGGAAGAGGTCAGGCTTCCCCGGTATGCTACACTTGCTAAGTTGCTCACTCTGGATTCCCACACCATCCGCGAGGCAGTCCCCCCAACCTCACCAGCACTCACCCGCCCCAAGGGGAGTTAGATGAGTGGCACCGACAGTTACATGTAGGCATTGACGATACTCCTACACATCACAAAGAAGGGGTATACCGGGTGGTACGGGAGTATGAGCAAGTTTTTAGCAAACACCCCCTAGACTTTGGGCAGATTAAAGGGGTCCAACACCATATCCCCACCAGTGAACACCCCCCTATCAATGAGAGGTACAGGCCTATTCCCCCTGCACACTACCAATGTGCCAAGGACATGTTGAGGAACATGAGGGAGGCAGGGGTTATCAGGGACAGCTGTAGTCCCTGGGCCGCCCCGTTGGTACTGGTTAAGAAGAAGGACGGCACCATGCGGATGTGTGTAGATTACCGGAAGATTAACCAGATAATGCATAAAGATGCTTACCCACTGCCCCGTATTGAAGAGTCCTTGGCCGCACTGAGAACCGCGAACTACTTCTCTACCCTTGACCTCACCAGCGGGTACTGGCAAGTGGCCGTGGCACCCGAGGACCGGGAGAAAACTGCCTTCACCACCCCAATGGGGCTCTGTGAATTCAATAGTATGCCGTTCGGGCTGTGCAACGCCCCTCGAACCTTCCAACGGCTGATGGAATGCTGTCTGGGGCATCTAAATTTCGAGACCGTCCTGTTATACCTGGATGATGTGATTGTGTACTCCCAGACATATGAAGCCCACCTGGAGCACCTGGCCGAGGTATTCGCGTCCCTTGCCAAATACGGGATGAAGTTGAAGCCCTCCAAGTGTCATCTGCTGAAACCGAGTGCAGTACCTGGGGCATGTGGTGGGTGCAGAAGGTGTTGCCCCTGACCCCGAGAAGATCACTGCCATCCAAGACTGGCCGAGACCAACCACAGTGAGGGAAGTAAGGCAGTTTCTGGGTCTGGTGGGGTACTACCGTTGCTTCATCAAGGGATACACGAAGATGGCTGCCCCCATGCAAGACCTTCTCGTGGGACAGACCAAAGGTGGTAGACCCCTCGGAGCCCCACTGATGTGGGAAGAGAGGCATGAGGAATCCTTCCGCCAGCTGAAAGCGGCCTTGACCGGAGAGGAGATCCTAGCGTATCCTGATTACAGCTACCCGTTCATCCTCTACACCGATGCCAGCAATGTGGGCTTGGGGGCAGTCTTATCCCAGGTCCAAGATGGGAAGGAAAATGTGATTGCTTACGCTAGCCGAAAGCTCCGACCGACTGAAAGGAATCCTGAGAACTACAGCTCTTTCAAGCTTGAGCTCCTGGCGCTGGTGTGGGCTATCACCGAGCAGTTCCGCCATTACCTGGCTGCAGCAAAATTCACCGCTTTCACGGATAACAATCCGCTGACCCACCTGGACACGGCCAAGTTGGGCGCGTTAGAACAGCGGTGGGTGGCCAGGCTAGCCAACTACAATTTCACCATCAAATACAGGGCCGGTCGTGCCAACGTTAATGCTGATGCACTCTCTCGGATGCCCCACTTGTCAGAAGAAGGGTGCGAGGATGATGACCTCGAAGAGATCGAGTTGCCTGCATTTCACCAGCCACCAACTGAGAAGGTACATGTCCACCAATAATGGGTGAACCTAGACCCGCTGCCCAGTCAGGAGTGGCAGGAAGCTCAAAACCAGGCGCCCGCTGTCCGCCTAGTCAAGATCCTGGTGGAGCAAGGCGCTGCTGGAATAGACCCTGCCGCCCCAGCGGAAGCCCAACGCCTGTGGCGAGAACGGACCCGGCTGTATCTACACCAGGGGAAGTTGTACCGTGAGCTGATTAACCCAAAGACTCATGAGAAAATCCGCCAGTTGGTGATTCCCCAAGCTAATGTGCCCACCATTCTACAGGCGTATCATGATGGTGCCGGACACTTCGGGTGGAAGAAGCTGGAAATGCTGTTGAGAGAGCGGTTCTATTGGAGCGGGATGCGGGAGTCTGTAGAGGCCTGGTGCCGATAGTGCGGCCCTTGCACACTGAGAAGGAAGGACGAGGCCAGCCAGAAGGCGCCCCTACACCCGATTGTTACACATCAACCGCTGGAGCTGGTCGCCCTGGACCATGTAAAGCTCACCCCCAGCCGAAGTGGGTACTCCTACGCTCTAACCATAGTAGATCACTACTCGAGGTTCATGGTGGTTGTCCCAGTTAAAGACCTAACTGGCCGTACCGCCGCTAGAGCATTCCAGGCTTATTTCTGTCGACCACATGGATACCCTGAGAAGGTGCTTACTGACCAAGGCCCGGCCTTTGAAGCGGAGGTGTTCCATGAGTTATGTCAGTTGTACGGGTGCAAGAAGATCCGGACCACGCCTTACCATGCCCAAACCAACGGCATGTGTGAGAAGATGAACCACTTGGTCCTGGGCCTCCTCAAGACATTGCCGCTAGAAGAGCGGAACCTGTGGCCGGAGAAGCTACCTGACTTGGTCGATATGTACAACAATATCCCTTCCAGCTCAACGAAGTGCACCCCAGCATACCTGATGAAGGCTCGCCCCGGCCGGCTACTGGTGGATCTGGACATGGGATTGGAAGCCCCAGAAGCACTCCCTTCGACAGCTGAATGGGAAACTCGGCGGAGGGTACAGTACCGACAGATTCAGGAATATGTTGAGAGGAACTTGAGTCGGAGTCGGGAACAACAGGAGCAGCGCTTCAACCAGAAGGCGTCTGTTGGCCCTTTCCAGCCTGGAGATGTGGTGCTGAAGCGAAAGAGGAGGACCCACAAGCTGGATGATCAATGGGAGCAAACCCCATATGTCATACAGCCCACAGGATGGGAAGATGGGAAGGCCTACCAGATCAGTCGTGACCAAGGGGGCACCTTGGCCACGGTTTCCCGGGACCATCTAAAGAAGTGCCCACCAGCATTGAGAGCAGCGGCTGAAGTTCCGGTTCCTCCACCAGCGGAGAAGGCAAAAGAGGTAATCCACACGGTGATGGGTGACTTCCCAGCGGACTGGCCTACACAGAACGGCGCGGTGATTCTTCCAGTGATACTGTTCCCACAACCCGTGGATGAAGAAGTGATGGAGGCGGTCAACCGTGAGCCAGGGCCAGTGCCCAGGGGTGAACCTGTGCCCAACTCCCCTATGCCTCCGCCTGCCCCACACGATAGCAGGGAAGAGGAACTGATTGTTCCCTCTGCCCCACTGCCTATCCCCACTGACACCGGGCCCCGGAGGTCCACTCGGCCCAACCTAGGTAGACCCCCACTTAGGTACAGGGAAAGTGTTCTTTAAAGGGGAAAAATTGTGTGTGTGTTAAAAGTTTTGAAGTTTGAAAATGAAAATGAATAATTGGTGGAAAGTTACCTGATTGTCAACTGTGATTTGAACCGGTCGTAGCCGGCAACTGGTCCCCGTTGGGACCCCCTTTTACAAATTCACATAGAAACTACTATGAACATGCCTGAGAACTTGCAAGGCAACCACAAACTTGTGGCCTGTAAATAATTATGTTGTTACAGCTCCCACCGTTGCCACCTCCGGAGAGGCAGATTGGAGGGAGGGCCCGCAGTGGAGCAGGCTGGGGCCCAGCCACCACCGGAACCGGTGGCTACCCTCTGGGGGTTTCAGGGGTTCCCCATGGACGTGGGTCCCCTGGAAAGGACAGAACCCGCTCGGGCAATTTGTGCAGGACTGGGGTCAAGGGGTGCTGCCTGTTGCTTAGGGGCAGCATCAGGGCCAGGTTGCTTGGGTGGGAGAGAGCGGAAGCCGTAACCGTTTACCGTTGCAACGTTTAAGTAAGAGTACCTCCCGATGTGGGAAGATGTTATTATACTTGTATGTCTGTTACCGTTTTCTATATTTTTATATTTTCCAGTTGGTGAAAATAAACCTGGTGATGGACGGGCAGCCCGAGGACTGTCTGCATTTTGCTAAGGGGGAATGTGTCGCCCTGGACAAGCTAGGGGCCACAGAGCACAACACCTACACACCCCACACTCCCTGCAGGAACATCAAGGTCAGACACAAAACCCTTGTTGCCTTCCTCCAGGGGCTGATGTCCACACCAGGGGGTGGAGCCAGGCGGTTGGTCTCCACCCACCAAGGAGTTTACAGTCCTGGAGGAGGGAAAAGGAGCAGTTCAGTTTTGACAGTGAAAGTGGAAGGAGGAAAAGTGAGCAGTAGTGAAGTGGCAAGAGAGCAGACTGAAGTGAGTCCGGGTGTGTGGCCCGGACGGAGCAGCAAGGTTGGCAGACGGTGGTGACCGTCTGCAGGAGTGGCCTATCGGAGTTTGCCGTAAGGACCGTGGACGGGCGGGGGCCCGGCGGTACCGGACCGGTACACAAGGAGAAGCCAGCACCATTGGCAGGGGCTTTTCGGACCCCGGCAAGGCTAGGAGTCGCCGTTAAGTTGCCGAATCCGTTAGTGAAGGGGACCTCCGGGTTTCCAAACAGTCAAGTCCCAACAGAAGGCAACCGTCCAACCGTGAAGGGGAGACACCGCCACCGCCAAGGGCAACCGTTTCCCAGGGCCAGCGCCTGCGGGCAAAAGGGGCTCCTCCGGCCCACATCCAGGTCGGGTAGCGGGTTACCGGTGGGAACCCATCGGAATCAACATAGAACATAGGTGCAGGGAGAGACAGTCATCACCAACCTGCAGGGAACAACAACACCGCAGCCGTCCGAGGGACCCGTCCATCCAGCCGCTTGTTTTACCGTGAACTGTGTCATCATCATTGGGCTGAGTGAGTACCTCCGTGCCGTGCGGCACAGCGCTGCCCCTGCGACCCTGCACCTCACCAGGCCCCGCAACCCGCCTGCCATCCACTCCTACCCCATTACCGGGCCCCGGGACAACCAACCCCCTACCCACGGAGGGGAGAAATAACAACAAAGCTGCTCCCTGTCACCGCTCCCGGGATCCCCGTCCAGAGCAGCGGTGGTGTCCACACAATCACCACAACCGTGGGTGGCGTCACGGACAATATCCCCAACACCAAACCACCCCTTTTCACTCACGGGCGAGGAGCGCCGCTCGAGTCCCCGGGATCCGGCCCACCGCTCGAGCCACCACCGAGCAGCAGCAGCGGCAGCCGGACCCGAGCAGTGGGAGAGCGCGGCGTCCCCTCCTCCGCCCGCGACACAAGGATCAAAATTTTTAAAGTTTTAAGCTTTAATATAAAAAATACTGTGCTTACAATAAAAAGATATAAAAGATAAAGATAAAAATGAAACACAAATAGGCAAAACAGTTATAAAATAAAAAGGGAGAAAATCGCAGAATCATCTCCCTAGGGAACCCCACATGAGAAAACCCAATCGGTAGTGCATTAGCTTTATTAGCTTTATTAGCTCATATGGAGGACAGTGCCACTGCTTCTCGATATCAGTCAACAACTGGGAGAATGAAGCGTTTGTCAGAGCTGTGTACAGCTTCTTTTTAGTGACCCAGTCCTTTATATGTGTAGCACCCGGTCCCAGTCCCAGCGCAGTATCCCCACACGTCCCTGCTCCCAGGTCCCAGCAGGGATGCTCTTCTTCTCACCTGCCCGATTCCAGTGTGGTATTCCCGCACGCTCCCAGGCTCTGGCGGGGACGTCCTCTGTCTAACTTGCCAGACAGCTCCGTTCACTCCTCTCTTGCCCCGGGGTCTGCTGCGGCCTCCTCCTGCTTCCAGGCCATATGCAGCTCTATTGTGAGTGCCCGTCGGGTGCGCGTGCGGTCATGCCCATTTTTTAAAGGGCCAGTGTCCCTTTACCCGGAAGCTATCCCGAGGTCACCGGTTACCTTAAAGATATTTAAGACTGCCTCTCCTCACAGTAGCAACATTGTCTATTAGTGTGTTGCTAGTTCTCAGGTCCCTGTGCTCTACTGTGTCTAGTTCTGCTATTGTGTCCTAGTACCAGTCCCGTATTTCTAATGTGTCTCGTCCTAGAGCCTGCTCTTTACCACCACGTCTGAGCCACTACCTCCATGCTGCCACGTCTGAGCCACTACCTCCGTGCTACCACGTCTGAGCCACCATCTCCATGCTGCCACGTCTGAGCCACCACCTCTGTGCTGCCACGTCTGAGCCACTACCTCCAAGCTTCCACGTCTGAACCACAACCTCCGTGCTGTCACGACTGAGCCACCACCTCCATGCTGCCAAGTCCGAGTTATCATCTCCGTGCTGCTACATCCGAGCACACCAGCACCAGACATTAAGACACCGTACAGTATGAAAGAGCCGATCACCACTGGTTCCTGGCAGTCCTCTGGTTGCTGCGCCAGACAGCCCTTGTATAGGGCAACAAAAAACGGAGAATTGTGGTTTAAGGGATAACAATAAATATGTTAGCTGGCAAATACCATATTATAACACTCATAAATTGCATATGGAGAGCAGGGGTCAAAAAGGGTATCCAGGTATTCAGCATATAGTTACGGTAATTAAATCACATTATTGCTACAAAGAAGTACATGTCCACAAAGGATACAGGGAATAAAGTGTCATGTGCAATACAATTACTATTACCACAGAAACAGGGGGATTACATAAACATTGCACATTGTCCCATATAAAGTGCTATGCATATCCTAGTGGATCAGACAAGAGTTTAGCAGCACATATATAACAAATCAAGTAACAGTCATATGTATACCAGTACCCAGAGGTGGAGGGGATTTACACCAAGCCTGAGGACGGGCGTTTCGCGGGTAGCTTTATCAACCAGGCGAGGTAAGAGTTCAAAACTGGTTGCTCTTTCTGGGGAGTCCGGTGTACGGCCAGTAGGTCCACTCCTGGATGTTCGTCGCTCTTTGGCGACTGTTACAATATGGTTAACTCTGGGCTCGTGTTTCTAGAGATGGCCTAGATTTTAATATTCTAATTAGGGATGATCGAATACCCTATTATTCGCTTTGATGGATATCCGACGAATACCTCGCCGCTATTCGAGTATTCGCGAATATTCGACGCCCAATGTAAGTCTATGGGAAACCAGAATAATTTTATGTTGGACCTGTGGGTGACCTGTGGTGACTAAGGAAAAGGCTGAAATGGATAGGAAAAGGCTGAAACAGTATGGGCACAGCCTGAAAAAGGTGCCTAGAAATATCAAAAAACTGACCCGCACATCCAACAAATGTGAATAGGTGCTAACTGAAAAAACATAGTAACTATAAATGCAAACAGTTGCACACTGAAAAAAGCCAAAAATTTACCAGGGAAAATATGGCACTGCATTACTGCAAAAGAGAGATATTTAGTTTATGTATTGGCCAATTCATGTAAGCCCAGAGACCAACAGCAAGGTATATCTCTGTAATCCGGGAACCTAACTTAAATGCCACTATCTAGGTTAAAAACATCCTTATCTGGGCAAAATGCCACTATTTGGACTACAAACCTCCATGTATGGGCTGCTAGGCTTCTGCTACAATGGTTATGAACACAGCCAGGTCTTAGGGCGGAGTGCTCAGTCAGAAAAAGACTCACTAGAAATATCAAAAAACTGACCCGCACATCCAACATCGGTGATAGGGACAGCGCCACAGTAAACAAAGATGGAGGGGGGGCGTAATGTAATCTTTTACATTAGATGTGGAATCCTTGTATACATGCATAAGTCATGATTTGGGTATTCAGGCTGTGTCCTTTTTCTTGAACCAACAGAGTACAGGAGATCGGCTGCATGACTCGTTCCTTTTGGAACTTTTGAAAATGGTGTTGGAGAAAAGCTATTTCACGTTTGATAGAGCCTTCTATAAACAAACAGCTGGGACCACGATGGGAGCGCGTTGTGCGCCAAGTTACGCCAACGCGTTTCTAGGATGGTGGGAACTCAACAGGGTATGTACCATGGATCTTTATAATAGGTTTGTACTGAAATGGTACAGATTTATTGATGATATCCTGTTTCTGTGGACAGGGCCCTTGGATTTGTGTGATGAGTTCATACGGGAGTTGAATCAGAATGAATTAAACATAAAGCTCACCAAGACTATATCAACTACTTCGGTGGATTTCTTGGATTTGAGGATTAATCTGAAGGGTGAGTCTTTATGTACGCAACTCTTTAGAAAGCCTACCGCCGCCAACAGTTTGCTGCACTACTCCAGTTTCCACCCTCCTCATGTCCGGAATGCGATCCCGAAAGGACAATTTTTGAGGGTTTCGGAGGAACTGCAGCAACCTGGAGGATTTCCGTGTTCATGCACTCGATCTCTCCAGCAGATTCAAAGCAAGGGGTTACCCAAAACGAGTCATATCCTCAGCCTACCAGATGACCTCCAACATGAACCAGGAGGATGCCCTAGGACCCAAGAATCAGGCCAAAGTTGGAACGGTAAATTTGATCTCACAATATCACAATCAGTGGCAGGATGTTTATACAATTCTCAATAATACCTGGGGTATCCTACGGAGTGAGGAAAGGCTTTGTGCCTTTATCTCTGAAAAACCTAAAATGGTTGCCCGGAGAGATAGGAATATGAAATCATTCCTAACCTCTAGCCACTTTCGGAGACAGACCCAGAACTTGGGGAGGGGTTCAAAGGTTGTTGGAACTTTCCCTTGTGGGGATTGCACGGTGTGCCAATTCATGGTTGCAGGAAACCAATTCCCTCTACCTATTCCTCCTGGGCAGATTTCCTGTCGGTCGTATTACAATTGCCGGTCGAAGAATGTGGTCTATGTGTTGAAATGTGATTGCCCTAAACTCTATGTGGGTCAAACCACCCAGGAGCTACGGCGCAGACTACAGCAACATATATCCAATATCAACACAGCAAAAGAGGATCTGAGAAAGGGTAAGACCGTGTCATCTGTGGCTATGCACTTTCTCACATTTCATTGTGGTCGTACCAGAAGTCTCAAAGTCCTTGTGGTTGATGCTGTCAATCAGGGCATCAGGGGGGGTGATGTGGTCAAGGAGTTGCTACGAAGGGAATCAAAATGGATCTGCACACTCAACAGCCTTGCACCACATGGCATCAATGAGGAAATTTTGTTCAATGGTTTCTATGAAACCTTCTAATCTTTGTTTGTCCATTATTGTTTTAGGTTCATCCCTTCCGGCTGTGGATACTCCTTTTTCCTCCCGCTGCCCCCCCCTCCATCTTTGTTTACTGTGGCGCTGTCCCTATCACCGACCACAAGGACGTGTTTATGACCAGTGGCATTTTCTTCTCCAGATGCTGCATTGAATGGAGTACAACCCTTGGCCCGGGAATGATTAATCGAACTTTGATCCAATTTTTTGAAGAATTTTATAAGACTGCACATCAAGCCACCATGGTCGCCTTTTGAATGGCTCCATTGCTCTACTCACTGGACTTTTTTGCTGTCGCCTACTAATGTCTATTGGTGCCCTGCATCTCTGTTTATAATGGATGCGCCATTTGCAGGATTTTAATGGGGTACCTCCCTTCTTCCACTCTCAGCATGTACCAGTGTGGTACACTCCTAAAATATTGTGGCCTGCCTCACTTTTCTCCCAACAGGTTGTACAAAAAACAAAAAACCAGCAGAAAGCAAAAATTTTAAAAAATTTTTTTATTATACTATTTTTTTTTTTTTCCTGTTGCCTACTAATGTCTATTGGTGCCCTGCATCTCTGTTTATAATGGATGCGCCATTTGCAGGATCTTAATGGGGTACCTCCATTCTTTCACTCTCAGCATGTACCAGTGCCAGTACCAGTTTTTTTTTTTTTCTGCGATTAATTTGCTGTATTATTTGTGATCAACCTTTTGTCCCTCTCTTGGGTCTCTAAATACACTCTGCTGAATCTATATATGCCTGAATATATATATATACCTGGCTTCATGGGCGTGAAATTTGTGAGAAAAATGTGTGCGTTTTTTGGGGGGGTCCCTCCATTTTGGGAGTTGTGCGTTTGTTGTGACTCTGAATGGGATCATTGATATATGACAATTTCTGGTGCATCCACTTACCAACACAGTGTTTACTGCTTGTGAACCTTCAAATAAGGTTATGTGAAACCCGATATGCTGCCTGCATGGAATTACCTATTTCTGACACATGTGCAGATTATATATTGTTGTAGTCAATATTATTCGGCATTTCTCTTTAGTCTGCTCATGAGTCCTAACATTAGCGTATCCCTTTATACAAGTCGGCCCTCTGTTCCCACAGACACCGCTCTTTATTGAGAACCTTCATCCCTCCCCCCTCCCCCCCCTTTTTCGGCCGGCCATGACGAGCGCTCCCCATACTTTCCACGCATGCGTTTGACCGTGGGCCTAAATGCATGCGTGGTTTGTTTCAGCGTTGTTGGTATTTGTTAGCAACGCCTTTTCACTTCTTGCTGTTTCTAGACTGCATGCTGGGTCCTACCTCCTTGCTGCTCACACCGGTGATTCATATTGTCTATTTAGTATTTTACCCTTTAAATAGTACACACATATGTCTTAGTGGTGTTAATGTCTGCCCTTGAGAAAGCTACCAAGAGGTAGCGATACACGTGGGGCCACCCATATCTGGTCCACCACCCTTCCTTGCCCTGCCCCGGACGGTTTTTTAGCATTTTTTGCTGCACCCTCCTTGAGGTTTTGGTATGTCATCCTGAGGGATTTTCCTTAGTTGCTCTCTGGGCTTTTCTTTATTACTTTAGCCCGCTTGCTTGATGATCCAAAACCTGTTTGAAATGCCTGCTGGGTGTCTTGCTCAGGTCTTTGTGAATTTGTGAACTGTACAATTTTTGATCTTGTTCATTTATTTTCTGCTGCTCACTTTGCCATGGGCCAGCCAGTTAATTTCATTTGAGTACCTGTGCGATCCTCGGCATAAGCTGCTATTCTATTTTGTGGAAAGTCCTCTCCTTGTGGCACAAATATAGGGGTATTTCAGGGTTTGTTCAATATTGACTACAGCCTATTGGCATTGGACCAAGAATATAGATTTTTCAATGTGGGTATCTCTCAAGTGCATTAGTGCTTTTAATTGATTTTAGATGTCCGTATTTGTCTGTGTGTATTCGTTTATCGGTATTTTTTCACTTTCACTATGTGTTTTATGTGTGTTCTATTGACAATAAAACATTGATGATTCTTAATAATACTTCATAAGTGGTGATCCCATTTTTTTAGGTACGTCTTTTTCTTGTTCTTGCCATGTAACGCAGTGTACCTAGGAGATCCCCGTGGGTGGTGCCATCCCACTGTCTGTCTTTCCCATCGTAGTGTGTAAAGGCTCAATGATATGATTAACGAGCGCAAAAGCGTCGTAATCGTATCATCGCTGCAGCGTCGGCGTAATCCATAATTACGCTGACGCGACAGTCCGATGTTGTTCCTCGCTCCTGCGGCAGCACACATCGCTGTGTGTGAAGCCGCAGGAGCGAGGAACATCTCCTACCGGCGTCACTGCGGCTTCCGTAGAATATGCGGAAGGAAGGAGGTGGGTGGGATGTTTACATCCCACTCATCTCTGCCCCTCCGCTCCGATTGGCCGCCTGGTGTGTGACGTCGCTATGACGCCGCACGACCCGCCCCCTTAACAAGGAGGCGGGTCGCCGGCCAGAGCGACGGTCGCAGGACAGGTGAGTCCATGTGAAGCTGCCGTAGCGATAATGTTCACTACGGCAGCTATCACAAGGATATCGCTGCTGCGACGGGGGTGGGGACTATCGCGCTCGGCATCGCAGCATCGGCCTGCGATGTCGCAGCGTGCAAAGTACCCCTAAGGCTATGTGCGCACTGGAAAATGGAATTTTCTCAAGAAAACTCCGCAGGTATTCAAAGATTACCGCACACGAACCGCACCTGAAAACCGCATGCGGTTTGCCGCGGTTTTATCGCGGTATTGTTCGCGGTATTGCCGCGTGCGGGTTGGTATGTGCTTTATTGCATTCAATGCAATAAAGCACATTGAAAAAAAAAAGTCATTTCATTGTGAGATAGAGAAATAGACAGAAGAATAGATAGACAGACAGAGGGCTAGATAGAGGGATAGATAGCTAAAGGGATAGATAGATAGATAGATAGAGTCCCTGTGAGCACACTGCATTTCTCACGGTCGGCAGTGAGTTCACATTACCGGCCGTGGGAAATGCCCTGGAGTTACCTCTGCTGTCTCGCTGCGAGGCTGCATTCAGCAGTGTCTGTGTCAGTCGCGGCTGGATGTAAGCATCGCAGGACGCCGGAGCTGTGGATTATGTCGGAGCTTTGTTTCAGGAGGGGTTAATAAAAGGGTGAACGAGGCTTGTTTGTGTTTTATTTAAAATAAAGGATTTTTCGATGTGTGTGTTTTTTCACTTTACTTACGGGTTGATCATATCAGCTGTCTCATAGACGCTGCCATGATCAAGCCTGGAGTTAATGGCGGTGATCCGCCACCATTAACTCCTTGTATTACCCTGACTGCCACTGCATCACGGCAGCAGGAAGAGCTGGGGACACTCCGGTAGTGCTGCATAATGCATGCGACAGTGCCGGGGCAGCTGCGGCTGATATTCTCGGCTGCGGGAGGGGGAGTGAGGCGGGGGACATTAACCCTGCCCCTCTCCCTCCCCAGCCTGAGAATACCGGGCCGCTGCTGTGTGCTTTCCTCGGCTGGACGGTAAATATACAGCGGAGCCCCCGTGTTTTGTTTTCTATATTTCCGTTTGCTTTCTATGTGTGTTCTATGTGTCTGTGTCTGTGTTCTATGTCTGTGATGTCTGTGTGTGTCTGTGTCTGTGATGTGTGTGTTTACTCTCTGCACGGCTTCCTCTTCCTGTCATAATAACATCACTTCCCTGCAAAACCGCAGGCAAGCGATGTACATTACTGCAGGTAAACAGCGAAATACCGCTGGGAATAACGCAGAAAAACGCAATGAACTGCACAGAATTTGCTGCCTGCGTTATTCCCTGCGGGATTTCACGATTACATTGGAGTCAATGGAGTGAAATCCCGCAGCGATGTGCGGAAAAGAAGTGACATGCAATTTTTTTTGCTGCGGGAATCCCGCAGCAAAACATGCAGCTGTCAAAATCCGCCTAGTGCGCACAGGATTTTTTTTCCCATAGGTTTTGCTGGTGATTCACTGCAGAGATGTTATGAACATTTTCTGCAGCGAAACATGCAGCAAATCCGCAGAAAATCCGCGGCAAAATCCGGTAAGTGCGCACATAGCCTAAAAGGTCAGCTACAATGTGCCCGTTGGGATGTTGACCTTGCCCTCCTCCTCCTCCACCAGCACCACTGACTCCAGTGGCCCTCTACTCAAATGAAGGAAGGGCCACTGGATGTCCTCAAATCTCAGACTTCTTAGGGCTCCCAGGTGGGCCCTAATGGGATGGCAGTCATTTGTAGTTTTCTGCATCCCCTATATCATTAGTGTGAAAGTTGGAATACGTACTCCATAACACTTTACAGTGCTATTGCTATTGGGTGTTGGTCTTGCCCTCCTCCTCCTCCACCAACACCACTGGCTCCAGTGGCCCTCTATTTAGATTCTATTAAAATGATTCAGAAATGTATGTTTTATAAACAAACGAACGCCACGCTGGGACATCAAAGCTGATGTCGTTGATGATGATTGAATCTGACCAAAAGCAGGTTAAGAGCAGGAGGCATCATCGCCTGCTTCCTAGACCGCAGTTTGTGAAGCATGCAGCACCGTGGAAGTGGCAGTTGTTTCACTCTGTAACTCAGGCTTTATTCCACTAACTAACACCAAGGATTTAAAAAAATTCAGTTTCCCCAGGGGGAAATGGTTCAAACACCATGTTGCACAGCATTAGGATGTACTCCCAACAGTTTTTTTTTAAAAAATTGGTAGGATTTGCAACAGGGCATAACATGCCAAGGAGTTTATCACATTCAGTTCCCCTAGGGTGTAATGGTTCAGACACCATGTAGCAAAGCATCATAAGGTACTCCCAACAGCTTTTTTAAAAAAAATTGGTAGGATTTGCAACAAGGCATAACATGCCGAGGAGTTTAATAAATTCAGTTCCCCTAGGGATAATGGTTCAGATGTAAGGGGTGGACGGACCCCTTACAAGGAGGTGCAGTTTTCCCCCCTGAAGATACCCCACGCTGGGATAGATAGAGCTGTTAATGTTAATGTTAATGTTATTGATAAACTGTGTTTTTACTGTGTCAGTGGGTTTTCCCCCAGAGGCCGGGTGGGACGGCTGTCCCCATAGAAACAGTGCAGGAGAAAGGAGGAGCCGGCAGCAGAAGGGGGAGGGAGAGAAAGTGTTGTAGAGGAAAAGTTTGAGTTTGAGGCAGTCGAGTCCGGGACAGGAGAGAAGGAGCAGCGGGGGCAGGGTGTGGGAGCTAGGTGAACAGCTAACGAAGAAAAGAGAAAGAGAAAGTGTCCTCTATGGTGAAACAGAGTTGGGTGGGTCAAGTCTGTGGTAGCCGGAGTGGGAGCCCAGGTGAAGTAGAGTAGCCGGGCACATCCCCACGAGAGGAGACGACAAGAAGAGGTTTTTTTCCCCCTAGCAGAAGTTGTGAAACGACGCTATCCGATTGTTGCCACTGTTGTGAAGATGTGTGCAATAAACATGCTTTCTGATTCAACTGATCTTCGTCTGCAAAGTCTTTATACATCTGACAGCGCTTTCTGTACCACCACACTCTGCCCCACCAAGCAATCTCCTGTCCCAATAGTGACGGCGGAGCCGGGGGTTAGCCTGATAGAAAAAGGGGCCACGACTACACCCCCTGAGGCACCCCCGGCACCCCGTTACACAGACACCATGTAGCAAAGCATCATAAGGTACTCCCAACAGCTTTTTTTTTTTTTAAAAAATTGGTAGGATAAGCAACAGGTCATAACATGCCAAGGAGTTTAATAAATTCAGTTCCCAGGGGATAATGGTTCAGACACCATGGAGCACTGCATCAGTAGGTACTCCCAATAGCTTTTTTTTAAAAAAATGATAGGATTTGCAACAGAGCATAACATGCCAATGAGTTTAATACATTCAGTTTCCCAGGGGATAATGGTTCAGACACCATGGAGCACTGCATCACAAGGTACTCCCAACAGCTCCCAACAACTTATTTTAAAAAAATTGGTAGGATAACATGCCAAGGAGTTTAATAAATTCAGTTTCTAATACCGCCAAAAAGGTTGCAGAAAGCCTCTGTTCCCACAAGCCAATACGGCAAAATCTCAAGGGCTATCAATCGTGCAATGTGTTCAGTTATGGTTTCTGCCCTTGGGTGCATAACGGGATATTTTTGCTTCTTTTCGAAGGTCTGTGGTATGGACAACTGAACAGAACGCTGGGACATCGAAGCTGATGTCGTTGAGGATGATTGAATCTGACCAAAAGCAGATTGGGAGCAGGAGACATCATCGCCTGCTTCCTAGACCGCAGTTTGTGAAGCATGCAGCACCGTGGAAATGGCAGTTGTTTCACTTTGGAACTCAGGCTTTATTCCACTAGCTAACACCGAGGATTTAAAAAAAATTCAGTTCCCCTAGGGTACTCCCAACAGCTTTTTAAAAAAAATTGGTAGTATTTTCAACAGAGCATAACATGCCAAGGAGTTTAATACATTCAGGTCCCCAGGGGATAATGGTTCAGACACCATGGAGCACTGCATCAGTAGGTACTCCCAACAGCTTTTTTTTTTTAGAAGATTGGGATAGGAAGGCAGAGGTAGATAAAGCAGGAACCTTTTTCTTTGACTCGATCACACTGCTTGGGCGACCATCACTGTCACTACCACCTCATCCACGGCCCTTACCCTCTCTTTTTCCCATTTTTTTGGTTTGATTATTCAAGGTGAATACTGCAACATGACCTTTTGTACAGGCAGTGGAACGACACTGATGCCGGGTTGTTAAATTTATGTTAATAGTTTCCCACGATAGCTGTTTCTGTAAGTCTAAACACCACAAGGTACCTTTATTGGACAAAGTACCACTTGGAGGAGTCGACAAAAATGTTGTGAATGTCTTTCAGCCCCAAAAGAAAACAGGGTTTAACAACACTTTTATGTTAGTATTGCTTTTTGGCACTCAGACTGTATTTTAGTAAGAGCAGGACACTATGTAGGTTCTGCAAGATAGGAAGACGCCACCATCAGGATGCTAGTTTGGTGCTATGAAGGTATTTTGCTTCAGGCAGAAATAGTGCCACTGACACCGAGTACTAATAAAAATTGGGTAACACTGAGACTGTGTGTTGGTGGCAGCAGGCCACTTTCTGTAATACTATTGTATGTTCTGAGGATTTCGATAGCGTTAGGGCAATGACCACCAGAGACGAGTTCTTGGTACAAGATGTTTATAACATGTAACCACGGTAGATACACAACGGAACAAACACAGTAGAACACACACGAAATACCTTCCCGAAACGGAGCGAAGGGGATTCCCGGGGCCACGCACCGGACTCCCCCAGGGAGACCACCAGAGCGAACCCCTATACAGGGACTGTCCGGCAATCACTCCGGAAGGCCTAAATGCGCAGCAGCCGGGACACAAGGGGCAAGTGGTAAAAGTCCAGGAGTGTCCGTACGGGATGATAGTCCGGAGTGGTTACGAACCAGAAGGAACCGGGCAGAAGTGCTGACCAAAGACGGCAGACGGAGTCCGGGCACAGCTTGAAGAAACCGGGTATGGTCCAGAGTCTGTCGGTAGTCTTTCAGAAGGATCCAAAAGGCAATCAGGAAGTAGAAGCAGCAAAGCAGGAGCACACAGCAAGCAGTATACTCAGGCACTGGACTAGGCTTAGAGGCGGCCTTTTAAGCAGCTGGACAGGAAGTAGGGCAACAGAACATTAAACTCCATGTTAACTGAGGGCAAGCTCTTTCAAAAGAGAACTGGAAAACCCGGAAACCTGACATTACTCCCCCCCCCCAGAAACGGCCTCAGGACGGATCAGGGCCTGGTTTGTCCGGGTACCGTCGATGAAACTGAGCAATCTTCCGGGGTGCCCGAATGTTACCCACCGGTTCCCAGGAATCGTCCTCGGGGGCGTACCCCTGCCAACGTACCAGATACTGAAGCCGACGACGATGGAGCCGGGAGTCAATAATGTCCTCAACCACGAACTGCTCCTCGCCGTCGACCATCACAGGCGGAGGAGGAGGCACGACACGACCATGAAACGTATTAGGAGAAACGGGTTTGAGGAGAGAAACATGAAAGACCGGGTGTACCTTCAGAGGGTGCGGTAACCGCAGCCGACAGGCCACAGGGCTCACGATCCCGGTGATCTTAAATGGACCGATGAATTTTTGTCCCAGCTTCTGCGAAGGGACACCCAATCTCAGGTTTTTGGTGGATAACCATACTGAGTCCCCTACCTTATACATGGGGGCCGGTTTCCGGTGAGTGTCTGCCGACCTCTTGTAACGCTCCTGAGCCGTAGCCACAGTGTCCTTTAGAACCTCCAGATTTTGTCGCAGCTCTGTCAATCTGTCCTCCACCGCAGGCACCGAAACCGCAACCGGTGACCTAGGCAAAATAGTCGGATGGTAACCCAAGTTAGCAAAAAAGGGCGTTACCTTAGTGGAGCTGCTCTGAGTGTTGTTATACGAGAACTCCGCCAACGGAAGCATCTTCAACCAATCGTCCTGCAGATGGCTGACATAACATCGAAGATATTGTTCCAGGGTTTGATTAGTCCGTTCGGTTTGCCCATTCGTCTGAGGATGGTATGCAGAAGACAAACAGACATCAATCTGGAGTGCCGTACAAAACCCCTTCCAGAACCTAGACGTGAACTGCACACCCCGGTCAGAGATGATCTCGTCTGGTACCCCATGCAATCGGAATACGTTCTGGATAACCAAATCCACTGTCTCTGCGGCTGAGGGAAGACCGGTACACGGAATAAAGTGAGCAGCTTTAGTCAACCGATCCACCACCACCAAAATGGTATTGTGACCGCCTGAGACTGGCAACTCCACAATAAAATCCATTGAGATAGACCCCCAAGGGCGAGATGGCACGGGTAACGGTTGGAGGAGTCCCGTAGGAGCCACACGAGGGACCGTGCACCGGGCACAAACCACACATGAGTGGACATAGTCCTTTACATCCTTTAAACAGGTAGGCCACCAGAAAAAACGGCTTAGAAATTCCTGCGTCTTCTGTACCCCCCTATGACCAGCCAACACGGAGTCATGGACCAACTTGAGAACCCGAAGTCTTATGGCCTCCGGGACATAAATGCGTCGTTCTCTCAACCACACACCATTCCGAAGAACAAGAGTTACATCATTCGGGGGGGGCAGCAAGAAATACGTCACCATCATAGGCCAGCTTGATGTCCTTCCACAAGTCCTGGTCCTGGATTACTCCAACGAAATTGGCATCTGATAACACGGTCTGAGACGGGGTTCCAGGCACGGAGTCCACGGCATGGATTCGGGACAAGGCATCGGCTTTCCCATTACGTGAACCTGGACGGTATGTAACGATAAAATTGAACTGGTTAAGGAACAAACTCCAACGGGCTTGCCGTGGAGACAGACACCTGGCAGACTTAAGAAATTCCAGATTACGATGATCTGTGAGTACTATCACTTGCTGCGCGGCTCCCTGTAAGTGGTGTCTCCATTCCTTGAAAGCTGAAATAATCGCTAACAATTCCTTGTCCGCAATGTCATAGTTCCTTTCTGCAGGGGACAACCGGCGGGAAAAGAAAGCACACGGATGCAAGAGACTCTTGTCCCCAGTCCTTTGAGAAAGGATGGCCCCTAATGCGTAGTCGGAAGTGTCGACTTCCACGATAAAGGGAAGTGCGGGATTCGGATGTACCAATATTGGCGCTGAGGTAAAACAAACCTTGAGACGATGGAATGCTTCCTGGGCCTGGGCGGACCACACAAACTTCTGTCCTTTCTTGGTCAACAGAGTGATGGGACGAACGATCTCTGAAAAATTACGGATAAAGCGTCGGTAAAAGTTGGCAAAACCGACAAAGCGTTGTACCTCTTTAATGTTTCCCGGTTCCGGCCAGTCTAGAATTGCTTGTATCTTGCCAGACTCCATGTTCAGTCCCTGAGGAGAGATGACATAACCTAAGAATTGTATTTGTGAGGAATGGAATTCGCATTTCTCCAGTTTAATGTACAGGTGGTTTTCCCTCAGCCGGGTAAGTACGGTTTTGACGTGCTCCTGGTGTTCCTGTAGGGAATCAGAAAAGATTAGGATATCGTCCAGATAAATCACCATGAATTGGTCCATGATGTCCCTAAAAATATCATTAACTAGATGTTGGAAAGCCGCGGGAGCGTTACAAAGTCCAAAAGGCATCACTAGGTACTCAAAATGTCCATACCGACATCGGAACGCGGTCTTCCACTCGTCTCCGGGACGTATGCGAAGTAGATTATATGCCCCACGGAGATCCAATTTGGTGAATATTTTTGCCTGTTGGACCCTCTCCAATAGCTCAGGAATCAACGGTAACGGATACCGGTTCCGGATGGTTATTTTATTCAGTTCCCGGTAGTCAATACAGGGTCTCAGAGTCCCCTCTTTCTTTTTCACGAAAAAGATGGGTGCCCCTGCTGGTGAGGTAGACGGGCGAATAAATCCCTTGGCTAGACTTTCATCAATGTACTCTTTTAATGCTTCTAGCTCAGGTGCCGCCAACGGGTAGACATGACCAAACGGAATCTCCGCCCCTGGGAGTAAGTCTATGGGGCAATCATACGGTCTATGCGGGGGAAGCCGATCGGCTTTTCTTTTGTCGCATATATCAACAAAGTCATTATAAACCGGGGGTAGAACAGGTACCTGTACAGTGCCCTCCGCAGTCGGTGTCTACCACTAACCTCTTGAACTCAGTGGCGTATTCAACGACAGAACGCTTTCCCTGACGTAAGGAAAGGAGAGCCGATTCAGAGGTAGCACGGCGATTCGGATCATCAAACATTTGCGCCATTGCGGTCAGAAAGTCATCCAGGTGATTTAAACGGATGTCCCGATTCTCTATCATAGGATTAGCCCAAGCCAGTGCTCATGAGGTTAATAACATGATTATACATAACACTTTGGACCGGTCAGAACGGTAATAATCAGCATGTACATCAAAAAATAGTATACATTGGTTCACAAATCCACGAAACTGACTACGATCACCATTGAAACGGAATGGGGGTAACCTAGGCATACCGGCAGCTGATACGGACGTAGTGGGGACGGCTTCCTGAGCCTCCACTCTGACTTGCAAATCCTGAATAGCCGGACCCAGTACCTGGTGATCATGGCCCAGCTGTGCCTCCACATCTCTAAGTTTAGTTTGTACAGCCTCCATCTCCTGCTGTAAGGAGTTAATCATGGAAAAGAGCTGATCTACTCGTGTCTCAGTCATTGCCCCAGCGAAATCCTCTTAGGGCCTGAGTATAATGTAATACTATTGTATGTTCTGAGGATTTCGATAGCGTTAGGGCAATGACCACCAGAGACGAGTTCTTGGTACAAGATGTTTATAACATGTAACCACGGTAGATACACAACGGAACAAACACAGTAGAACACACACGAAATACCTTCCCGAAACGGAGCGAAGGGGATTCCCGGGGCCACGCACCGGACTCCCCCAGGGAGACCACCAGAGCGAACCCCTATACAGGGACTGTCCGGCAAACACTCCGGAAGGCCTAAATGCGCAGCAGCCGGGACACAAGGGGCAAGTGGTAAAAGTCCAGGAGTGTCCGTACGGGATGATAGTCCGGAGTGGTTACGAACCAGAAGGAACCGGGCAGAAGTGCTGACCAAAGACGGCAGACGGAGTCCGGGCACAGCTTGAAGAAACCGGGTATGGTCCAAAGTCTGTCGGTAGTCTTTCAGAAGGATCCAAAAGGCAATCAGGAAGTAGAAGCAGCAAAGCAGGAGCACACAGCAAGCAGTATACTCAGGCACTGGACTAGGCTTAGAGGCGGCCTTTTAAGCAGCTGGACAGGAAGTAGGGCAACAGAACATTAAACTCCATGTTAACTGAGGGCAAGCTCTTTCAAAAGAGAACTGGAAAACCCGGAAACCTGACACTTTCTAAGTTGTGTAAGATATGAAGATCCCCAAAATTAGGCTTGTTTGGTGCTATGAAGGTATTTTGCTTCAGGCACAAGTAGTGCCACAGACACCTAGTATTTATAAAAATTGGGTAACACTGAGACTGTGTGTTAGTGGCAGCAGGCCACTATATAAGTTGTGTAAGATATGAAAATCCCCAAAATTAGGCTAGTTTGGTGCTATGAAGGTATTTTGCTTCAGGCACAAGTTATGCCACTGACACCTAGTATTAATAAAAATTTGGTAACACTTAAACTGTGAATTGAGATTGTGGCTGACAGGCACGACACTACACCTGAACCCGTTGTTTTTACAATTTTGGGTCCTTTTTTTTGCAAGTTGTAATACCTTTTGCTAGTATAACAGACATAAGGGATGTAGCAGTGCTGAGATTGTTGATTATTAGTAGCAGATGTCAGGACAGCTTGAAATGTCTCCCTGCCTGTGAATAAGCTCTCCCTATATCACACACTGCAGTAACATACCATATGCACCACAAATAAGAGGATTTTTTTTGGCCAGTTTAAAACAGGAAAAAGCTGTCACCTAACTAAGCAATGCAGTAACACTGTCCCTATACCTTGTTCTATGATTTACACAGCTACTAGCATACAGTGCACACTGTTTTCAGCCCTTACAAGGACTATTTTGGATTGTGCAGCAGGAACACTATCTCATAGAATGCACTGCACTGTCCCTATACCTGTTTCAATGATTTACACAGCTGCTAGCAGCTAATGCTAAATATCTTCAGCCCTTAGAAGGACTAGTATTAGTTGGCTGGAGAAACGCTGTCCCACACACAGTACTGTCTAGCTAAATAGGCAGCTCAGGAATTAATGCGGATTCACAAAATGGTGTCAGCCTTATATAGCCCCTATGATGCTGTGCGGCCCAACCAATCACAGTAACACGACAATAAAGATGGCTGCGGCGTTACTGTGAGGGAAAGCAATGTCAGATGTGTTCATTGGCTGGAAAAAGGTGCCAGTTAGTCCAGAAATAAAAATGAAATTATCGGAGCGAATACCATATTAGCCGCCGGATACCGAATACCTCGAATAGCCCATTATCTACCGGATACCGAATAGTGGCGAATATATTCGCTCATCCCTAATTCTAATCTAAGGTCTGTGAGTGGACCGTGGGCTGATTTAGGGGTGAGTACATTGCATATTAAATACCCTGTTTTTCCAAGCACCCCCTTCCCATAGTAAATAGAGAATGTCAGGCCTAGCTACCAGCGTTCAGGCTTTGTAGCTCTGCAGAGGTGACATAAATGACACCTTCTGTATTCTCAAGGAAACCACCTTGGTTCTGAGTTATTGTAATCAAAATATCTACAGGTTATGCCTTTTGCAAAGATGGCAGGCTTAAAGAGGTGGGTCACCCCTTTTCATTACTGGCCATATTGATATTATGTTGAGAAACAAGGTTTCTCTCAAATACCTTGTGTTGCCAATAGTGCCTGTAAGCGGCACAACTGCAGTCCGGTCACCCCCTTGGCGTGACCTTCGGACTCTTTGACCTCTGATGTCCGGTGATGTCACATCAACTTCTTGTTGACCTGACATCACTGCTGCTGGCCACAGTCTCCGCTTGTCACTGGGCTGTGGGCAGCATTTCACTGCTCGTCACAGCCCAGCGCTGCTCCTACTTGCGGCACTCTACAATGAACGAGGGAGCAGGGAGATACCGGGCTGTTATGAGAATCATTGCCAGAGAAAGTAAAAATAATTTTCAAAAATATCGTTCATCTACACAAAGAAGAAAAAGCTTAAAAATGATAGTGTTTGCATCCACAAAAATAATTTGAGTTAAATGGAGGCTGAGTCTGAGGAAAGGCCAATCTAATAAAACGCCCTTCTCTCTACATTATTTATATTAGAACAGGGCCGCCATCAGGGCATTACAACTGTGACTGGAGTACCGGGCCCGGTGAAGGGGGGGGGGGGCCCGGCCGGGCCTACTATAATTACTTACCTTTATTATGCCCTGGCCGGGTACTCCCTCTTCACTGAGCCCCAGTCACATCCGCAGCAGGGGGGCCCGGCAGTACAGAAAGTAAAAAGAAGTGCCATAAATGAGAGATCACCACACAAGTAATTAATCAAAATAGTAAATATATTTATTGAGGTCAAAATTACACAACACCAATGGTGTCCCTAAACAACCATATACTACAAAAATTTAAAATCATTTAAAAACATCCTAAACACAAATCATGTATCCCTTAGGTCAAAACGTACTTAAATGTGATAAAAGACTGGCTGCATAAGTAGACAAAAGCACACATACATAATAAATAGCAAGGTGCAAATAGACACTATGTCACAAAAATCTGAAAATACATCTAAATTTAGATGGCGAGGTGGCGAGGACTCAGAATCCGGCAGGGACATGTAGGCGCTAGAAGAGCTGAAGATCGCCGGGGCTGATGGGGGGGGCCACAGTCCCCAGGCCCTGTCTTGCTTTAGCTGGATGCGCGTCCGAGGGTGCACATCCAGCCTAAATGCATGGTGGCTCAGAGAGGACACCGCGCAACGTTGGAGTCGGGGAGGGTGAGTAAAATGTTTAATTTTTTTTGGGGCAGACAAATATAAAAGGAGAGGCCCTGGAAGTGGATGGCATATATACCAAAAAGGGGAGGAATAGCGGGATGGGGATGACATTATACCAGAATGTGCTCAGGAGGTGGATATACTGTATGTATATATATACACACACACACACACACACACACACACACAAACAAACACACACACACACACACACACACACACACACACACATTTGTTCTTCTTGTAGTTTGGCTGCTTATTAATCAGATTTTTATTTTTGAAGGATAATACCAGACTTGTGTGTGTTTTAGGGCGATTATGTGGCGAGGTTGGTGTATGTGTGGTGAGATGTGTGCTGAGGGTGGTATATGTGTTCAAGTACGTGGTAGTGTGTGGTGCATTTTGTGTGTGTATTCCTATCCCCAAGTGTGGTGAGTATCCCATGTCGGGGCCCCACCTTAGCAACTGTACGGTATATACTCTTTGGCGCCATCGCTCTCATTCTTTAAGTCCCCCTTGTTCACATCTGGCAGCTGTCAATTTGCCCCCAACACTTTTCATTTCACTTTTTCCCCATTATGTAGATAGGGGCAAAATTGATAGGTAAATTGGAACGCGCGGGGTTAAAATTTCGCCTCACAACATAGCACCCGGCGCTGCCCGGGATAGTAACTGTCTCTCTGTTTCTCTCCCACTTTGTCTGTCTCCCCCTCTATATATATCTCTGTCTCTGTCTATCTATCTCTTTCCCTGTCTGTCTCTTTCTCCGTCTGTCTCAATCACTTTCCCTGTCTGTCTATCTATCACTTTCCCTGTCTGTCACTTTCCCTGTCTGTCACTTTCCCTGTCTGTCACTTTCCCTCTCTTTCCCTGTCTGTCTCTTTCCCTGTCTGTCGCTTTGTCTGTGTCTGTCTCTTTGTGTCTGTCTCTTACCCTGTCTATGTCTGTTTCTTACCCTGTCTGTGTCTGCCTCTTTCCCTGTCTGTGTCTGTCTCTTTCCCTGGCTGCATTGTGACATGCCAACATTCCATATAAGGGCGTGGCTGTGCATTCTTCTGAAGTTCTGGCTGCACTGTGGCTCCCAGCTCCATTCGCTTTAATGGAGGCAGGTTTTTTGGCGAATAACTGTAAAGAGCAGGTTTAAAATTTCCCCTCGAAACATAGCCTATGACGCTCTCGGGGTCCAGAAGTGTGAGTGTGCAAAATTTTGTGGCTGTAGCTGTGACGGTGCGGATGCCAATCCCGGACATACACACACACACACACACATACACACACACATTCAGCTTTATATATTAGATTATATATATATATATATATATATATACAGTCATATGAAAAAGTTTGGGCACCCCTATTAATGTTAACCTTTTTTCTTTATAACAATTTGGGATTTTGCAACAGCTATTTCGGTTTCATATATGTAATAACTGATGGACTGAGTAATATTTCTGGATTGAAATGAGGTTTATTGTACTAACAGAAAATGTGCAATGCGCATTTAAACAAAATTTTCAAAATTTGACCGGTGCAAAAATATGGGCACCTCAACATAAAAGTGACATTAATATTTTGTAGATCCTCCTTTTGCAAAAATAACAGCCTCTAGTCTCTTACTGTAGCTTTTAATGAGTTCCTGGATCCTGGATGAAGGTATATTTGACCATTCCTGTTTACAAAACAATTCCAGTTCAGTTAAGTTTGATGGTCGCCGAGCATGGACAGCACGCTTCAAATCATCCCACAGATTTTCAATGATATTCAGGTCTGGGGACTGGGATGGCCATTCCAGAACATTGTAATTGTTCCTCTGCATGAATGCCTGAGTAGATTTGGAGCGGTGTTTTGGATCATTGTCTTGCTGAAATATCCATCCCAGCAATCCAACAATTCCTGTAACTGTCAATGAGACTTCTGCACCTCTCCACAGGTATTTTGGCGACTCCTCAAGAACAAACTGCTCCAGTTGTCTCGAGTTTGAAGGCTGCCTTTTCCAGATGGCATGTTTCAGCTCTTTGCAAAGATGTTTAATAGGATCAAAGGCCACTTCAGAAAAGTCAAATTTTTTTCTCTTAGCCATTCTTGGGTGTTTTTAGCTGTGTGTTTTGGTTCATTATCCTGTTGCAAGACCCATGACCTGCGACTGAGACCAAGCTTTCTGACCCTGGGCAGCACATTTCTCTCTAGAATTCTTTGGTAGTCTTGAGATTTCATTATACCCAGCACAGATTCAAGACACCCTGTGCTAGATCAATACACACCATGGTCTGATTACTTTTTTCAAACCAAATGAAGCTATAGAAATCAGTTCAATATTAAAAATTATTAATTTTTATTTCAAATATTATTAAAAGATCATATAGATACAACATTTCCAATAGAATTCCTCAATAATACAACTAGAAACACAGATGTGAGTCAAAAACTGGTAAAAAAATATATATTAGATAGAAAAATATATTAGATAGAATAATATATAAATATATATTTTTTGTATGTAGAACAGTGATCTATTATTACTGGTACTGTAACAAATAAATACGTTAGGGCTAAATTATCAATAAATACATGGAATAGTTTTATAAATAAACAGGTGTATAATAAAAATATAAATACAAATAACTGTAATAATAAGCAAAGTGCTCTGTGCTAATTACATATATTCACCAATATTGTAAAACATATATATGGAGAGTAGAGATGAGTGAGCAGTAAAATGCTCGGGTGCTTGATGCTCGGGTCGAGCATTTTGAAATGCTTGGGTGCTCGACCTGAGCACCAAGCCCAAAGTTAGCCTATGGGATACCCGAGGATTTTTCCAGCGGCACCCCGGCCGTCTGGAAAAAGCTCAAAAGTGTCACAAATGTAGAACAACAGTGCTCAAATGACATGGGAGCAGCAGGGAGGAGGAACGCTGCTCCTCCCCGTGCTGTGTAATCGAGCAGAGGCTGCGGCGGGTTCATAGGTAGTGACGTCATCGCTGCCACCATTGCCATAGTAACCTACTTAGTGGGTTACTACAGCAACAGTGATTTCCGATCAGCTGATTCCAGGCGCAGCTATTCAGCGGATCCTGCATAAGCCACCGAATAGCTGCGCCGGTAAACAGGGAGTTAACTCCTGCAGCTCTTGCAGGAGCCAGTGTATAGCAGCCCCAGTAATCAGGTGATCGGAGATCACCGATGCTGTAGTAACCCGCTCGGTAGGTTACTATGGCAACGGTAGCAGTGGTGATGTTACGTCTCCTAGTACCTACACTACCTACACACTAAATCTGACCCTAGCTCAGCAGCACCTCCCCCTACACTAGATGACTGTGGATCACACTGCCGAGCACAGCACCGTCAGCTGTCATATAGAGCTGATGACTCTGTGCGACCAGCCAATCACTGTAATGCCACAGCCATGTTGGTTGTGGCATTACAGTGTGTGACAGCCTATCCCTGCATGTGGGCTGACTCTGTAAATACTGCCCACATGCAGGGAGCGGGAGCCGAGCATCTGCCTGAGCATCTTGCCGGTACTGGGAGCTCGCCGAGTATACCGAGCACTGAGATGCTCGGACGAGCACCGAGTAGCAGCAAGCATGCGCGCTCATCCCTAATGGAGAGTAATCTATATTATTAAGAGCACTTTAAAATGTAACAACCATGTTAAATGATCCCTATATCGCTATCTTGTATCCTGCCAGAAAGTGCCTAGTGCTGTGCCTGGATCACTGAGAATAATAAGCCAATTGCTAAGTTTGTAAGATGTGCAAAGTATATGTTGCTCCCTGTTTAAAGTGACGGACCCGGCCGTAATTACCATATAAATATAGGAGACAAAAAGAACAAAAAAGCCCGCAAAATATTTACAATGACTCTCTCCACATCCTGTCACCCCAACATATGTTTCGCCTTTTCTTCTTCGGGGGGCGTGTGTTAGGGTAAGGGGCTGTGGTCTTTTTATAGTGTGTTTCTAATATGAAGATTGCCGACACCTGTGCACTGCGGCGCATAGTCTGGGTCACAGGGGTGTGCATAAAAGGGACTTCCAACCAGTGGAGGTGAGACGCACACTGCATTCCATTAGTCACAAGACAACGGAAGCCTTATCCCGTCATAAAGTACCACTGGTTGGAAGTGACAGCGCCGCGATCCCAGGCATGCGCACTGTCCAGGGGAGGCAATACAGACATAAACAATAAATTATGTGTGGATTTCCCTATAATAAATGACTGCTTCCAATCATTATTTATGGGATTCAATATGTAGATACACATTACTAAGAACAAATGGACACATAATAAGTATAACTATACTGAGTTCAAAATAAATTAGATCCTATATATAAAACACATTAATATCAAAATATGGGAACATAAATATAAAATACATTAAATCCATGTATATAAGAACTTTAGAATAATAAATATTGATATAAAAATGTATTTCATACTATGTATACAAGATTTTATCAGATAATATTCGTACATTATATAAGCCCATAAATATATACAATACAAATAATGCCAATTGGAACATAAAAAATAATAATAAATATACAAAAATATGTCAGTGAATAGAAAATATGCGGAAACCGCAAATATACGTGTTATATGTTCAATAATTTATCTCATTAAAGTGGATAAACAATTTACAAATTTATATAAAAAATATATGAATAAAATATAAATTTTTCTACAAATATAATTTTTTTCATATGAAAGAAATTATCTGAGTGTGAAAAAATATATATATAATTCCGTATGCCATTATTTTAAAATAAATTAGATATGAGACATATACCATGAAGTTTAATAGTGATTAAATATTATGTTATGAATGATAGGAAATATTCCAGTGTAATATATATATATATATATATATATATATATGTATATATATATATATATATATATATATATATATATACATAAGAAAACAAAATAAATATATATAAACCGCGTGAGTTGCCAATTGCGACGTAATCCCATGAATTTAGGGATGCATCGCCAGAGGTGACTCACGCGGCTAAAATTCCAAAGGGCATAATTTCATCAGGCAGATCATCAAAATAATTAATCCAATTTAGATTGATCACGATGCTTCCATGGGTATATATGTGTATGTTCCTCATCCAATTACCAAACTCTGACGTAGAAGCACTATATACTGAAATTAAAAGAAAGGAAGTTAAAATCATAAATTAAAACACCATAAAACACCTACCCCATCCCTAAAACTAAATTCTCTCATATATCTTACAAAAAGGCTCTAAATCCCTACTTTCATTTAGTCCCTGAGGGCTTAATGTACCCAATCTAAAGATCCACTGACTCTCAACTCGGGCCAAGGCTTTTGCCAAATCTCCACCTCTAAAGCCAAGGTCCACTGTGTCAATTACCCTAAATTTAAATAAATAGGGGTTACTATTGTGTTCTTTTTTAAACTGTCGGGGTAATGTCTTGAGCTGGGAATCATCTTCACATGTTTGGGCCTTTTCTATGTCTCGGCAATGTTTTTGGATCCTTACTTTCAGTTTCCGTGTGGTTAGACCCACATATAACTTATTGCATGGGCATTGAGCATGGTCCCTTTAGTTCAACATGTGATATGTTTTCGGATCTCAAAAATCCAAAAACCATCGAAGTTGGGAAAAGTTTTAGTTTTTACTGGGTTAGCACATGCCTTGCATAGGCCACATGGGAAAAAATGAAAATCTGTGATTTGTTTGGATCATTTTTTGTATTCTGAAAATGACTATGTGTCTTGCTATCACCCAAATTAGGGCATCTTATAGTCACTATGGAGGGCATTTCAGGTAGAATTTTCTTTAAAAGGGCATCAGATCGGAGGATATTCCAATGTTTTTTAAACATTATTTATTGAAATTTAGGGGAATTGACACAGTTTAGAGGTGGAGATTTGGCAAAAGCCTTGGCCCGAGTTGAAAGTCAGTGGATCTTTAGATTGGGTACATTACTCACGCGGTTTATATATATTCATTTAGTTTTTTTATGTATATATACATATATATATATATATATATATATATTCACTATTTATATTAAACTGGAATATTTCCTATTATTCATAACATTTAATCACTATTACACTTCATGGTATATGTCTCATATCTAATTTATTTTAAAATAATGGCATACGGAATTATATATATATATATATATATATATATATATATATATATTTCCACACTCAGATAATGTCTTTCACATAAAAAAATTTGTTTACATATAGAAAAATTTATATTTTATTCAAATATTTTTTATATAAATTTGTAAATTGTTTATCCAATTTAATGGGATAAATTATTGAACATATAACACGTATATTTGAGGTTTTCGCATATTTTCTATTCGCTAACATATTTTTGTATATTATTATTATTTATGTTCCAATTGGCATTATTTGTATTGTATATATTTATGGGCTTATATAATCTCTGGTTGTATTATTGTGGCATTCTATTGGAAATTTTATATCTATATGATCTTTTAATAATATTTGAAATAAAAATTAATAATTTTTAATATTGAACTGATTTCTATAACATTATTTGGTTTGAAAAATTTAATCAGACCATGGTGTGTATTGTCATAGTTTGAAGCTTTACCACTTTGTTGGGAAATAGAACTTATGCAGGCATATTGTGAATAAACCCTGTGCTAGATGCAGCAAAGCAGCCCCAGGACATAACCAAGCCTCCTGCATGTTTCACAGTAGGGACAGTGTTCTTTTCTTGATATGCTTTATTTTTCCGTCTGTGAACATAGAGCTGATGTGCCTTGCCAAAAAGTTCCATTATTGTGTCATCTGTCCATAGTTCCTTTTTCCCAGAAGCTTTGTGGATTGTCAACATGTAGTTTGGCAAATTCCAGTGTGACTTTTTATGATTTTTTTTCAACAATGGTGTCCGCCTTGGTCGTCTCCCATGAAGTCCACTTTGGCTCCAACAACGATGGATGGTGTGATCTGAGACTGATGGTTCCTTGAGCTTGAAGTTCACTTTTAATCTCTTTAGAAGTTTTTCTAGGCTCTTTTGTTACCATTCATATTATCCATCCCTTTGATTTGTCATCAATTTACCTCCTGTGGTCACATCCAGGGAGGTTGGCTACAGTCCCATAGATCTTACATTTCTGAATAATATATCCAGCTGTAGTCACAGGAACATCAAGCTGCTTGGAGATGGTCTTATAACCTTTACCTTTAACATGCTTGTCTATAATTTTATTTCTAATCTCCTGAGACAACTCTTTCCTTCGCTTCCTCTGGTCTATGTTGAGTGTGGTACATACCATGTCACGAAACAGCACAGTGAGTATCTGTACAGGCCCACTGACTGATTACAAGATTATAGATACCTGTGATGCTAATTAGTGGACACACCTTGATTTAACATGTTCCTTTTGTCACATTATTTTCAGGGGTACCATCATTTCTGTCCAGGCTAGTTTCATGAGTTTTATGTTTTTAAAAATTCTGTGAAAGCATGGTTTAAAAGCAATGTCTGACTTTCATTTGTTCATTTTCATAATTTTTTTTTTATTATTACTTTTGTCAGATTCAAGTTATTTTTGTGACTATTGTGGGTTTTTCTTCCATTAAACGAGAGGTACTAACAATTTTGACCACATGTGTATATAGAGAACCAGTGTGTGTGTGGCGGTGATATTATACAGAGGACCAGTGTGCATGGGGGGGAATATTATACAGAGGAGCAGTGTGTGGGTGATAGTTTAAAGACGAGCAATGTGTGTGAGGGATATTATAGAGAGCAGCAGTGTGTGGGGGGATATTATAAAAAGGAGAAATGTGTGTGTGGGGGATATTACACAGAGGAACAGTGTGTGGGGGGATATTATACAGAGGAGCAGTGTGTGTGGGGGATATTACACAGAGGAGCAGTATGTGGGGGGATATTATACAGAT